>NW_028141978.1:19312669-19965169 GCF_025532165.1 Camponotus vicinus | reverse complement strand
AGTTCAATTTCTTGACTACTGTCCTATAACTTGTATCACTAGCGAGGACGAGGGTATCGTCTGCATACCCTATAATTTGACATCCATCTTCTGTGAGCGCTCTTAGAGCCCAGTCATATCCGATGTTCCACAGGACCGGTCCTAAGACCGATCCCTGCGGAACACCGGACGTGACTCTGCGTTTATGAGTGACTCCGTTACAGTCCAGGAACTCGACAAATCTTTCCGAAAGGTAATCGCTAATAAGTCTTCTCAGGTATTCGGGGAAGCCCTTATCACGCAATGCATCCAATATATGCTTCCACCTTAGCGAGTTGAAAGCATTCATGATATCCAAACTCGCTCCTGCCACTATTTTACCGTCATGAGTCTCAGCATTAATTATTTCTCGGACTCTATATAAAGCATCATAAGTCGATTTTCCTGGCCGAAAGCCGTACTGATTTTCTGTGAGTCTAGATTCGGGGTGCTCGTCCATCCATTGCTCAATCCTGTTAACTAGAATTCGCTCTAGAATTTTCCCCAGCTCAGCAAGCAGGCATATGGGTCTGACTTTCGGACTTTTTATGTTTAATTCACCCTTAGGGATAAGGGCTAGTACCGCCTCTTTCCAACAGTTGGGGAACTTTCCTTTGCGGATACACATGTTAAAGCAACCAGTGATCTTTTTAAGAAGTACCTCCGGTATGCATTTAACGTACTTAAACTTTATTCCGTCTTTTCCTGGTGCTTTATCCACAGACTTCTTCCTACTTTTCCATATAACTCGGTATGCTTCCGCTGTGTCAATATCGTAGCTCTCATTCCAGTCAATGTCATCGTTGAATATTTCTCGATCCTCATTCCAATGCACATCCGTTGGAAATAACTTCTCGATTGTCATCGCTAAGACCTCTGGTGCAAGGATTTCTGTAATACCAGGCTTCGACTTACGGAGCTTGCCGAGAACCATCTTGTATGGCAAACCCCACGGGTCCTCATCTATAGCCTCAATAAGCTCTTTCCAGGCTATGTGTTTAGCCTTATTTATTTCTCTGCGTAATTCTTTCTTAGCTGCCTTAAATTCTTCTTCAGCATTCGCTATCCTGTCTGCCTCGTTGTTACTTCTTCTTCTTTCCCTCTGCCATTTCCTTCTTGCTATTTTACTTGCGTTTCTTTTTTCCTCTATTACATTATTCCACCAATAAGTGCTTCTTTTATTGACCACTTTGGCCTTGGGCATGGAGAAATTGCACGCCTCTATCAATGTGGACTGAAGCCATGCGGCCTCAATTATTGGATCATCGTTGTGTCGGCTCTCATCATTGGCACAGCTCCATTCTAGACATTCTCGAAATTTATCTATGTCCATCTTGGAGGATTTCCATCTATTTTTAATTTTATTTGTACAGTGTACTTTCTTTTCTTTAAACGTGAAGTATATATACTTGTGGTCTGAGTACGTCTCCTCCTCGAGGACCTCCCAGTTATCGATGTCCCGCAGTGCCGCAGTTGCCGACCAGGTGAGATCAACAACTGAGCTTCCCTGTGGTCGGACACATGTCGGTGTGGATCCTTCATTAATGAGGCGAAAGTCCCTGCTAGACATCCACCGTTCCAAACGCTCTCCTCTAGTATCCGTGGACCTTGCGCCCCAGGCTCGTGATTTTGAATTAAAATCTCCACAAATTATAGTCACGGAGCTATTTACCTCTCCGAGGGCTATATCCAGTTCTTCGAGGAAATCACCGTAATCATCATTGTTAAAATTAGGAGGGAAATAGCATGCAATGATGCAAAACTCCTGCCATTGGACAGCAAGTGTAAATTCTCCCTCATATTTTTTGACACCGGAACTCCGGACGTAGTTGGGATTCCAATGTATCGCAACATTGTTATTGGGGTTACTAATCCAATCCAGAGAGGAATTGACTCTGTACGGCTCCGAAATAACCACGATGCCAATATTGTTTTCGAGCTCATATTGCATCAGAAGATCTTGCGCAATTCTGCAATGATTAATATTACATTGCAGGATTCTGACCATTATCCTGCTACTTCAATGTCGGTCCTCCGCGCCGAGTCTGTATTTAAGGGGGGTCTCAACTTGACCCCTTCACATTTGCTCGATCCTACTCTATGCGTGCTCTCACGTCCCAGACTTTCGCAGATCGTGCATCTAATCGCATTCTTACAGATAGCGACACTGTGTCCCTCCTTTCCACATTGGAAACAGCTCTTGCTCCTATCTATTTGGGAGCGACAGTTGTCCTTTACGTGGCCATAGTGCCAGCATCGGAAACATTGCAAGGGCCTCGCTTTCAGAAGCGTGACCCCTACAACAGTCCATCCTACCTTGATCTTCTTTTTCCTAGCGATCGCAATAGCTGCTTTGAGAGGGCATTTCACCCAGACAACTCCCATACCTCTCCTGGAATTTTTAATTTCTCCTATCCTTATGTCTTTATGGTGGCATCCTCCCTCTTCCTCGATAGTCCATTTTATCTCTTCCTTGCTAATTGACTCATCCAATCCTACTAATCTCAACTCACCTTTAATAGTGGGAGTGGTTATGGCAGCTTTATCTTCTCGCAGAACTTCCTGCAATTTATCCGCAAGTCTCTGCGCCTTATCATTGCAATCGGGGCCCGATATTTCTATTATTGTGGCCCCGTTGAGTCCCTTGCGAATTTTCGGGGCTTCTATTTGCAAGTCTTCCATCTTTATGTGTGATCTAGCTTTCCTTAACACATCAGCGTACGAAAAGCCCTTTTCTACATCACCCTTAATGCTGACTGCGGCGGTTTTTGGCATCTTCCTTTTTACCTCTTTGGATGGATTTTGCTTATTAGCTGGAGCCTCTCCTTTTTCCTTCTTCCGTTTGTCCTCTCTTTTTCCTCTCCTGGTTACTGTAGCCCAGGTTTCCTCTTGTCTCCCATGTGATTCCACAGTGGTCCCTTGAGTATTCCCTTCTTCCTGGATGTTTCCTTCCACCTGGGTGTTCCTTTCCTCCTGCATCTTCTTCTCTCCATCCACCTCTTCATTCCAATCAAAACCGTTCTCCTCCCAGTCCATGTCTGTTACCTTCTTCTCAACATTCCTTTCCTTAATTCCTTCCAGTATCATTGCCTCTTCCTTCGGCGGCTTAATCTGTACGTTACTAATAACCTTGATATCCGGTTTTTTCCTATTCTCCTGATCCTTTTCCTTATTCACATTAACTACTCTTTTTTGTTGCAGGTTCGAGTTGGGAATAGGGGTGGACCTTCCTCTAAGTGGCGGCCTCATTACGGGTCCATCACCTTCTGACTGCGTCGAGGGATCTCGTCGAGTATCTTGAGGCACCTTAGGATTTTCTCTCCTTCCGTGGATCTTCTCTCTCTTCTCCTGGTAAGTCGGTAAGTATGTACTTTCTTCTCTCTCTACTTTTTCTTTTCTTTCTTTTCTCTCTATGCTTTCTCTAATAAGTTTCAGCTCCTTCCTCATTTCTTTGTTTTCTTTTGTTAGGCTAGTTACGGTATCCTTGAGCTCTCCTATCTCTCTTTTTCTCCTTTCATCTTCTTCTCTGTTTTTCTTTAGGAGTTCTTCAATCTTCGCACGCAGGAATAGTGGATCTCCGTTATCTTCCGCCTTAGCTTGTAGAGCTTTGATCATATTGTCCAAGCTCAATTTCCTCCTCTTAAGCTCTCCACTGAGTGCCCCTTGCATTGTGCCACATTTAGTTCTAATGATGTCAACGTGATCTAAGTACTCCAGTGCCATGGCGGCTAGATCAGAGGCCGTCATATTATTTATGTAGTCTTTCTCGTCATTGGATTTCGTATAAATCTTAGCCATGATCTTAGCCTCGGCTTTTATCCTCTCCTCTTTCTTCCTTCTTTCTTCCTCTACCCTAGCTTTTTCTTCTTTAATCTTCCTAGCTTCCTCTCTCTTCTTTTCAGCTATTGCTTCCTTCGCTTCCTCTATTTCCAATCTTTTTTGTTTAGAGATGTATCCCTTTTTCATCTTTACTATTCTAGGGTCTTCCTCCGATGGACGCGATGACAGATCCGGATTTGATCTACTCTGCTCTTTATTCAGGTGAGATGTAATCTCTTTACCAAATATTCTCTGTCTTCTCGAGACTTTTACTCTTCTTAAAATTTCATCTTCACTCTCTTCAGATGACTGTCTCTCTGTTGAGTGTGACTTCTTCCTCTTCGTAGCACGGAACTCTTCACATTCCATTGCCACGTTTCCAGATATAGCAGACGCCGTCTCTATATCTTTCTCAACCATTTGTTGGAGGATCTCTTCGGGTGGTAAGTTGCCCTCCTTACTCTCTGCAACGGTGATTACAGGGGTGTTGTTCATCACCTCACTTAATTCTGCCCCATCTAACTTATTCTCTATTGTTGTAGATAATGAATTATGCAGTTCCATTCTATCTGGGGTCTCTTCATTCCTCGGTAGTGGTGTTGTTGCATCGTGCCCATTGTTCGATGACGACGCCGATCCGACTGGGACAATATCAGATCCATGCGCCGAGCCCTGGAGTATCCGACCCTCCTGTGGCTGGTACGTTTTTTCTTCTTTGGTGTCCATATTCCATAGAGTTTGTGTTTTTTATCAGAGTATCACCTCTCTTAGCCGTCCTCAGGGGTCCGGCACCCGTCACACACACATTCACACAAACATTCACTCAAGCACAGGAGTTAGAAAGGAAATAGGGGTAGGGTTGAAGGGATCAAAAAGAAAAAAGAATAGAAAGAGAGGAGAATAAGAAATGAGTCGGGGCGTTTTCCCGCCCCTAACGGCACTCGGTGGGCCGGGTATTTGAAGTCAGGGTTTGCCTTCCCCTATCCGCATCGGGCCAAAGCGCCCGGAGGGAGCGGAACCCCCCTTCCTCCCCTTTCGGGGAGGGAAGTGCAATGCGAGCTCTTGGTCAGCCGCCCCGGGCCCCCGGGCCCCCCCGACACGAAAGTGTCGAAGTGGGGGCCCGAAGGACCCACCGGACTCCCCCCGACACCTAGGTGTCGAAGCGGGGAGCCCGATGGGCCCGGAGACCCGGGGCGGCCTAAGCCTCTCCACCACGTCAAGGTGGCTCGCGTCGGAGAAGAAAAATAGGGTCCCTAAATTCGTCAAGGGACCCGCTAGCCCAACTTAGTCTAGGGCCCTTCCCGTTTTAGCCCTCTCGCCAGGGCTCTCACATCATTGTTGGCACAGAGGACTCTCTCATCACTGGAAGGCCTCCGAAGGGAGTCATGTGCCGCTAGCCTCTCTCCGTTGTGCCTTAAAGAAGGGAGGAGGAGGACTCCCTACTCGACGGACACTCCTGTTGGGGGGGGCCCCCACCCGCCACTGTCCCCTCCCAGCTGTGAATACACCCGCCAGGAGGGACCCTTCCCCGGCGAGAGGGAAGCAGCGCCGCCCGTGAACGGGTACTCCCAGGACACAGGTCGGACGATCAGCAGGGGTGCGTCTATCACCCTTACCCCTTGGAGCACCGCCAAACCTACCCGGACCCCTATCGGAGGGGAGAAGTTGCGCTTGGTGATTTCATGCCAATACACCAAGGGCCCCGAACGCCTCCGCGTTTTTATACGAGGGGGAAGGCGCACCCCTGTTGGTCGGATATCAGAGTCGGGACTAAGTCCGTCGTCCTAATCCGCCCCTACCCGTGTCCCTGCATCCGCCTTTTTATACGAGGAGGAATGCAGACTCCTGTTGCTGACCATATCAGCCTCTAGGTCGATCGACCCGTCACCTGATATGACCGCGCCACTCGACGGCAACCGTGACTCGAAGCAAATGTGCATCCGAATTTCCGGAGGGTGATGCACCACCCCTCAACATCTTGCGCTTTCGCCGCCAAGATGTATCCTACCCGGGACCCCATGGTCGGGGTATAACGCGGGCCCTCATCGAGAGGGCAATATGCCTAGGTGATTCCATGCGAATCCACCAAAGGCACCGGACGCCTCCGCGTTTTTATACGAGGGGGAAGGCGCACCCCTGTTGGTCGGATATCAGAGTCGGGACTAAGTCCGTCGTCCTAATCCGCCCCTACCCGTGTCCCTGCATCCGCCTTTTTATACGAGGAGGAATGCAGACTCCTGTTGCTGGCCATATCAGCCTCTAGGTCGATCGACCCGTCACCTGATATGACCGCGCCTCTCGACGGCATCCGTGACTCGAATTAAGCGTGCATCCGGATTTCCGGAGGGTGATGCACCACCCCTCGACATCTTGCGCTTTCGCCGCCAAGATGTATCCTACCCGGGACCCCATGGTCGGGGGATAACGCGGGCCCTCTACGAGAGGGCAATATGCCTTGGTGATTCCATGCGAATCCACCAAAGGCACCGGACGCCTCCGCGTTTTTATACGAGGGGGAAGGCGCACCCCTGTTGGTCGGATATCAGAGTCGGGACTAAGTCCGTCGTCCTAATCCGCCCCTACCCGTGTCCCTGCATCCGCCTTTTTATACGAGGAGGAATGCAGACTCCTGTTGCTGGCGATGTCAGCCTCGGGGTCAGTGACCCGTCACTTGACATCACCGCGCCACTCGACGGCAACCGTGACTCGAATTAAGTATGCATCCGGATTTCCGGAGGGAGATGCACCACCCCTCGTCTCACCTTCCGCTTTCGCCGCAAAGGTGGGTCTCCTACCCGGACCCCTGACGAAGGGGAGATATAAGCTGTGGTGATCTTCATGCAGATACACCATCAGCACCGTACGCTTCCGAATTTTTTAACAAGAGGGGAGGCGCACCCTCTATTGACGCATCCCGGGTTCGGGACTCTACAAGTGGAATAAATCCCACATGTAGAGGTGCAATTCCGTTCCCCTAATGTCGCCACCTACCCGTGTCCCTGCATCCGCCTTTTTATACGAGGAGGAATGCAGACTCCTGTTGCTGGCGATGTCAGCCTCGGGGTCAGTGACCCGTCACTTGACATCACCGCGCCACTCGACGGCAACCGTGACTCGAAACAAGTGTGCATCCGAATTTCCGGAGGGTGATGCACCACCCCTCGACATCTTGCGCTTTCGCCGCCAAGATGTATCCTACCCGGGACCCCACGGTCGGGGGATAACGCGGGCCCTCATCGAGAGGGCATTATGCCTAGGTGATTCCATGCGAATCCACCAAAGACACCGGACGCCTCCGCGTTTTTATACGAGGGGGAAGGCGCACCCCTGTTGGTCGGATATTAGAGTCGGGACTAAGTCCGTCGTCCTAATCCGCCCCTACCCGTGTCCCTGCATCCGCCTTTTTATACGAGGAGGAATGCAGACTCCTGTTGCTGGCGATGTCAGCCTCGGGGTCAATGACCCGTCACTTGACATCACCGCGCCACTCGACGGCAACCGTGATTCGAGATAAATGTGTCTCCGGTTTTCCGGAGGGTGAGACACTACCCCTCGGTTCACCTCCCGCTTTCGCCGCAAAGGTGAGTTCCCTACCCGGACCCCTAACGAGGGGAGAACAAGCTGTGGTGATCTTCTTGCAGATACACCATCAGCACCGTACGCTTCCGAGTTTTTTAACAAGAGGGGAGGCGCACCCTCTATTGACGCATCCCGGGTTCGGGACTCTACAAGTGGGATAAATCCCACAGGTAGAGGTGCAATTCCGTTCCCCTAATGTCGCCACCTACCCGTGTCCCTGCATCCGCCTTTTTATACGAGGAGGAATGCAGACTCCTGTTGCTGGTGATGTCAGCCTCGGGGTCAGTGACCCGTCACTTGACATCACCGCGCCACTCGACGGCAACCGTGACTCGAGATAAGTGTGTCTCCGGTTTTCCGGAGGGTGAGACACTACCCCTCGGTTCACCTCCCGCTTTCGCCGCAAAGGTGAGTTCCCTACCCGGACCCCTAACGAGGGGAGAACAAGCTGTGGTGATCTTCATGTAGATACACCATCAGCACCGCACGCTTCCGAATTTTTTAACAAGAGGGGAGGCGCACCCTCTATTGACGCATCCCGGGTTCGGGACTCTACAAGTGGAATAAATCCCACAGGTAGAGGTGCAATTCCGTTCCCCTAATGTCGCCACCTACCCGTGTCCCTGCATCCGCCTTTTTATACGAGGAGGAATGCAGACTCCTGTTGCTGGCGATGTCAGCCTCGGGGTCAGTGACCCGTCACTTGACATCACCGCGCCACTCGACGGCAACCGTGACTCGAAGCAAGTGTGCCTCCGAATTTCCGGAGGGTGAGGCACAACCCTCTTTCCCACCATGACGCATCCACGTCATAATGGTCCTTGACCTACCCGAAGCCCCCATCATAGGGCCACGCTTCGCTTCCACGTGGAAGCGATTTGCGTAAGGCATCTCCATCGTGAGATGCTCTACGCCCGATCTGCCTGCGATTATTTATCCAGGGGTGGGCAGGCCCCCTGTCGCCGACGTGCAACGCCGACTCCTAACCCGTGTCCCCGCCTCCGCTTTTTTTATTAAGCGAGGGGAAGGCGGACCCTTCGCCGTGACGATGTCGACCTCGGGGGGCCAGGTTTCCCTGTACTCCTATCCCCGTCACCCGCATCGCCCCTGCCCGATATGCTGAATGCCTTCGGAATTATAAGGGGAAGGCATCACCCCTTACCAAAACTTTGCCATCTGGCTGAGTAAACTACCTACCCGGATTCCCCGTGGGTGTAAGCCATCCAGGGGGATCCGCCCTCGGATGGGGGAGGGCAGCGAAGCCCCCGGTCCGCGATGATCCAGGGATACGGTTTCCCCGGACCATCACTCCTGACCGCCCGAGATGCTGGATGAGTTCACCGACATTCGATCGAAGCACCACAGCTTGAGGGCCGTATTCGATAGCCCCCGCCCCAACTCAACGGGCGTTCACCCGCCTTTAAAGACGTGACCATGGTGCCCCGATCGACGCCAGCTCCCTCATCCAGCATCAGCATCTACTGCGCCTCACAGGCGCCTGCCACGTGGCAGTCAATCGACTCCTTCCCGCGCGCATACTCTCACACACACCCACACACGCCCGCACACACACCCACACATCCACACGCACACACACACACACACACACACTCACATACCCCATGGGTGTCATTGGTCAAGGTGGTCTCGCCTCTGGCCCGGCTGGGTGACTAAGTCACCCGAACCAGTCCCTCGGGCGAGGTCTCGACCCG
Organism: Camponotus vicinus; assembly: GCF_025532165.1. Classification (NCBI taxonomy): domain Eukaryota; kingdom Metazoa; phylum Arthropoda; class Insecta; order Hymenoptera; family Formicidae; genus Camponotus; species Camponotus vicinus. The sequence continues at coordinate 19,956,041 of NW_028141978.1, read as the reverse complement.
CACCCATTCTTCCCCACTGAGGGACGCCTCACAGCGGAGCACCGACTGCTCAGCACCCTCATCCCAGCGGGAGCACCCGCTATACGCTTAACATTCATCCATAGCTCAGGAGTTAGAAGGGAAGAAGGTAATAAGGTTGAAGGGATCAGCAGAAGACAGAATAGTAAGAGAGTAGAAAGAAATGAGTCAGGGCGTTCTCCCGCCCTTAACGGCACTCGGTGGGCCGGGCATTTGAAGTCAGGGTTTGCCATCCCCTATCCGTGATGGGCCATACGCCCAAGGTCACAGAAAACCTCTTCCCGCTCCCGCCAACAGGCGGGAAGCGAGGAAGTGCAATGGTGTGCTCTTAGACCCATTCTCCGAAGAGAATGGGAGCCCCTCCACCACGACAAGGTGGCACACCGCGGAGAGGAACCTAACCTAACCTAACCTAACCTAACCTAACCTAACCTAACCTAACCTAACCTAACCTAACCTAACCTAACCTAACCTAACCTAACCTAACCTAACCTAACCTAACCTAACCTAACCTAACCTAACCTAACCTAACCTAACCTAACCTTAAAAAAAAAAAAAAAAAAAAAAAAAAAAAAAAAAAAAAAAGTTTGAGTTTCCATCAAAAGGCAGATCCTGCATAAGTTTAGCGAGGTTAAAACTATTAGTAACATGACTAGAAGGATTGGGGATATTTTTATAAATGAGATTGTGTAAAAAATAAAGCAAAGGAGTGTAAGGGACTTCCTATGGAAGAGACTATAATTCTGAGCGGAATGCCAGGTTTGTGTATTTTAGGCAGGCCGTAAGCTCGTAGTAAAGTTCCCGCACTAGTTTTGAGAGAGTTCGCTTTAATGTTAGTAATATAATTTTTATCAACTCAATCCTTCAACAATGTTTTTAAATTGTTATTTAGACTGTTCAAGGGATTTCTGTCTATAGTCTGGTATGTGTTCAAATCGTGTAACATCTCATTCATCTTGTTTTTATATAGAGATTGGTCAAGGCAAACAGTAACGTTACCTTTATCCGCTCTGGTGAAAAGTAAGTTAGGGTGGTCTGCAAGAAATTTTTTTTTTTTTGTTTTAACAATCCTGATTTGAATCATTTTATCTAAACTGGAGGGAACCGAACTTGAGGAAAGAAAGTTATTATTTTGCGAATCTTTTTTCTGAAGATCATTAATTTCATTAATTTACGAACCTTTTCACATTATTTTTATTTCTTATTTCATGTTATTTATCTTTGCGTCTAATTTCAAAAGTATAACGGTTCGTCTTTGTTATTTTATTGCTTCGGTACATAACATATTATTTTTGCGACATCTGTTGACATGATGTTGGGTCTTCTTGACTCCTTCTGTTTGTAATTTTTACAGATTTACCACGGTAATTTTCAGGACCATAAACACATTAATGACTCGCTACTTCTGATTATTAAATTCTTGGATTTTGCCATGCTTTTATATTGAGGAACGATCCTTTTTAGAGACTTTTCAACGCCTAAGATGAGTGTCATGTTTGCACATGTACACTGATTAGTTATTGTCTCTCATGCGTAAACAGATTCGTCGCTGTCTTTTATGCGTTCCGATACCTTTATATACCGGCAACTCCATAATTGTTAATTTGTAAGTTATTATAAATAATTTTCGAGCGTCATGTCTGCACACGTTCACAGACATAAATTAATCTTTGATGCGCAATGACACTTTTATTTTATTTTTGCGACTTTTACATGCTAATAATGTTTTGTACCACTCGACTCTTTTGTTTGCGTTTGTCAATTAGTTAATTATTTTTTTTTTTTTTTTTTTCACTGAAGAGAACCCGAATGGGGTAGAAACGTTTGTCTATTGTCAATAAATCTTGCACTTGATCCATATGTTATTTTCACAGTTTTTTCCATCTTTGCCAAAATAATATATAGGTGCTGTTTCTTTTGTTTGTCGCCACAAGATACGCGATCTCGGTTCATTGACCCGGAATTTTAATTACTTTTTTATTATTTGTTATACACTGAAGCTTAAACTATTTATTCGTTTTTTAATTTGTTTAAAGAAAGATGTAAATCTAACAAGAACTACCTAGATTGCTGCTTTAAGTGCGGCATGGAGGGATACATAGCTCCCAAGTGCAAAAATAAAGCCAAGTGCATGATTTGCACTGATATGGATGTGAATGGAGAACATAGGATTGGCTCCAACAAGTGTACGGTAATTAGAATACCCACATCTCCAATTAGTGACAACAGCCCGCTAACTCAGACATCGAGTAGTCCTAGTCCGCCAACTCTTGACTCACAAAAACTCAGCACTACCAGCAGTCCGCTTCCGAGTACCTCACCGGAAGAAATAGAAGACAAATCGTCTGCTAGGAGGACTGATGATAGACTTACTCAAATGGACATATAGTAATATTTACATATTTATATATATATACAATGATTAGATTGTTGCAAACGAATTTGAATCATTGTAAGGCTGCTCAAGACTTGCTTATGCAAGTAGAAAAAGAAAGATCCATCGATATATCGATAATTGCAGAGCCATAGAATGTACCTGATGATAACTTGTGGATGAGTAGTGTCGACGACCGAGCTGCCATACATCTGAGTGCCAATATCCCAATACCTGGCATAGTTGAAAGAAGAGGTCGTTTCTCAGTAGTAGTGCAATGGATGAAACTCACAATATCGGCTTACATATCACCAAACGCCGACGATGAAACTTATGAAGAGTTTATAGATGAGTTGGATATCCACACTCAGGAGGCGAGCAGGGACCTCCTCCTCTGCGGAGACTTTAACTCCAAATCCATCTTATGGGGATGTAGACAAAACAACTCTCGCGGAAACCGTTTGGCGCGCTGGAGTGCGAGCAGAGACATGGTCCTAATTAATACTGGGAATAAACCCACGTGCGTACGGCACCAAGGTACCTCTGTCGTCGATATTACATGGTGCAACTCGACATTAAGACCCCGTATTGAGAATTGGATAGTTTTAGATGAAGAGACGCTATTCGATCATATGTATATAAGATTCGATATAAACTACAGTAGAGAAAACTATATACAAAAGAAGAAAAAATGCATACGATGATCGCATAAAAAATTCCAAGAGGACATGTGCAAAGAAGCGATTGAGTGGAGCTGTACAGGACCAACTCCGGAAATCTATGTACATAGTGTAAATGATGATGTAAATAATGATATAGATGTAAATGTAAACACGAATACAGATCTGGCTGCCAAATGGGCGCAAGAAGTCATTAGTAATGCATGCGATTTTTCCATGCCAAGAGCCCGCTCACAAAGAAAAAATAGTGTATATTGGTGGAGCCAGAAGATTTCGGATCTGAGAAAGAAATGCCAACAGACGCGGAAAAGATGGCAAAAAATTAAAAAAAAAAAAAAAAAAAAAGAAAATTAATCACTTTATAGAGCTCGAGGATATATACAGGGAACATAAGAAAAATCTCAGAAACGAAATTAAAAAAGCAAAAATGGATGCTTGGGACGAACTGATTCGCATTATAGACAAGGACCCTTGGGGCTTTCCATATCGAATCGTTCTAAAGAAATTAAAAAGAGCCACACCCAGCCTCACAGAAACCCTAGAATTGGAAGTACTCAATAAAGTCATCGATAAGCTATTCCCAGAAGATCCACTTTGGGACTCCGGAACCGAAGATGACTTGGATCACATTATATGGAAAGACGAATATGACGTATCCATCTCAGAGCTTTGTAGTGCACTCAAAAAAGGATCTAATGCTAACAAGGCACCCGGCATTGACGGGATCAAAGCGGTATTTTTGAAAAAGATACCTAAGACCTTATTAACTAAATTGGTAACTATCTATGTACTTCTTTCTCTGGAGGCCTGCCCCGGCTCCATCTTAGGGTCCATCCGCCACTGCTATTTGGTACAGTGGGGATTTTAGTATATACTAGAGGGATCTTGGGGGATGTGGTCACTCTACGGCGTTGTGCTCGTCGGTGCCGTTTCATACGGAAGGCCAGTCGGAAGCCAGCATGCACGCGAATACCTCCACCGGCACTTATTTGGTCAGCGAGCGACCTTTCAGGGATCCTCCGTGGCAATCGGCATTGCATCCATCGAGTGAGATACCAACATCGCTCTGGAGTCGCATATCACTGTGTTAAAAAGCAGCATTAGGTGTGAGGTCTGGATAGCTCAGTGGTCTAGAGCAGTTGCCCGGAAAGCGAAAGACTCGGGTTCGATTCCCGATCCAGCCACTTGCGCCTCACATATTTTTCTAGTCTGCGAATATTGTTTTCTAGCAATTATTTGTTAGGCTGAAAAGTGTGTGAATGCTCTTTCCACAGGATATGCGTCGTTGCCACGGATGGATTTTGTCGCTCGTTGATCAAATGGGCGTAAAGACACGTCCGACCTCCTCCCACATACATCCCTATCTTTCTCTGTATGTACACTATGTACATAAGACAGGGACTATTCCCCAGGCTATAGAAACGTGCGAAGTTGGTACGTATCCCCAAAGAGGAATTGGACCCAGCGTCGCCTAAAGTGAGGCCCATATGCCTCTTAAATGAGCTCGATAAGATCATGGAGCGCATATTGGAGGGACGAATCCAAGATTGGATGGAGCACCCCGTGTCCAAGCTCGCACCGAACCAATTCGGATTCTGTAGAAATATCTCTACATGCGACGCATTGTTAGTCGTTAAAGAATTTATCGAAGAAGCCAGATGCAACCACGAGATAGTCGTCGGTGCCAGCTTGGATGTTACAAATGCGTTCAATTTGCTGAAGTGGACTAAAATAAGATCGGCTCTCAAGGAGAAGGGCTTTCCTACATATCTACGAAAAGTCATTGGTGACTACCTGAGAGATAGATATATCGAATACCCCACAATGGAAGGGGTGACAAAATCCAGAAAGATAACGGCTGGTGTCCCACAGGGATCGGTCCTCGGATCGACCGTGTGGAACATAACCTATGACTACGTACTGCGTACCCCGTTATAAGCGGGTAGCATAACCATTGGATATGCCGACGACACATTTATTATGTCTAGCGCAGCTACCATTAAAGGTGCGATTGCGAAAAACAACTTGCAACTAAGCAGAGTCCTTAGGCGAATCAAACACTTAGGTTTGGAAATCGCTGAGAACAAAACGGGAGCTATTATATTTGATAACAGACAAGTTAGAGCTAATTATATGTACAGAATTAGAGTAAATAATGCAGAGATAGAAACTTGCAAAAAAATCAAATATCTAGGTTTGATCATTGACAAAGACTGGAACTTTGTCGATCACATGATATACATAGAAGAGAAAGTCTTCAAGGTGACACGTGCATTAAGTGGCCTCTTGCCTAACTTGAGAGGGCCGCGCGAGAAAAAGACGATTATATGCTTCCATGATTAATTCAATTATCATGTACGGAGCACCTATATGGGCTGACTCCACGTCTAGAAAAAAGATCAGTGATTAAGCGATCCAAAGAGTGATCGCTGTACGGGTCATTGCTGGATATAGGACAATTTCAGCGGATGCTGCATTGCTATTAGCTAGGATGGTCCCGGCTCCCATTCAAGCCGCTTACTATAAACGCGTATTTTTACGTGCGTATGATTTAAAAAAGACGCGGAGAATGGAGCAAATTAGAAGAAAGGGATATTAAATCAGACGAAGGAATCCTACTAAGAAGACAATGGGAGCTCTACTTACGTAGACGAGAGGTTGCAGGAAGAAGAACTTGTGATGCGATTCTTCCTCACATGGAGCAATGGATAGAGAGGAAGCATGGTGAGCGATCCTTCCACGCCACACAGTTATTAACTGAACACGGCTGCTTCTATACATATTTGTACCGCATCGGGAAGGCTAACACCCCTATTTGCCCGCTTTGCGAGGAGGAGGAGGACTCCGCAGAACACACAAAGGTGCGTGGAATGGAGAAGAGGCGTGGAAGAAAGGGAGATACTTACAAGTATCATCGGTGAGGACTTATCATTAGTAAAAGTCATAGAGAAGATCTGTGAGTCAGAGGAAGGCTGGCAGGCCTTTTGCAACTTCGCTGATGAGGTCATGCTAAAGAAAGAAGATGATGAAAGAATCCGCGAACGCCAGCTAATGGGAGACGAGGACTTGAATTAGTCAGATATCCAATTTTTGACTACTAATCCAAACCTTGATCAGACTATACAGGGTGACCCATTTTAACTTAGGCAGCCAAATAACTCGAAAAATAAGCAAGATAGAGAAAAATGTTTTAGACAAAAGTTGTATGGTTTCGAGGGGGCCATAAGATGGTATCATTGGTTTGACCTTGAAGAGTCATTTGAAGGTCACGTGAAGGTCACTTCAATTTTTTTAAATGGAACATCCTATATATTTTTATACATTCTTGTAGCTCATCTCGAGAGCTTTCCAAAACACTATAATTAAGTACATTTTCGTTAAGTACTTTTTGAGTTATGAGGCTTGAAATAATTTCTTAATTTTACATAAACCGTAAAATATCTTGTAAAATATTCATTTTTCGATTACCTTACCTTAATAGTTTTATGTACAAAATAATGAGAGGAATCAATTGGTGTAAAGAAAACACATAGTTGTTTCGAAGAAAAAATATGTAATTTGCAATTAACAATTCCATATTTTTTCTTAAAAACAACTATGTGTTTTCTTTACACCAATTGATTCCTCTCATTATTTTGTACATAAAAGTATTAAGGTAAGATAATCGAAAAATGAATATTTTACAAGATATTTTACGGTTTATGTAAAATTAAGAAATTATTTCAAGCATCATAACTCAAAAAGTACTTAACGGAAAGGTACTTAATTATAGTGTTTTGGAAAGCTCTCGAAATAAGCTACAAGAATGTACAAAAATATATAGGGTATTCCATTTAAAAAAATTGAAGTGACCTTCACGTGACCTTCAAATGACTCTTCAAGGTCAAACCAATGATACCATCTTATGGCCCCCTCGAAACCATACAACTTTTGTCTAAAACATTTTTCTCTATCTTGCTTATTTTTCGAGTTATTTGGCTGCCTAAGTTAAAATGGGTCACCCTGTATGGAGGTCCAACAAACAGTACACACATTCACACTTACATGATATATTGGTGGGTCATTAGGGGAGGAAGGGAAGGGGGTAGGGAGGGGAAAATATAAGGGGTAAGGGGGGGTAGGGTAGGGATCATTCGCCCCATTATTCATCAATACACATGCACACGTATGCAACCACAGGGACATAATCATCAGACATTCGGGGGACTCTGGATGGGTGGAGGGCTGGAGAAGGAGAGGAGTGGGGGGTAGGGGGGATTAAGGGGTGAGAACTTGGGGGTAGGGTATCACTTTCACCACATTACACGCACACTCGCACACATGCACACACACGCACGCACACTAACACACACACACACGTACATACGCTAATACTTACTTACACTCACTCATTCACTTACACACGCGCACACATATACACAACATACATACATTACACTTTGGACTAAGGAATTTCCCGATTGGACGAGGGTGTGTAAACCCAACTGACACAGAACCCCGAGCGGGTAATGCGCGAGCGGGTCCGCTCGGGAGTCTAGTCGCTACTGGTAGGTGCCAAGAGGGGAGGTTTTTAGTTGGTAGTGGCTGCTAAATAGGCCGAGTCCAACACTACCGGGGACTACGGGATCCTCGGTGTGCGTAAAAGCATTTTCCTCCTCTCTCGCAAAAAAAAAGAAAAAAAAAAGGTGAAATGATGGCCTTTGATGCTGAAGCATTCGCTCTAGTTGAGCGAAAAGGTTTTGAAAGATTAATGAAGTATTTGGCACCGCAGTATCCCCTACCTTGCAGAACATATTTTTCTCAAAAAATTATGCCACAGCTGTATGAAAATTTGAAAACACGTATTCGTGAAAAATTATCTACTGCAACAAATATATCGTTCTCCACCGATATCTGGACCTGTTCAGTAAACAATAAGGCATTCATAAGTCTGTAAGTCTCATTTCATACGAAATGATGATATGCAGAGAGAAATATATGTTCTCAGCGCAAAACACTTTCCCGGTAGCCATACTGACGTCAATATAGGCCAAATATTAAATGATGTAATGGAAGAATGGCACATAAGTTCTAGTCAAATTCACCTGATTTTAAGAGATAATGCCTCTAATATGATTGTCGGAACTGGTATGTACTTTTAAGGTTTTAAATGAGTTTACATTGAAGATGTATTTCTTTTAAGCAACTGATATACCCATGATTTGAAATTGCCAATATTACATTAATCATATATGTCATATATCTTACTCATATAGGTATATTAGGAGAAAATGTAGGATGTTTTATTCACACTTTACAACTCGTGATCCACGATTGCATTTGTAAAAATCAAAATTTCGTTGCAATTTTGGGAAAATGTCAGAAAATTGTTGGACATTTTAGCCATTCTTCATTCGCTTGCTCGAAACTCAGTAGCATCCAGGAAAATTTAAAGTTGCCAATTCATAAATTAATCCAGGATGTTACAACACGATGGGACTCCACATTTTATATGTTGTCAAGGCTTTATGAAGGGCGCATCCCGTTTGGATACGTAACGATTCAACACTGAACGATTGGACACTGCACGATTGGACACTGCACGATTGGACACTGCACGATTGGACACTGAACGATTGGACACTGCACGATTGGACACTGCACGATTGGACACTGCACGATTGGACACTGAACGATTGGACACTGCACGATTGGACACTGCACGATTGGACACTGCACGATTGCTACTGGCGGGGCGGATGCGGGAGGGGGGCCGAAGGCCTCCCTTGTCCCCCGCGCGCGCGCGTGTGTGTGTGTGTGTGTATGTACATATGCGGTGTGTGTTGAACCTCGTTTCGTGTGGAATCAAGAGACACGGTAGTGTCTTAGCTAAGTCCCAGCGTAAGCAAAGATGCGCTCCGTGTCTTATTACGCGAGTCGGATTGAGAATATAATTCGATATTTTTATTTTCTCATATAACCGCTCAACGGATCGAGTTCTTAGTAGAATTAATCGATAGCTTGGGTTTAAATTATATAATAAAAGTGTTTTTATTTTTGCGCTACGTGCTCTGTAAACGGAGATATCATGATGCAAAGTCTGAACTGTGAAAATTTCGATTAAGAAACGTCGTCATGGTCATCGTCAACTCCTGTTAACATAACAAAGAAATATACAGAAATACGTTTCCAACGTCTGCCACAAGAATGCGCTAGCAGTGATTCACGACGCAGCGTTAGTAGCGCTCTGTGATACTAACGGCGTTTAGTGATATTAAGGGCGCTTTGTAGCTGATTGATCTATGATGAATTGTCGATCGATATCGAGCTTGAAATAATAGATGATGCAACTATACAGGGTGAGTTTTATTTCGTGTGTCAATCTTTTTATCATGCGGGAGATTATCGACTGCATAATAAATTGATCGGTACATAAATGTCAATTTTTTTGATCAACCGTATCGAAGGTCCGAATATAATGTGTACAATAATAATAATAATAATAATAAATACGTAGCTTTAATAATAATAATAATAATAAATCCATACTACATAAGTTTAGCTTTTAATTTGCTTTAATTTTACACATTATATTCGAGCCTTTGATACGGTCGATCCAAATAATTGACATTTATGTACCGATCAATTTATTATGCAGTCGATAATCTCCCGCATGATAAAAAGATTGACACACGAAATAAAACTCACCCTGTATATATCTATTACATGTACTTATTGTGTGATGCACTAATAAAGCAGTAAAAAAATTCTTTATTAAACATAAGCATTTATGTAACATCTAAGTTGTGATTAATAATTTATCATTTAGTACAATATTTCGATCAGTCTTATATAAAAAAAATATTGTAATGTATCAGCAATTTCGTGAAGAATGCTTTATATTTTGCATTATTTATAAACTGTCAAAAAATATTTAGATAAGTAACCAATAATTTGTCTCCATTTTTTTTAGTATTAAAAATAGAATTATGAAACTTACTCTTTTTCCGTTTTACTTATATATTCAATGATGAATTAAATAAACAAAACAATGATTATTTATCAATTTAGATTTAGAATTTTATTATGAATAATAAATGTAGATTTCTAATGGCAGATTGATTTGTGATTATCCTTTGTTATTTTTACAATAAGTATAATAAAGTTTGAAAAATCTAAATATTTACATAACCAAAAAGGATCGTAGTATTGTAAAGAAATAGAGATGAGGGTGGCAAATTCTTAGCATATTTATTGAAAGAAAATTTAAATTTTTCGTTTAACATATAGTACAAAAAATAATGATATCTCTAAAAAAATTACCTTTTTAAAAAAGAGGTAAAAAAAGGAGCTAAGTAAAAAACTGTATGTATTTGCAAACCAGTGCGTTAACTATAAAAATCTATCTCCAAAGTCATGTTATTTTATACTATAAAAACCTATCTCCAAATTCGTGTTATTTTATATATAAAAATCTATCTCTAAAGTTGTTATTTTATATCTTACAGAAATTAATGATATCAAAAAAATTGTGCTAAGTAAAAATAAAAACTGATTAAAATATTTTAATTTAAAAAATTATACAAAATAGTTGTAGTTTCTTACATTATATTCTACAAAATCAAAATAATATCAAAAATTTGCGTTAATTAAGAGTATAAATTTAAAAGTAGTGTAACTAAAAAAGTTGTACAAAATAATTGTTTTAATTTTTTACAAAAATAACGATACTAAAAAGTTGTGCTAACTGAATACAAATTTTTGCTATAAAATATATTTTTTTTATTTCCAATATAAAAGAAAAACTGTATTAAATATTTTAAAAAATTATTGAAAGTATAACTAACTATTATATATATTATATTTTTTTAATAATCATATGAATATATCTTGAAGTTTAATCAAAAAAGAAAAAGAAAATGCAAGTATAAAAAACAAAAATTGTATTAAAAAAAATAAAAATTTTTTAAATTAATACAAGAAAACAAAATTTATAGAAATTAAAAATTAATATAAGTAAAAAAAAATTAATTAAAAAAACCACTGCTAAGTCTTTTTTTAATTAATATTTTTTACTTATATTAATTTTTAATTTCTATAAATTTTGTTTCTTGTATTAATTTAAAAAATTTTTATTTTCTTTAATAACAATTTTTGTTTTTTATACTTGCATTTTCCTTTTCTTTTTTGATTAAACTTCAAGATATATTCATATGATTATTAAAAAAATATAATATATATAATAGTTAGTTATACTTTCAATAATTTTTTAAAATATTTAATACAGTTTTTCTTTTATACTGGAAATAAAAAAAATATATTTTATAGCAAAAATTTGTATTCAGTTAGCACAACTTTTTAGTATCGTTATTTTTGTAAAAAATTAAAACAATTATTTTGTACAACTTTTTTAGTTACACTACTTTTAAATTTATACTTTTAATTAACGCAAATTTTTGATATTATTTTGATTTTGTAGAATATAATGTAAGAAACTACAACAACTATTTTGTATAATTTTTTTAATTAAAATATTTTAATCAGTTTTTATTTTTACTTAGCACAATTTTTTGATATCATTAATTTTTATAAGATATAAAATAACAACTTTAGAGATAGATTTTTATATATAAAATAACACGAATTTGGAGATAGGTTTTTATAGTATAAAATAACATGACTTTGGAGATAGGTTTTTATAGTTAACGCACTGGTTTGCAAATACATACAGTTTTTTACGCGGGACTTAGCTCCTTTTTTTACCTCTTTTTTAAAAAGGTAATTTTTTTAGATATTGCAAACCCATGTGGAACGGTGTCTAATCGTGCAGTGTCCAATCGTGCAGTGTCCAATCGTGCAGTGTTCAATCGTTCAGTGTCCAATCGTGCAGTGTCCAATCGTGAAGTGTCCAATATTACGTGTCCAATCGTTACGTGTCCAAAAAAATGTCACCCCTTTATGAACAACGACAAGCAGTAACTGCATATGCTGCGGAAAAAGATATACCAACCCTTACAGCTGTGCAATGGAGTATGATAGAAAACGTTATACGTGTTCTCCAACCATTTGAGGAAATAACTAAAATAACAAGTTCTGATTACGAGACAATTGGATACGTTATTCCGACAGTTGTTACTTTACATTCGTACCTTTCAAAACGACAAAAGGATGCTGGAGTAGTAATGTTAAAGGAAGAGCTCAAGAAAGCGATGGAAGAACGATTTTTTAATTCTTTAGGTATTGTTGTAATGTTCATTACTTGAATAAATTTGCAATGTTATTTTTTCTTTAAAATAAACGATTTTATTTTTTATTGTAGGATTTAATATGAAGGATCGAAAATGTTTTGTACTAGCCACCGTATTAGATCCAAGATTCAAAACTAAGTTTTTGTCAGACGAAAATAAGGCCAAACAGTGGATCATTGATGAATTGCTTGCAACGAATAATACAGTCTCCGAAGATTATGAAAACAATACACACAGTCATAATGAAAACCTTCAAAAACAAGATATTATCAGTGAAACGCACGATGACATCTGGAAGTGCTTCGATGACATAGTAAACGATTCCAAATCAGATGATAGCAGTTTTGAGGATTCATCAAGTAAGACATTGTTTGAAAGACAACCGAGTGATAGAAGTAAAAAGAAAACTGCAGTTTACAATGCCGAGTTAACGAAATATCTGATGCTACCTCTGTCACCCAGAAATGAAGATCCCTTAACATGATGGAAAAGTCATGTTTTAGAATATCCTAATCTCAAAATTTTGATTTTAAAATACTTGAGTGCTCCACCTTCTTCTCTGCATTCAGAAAGTCTTTTCAGCGCAGGAAAAATGGTTTATTCCGATAACCGAAATAAATTATCCCCCCGAAACGCTGAAATGTTATTGTTTATTATGAAAAATTTGTTAATATTAAATTATGATTACTGATTGTGAAATTTTAATTTTTGTCTACAAGTTTCTCTCGATCCAACACCGAGAAATTAGCAGTTCCGCAGCCGCAACATTCGACATCACCTTCCAAAAGTTCCAAACCTCCAAAAATTATAATTTTATATGTATGTTTTAGAAATTAGTACCGGATATCCGGCAAATATCCGGTATCCGGCCGAAAAATTAAAATCCCGGATAATCCGGTATCCGGTTTCATGTTATTACCGGATATCCGGTATCCGGCAATTTCACTATCCGGCACATCCGTAATTAAAATTCCCGGCGATAATAAATGGGGATGGGGTGCTGTTTCTCACGAACTCCCATTCGTTCGATGCACGCGCTAAATTGAGCAGGACTCCAGCTTATTACATTGATGGACTCCCACCTGACCGTGACGTATCCCTCCCCTCTCTCAATTAACTTGAGGGAGGGAGCTATGTGCGGTCGTTCTCACTATTGCAGTCGAGCCGCCATTCGACCCAATCCAATTAGATTGTTGACGGAGACGTTGTATGAATCGGCTACGATTCTCAACCCAACACCACTCTCGTCAAGGCTCGGCAGAAGAGATCCTGCGCCTGACGAGCGTGGTTCAAATTGGCTAGGAGGAGCTTCGCAGCCATTTAGGACTGGCTATGAAGCTCCTCCAACTCAACCCTCATGCGTTCCACCTCCTCTCCGGGATCAGCGGCAGAGGAGGGGTGATCCACGGACTCTTTGTGCCTTCTTTCCCTCGCCTGCCTTTATGGTAGGGGGATCTCTTTTTCCTCGCTGTTATTTCCACTCCCACCTTTTTGTTCTCCTTAGGAGAGGAGGTTGGGGGCGGGATAGGCTTTGCAGCCTCCTTTCTCCTTCTTTTCGGGGAGACGCACGACTTGGAGCCAGCACGGTGATTTGAGGCTAGTCCCAAGTCGGCGCATATTGAGCACTTAACTGGAGCACGACAGTCCTTGGCAACGTGTCCCAATTCGAAAGACCGTCGCCACGCTGCGCAATGGTGTGCCCCTTCTCGAGACACCGGAAACATTGGAAAGGTCTCCTTTCCAGTGTCTCCACTCGGGCATGTGATCCATCCAATGCGCAATTTCCTTGCTGCGACCAACTTATTGGCCGCAGCCACTGGGCACCGCACTCAAACAATGCCAAGCCCTCTGCCGGCGGACCTTACGTCCCCGGTTTTAACAGTCTCCGAGGGACATCCCCCGACAGCAGTCACCGTTCGCATCACATCCGTGCTTATGATAGAGTTATCCAAGTCACGGATGCGGATTTCGACAGTTTGGATGATTTTTACGCCCTCCTTATGACCTCTCATAGGCGTTCAGCCAACACGTCTGCCTTTCGCGCATTATCGGGCTCCCAATTTCAAAGATTTGAGCTCCGGTTATGGCGCGTCTTGCGGACATCCTCCCAATCTCCAGGCCAAATCGATTTTCCGACCGCCAGCCTGAGATTTTCTCTGTAACCACCGGGTGGGCACGTGATTACCACCGCGGTTCTGGGGTCTCTTCTTTTCTTCTTTTTGCTTCTTCCCTTCTTGTGGGAGGAGGTAGGAGGTTGGGCCTGTGATGGGGGCCGGGAAGAAGCGGATTTCCTTCCGGCCTTTGTAGGTTTGATCGGGGCGAACGCCTTCGGGGTGATAAGGATGCATTTGCTTTCTTTAAACAACGCCAAACGGTCATGTGACCTAGCATCAACAGATAATTTTCTTGTCGAATTTTGAAGATTTAAATTAATTGCTGCTACATCAGCTTCAATTCTTTTTCTTGAATTTAAATGACATTAAGGGGAGCGCCCCATTTGACCACGTTAATATTGACCACGATGATATTGATCACATTGATATTGACCACAGTGATATTGACCACAGTCCCGATTGACCACAGTCCCGATTGACCACAGTCCCGATTGACCACGGTGATATTGACCACGGTGATATTGACCACGTTGCGATTGTCCACCTTACCTACCGGCGGGGTGGTTGCGGGAGGAGGGTCGAAGGCTCCGGGACTGTGGTCAATATCAACGTGGTCAATATCACCGTGGTCAATATCATCGTGGTCAATATTAACGTGGTCAAACGGGTCCCACTCGACATTAAGTACCATTCTCACTTTTAAAGTGAGATTTCACATTATTTGTGTAATAAAATTTAATTATAATTTCATTTTATTATTTTCTTGGGTTAATATCAGATATTTGCATTTTTCTTTTAATTTCTAAAAGACATTATTTTCATCATGGTATTCAACAACGAAGAAGCTTTCGATATATTGATGGTGTTAGGGGAAAGTCAAAGATGTTTTAAGATGGCAGCACGTTTGTACGCTAAAAGATACCCAGACAGGCAACATCATTCCTATAACGTTTTTAACCAGTTCACTGGTAATGGTCCATATATGGCCAAAAAAAAGTGCCACAACTGGTAATGGCCCATATATGTCCACTATGAATAACTTTGCCAATTTTCAACGGATTTGCATGAAACTTGATACACCCACATTTTTCGGATCGCTGATGACAAAGGATCCCGCACTTTTTATAGGAAAAACCCGGTTTCAGTCAAATTGGCTCAACTTTTGATATGTTGTAGATTTTGGTCTCCTGAACAAGAATTTCTATGTGCCAGACCCCTACGTCTTCAAGTTTTGGTGTTAGAGCACTTTGAACCCAGTACAAGAGAGCTGTCAAGAATTCCTATTATATTGACTTCCAAATGTGTATGTATGGATCGTGTGTGTGTGCACGCGTAAGTATTTAATCCTCTGAATAAAAGTCCTAGTGGGCTCACAAAATTGCAGTTCTTCATGTTTTAGAGTCAGATCATTTTGAACGCAAAATAAAGCCGTCAAGAATTACTGCTTCACGTATTCTTAGTCGTATATATTAATATGAAGTGCATGCACGCGTGTGTGTATGCCTTGTGTGTGAAGCCTCTTTCTTGTAGACACTACTATTTTTAGTGTGATAGTGAACCTAAAAGAATGTGCCACCGGCATTTGCATTACCTAAGGTGTACCTCGTGGAGGTTGCACGGTAGGACTTCCACCTCTTTGTCAGTCAGTCTGTTCATAAGTCAGTCGTTCGGTCAGATAGTCAATCGGTCAATGGGTCACTCAATCAGTTGGTCAGTAAAGTCAATCTAGTCAATCAGTCAGTTAGTCAGTTAGCCAGTCAGTTATTCAGTTTTCATATACTCTACATCAACAATTATGTTTGCATCATTTTGTTCGTTTCTGTGAGCTGCGTCCAAAATGTAGTTGAGCATAGTTGTACTGGGGTATTTGATTATTTGTTGATGTCTGGCATAACCTAAGAACCATAAGACACTCGCCACGTGAGCGACATCCTAAGGTTCTAGTGCTTGCTTTGCATGTACAGTAATACCCAAAAATGGATCCTGATTCATTTAGCTCATCCGCATTGTCATTATCATCGGGTATAGTGAATGCTATCCACAGCTGGTACCTCACAGTATTACAGAACCTTGAATTTATTCTGATTTGAATAAATCCTGGTTCATTTCTGCTCTCGTCAAACTCAAACACTTTCGTACCGTCGTGATCTATTTTGTCCTGTATGTAGGAAGGTGCTAGTTTGAGTTGATATACACCTACGGTTAGGCGTTTTAATTGATCAGTGTCAAGTCTTGGAAATTCCGGAACATGATTTCGTTCATGTCCACATAGTATTTTTACGAGTCAGGTTTTCTTGTTCAACTCTAGCTTGAACGATATTCACTTCATTCACTCGCTCTTTTATGTGCCGAGCTAATTCTGCTGTTTCTCCTTCCATTTGAATCAGATCATGATAACGATTTATTAGTCCTCCAGCAATGAGATAGAAATCTCGTAGGTGAAGTACATGAGCTTTGTGGATAATTCCATCAAGGAACTTGAAAATAGACTTAATATGACCATTGCGCGCTTCAACAATCCACCTCTGTATGGTAACTAAACGTGCTGCATTTACCATCTCGGTTGAAAGCTGACGATCGCCTTCTCGAAGAAATGCGGGCATTTCACACGCGTAACATGATCATTTAGAAATGGTACTACATCACGATAACCGCGATCAACGAGGAATATGTCCCCTTCTTCGAACCAATCATTAATGCCATTCAGATCCTCTGAAATTTATTTTTAAGAATAGCGGCGTCATTGTTTTTGCCATCTGAAAAATATGGTCCATGTATATCTAAAATATAGCCATCAGTAGCAACCATTAAGATAGGCTTAACCAAATGGCGTCCTTTGTGTACAGAATAAGATTGTCTTAGACATTTGTAATTGCCAGATTTTTCAATGTAGCTATATGTTCCATCAACTATAACAATTGCCTTGCGTATATTAGGTTCATTATTGTACAATTCATTTGCAAATTCTGTTACGTGTGTCTCGCAAAACTCTTGACGGGTGATAGAATTTAGTCCAATATTTTGAGGAACAAAACGTAACATTAAAGACCTTCGAACTATACTTATAGCCATACTAACAGCTTGTCTACTAGAATAGCCGAAAAGGGTTTTTAAAAATTCATCTGATAGATTTTGACGGAATTTACATAAGAATGTCAATAAATCCCCTTTGTTAACAATCCTTTGATTAATATCTTGAACAGGATCGCAATATGTAACTAATTCTTCAAATTGCTCCTTGGTGTTAGAAGTCAATGTTTTAAAATCTTCATCTGAAATAGTATCTGGATTTATGTGTGCACAATTATTTTTGTTTGCTACTGCTGTATCGCGTAATGCGTATAAGAAATTACGTATTTCAAGACCTTTTAGCCGTATAGGTCTGTTGATAGACTTTAATCCCCCATATAGGATTTTTAACAAGAAATTTTTATCGTCCAAATGTTGTTGACATATTCGCGCTGAATCGGGAACGTAAATAGTGGTATCAATGAATATTTGAACTCTAGCTTCTATAGAAAGACAATGTAATTCCAATAGTACATTGTTACAGATCATGCAAGAATGTGTGGATGTTTGTTTGAAAACATTTAATCGTAAACACTCAAGATCTTCTGCTAATGCTTCTACCTCTCTTTGTAGTTGCTGACCACAGTTTAAATAAATGCGTGTTTCATTGTTTATAACAGTAGGTGGTAAATTCAATTCCTCTCTATAACGTATAGTGATTTGAATTTTTTCATCGTCATAGAAATCTACACGTCTCATGCCCCGAGAAACATAACGATTGTTACAAACGAAACAAGATATACGTTGTGCCATTATATGTTTGACAGTATTCGTCAATGTAACTATGATTATGAGTTTGCAAAGAATCTGTTACAGACTGCACTTTCAAATATTAATGATAATGCGTATTTATGATTTTGGGATCGGAATTGCTTTAGTGAACCTTCAGCACATTGAAATGAGGGAAATCTTATTTCTTGAGGAACTTCCGATTATAAAACGACAATGTAACTTCTTATCAGAGCAGAGAAACTTAGGAATATTTTCTGAAGGAAAATAAGCGTACATTCACGTAATACATCCAATAAATCGCTGAAGTAAGGACAAAACAATGCTGTGACTTTTAGATTTTCCTATAGAATTTCAAAGTGATTTATTTTTTAAATCCCAGCGCATTCAACCTTCTAATTTATGAAGAGAATACGGTGTTATTTATGAGGAGAAAAATAGTGCGTTTGGATGGACGAGAGGGAGAGGGAAGGAGACAGGAGTGTGAGTGGGTGAATGAGTGGGTGAGTGAGTGGGTGATTAGGTGAGTGGATGATTGGGTGAGTGAGAGGGGTAGGGGAGAGAGGAAAAGAGGCAGAGAGAGAGTGGGAGAAAGGATGTGCATACCACGGACGTACATATAAGATACCGGGTTCAAATCAAAGCAGAGCTGCCAAGTCCGAGACGCAAGCAACGGGCAACACGTGAAGAAAAAATATGTAATTTGCAATTAACAATTCCATATTTTTTCTTAAAAACAACTATGTGTTTTCTTTAGACCAATTGATTCCTCTCATTATTTTGTACATAAAAGTATTAAGGTAAGATAATCGAAAAATGAATATTTTACAAGATATTTTACGGTTTATGTAAAATTAAGAAATTATTTCAAGCCTCATAACTCAAAAAGTACTTAACAAAAAAGTACTTAATTATAGTGTTTTGGAAAGCTCTCGAGATAAGCTACAAGAATATGCAATGACAAATAGTAGGTTCCATTTAAGAAATTGAAGGTGACCTTCATGTGACCTTCAAATAACTCTTCAAGGTCAAACCAATGATACCATCTTATGGCCCCCTCGAAACCATAAAACTTTTGTCTGAAACATTTTTCTCTAAAATGCTTTGTTTCCGAAATAATTGCGTGCGTTAATTAAAATGGCTCACCCTGTACATATACAGGGCGATCCTGAAAAACGATCCGTCTATAAAATGACATATTCCTGACACCATTCTAAGACAATTTTTCCTTTACCAAAATTTGATTTGAAGCGTAGTTTTTGAATTATGAGCAAAAATAGTTAGTAAATCACGCGTCGGGTACAGAAGGCAGGCAGGAGCGGCGCGGCGTGCCGCGAGCGCGGGCGCAGCTGACCGCCCGACGGGTGATTATCACCGCATGAGTCGCTAACTATTTTATCTTATAACATAAAATTATGCTTTAAATAAAATTTTGGTAAAGAAGAAAATGTCTTAGAATTACGTCAGAAATACGTGTTGCTTAAAATAACGTTATTTTAATAATGAAAAATGATCGAAAATCGGTCATTGATAATAAATAGTTAAAAATAAATAGGTGAAATAGATAAATAAATAAATAAATAGATAAAATAGTTAAATAAATATTTAATATTAATATTTTACATGATAATAGTAAAAGTAATAAATATTTTAAAAACACTTATTTAATCTTGTTGGGATTTTTGTTCGAGTGAATGTTCGCGAATAGGAGGATTGGAATGGTCCGGCAGGCCGTTGTGTAATTATGTAACGATTTATTGTGACCCTCGTATAATACAGGTAATGTATCGTGTCCCGTCTCGGTACGAACTGACTGCGATCGCGCCGCGATCGCTGCGGCTCGCCCACGACATCTGGCGATGACGATTGGCGGTACCCAACATCTTCCTCCTCAGGAAGCTACCGCTGAGTGTAGCTTTTGGCGAACGGGTCTTTTTGGTGCCATCCGGTTACGGGCGGGCCTAGCCGGAGTCTGCTGAATAATGGCTGGCTCGATGTCTTCGTCTGTGATGCGTGTGGTTGCAGAAACATATATCCGTCATCCGAAACCTTGGGTGAGGTTGGAGAAGGGGAACCGCCTTTCCAAATATGATTAATATGTCGGTCGATTGTTTTCCCGTCGTCGAGGCGTACGGAATAGCGAACTCTAGATAAGACTTTGTTAATGACGCCTTTTTCTCGTTTATTCTTGCGTGTTAGAACTATTACTCGATCTCCGACCGCTAAATCTCGGGGCCGGGCGCCATGATGTTTTGAGAACTGCATTTCCATGGCTTCTTGTTTTTCGCTAGTTGGATCTGCCAATGCAGATTCGGTACTATTCGGTTTCGGAAGCGATTTGGTGAAAGGAGAATTCATGCGACGTCCGAAGAAGAGTTCTGCAGGAGATTTTCCCTCGGGTGCTACTGAGCACGGAGTATAACGGTAGCTGTAAAGAAAATCGAGTAGCTGCTTTTTCCAGTTGTCAGGGTCTTTTGCGATGGCTCTTTTTACGGTGTCTACCATCCTCTCAGCCTGGCCGTTTGATTGTGGGTGGTTCACCGCAGATAGAAGGTGAGAACTTTGTATTTCCTTGCAGAAGGTTGTGAATTGTTCTGAGGTGAACTGTGTTCCATGATCTGTTACGAGTACATCTGGAGGCCCGTATCTGGAAAAGAATTCGCGACACAATTCAACAGTACGGTTTGCTGAGATCGTGGGTGTGATTGCCACATCTAAGAATTTAGTATAAGCATCCACGAATACGAGTAAGTATTGCCTGTCGATTGGTCCTGCATAGTCGATGTGCACGCGTTCCATTGGGCGTGATGGAGTAGGCCATGGATCCAGGGGTACCTTTACTGGAAGTTTCTGGTTTAGTGCGCATGTGTGGCACTGGCGTACGAGGCGTTCTATGTCCTCAGACATTTTCGGCCAATACACATATTCGCGTGCGAGTTGTTTTGTTCTTCTGATGCCAGGATGACCTTTGTGGAGAGCTGCTAAGATCGTCGGCTTGAGTTTCTCCGGGATGACCACCCTGTCATCTAGAAGTAACGTATCGTCGATGATAGTCAATCTCACTGAGCGTTTCTTAAAATGTTCTAAGAGCTCTGAATCGTCTGATACTTTCCAGTCCATCTTTATAGCTTGAAAGACTTGACGGAGAAGAGGATCTTCCCTGGTTGCTGCTTTTAATTTGTCGCGAAGATCCTTGCCAAAGAAATCAATCGACAGGTTCTTGATCTGGAGGAGTTCGGATTCTATTGTCCGGATACTGGCTACTTGTAGTTCCTCTGCGTTGTCTTGTCGGAATTTGTCGATTAGCCGCGATAATGCGTCTGCTTGACCGAAGTCCTGTGTGCGGATATATTCTATTTTAAAGTCGTAGCCCAAGAGTCGCAGTGCCCAACGCTTAAGTCGAGCTGCCGTGGTGGGTTTAAGACCTTTCGTGTTTTCAGTCTGTAGTAGGGCCACGAGTGGCTTGTGGTCAGTTTGCAATGTGAATCTTCTACCCCAGACAAATCTATGGAATCGTTCGACGGCTGTGACGAGCGCGAGAGCCTCCTTCTCGAGCTGGGAGTAATTCCGCTGAGCATCGGTAAGGCTTTGTGCCATGTGATAGATGGCGCGCTCATGGCCGTGTGAATCTCGTTGGAGGAGTACGGCGCCGATCCCAGTGGCGCATGCGTCAGCTGCCACTATAAGCGTTTTTGAAGGGTCGTAGTGTACCAGTAAGAAAGGACTGAGCATAATCTTTTTGATTTGCTTTATGGCTTGATCGTGCTCCTGATTCCATGACCATTGACGATTCTTACGAGTGAGGTCTTCTAGCGGCTGCTTCATCTGGTGCAAGTGAGGAATGAATTTTCCATAATGGTTTACCATGCCCAGGAAGGTTTGTACTTCCGAAACGGAAGTGAGATTCGGCATGTTAGCTATGGCACTGGTGGCCTCCGGGTCAGCTGATATGCCACGCGCGTTTACAATTAGCCCGAGGTATTTGATTTCCTCCATAGCGAGATGACATTTCTCGGCTCTTAGTTTCCATCCGCTGTCTTGTAGGCGTTGGAGGGTTTTTCGAAGGCGGTCATCATGTTCTAGACGAGTGGAGCCTGTGATTACGACGTCATCGAGATATGCGTATACCCCTTCGAGGCCAGACAGAGTAGCATCCATAGCTTGTTGGAAAATAGCCGGTGCAGTTTTGATGCCGAAAGGTAGGCGTTTGAATCTGAAGAGCCCCTTGGGTGTTGTAATGGTCGTGATTTCCCGATGATTCTCATCAATCTCTATCTGGAAAAATGCGTCGCTTAGATCTAACAAACTAAAGAAACAGCTTCCGTTTAATTTCAGAATGATACTCTCCACGCTAGGCAAAGGATGCCTGTTGTCGATTAATGCACTGTTGACGCCCGTGGAGTAATCTGCACATAGGCGAATTTTCCCGTTTCGTTTTCTCACAACAACGATAGGCGATGTCCAGTTAGAAGTATTCACGCGCTCGATGATATCGTTTGATTCGAGACGTTTCAGTTCCTCTTCGAGTAGATTTTCCATGGCAAATGCGATTTGTCGGCATGGGATCTGGACTGGACGAGCATCGTTCGCGAGGTTGAATTTTGCTTTGAAGTTAGAACATGTACCTAGTTCTTCGGCAAATAAACTAGGAAAGCGTTGAAGAACGTCTTTAAGGTAGGCGTTGTGTAGCGCTGTAGCGTCACATTTGTTGTCACTCGCTGTAAGTTTTGTGAGCTGTTCACACGATTGATTCGTGTTTAAAGTGGTTTCGAGTAGTGTCGACGCGTTTATGGACTGTACGTTTGACGCGATGTTACCTCTTTGCAGGTCGGACAGCGGCACGGACCAGAGATTAAGAATGTCAATTGCGTTTAGACCGAAGAGGTTAACTTCATTGCGTGAGGCGACATCTATATAGATTTTACCTTCGCGGCCGAGCGCTCGGATCGTGCAATAGAATCTACCGATAACTTCTAATTCGCTTCCGCCGGCATGGATGACTGTGTCACCGGGGACAAGTCTGGGCGAACCGATGCGAACCCATACTTTTTTACCGATAATCGCAGTATCTGAGCCGGTATCATATTGCAGAATTACGTTTTTCCCGAGTATAGATGTCGTTACGTATTGTCGTCGATTTTTACCGATCGCGGAGAGCGTTTGCGCTTGCGTTACGCTGTTCTTTATTTTGTCTACAGGTTTTGGATCTTCTGGATTTGAGCGACATACCCTCGCGATATGACCCTTCTTCGAGCACTTATGACACTCCGCGTCGCGGAAAACACACTTTGCTCGTGGGTGGGCACCACCACAACCGTTGCACTTAATGCTCGTTTTTGATTGCAGCTGGGCTTTCGAAGTATCTTCCGGGGCGTTTTTTCGCTTTGCGGCACTTTTTCGTTTAGCCTGTGCGACTTTTAAGACAGTATCCTCGGAATGTTTTGTCGGGTTTTCGAGCGTTTTTAATCCCAAAGAAACGCTCATGTGTGCTTCGAGCTCTGCGACGACGTCTTTGAGTGAGGCGTCTTGGTTCTTCTCTATGACACGGAGGGCGATCTTTTTTAATTCATCGTTATCACTTGAGTAACAAAATGATTGCAATAATAAGAGTATTCGGAGATTATCGTCTGTCAACTTAGATCGATCAAATTCAGCTGCATGTCGGTTGATGCGGTCTATGTGTTCGGTGATCGGAATCGACTTGTCGTAACAATAATTTAGCATCTCGATACGTCGACGAGTAATGGGTACTTTGTCGCGAAAGAGTTCCTTTAGCTTGGTGAGGAGGTCTTTTTGAGACATTTGAGACGGGTCCGTAGGTGCGATATGATCCACTAGTCTGTCGAATTCCGTCTGTCCCAATTTATCCAGTACAAGACGTGTTTGCATCTGAGGCGGCAAGCACGCTGCTTCTGTGACCACAGTGTATTCGTGACGTAGCAGCCATTTTGTGAATGGCTTTGTATCGTCGCCCGAGCCATATAGATATTTTTCGAGGCGAGCACTCAAGTGATTGTAGATATCTGAATGCGTTTGAGGTGGGTTTCCTTGGTCTTCTCCTCGTTGGTTGAGTTGAAGATGAAGAAGATTACTCACGGCTGCTGTGAGAGCTTCGAGTTGCTTCGTAACGTCGGCCATTGTTCCTCGCGATTATTCCGAATATCTCACGTAGCACAAGTTAAAATCACTACCGCAGCGCCAGTTGTTGGGGTTTTTGTTCGAGTGAATGTTCGCGAATAGGAGGATTGGAATGGTCCGGCAGGCCGTTGTGTAATTATGTAACGATTTATTGTGACCCTCGTATAATACAGGTAATGTATCGTGTCCCGTCTCGGTACGAACTGACTGCGATCGTGCCGCGATCGCTGCGGCTCGCCCACGACATCTGGCGATGACGATTGGCGGTACCCAACAAATCTAATTAATTTTTAAATAGATATCATACGATGTATGGATATCACACACATTCATGATAATAATAATATTAATATGTTAAAGGTTTATTATGTTTACCGCATTCTTCAATCGAACACATGATCGCATTCGATAGCGCCAGTAGTACATTAACCTACCGCAACATACCATGACAAAAAACTGCTTGCAGTCGCCGAATAATTATCGTCGCATTGTCGCGTCGTCGCGTCGTGTAGTAACGTGTCCGCGCGTGTTTCTTTCATCGAGTGATTTTTAATCGCCAACAGTTATTATTCGACAGTGATTAATAGTGATTAGTGATAGAGTCATTAGTAAATTTCTCGTCTCATCGAGTGATTAAATAAATGTAATTACGTTAAAGTTTATAAAAGAATACAGTTCATGAAAGAAAAAAAACTTTCAGTTAATAATTTAGTGTGGATTTCTTGTCTTTTGCAACGTGATATCTACGTTAAATTTGAGAACGTACGATCTATCGGAAAATTCATTTCTCCTTCAAGCAATTACAGCAATACATCAAAAGTCATCGAACAAGGTAATGATAACTATTTTTTGACGTTATGTGAAAACAGATCTCGGGAAGTCAGAGGGACAGTGTGTCAAAGGAAATTCGTGAAAAGAGAGGGGTTTTTAGTGGGTAGGGAGTACCGAGTTGGTAATTCGACTTGATACTCGAGTCCCACATAACTCACTGGATCGACCGGTGGGTATGCATAAAATGCATTTTCCCCTCTCTCGTAAAAAAAAAAAAAAAAAATTACAGGTGAGTGAGCGAATGCGAGAGAGAGAGAGAGAGACAGACAGACAGAGAGAGAATGTATGTGTTCGCATGTGTGTCTGTATGTGTATAGCGACCAGCTGATCGCAGCAGGCGCCCCGCGTAAGCACCCGCGTCTGACGATGAATCGCGCCACCCTTGCCTGCCTCTTGTATTCGACCCGTCATACGTTAATTACTTTCTTTAATAATTCAAAAATTGTCTTAGAATGGTGTCAGGAATACGTCATTTTACAGACATAACGTTTTTCAGGATCGCCCTGTATATATATATATACACTCACCCGCAAAAAAAGCGGTACACCTAAAATTTGAGAAAATTTCATCAAACTTTAAATGATCATAACTTGGTAAATAATGATGATAAAAATATGTTTAAAAAAACAAAATGAAGGCTGTAATGTCCACTTTAAGAATATTTAAGTGGCAATTATGCTCAGCCATTGTTTTCAAAATGGCGGATAAGGAAGTGAAAGGATGTAAAACTGATTATTAAAGGATCGAGTTTGGGACGGTGCACGGCGTAAATCAGGTAACGCAGCCCAATGAGACCAAATGCTCGTGAAAGTGTGGAGTGTTATCTTTAAAATGTTTTTTTACCGAGCTCGATACGATGATTTTTCGCTGAGTTATTCCGAATTTAATTAAAAACTCTCTTTTTTCTTCTTCAATTTGCAGCTCAGCGAATAATTATCGTATCGAGCTCGGTAAAAAAGCATTGTAAAGGTGATACTCCACACTTTCACATGCATTTCGTCCCATTGAGCTGCGATACCTGATTCACGCCACGCACTGGAGCAAAGCGGGAACCTTTATTTATCGGTTTTGTATGCTTTCATTTATCCGCTATTTTGAAAAAAAATGGTTGCACATAATTTCAATTTAATTTAGGTGTGTGTGTGTGTGTGTGCTCGTTTGTATACCACAAGGATAAGGACCCCGTGGTTCGTCAGCTCCACAGTATTTAAAGACTCCAAACCCTCCTTGTGGCGTGTGTGTGTGTGTGTGTGTGTGTGTGTGTGTGTGTGTGTGCTCATTTGTATACCACAAGGATAAGGACCCCGTGGTTCGTCAGCTCCACAGTATTTAAAGACTCCAAACCCTCCTTGTGGCGTGTGTGTGTGTGTGTGTGTGTGTGTGCTCGTTTGTATACCACAAGGATAAGGACCCCGTGGTTCGTCAGCTCCACAGTATTTAAAGACTCCAAACCCTCCTTGTGGCGTGTGTGTGTGTGTGTGTGTGTGTGTGTGTGTGTGTGTGTGTGCTCGTTTGTATACCACAAGGATAAGGACCCCGTGGTTCGTCAGCTCCACAGTATTTAAAGACTCCAAACCCTCCTTGTGGCGTGTGTGTGTGTGTGTGTGTGTGTGTGTACGGGCGCACGCATGTGTGTATTAATAGTGGGTATGACCTCCTCGTGCGCGTATTACCTCATTCATACGATCAGGCATACTCTGTATTAGTCTTTTTATTTCATCCTGCGTAATTGCATCCCATGCATTTTGAAGAACTCTTTGAAGTTCTTGCAGTGACTGAGGTGCAGGTACGTGATTTCGTACTTTCTTGCCGAGATTGTCCCACAAATGCTCAATGGGATTTAAATCCGGACTACTTGCTGGCCAAACAAGTCGATTTATGCCAACTTCATCGAGGAAATCAAACACTCTTCTCGCAGTGTGTGGTCGAGCATTGTCTTGCATAAACAAGAAGTTCTCTCCGATAAAGGGTGCATACGGAACAACATACGGAAGGAGTATGTCTTCCACGTATACATCTGCGTTCATGTTCCTGTCAAAAAAGTGCAAATCTGTATGAGCGTCCGCTGAAATACCTGCCCAAACCATCACAGAGCCTCCATTGTAGCTGTACCTTTCACTTACAGTACAATCTGCAAATCGTTCTCCACGACGACGATAAACTCGTTCTCGTCCATCTGGAGAATAGAGACAAAAACGAGATTCATCGCTAAAGAGTACTTTGCCCCAGTCTGCGTAATTCCAGTCTCTATGCGCAACTGCAAAATTGAGTCGAGCTACGCGATGACGACCTGTAAGAAAAGGTACAGCCGCTGGCCTGCGCGAAAACAGATTTTGTTCCGCTAATCTTCTCCGAACGGTGTCAACGGATACATTGCAATTGTGGACATCCCTTAAATTGTTTCGAATTTGAACAGCTGTTCGATGTCTGTCTCTTAATGAATTTAAAACAATAAATCGGTCATCGTTTTCATTGGTACGTCGAGGGCGCCCAGAACCAGGCCTCCTCTTGAAAGAATTGGTGTCTAAGTACCTGGCATAAGCACGTTGCACAGTTGACACTGACAGATCAAGTGCCTCAGCAACGTATCTTCGACTTCTGCCATCTTCAATTAAAGCAACAACTTGAGCAGCTTTTTCTGGAGTTATCGTTGCCATAATCGAGAAGTAATTTCGAGAAGAAGTAATTAATTATGGTTTCAATAGATGAAGTCGCAAGGAGCAACGCGTCTAGAGAGCTAGCAAATCAATCGCATAACTTGTACTATAGTCTTTCAATGTACCTGGCATAAGCACGTCTCAAACGGAAAAAACATTGAAAGACTATAGTACAAGTTATGCGATTGATTTGCTAGCTCTCTAGACGCGTTGCTCCTTGCGACTTCATCTATTGAAACCATAATTAATTACTTCTTCTCGAAATTACTTCTCGATTATGGCAACGATAACTCCAGAAAAAGCTGCTCAAGTTGTTGCTTTAATTGAAGATGGCAGAAGTCGAAGATACGTTGCTGAGGCACTTGATCTGTCAGTGTCAACTGTGCAACGTGCTTATGCCAGGTACTTAGACACCAATTCTTTCAAGAGGAGGCCTGGTTCTGGGCGCCCTCGACGTACCAATGAAAACGATGACCGATTTATTGTTTTAAATTCATTAAGAGACAGACATCGAACAGCTGTTCAAATTCGAAACAATTTAAGGGATGTCCACAATTGCAATGTATCCGTTGACACCGTTCGGAGAAGATTAGCGGAACAAAATCTGTTTTCGCGCAGGCCAGCAGCTGTACCTTTTCTTACAGGTCGTCATCGCGTAGCTCGACTCAATTTTGCAGTTGCGCATAGAGACTGGAATTACGCAGACTGGGGCAAAGTACTCTTTAGCGATGAATCTCGTTTTTGTCTCTATTCTCCAGATGGACGAGAACGAGTTTATCGTCGTCGTGGAGAACGATTTGCAGATTGTACTGTAAGTGAAAGGTACAGCTACAATGGAGGCTCTGTGATGGTTTGGGCAGGTATTTCAGCGGACGCTCATACAGATTTGCACTTTTTTGACAGGAACATGAACGCAGATGTATACGTGGAAGACATACTCCTTCCGTATGTTGTTCCGTATGCACCCTTTATCGGAGAGAACTTCTTGTTTATGCAAGACAATGCTCGACCACACACTGCGAGAAGAGTGTTTGATTTCCTCGATGAAGTTGGCATAAATCGACTTGTTTGGCCAGCAAGTAGTCCGGATTTAAATCCCATTGAGCATTTGTGGGACAATCTCGGCAAGAAAGTACGAAATCACGTACTTGCACCTCAGTCACTGCAAGAACTTCAAAGAGTTCTTCAAAATGCATGGGATGCAATTACGCAGGATGAAATAAAAAGACTAATACAGAGTATGCCTGATCGTATGAATGAGGTAATACGCGCACGAGGAGGTCATACCCACTATTAATACACACATGCGTGCGCCCGTACACACACACACACACACACACACACACACACACACACACACACACACACGCCACAAGGAGAGTTTGGAGTCTTTAAATACTGTGGAGCTGACGAACCACGGGGTCCTTATCCTTGTGGTATACAAACGAGCACACACACACACACACACACACACACACACACACACACACGCCACAAGGAGGGTTTGGAGTCTTTAAATACTGTGGAGCTGACGAACCACGGGGTCCTTATCCTTGTGGTATACAAACGAGCACACACACACACACACACCTAAATTAAATTGAAATTATGTGCAACCATTTTTTTTCAAAATAGCGGATAAATGAAAGCATACAAAACCGATAAATAAAGGTTCCCGCTTTGCTCCAGTGCGTGGCGTGAATCAGGTATCGCAGCTCAATGGGACGAAATGCATGTGAAAGTGTGGAGTATCACCTTTACAATGCTTTTTTACCGAGCTCGATACGATAATTATTCGCTGAGCTGCAAATTGAAGAAGAAAAAAGAGCGTTTTTAATTAAATTCGGAATAACTCAGCGAAAAATCATCGTATCAAGCTCGGTAAAAAACATTTTAAAGATAACACTCCACACTTTCACGAGCATTTGGTCTCATTGGGCTGCGTTACCTGATTTACGCCGTGCACCGTCCCAAACTCGATCCTTTAATAATCAATTTTACATCCTTTCACTTCCTTATCCGCCATTTTGAAAACAATGGCTGAGCATAATTGCCACTTAAATATTCTTAAAGTGGACATTACAGCCTTCATTTTGTTTTTTTAAACATATTTTTATCATCATTATTTACCAAGTTATGATCATTTAAAATTTGATGAAATTTTCTCAAATTTTAGGTGTACCGCTTTTTTTGCGGGTGAGTGTATATATATATATATATATTGTATATATTTGTTTATAAGAATTATGACATTTAATTTTTCATATGAAAAAATATATCGATATTTTCTTACAACTGATAAATGTATAATATATTTATCAGTTAAAAATATATTAAATATATTAAATATATTTAATAGATTAATATTTATCAGATGAAAAATACATTTATCGGTTAAAAAATATGTGTATAATATAAAAATGTTCGCGAGCGGAATCCGACAGTGCGAGGATAGGAACGGAAGGTCTTTAAGTGAAAAAGTGCGCGCCACGTTTACACTCAAAACAGACGTTTATTAATGTCAAGAATAAAAAACAATAGTGTTCAGTGCAGCAATTGAGTGATTCGCGGAACAGCGGTGTAACGGAGTAAGAGTTCCGCGATCTTCGCGAGCGGTATCGCGAGCGGTGTAGCGAGATTGCGATAGTGCAAGCGGTTTGTCGAATGCGTATGCGGTTAATCGTAGTCAAAGCGCAATAGCGGTCGTTATAAGCGGTTTGATTTGCGTTTTATCAGAAAAGATAGCGAAAGTCCGAGTGAGTAACAGTCGTGTAACAGAATAGCGGTTTTAACTAAGCGGAGCGGTTTGACTAAAGCGGTTTGACGAAAAGTGCGAGACTTCGACTTGCTCGCGTGCGGTGCCCGTTATAAGGCGAGCGGAATCTTGGGCCCGTTGCGACGTGGCCCAATAAATTTAATTGTTTAGCGGTGACCTCAGGGCGCCGCGCGTAATTGGCCGCCGATGAGGTCTGAGGTAGACAATTCTTTAATTGTCATGCGCGCAACCTTTTTCCATCAGCTGATTGGCAATCAGCTGATCGTGACGTATAGGCGCGCATGCCCATACGCTACGCTGATTTTGTCGACGGTTGACAATGTTATTGAGAATGTTTACTACCAACGTTTCTCGATCGATGAAAAAATGCGAGGAACGGTCGCGTTCTTCTGAAGGATCGAAAGCTCGAGAAGATTCTTGACGCCCGTTATATTCGAATTCTCGAATTATGCTAAAACTGATTTTTCTCTGCGAATTCTCGAACCGGAATACTTTTTATGGTTTTCGAACATCCCGCCCGCCTCGTCAGTACATGACGAAATTTGCGAGTGTGTTCGTGTACGGACAGGTGTCGCGAACGGTTCCATCGATGAATTGTTGATCGCGGTCATGAATGGAATGCGTGACGTAGTACAAAGACACGTGTTGTTCAATTTATTCGAGTCTTTCGCGATAATAAGTAACGCGTGAATGTGATGAGCTTTATACAGTGGTGATTTTGTGAATAATTTCGCGAGTGCAGTGAAACTTAAGAATGATCGTGAACGTCAAGAATCGCAATGTGAAGTGCTGTAACAAGTGATTCTAGAAATTAATCGCGTGCGGTATAACGAGAATTCGACGATTAATTTTTTCATCACTTGAAGATGCGCGGTGAACAGTGAGTGAGTGATAGTGAAATCACGCGGCGAAAATGTGCTGCGGATAACGCGGCCACAGACAAGATGGATGTGACGGATAGGTGCGATGTATACAATATGTTACAATGTAATGCTGTATGCACAGTGACGCGAGATAAAAAACTTTAAAAGTTGCAGCGGTCTCGCGTGTCCGGAGGTGACGGCTGCGACGTGTTGTACGCCCCAGGAAGCGGGCCAGTGTAACGTTGTGTCGCCGTCGGTGACATCCTGCAGTGGCACGCAAGAGCCGGTGCGGTGAAGAGATGCGGAGGAGCGTCTTGGGCTCGACGATCGGTTGGCCGACGGCGTTGAGCGATCCGACGGCTCGATGTTCGTGCAGCTCTGTGTCGGGCACGTCGTCGCTTGACCAGAAGGCTTCGTCCCGGAGGAGCCAGGCTGGTCTCATCCACCGCAGCGGATGGCTGACCCGGTCGCTGAGTACTGCGGATAGACCTAGAAAAGTGCAGATGTGAGTTCACAAATTTGGTGTGAGGCTGGACGCGCACAGTTAGAGTCGCGGCAACGATCTTGGCTTCGCCGGGGCGACCTTGCCCTTGGCAGCCAATTAGTGTGGTGCGGTTTGACCATTTTGTTGGTCGCTTCTCCTGCGGGACTCCAGCCAGGATACTGTCATCGTTGGCGGTCTGCTTTGTGAGAAGGAACCCACCCGCCGTGCACGGGCTGCGCAGTTCCTCTTGCGGTATGAGAGTGACAGGAGCGAACGATTCCTTCTGTTCTCGGGGTCGCTGAACTGGCTCGTTCAGCTCGAGGTTGGCGGAGCTGTTGCGGTAGCGGAGAGTGGTCCTGCTGCCTCCTGACAGGATCCAGCCCAGAGCAGTTTTCTGGGCGATTGGTTCGTCCGTTCGGCCCTTGCGGAGTCCACCTTGTAGGATGGCTGAGTATATGTCGGCGCCGAGCAAAAGATCGATCGGTTCTTGGTCGAAAGGTCGTGGATCGGCCAGCGGGAGTTCGCGGATATGTGGCCAGGTGGACTTGTTTCGCACCGTCGGCCCGGAATACGATGAGAGGCGCGGCAGAATGTGCGCGACGACGGAGAGAGTAGCTACGGTCGTCTCAGAAGAGATGCTCACGGAAGTGTTTCCGCGGGTGGCTCTGGATGGCGCTCCCCCGATCCCAGCGATCGCAATTGAGGAGCGGGCTCGCGGCAAGTGGAGGCGTTGTGCCAGAGCTTCCGAGACGAGATAGACTTCGGATCCCTGGTCGACCAAGACGCGGACGACTTGAGGCCTCCCCCTGGAGTCGGCGATGGTCACGCGTGCGGTGGCGAGGAGGATCGCCTGGCGGTCTGATTTTGGCAGCACAGCGGAGAGTGAACTGACCTCGGTGGACGTTGATGACTGGTACGCATCATGCAGCAGGGTGTGGTGTCGTGATTGGCACAAGACGCACGTCTTGACTGACTGGCATTGCGCCATGAAGGGGTTGCGAGGCAGTTGTAGCACAATCTGTTGGCATCCACGAAGGACTTCCTGTCGCTCGCGGACTTCGCTTTGAATTGTGAGCACTGCATGAGTGAGTGCTCTCCCATGCACACGATGCACTTGGAGGCGTTGAAAGTGTGCTGTGTGAAGTGCGACTTCGCTGGCCGTGCGGCATCTTCGGACTTCGCGGCGGACCTTGGCTTGGCGGCATTCAAGGTGAGAATCCTCTTAGCGATAAAGTTCAGCAGAACGTCATGGTCCGGTGGATCGTAGGAATCACATGTGGAGGATTCCCACTCAAGTCGAGTTCGCGAATCGAAGAGCTCGACTACGAGGTAGTTGAACAGGTCCATTCCGTGGAAGGCGATGGGCCTATCAATGCTCTCCTGAGCATTCACAGCGGTGGTGACGGCGTTGTAGATGCGGTTCAACTCCTCGGCGGTCTCGGACTTCATCCTCGGCACGGCGGTGAACGCGGCGAAGTTGGAGCGGATAAGTTCTCGCTTATTCTCATAGTGTTTGCTTAGAAGTGTCCAAGCTCGCTCATAGTTGCTCCCGGTAACAGGTAACGGACGAATTAAACTTTCCGCAGGTCCTTGGAGGCAGGAGCGGAGATAGTGGAGCTTTTCCACTGCGGATATGGACGAGTTATCGCCGATTATCGACCGAAACAAGTCGCGGAATGCGGGCCACTCCTCGTACGCGCCCGAGAACGTCTGAAGTTTGATGCGCGGCAACGAGGTTCTTGGAGCTTGCTCTGGACCTGGCTCGCTTTTGGACGCGGTAGGCGCTTCGCCCTTGAGTTTTTCGGCATAACTGGCTAGCGTGCTGCGTTGCGTCACGTATGTATTCTCCGCGACATCAATAAAATCGGATTTGGCGTATTCACTGTCATGGTACCTTTCTTTCAAAGCCGCCCGAATGAGCTCGTGCTGAGCCTCGATTTTTCCCCACAGGTTATCGAGGATGGTGATACGAGCTTGGATGGCGCCGAGGGTGATGTTGTTGACCCCCATTTTGCGGAGATTGTCCACGGAGCGAGACATTCGTCCGTGGATGTCGGTTTGAGCCTCCAACAAAGCCTTCAGATCGGCACTCATTGTAACTGATTTCTTGTCTTTACAGAAAACTCACTGCACAAAACTGATCGGCATTGTGGATGTCACCCACGAAACTGCGGATGAGGATGATATCTCCGGCTCGAAGGACCAAAAATGTTCGCGAGCGGAATCCGACAGTGCGAGGATAGGAACGGAAGGTCTTTAAGTGAAAAAGTGCGCGCCACGTTTACACTCAAAACAGACGTTTATTAATGTCAAGAATAAAAAACAATAGTGTTCAGTGCAGCGATTGAGTGATTCGCGGAACAGCGGTGTAACGGAGTAAGAGTTCCGCGATCTTCGCGAGCGGTATCGCGAGCGGTGTAGCGAGATTGCGATAGTGCAAGCGGTTTGTCGAATGCGTATGCGGTTAGTCGTAGTCAAAGCGGAATAACGGTCGTTATAAGCGGTTTGATTTGCGTTTTATCAGAAAAGATAGCGGAAGTCCGAGTGAGTAAGCGGTCGTGTAACAGAATAGCGGTTTTAACTAAGCGGAGCGGTTTGACTAAAGCGGTTTGACGAAAAGTGCGAGACTTCGACTTGCTCGCGTGCGGTGCCCGTTATAAGGCGAGCGGAATCTTGGGCCCGTTGCGACGTGGCCCAATAAATTTAATTGTTTAGCGGTGACCTCAGGGCGCCGCGCGTAATTGGCCGCCGATGAGGTCTGAGGTAGACAATTCTTTAATTGTCATGCGCGCAACCTTTTTCCATCAGCTGATTGGCAATCAGCTGATCGTGACGTATGGGCGCGCATGCCCATACGCTACGCTAATTTTGTCGACGGTTGACAATATTATTGAGAATGTTTACTACCAACGTTTCTCGATCGATGAAAAAATGCGAGATAACAGGAACGGTCGAGTTCTTCTGAAGGATCGAAAGCTCGAGAAGATTCTTGACGCCCGTTATATTCGAATTCTCGAATTACGCTAAAGCTGATTTTTCTCTGCGAATTCTCGAACCGGAATACTTTTTATGGTTTTCGAACAAGCTGTAAGGAAAAAACATTTAATGCTGTCGCACGCATTGAGATATCGAGAAGCGAGCAGCGTCGCCTGTTTCCGGCTTGGTAGGAAGGAGACAGAAAACTGTATTCTGTCGTCGTCCTATCAAGCAGACAACGAAAGCGACGGGCGACGCGCGACGCTGCTCGCTCCTCGATATCTCGATATGCGCTCGATCGTTTTTCTCTTACAGCTTTCCTTTATGTTATAAATTTTTTACAATTAGTAAATATACATATATATACATATGTATATATAAATATATATATACATATATATATATATACATATGTATATATATACATATACATAATATATATATATATATATATACATATACATATGTATATATGAATGTATATATGAAACGTAAAAATATATTATAAAGCTATAATATTTA
Source organism: Camponotus vicinus (assembly GCF_025532165.1). NCBI lineage: Eukaryota > Metazoa > Arthropoda > Insecta > Hymenoptera > Formicidae > Camponotus > Camponotus vicinus. Next base: position 19,920,583 of record NW_028141978.1, on the reverse strand, counting down.
ATATAAATATTTTTAATATAAATATTTGACTTTTTTTACATATGTATACGTATATATTTAAAATAATAAAATAATGAAAATGAGTGGCGATTTTCCACACCACCCACAAGGTATCACCAATGGCGCGTTAGGTTTCTTTTACGTGGACCTTCGCCTGGAGCCCTATTGTACCACATTGTATTGTATTATATTATATGATTTCGTCATTTACAAGTCTGTTATACAGACAAAATATTTTTGATACACTTTTTAGAAGTGTGATGTCTGTTACACAGACAAGATATGTTTTATATTTTTGCTTTTTAGAAGTGTGTGTGTGTGTTGTGTCTGTTACACAGACAAGATATTTTCTATACTTTTTAGAAGTGTAGTGTCTGTTACACAGACAGAATTTATTATTTGTGAGACGAAGAATCAGCTATGTCAGTGATATCTGCAGCATGTAGTCTTAAAGTACTTTTATCTTTCTTAAGAGCAGGAGCATATAATTTGTCCGTTGACATTAGAGATAAATGTTTTTCATTAATTTTCATTTTCATAGCTGTTTCTCCTCTCGTTTTTAATGCAGATTCAAAAACACAAATTGCATTAACAGTAGCCGACGAAAAACTGTTACGTTTTTTCGTTTTTAAATTATTTAAAAGAGAAAACATTCTCTCGGCATTTGAATTTGGAAGCGATAGTATTTATAACATTTGTTAAATTGGGATATTTAACAAGATTATTACAACGACTTTGTAAAATTTCTTTCCACATGCTGTCGAAATTTAACTTAGAAAAGCTTTGTTTTTCTTCCATTATAAAATCTAATGGTAAGGCAATCCATTCTTTCTTTAAACCATCTTCATCAAAACCGCCGATAGTTTTAGCTATAAAAGAAACATCATTGAATGATGTTTCTCTATTATTACACAGGACCACAAAAAAAAATTTTATGTACCTTTGACCAGACTAGGTGTATTATATGTTTTTGGGGTCGCTGAAAACGAATCCATAACCCATTTTGCCCCATCACGTCTGGATTTTCCATAACCTCAAAAAATAAGGAAAAAACCGGTGAATCTCAACAATATTGAACCAATACTCTGATCGAACCCCATAACTTCATATCTCGGCAATTTTTTCATATGAAGACACATTATTCGAAACTCTGGAACCCCCAAAAACCTTAAAACCTTATAACCCCATAAACCCATAACGCCATCACCTCAAAACATATAAAAAAAGAAACTTATGCGCTTTGTAATCTAGGAACTCAGAAACTCTGATCCAAATATTCATTTCATCCTTATAATCTCACATTTTTCATGACCATTGAATCCCATAATCTCCAAATCTCCTAACCTTACAGCCCCATAAGCCCAAAACATGATGAAAAAGACTCATACGCTTTTCAACTATGAAACTCAGAAACTCTAATCCAGATATTCATTTCAACCTTTTAATCTCGTGTTTCATGACCCAGAAACCGAATAATTTTGAAGTTGATGAGATTTAGTTTATAGTTTTTGAGGTCATTTTCATCTGTGCCTGCCACCAGGGCACCTCCACGTGGTGACGGTGGGCAACGGAGTGATTCCGTTATCCGGCGAAGTCCCTGGTGAACGGCGTACATGCCGTCATGGCAGGCACAGGTAAAAAACCTGTTACGATGCAGGGTGTCGGAACCCCAGTATCGGCGGCTGGTCAGGGTGGGAAAGCGGGCCCGCAGGCGTCGTTATCATACAACCGCAGCTCTACAACGGTGGGAAACTTGGCCTTTGATGAGTATAATGTTACAAGAACGATATCGTGCAATAAGAGCGTATACCATTTCTGCGTCGTTTGTGGGGAATATGTTGTTAGTAAGATCAGAAAAAATTTTACAGATGCACTTAAAACTAGATATACTGAATTTTTTGGTATAGAAACCAGTAATATGAACAAACATTGGATTCCACAAATAGTATTTGGATCAGAGTTTCTGAGTTCCTAGATTACAAAGCGCACAAGTTTCTTTTTTTATATGTTTTGAGGTGATGGCGTTATGGGTTTATGGGGTTATAAGGTTTTAAGGTTTTTGGGGGTTCCAGAGTTTCGAATAATGTGTCTTCATATGAAAAAATTGCCGAGATATGAAGTTATGGGGTTCGATCAGAGTATTGGTTCAATATTGTTGAGATTCACCGGTTTTTTCCTTAATTTTGAGGTTATGGAAAATCCAGACGTGATGGGGCAAAATGGGTTATGGATTCGTTTTCAGCGACCCCAAAAACATATAATACACCTAGTCTGGTCAAAGGTACATAAAATTTTTTTTTGTGGTCCTGTGTTATCAAATAAATTTATATATGATTGAAAAACTTGTAAATTTGATAAAAATATATTATTTATAGTAATCTTTTACGTATTTCTTCTGCAGCAGTCACATAAAATATTAAACAATTCTCTCGAATAATTCTAACTATGTTTATGTGACCTTTGAGCGTTAATTCCTTGAGATATTCCTCACATTCTGATCCTAAAATAATTTCATTTATAGCTTTTTGATTTTCTTTTAGTGAGAATATTATATTTGTAGAAAATGGTTTTAAATATTCTTCTTGTTCGAAAATCATAAAATTCATCCCGAATTAAATTTCTTAAAATATTTCAAAAGGTCCTACAACTCGAGAATTCAAAATTAACGGGCGTCGAGAAACTTCTCGAGATTTCTATTCACCAGAAAAACTCGATCGTTCGAGTTATCTCTAACTTTTTTTGGTCATAAGAAACGCGTGTCATAAACATTGACAATAATAATATCGACCGTCGACAAAATCAGCGTAACGTACGGGCATGCGCGCCCATACATCACGATCAGCTGATTGCCAATCAGCTGTTCTAAAAAGACTGCGCGCATGGCAACCGCGAAAAAGCCGACGTCAGACCTCATCGGCGGCGAATTACGCGCGGCGCCATGAGGTCACCGCTAAACAATTAAATTTATTGGGCCACGTCGCAACGGGCCCAAAATTCCGCTCGCCTTATAACGGGCACCGCACGCGAGCAAGTCGAAGTCTCGCACCTTTCGTCAAACCGCTTTGTCAAATCACTTAGTTAAACCGCATAGTAAACCGCTTATAACGACCGCTTACTCTCTTGGACTTTCCGCAATCTCTTAGATAAAACCGCTGATTAACCGCATTATACGACCGCTTACGACTTCGGAAAACGCATTTAGCTCGCTCTTGTTTCGCTACACCGCTCGCGATACCGCTCGCGAAAACCGCGCTCACTTTGTTACACCGCTGTTTCGCTAATCGAAATCACTGCACTAAACTCTTGTCTTTTAATTTTGACTCCAATAAACGTCAGTCTTTTGTGTGAACGAGGCGCACTTTTTTTTCTGAAAGACCTTCCGCTCTTACTGTCCACTGTCGGATTCGCTCGCGAACATTTTTTGGTCGCCCCGGCGAAGCCAAGATCGTTGCCGCGACTATAACTGTGCGCGTCCACCCTCACACCAAATCTGTGAACTCACATCCACACTTTTCTAGGTCCATCCGCAGTATTCAGCGACCGGGTCAGCCATCCGCTGCGGTGGATGACCCCAGCCTGGCTCTTCCGGGACGAAGCCTTCTGGCCACGCAACAGCCGCGACGTGCCCGACGGAGAGCTTCCCGAGCATCGAGCCGTCGGATCGCTCAACGCCGTCGACCAACCGTTCACCGAGCCCGAGACGACCCTCCGCTCTTCTCCGCTGCATCGGTTTCTGCGAGCCACTGCCGGGTGTCACCGATGGCGACACAACGTCCCACTGGTCAGCTTCCTGGGGCGTACAATACGACGCAGCCGTCACCTCCGGACACGCGAGACCGCCGCAACTTTTAAAGTTCTTTGTCTCGCGCTACTGTTCATTCATACACATTGTATATATTATATATATAGCATCTGTCCGTCACATTCATTCCGCGTTTCGTTTATCGTGTCTGTGGCCGCGTTATCCGCAACACTACTCACCGCGCATCTTCAAGTGATGCAAAAATTGATCGTCGAATTCTCGATACACCGCACGCGATTAATTTCTAGAATCACTTGTTACAGCACTTTACGTTGCGATTCTCGACGTTCACAAATTCACACATTCTCGGTACATTTACACCACTGTAGATATTTCATCACATTCACGCGTTACTTATTCTCGCGAAAGTCTCGAATGAACTGAGCAACACGTGTCTTTGTACTACGTCACGCATTCCATTCATGATCGCTATCAATAACCATCAATCGGACCGTTCGCGACACCTGCCCGAGCCCGAACACACTCGAAAATTTCGTCACGTACTGACGAGGCGGGCGGGATGTTCGAAAATCATAAAATTCATCCCGAATTAAATTTCTTAGAATATTTCAAAAGGTCCTACAACTCGAGAATTCAAAATTAACGGGCGTCGAGAAACTTCTCGAGATCTCTATTCACCAGAAAAACTCGATCGTTCGAGTTATCTCTAACTTTTTTTGGTCATAAGAAACGCGTGTCATAAACATTGACAATAATAATATCGACCGTCGACAAAATCAGCGTAACGTACGGGCATGCGCGCCCATACGTCACGATCAGCTGATTGCCAATCAGCTGTTCTAAAAAGACTGCGCGCATGGCAACCGCGAAAAAGCCGACGTCAGACCTCATCGGCGGCCAATTACGCGCGGCGCCATGAGGTCACCGCTAAACAATTAAATTTATTGGGCCACGTCGCAACGAGCCCAAAATTCCGCTCGCCTTATAACGGACACCGCACGCGAGCAAGTCGAAGTCTCGCACCTTTCGTCAAACCGCTTTGTCAAACCACTTAGTTAAACCGCATAGTAAACCGCTTATAACGACCGCTTACTCTCTTGGACTTTCCGCAATCTCTTAGATAAAACCGCTGATTAACCGCATTATACGACCGCTTACGACTTCGGAAAACGCATTTAGCTCGCTCTTGTTTCGCTACACCGCTCGCGATACCGCTCGCGAAAACCGCGCTCACTTTGTTACACCGCTGTTTCGCTAATCGAAATCACTGCACTAAACTCTTGTCTTTTAATTTTGACTCCAATAAACGTCAGTCTTTTGTGTGAACGAGGCGCACTTTTTTTTCTGAAAGACCTTCCGCTCTTACTGTCCACTGTCGGATTCGCTCGCGAACACTTCTTTTAAAAAATTCCGACAGATTTGGAAAAGAAAGTTTATAGATTTTGGATGTAACAAATGAATCCTTGGTTCTAATGCTTGAAAGAATGCATTAAATGCATTAAAAAAATTCAGAACGTATTTTAAAAAAAGAAAATAAGCTTTTATCTCTATGTTGTTCGTCATAGATAATAAATATTTTCCAGAATTTGTTTTTTCACTCACAACCATTTCAGTAAGAAAATATTTAATTGTATCCCAAGATTCAAGAAGTCGTTCGATGCATAAATAATGAGAAAGCCAGCGTGTGTCACATAATTTTAATATTTTGTGATTTGTTTCTTGGAAACATTCACAAAATTCGCGAAAAATAGCTGCTCGTTTTGGACTGCTATTTAAATATTTTGCAATTTTTTTTAAAAATTCATCGCAATATGCAGGCATTTTGGAACAAGCAGCATGCGCTGCTAATGCGGAGGAATGGCACGCGCATGAAAATGTTAAAACATGTGGGCATATTTCTTCCAATTTTTTTTTAAACGATAAATGTTTCCCTGTCATGACGGAAGCATTGTCGCATGATAGGGCAACAATATTTAAAAATGGTATCTGTAATTTCCACATTTCACTTTTAAATGCATTGAACAACTTTTCTGCGCTTGAATCTTTGGCATCAATATTTATTAATTTAACTAATTGCGAGCGAACATCTAATGTCTCCGGATCAACGTATCGGACAAAAAAAGTCATCCATTTATTATTAGTGAGATCAGATGTTTCATCGATAAATATCGAAAATTTTGTGTTTTGAATAATATTGACAACACGATTAGTCTCAACCGGGCATACAACGTTTGTAATAATATTTGTACATTTTGTTCGGCCCATACTCATACTATTCAACACATTAGGATCTTTTCCTTTATGTTGGAAAAAATTAAGAATTTCTTTTGCCGTTTGATAAGGAATATTTTTCTCGGCAATTAATGCGGCATATCTGATTTCCGCTGATTTCTTACGCTCATCAAAAGATAAAAGTGATTCATTAATTTGTATATTTGAATCCTCATTCGAAACTCTTGTTTCAATATAATTTTTTTCTTTATTTATATGAACATTAGATTCTGCGTGACGATAGATTTGCCATAAACCGCCAGCGATAGATTTATCACAAATCGAACAAAAAAATAAGCTTGCATCATGTAGCACTTCACGTAACCAACATTTAAATTGCTGAATTTCTAACCATTTTTGTTGAAATTTTGATTTACGCAATTTTTTTATTGGCGAATCAACATTATTATTATTATCAGTTAGCGTATTTACCTTAATATTATTTTTGTGACACGCAGAATCCGCATGTCTTGATAGTGTTGAATTGCACGAATAATTATTATTGCATATACTACAATAATAAAGACTATCGTCGGATGGTACTTTGCGTATCCAAGATTTATATCAATCATCACTAAGCCAAGCTTCTAAAAAATTTCGCTTACGTTTTTTGGTTAATTGATCACACATTTTGATTATCTATTCTTAACTTAATTTATTTTCTCGTTGGCACAATATCACCAATCTTTTGATCATTGTCGATTGCTTTGAACTATCTTTTGACTGGGTCACGAACGTATTCGCAAGACAAGCACAGTCAACAGTCAACAATCAACAATTAGTCGATAACAGTCGACATGAGTCGAGAAAAAAACAATGTCAAACACATATAATATTTTAAATATATATTTGGATATACAGAGTGTCTCAGATCACAAGAGGAGACAAAGAATAGTCAGCTGAGTCGCACTTAATTTTATAGGACGTCACACTTTAATCGATTAATAATTATTTACAAAAAAAAATTAAATAATAACGTCTTTCGTTCATGCGATTTGCGTATCGCGATACCGCAATATAAATCAGCGAGCACCTGATAAAAATCCGCGAGCAACGGAACTGAATATTCGAAAAATCGCGAGAACGAGATTACGTGTTTTCTAGCCGTACTTTTGAAAAGTGAGCGCTCGATTTTTGAGGCTGCGATTATATAGGCTTTGTCCTTCGAGAACGATCTGGATTCTTCATGAAAATAACGTATTTCCGATTATACTTTTTATTGTCATGATTTGCCGTTTTGATCATTCTCAGAGGACAAAATTGTTATCGCGGGCTCTTTTAGGCAATTCGCGGTGGCTGCCCATGATTGGACGCCAGTGGCGTATCGGTGTGATGCGATAGGCGCGAGGTGACGGCAAGTATAGAGCTCGCGATTTGTCGGTGGTCCTTGCCTTCTATACGTCACTGACGCGCCAAAATATAATTGTGGGTAACGTAACTTTTTGCTTCGGCTTAATTCTTAACAATATATATATATATATATATATATATATATATATATATATACATATATTCATTTTTAAGAATTATACGATTTGATTTTTTAATATGAAAAATATATATTTTCTTACAATTAGCAAATATATAATATATTTATCAGTTATAAAAAATATCTAATATAACAAGCTGAAAGAGAAAAACGTTTAACGCTATCGTACAGTATTGAGATATCGAGACGCGAGCAGCGTCGCCCGTCTTTCGTTGCCAGCTTGGTAGGAAGGAGACAGAAAACTGTATTCTGTCCTCTTCTACTATCCGAAGCTAGCCGAAGCGCTGAGCTCACACGTACGCTTACGCGTACATGCCCATTACCCCCTCCACTACGTGTTGCCCGTTGCTTGCGTCTCGGACTTGGAAGCTCTGGTTCAAAGTGCTCTAACACCAAAACTTGAAGACTTAGGGGTCTGGCACATAGAAATTCTTGTTCAGGAGACCAAAATCTACAACATATTAAATGTTGAGCCAATTTGACTGAAACCGGTTTTTTCCTATAAAAAGTGCGGGATCCTTTGAGATCGAAATTTTAAAATTCAAAATGGCGGATTTAGTATGGTGAATTAATTTTGTTATTCTATTATTATATTTGTTATTCCATTAGAGAAGATTCAAATTTGATATGTTCAAGTTTGAATGTTTTGAACTGATCCGTTATCTGCGACCAAAAAACGTACCGAGTGTGATATATTTCCATAATGGAATATCAAAGTTAATCACTAGAAACCGCTATATTGGATTCGCCAATTATGATGAATCTTAGTTGCCCGGAAAGCAAAAGACTCGGGTTCGATTCCCGTCCAGCCACTTGCGCCTCACATATTTTTCTAGTCCGCGAATATTCTTTTCTAGCAATTATTCGTTGGGCTGAAAAATGTGTGAATGCTCTCTCCACAGGATATGCGTCAATGCCGTTGCCACGAATGGATTCTGTCGCTCGTTAATCAAATGAGCGTAAAGACATGTCCGACCTCCTCCGACATACATCCCTATCTTTTTCTGGATTCATCATAAGAGACTCGAAAAACGCGAACATATCGAATTTGATCTTCTCCATAATGAAATAAAATTAGTTCGCCATATTGGATTCGCCATTTTGAATTTTGAAATTTCGACCCTTGATTCGTCATCAACAACGCAAAAAACCCCTTATAAATAAACTTTCATGTAAAATACGAATTTATTTGCTCTCACCAGTTTTGGCACAATACGTTGATTTCGAGTGTACCAGTGAACTGGTTAAATGTTTGGCAGAACGTATAAGAATAACATTTCGTACAGCCAAATAAGTGTCGCAATAATCGAATTAGGTATCCAGTGAGAGATGAAAGAATCGAAGCTGTTGTAGCAGCAATTAATTTAAATCTTCAAAATTCGACAAGAAAATTATCTGTTGATGCTGGGCTGGGTCACATGACCGTTTGGCGTTGTTTAAAGGAAGTAAAAATGCATCCTTATCATTTAGCTTTGCATCAGGCTCTTCAGGAGAATGATTTTAAAAACCACATTAACTTCTGCTCTTGGGCGGAGAATCAGTTCAGAATTGATCGCTTTTTCATCACAAAGTTTTGTGATCTGTTGAAGCCACTTTTAACAATAATTGAAACGTAAATCTGCATAACATGCATTATTGGGCCGAGCAGAATCCACATTGGATGAGGGAAATTGATAACCAACATGTGTGGAGTCTGAATACATGGTACGGTATTTTGGGTAACAAAATCATTGGTCCTCATTTCTTCGAAAGGATTAAATCATTAAATCATTCAAGCATTAAATGGAGAAGTTTAGTTTGAGGACTTCCTATTGAATATCCTTCCTGGCGGACGTGCCTTTCAACGTGAGAATAAACATGTGGTTCCAGCAAGATGGTTGTCCAGACCATTATGCCAGAAGAGTTAGAATGATTCTTAATCAAACGTGCCTAACCGATGGATCGGGAAAATTAGGCCAATAAGCTGGCCACCAATATCCCCAGATCTCGCAGTCTTGGATTTTTACTTTTGGGGCCAAATCAAAGAATTGGTTTATACTTCAAAATCAACAATCCGGGATGACATGAAGGAAAGAATTAAAGAAGCATGCAGGAAAATCCAAGAAGAATTGCTGGATGCCTTGTCTTCATTTCTAAGGCGAATTCAAAAATTTTTGGAGGTCAATGGGACGCAATTTGAACATTTATGAATTATATGAATTATTTGCATTCTTCCTTCAATTTCTTTAACACATTATTTTCATTATCATGTTCAACAACGAAGAAGCTATCGATGATGATGGCGTTAGAAGACAGTCAAAAGTGTTTCAAGGGGGGCAGCGCTAGAAAATACAGTTCCCCTCCAATGGTGCATCACCTTGACATGATGGAGGGGCCCGGATGATCCATCGATCCGCCTGTGGCAGTACCGAGGGTCCAACCCTCGGGAGGGCCGAGCGGACAGGATCACTCGCTAAGAGTGCAGCAACGCGTAGGAGTCATTATGGGTAGACCTTTAAATAGGTGTAAACGTACCGGCCTAGGGAGACCGGACTTCTAGAGGCCGGCGGGTGGAGGGGGGGAGTACCGTCCCGGCCTCCTTCCTGTCGACGTCGAGCGACGGGCCCCCTGGCGTCGCGGGGGAAGCATCACCCAGAATGATCTTGGTAAGAAGGAGACATACTGGAGTTTCATGAACGATGTCTGTGAGTTCCTCGATCCGCACCCAGTCCCAGTTGAGGGCTTGGAGAGAGAAGGCTGAGCCCTTGTTAGAGATGAGAGAATAGGAAAGGAGATGGTCCCCGTGACCAAGGCTACCAGATTACATACGCTGCGTCCAGCAGCGGCACAATTTGTATCCCCACCACTTCCCTACACTAAGGCATAAGCTCTCATCCGTGTACGCTCGACGTTCGACTACTTTCGGTTACTTTCGGTTACCTTCAGTTACCTTTGGCTTTCAGAGAAAGACGAATAGATTAGCTTCTATCTCCTTCTCTCTTGAGAAGGTCTATTGTATCCATTGGATCCATGAAATCTCGAGCTGATGAATTGACGATGCAACATGTGCAATACTTATTATCACACATAATATTTTCCTATTGATTTTTTTATAAAAGTTTATATTGTAGGCAATGTATTATTATTTTAATCTGCGCGCGCAAACAGCGAGTTGCCCCCTTGCGTCGCTAACTGTAGCGAGGAAGAGAAAGAGGCGCGTGATGCGAAAAGAAGTCAGTGCGTGTGTGTTCGCCACGCTTGCAGTATGTGCTTAACTTTAATAAAGATCTTTTGAAGAATCGAAAAGATATTGACTACGCCCCAACCAGACCAGGAGAACCATCCTACAACTTCAGAAGTGGGATTGGAAAAGGTTTTTTTAAAAAAAAAAAGATCAAACGCAGGATCGTTAGAGGATCCGAAGCTAATACACACATGAATGATATACGGTATTTGAGAAAGTACGACCACGTGCCATTGTCGATATCGAAAAACTGCGTCTCGCGTTGATCGTATAAGTAGACAGAATATTCCGTACTGTGTGTCGCGAATATTTTGACTGTGTGATCCGCGCTGTGTGTCGTGGACATTGGACTGTGTCTAAGCTGTGTTCTATCCTGTACACAAGGAGTTACGTCCGCGTGCCATTGTACCGAAAGTCGACGTGTATTGCGATATCCTTGTGGAACAGAATATCCCGTGCTATGTGTCGCAAATATTTTGGCTGTGTGATTCGCGCTGTGTATCGCAAACATTAGGTTGTGTGTATAAGCTGTGTGCTAATCGTTATATCTCACGAAGAGATACGACCACCTATCGTCGTACGGAGAGTCGACGTGCAATATCTGTGTGGAGAGAATATTCCGCGCCGCTTAGCGCGAATATTTTGACTGTGTCTAAGCATCTTAATAATACGTTACCGCGTGCCGGAACGTATAAGTTAAACAAAGTACATTGTACCGTTAAAAATGGCGAAGCAACCAAGCGATTATACGCTCGCCGAGATTAAGGACATTCTTCGCGAGAAGTTATCAACGGTCGGTAACAAGGCTGAACTGATAAATCGATTGACCAACAGCGACTCGGAGATACGGACGACGCTAGATGGACTAGGATCGCGACAGCGTCGAGGTGTTATCGATTGTCCAATTGATGAGCGCCATGGATCGCAGGACGCCGCCGCAAGCGAAGAAGATGAATGCCAAGCGCGTCATAACGATACGTCTGTTGAGGATCCTTTGATCGAAAATGATTTAATCCGAAGAGAAAACGAACTGCTCAGACGAGAACGAGCTCTTCTTCAGCGTGAATTGGAGATCATGAGGCGAGAGAACGCTGAGAGTCGTGGAGCGCCGTGTGCGAATAGTAGCGGGGAAAGACGTGGTAGTCCATCGATGAGCGAGAATGTGAGGGCTATTCGCGATTTGTTGAGTGATTTTGATGGTGGTGAAGGCACGTTTTGGAGATGGGAACAGCAGATACAATTGCTGCGAACGATGTATGCTTTGAATGACGCCGCAACAAGAATTTTGGTAAGTTCCAAGCTGAAAGGGCGTGCGTCCGAATGGTTCCACTCCAAGCCGGACCACCTTACCCTCAGTATTGAAGATCTATTAGCGAGCATGAAGCAAATGTTCGGCCTCCGCCAATCAAAGTTGTCGTTACGCAAGAAGTTTGAAGAGAGAACGTGGCAAGCAGATGAGTCATTCGCGAGTTATTTCCATGATAAAACAATTCTAGCCAACCGAGTACCGATTACTCACGACGAAATTGTCGACTACGTCATCGACGGTATACCGGACCGCAATCTTCAAGATCAAGCACGTATTATGCAATTCGGGTCTCAATCAGATTTATTGGAAGCGTTTAAAAAACTAACGCTACGCCCGAAGAAATTTCTCGATCGGGAATCGAAGAAACCTACTGATCAAGGAGGATATCAAAAGGAAGGGAGGTCAGCAACGAAGGAGAATTCGGTGTCTAAAGGGAGTCCAGCGTCGAGTGGAGAGCTGTCATCACGTCGAAAGGCGGTTAAATGCTATAACTGTCAAGAAATCGGACACCTGGCCTCTGCGTGTTCGCATCCGAAGAAAGTGAAAGGAACGTGTCATCGATGCGGGTCAACTAGTCACCTGAAAAAGATTGCCCCGAGAAAGAATCGAAATCTGAATCGACAAGCGCTGTAAATTTAATCGAACCAATATCCGTTAGTGATCCGTATTACGTATCGTTAAAGTTTTCGGTATTAAGTGAGGGGAATGAAGATCGCGAATATGCGGTAGATGCGATAGTCGATCCGGGATCCCCAGTGAGCCTTATAAAGAGCGAATATGTCCCGGCAAGTTCGCGCGAACCGGTACCGCTCAATAGTAACTGTTTCTGCGGAGTAAATAAATCTCCCGTCCGCGTATTAGGCACTTTCTCGAGATTGGTCGACGTTGAAAAAATCAATGTTAAGTTGCGTTTTCTTGTAGTACCGAGCGAGACAATGTCGTGTGTAGCATTACTTGGTCGAGATTTTTGTCGTAATCCGCTAATAATAATACTGATACCCAAATTATGCAGATAGAGTATCTCGAAAATCCTGTAAAAATTGGAGAAGAGTTAAATATTAACCCTAATATCGAAACATGCGTAGCAGAAAATGTTAGGAAAGTGTATAACGAAGAGTACATTAATAAGTGGGATTCTAATACAAGCGAGCCGGAAACCGAGAAGAAAAATCCTATTGAAAAATGATCAACCGATTATCTTCCGATCTAGACGGTTAACGTATGCTGATAAGGAAAAATTACAAGTAATTTTAGACGACCTATTAAAGACTGGTACGATTAGGCCGAGTAATTCGCCCTATGCGTCCAATCGTTCTCGTGCGAAAAAAAATGGTGAATCACGACTATGTGTCGATTTTCGCGAACTAAATAAGATTACCGTAAAAGACAATTTCCCCACACCGCTGATAGACGATCATATCGATCGATTAAAGGAAAAAAAATATTTTAGTAGCTTTGATTTAAAGAACGGATTCTACCATGTAAAAATGTCCGGGTGTTCGATAAAATATACGTCGTTTGTAACGCCTATCGGACAGTTCGAGTTTCTCCGGATGCCATTCGGGTTGACCAATGCTCCACGCGTGTTCCAAAGATTTATTAATGAGGCTTTCGAGAAACTCCTTCGGGAAAATAAGATCCCTCTAAAAGAAAACATTACAAAGGTAAAAAAAATACGCCAAGTACATAAAAATATTCTACCTTGTATGCATCTTTAATAAAAAAATTCCTTAAAAATAATTTTTTATAGTAATTTTCCCTCAAAAATCATTTTCTTAAAAAACAAAACCTCAACAAATAATTTTCATAAAAAAATATTAAAAAATAAAATATCAAAACTAAATATGAAATCAATAATTACTATTAGCCAAGTACTTAAGAGCAATTTGTAAATTTGATATAATATTTGCCGTGAAATATCAATTTTATACAGTAGAAGTATGATACATAAATTCTCCCTAAGAAATTAAAACGCATTTTATATTTATTCAGAGAAAATTGATTTTTAAAATATTTAATGAGAATTAGGATTCTTTTAATTCTTAAAACACTTTTTATATAATGTATATAATTTAAAAAAAAAGTTTTACGCAAGTTTTAAATCGCACAGTCTTTAAATCGAAGTAAGTTATGAGAACTTGGCGTGCCCGCATCGTAATCAAATACAGATTAAATATTTAATTACATGTCTAATATTTTACATTTTATTGGAGATATATTTGTTTATAATGTAAACAATCCGGGCATACAAGGTAGAATATTTTTTGTATTTGGCGTATTTTTTTTACCTTTGTAAGGTTTTTTTTTTAGAGGGATTTCACACCTTTTTGTAAAATTTTATACCCTTTCTGCAAATTATTTTTTGAGGGAAAATATTTGTATATTATTTTTAGGGATATTTTTTATTTTTGAAAATTGTTATTATACACTTAATTAGTCTTTCTACAAGTCATAACTAATAGTGCAGGTTTTATATTTTTGTGGTGCATCGTTTCTGAAATATTAGATTTTACCCCCAAGGGGTGGTTTTTAAAAATTGTTATCATACGATAAATTAGTCTTTCTACAAGTCATAACTAACAGTACAGGTTTTATATTTTTATGGTGCACCGTTTCTGAAATTTTAGATTTCACCCCCGAGGGGTGGTTTTTAAAAATTGTTATTATACACTTAATTAGTCTTTCTACAAGTCATAACTAATAGTGCAGGTTTTATATTTTTGTGGTGCACCGTTTCTGAAATATTAGATTTCACCCAAAAGGGGTGGTTTTTAAAAATTGTTATCATACAATAAATTAGTCTCTCTACAAGTCATAACTAACAGTACAGGTTTTATATTTTTATGGTGCACCGTTTCTGAAATATTATATTTCACCCCCCAGGGGTGGTTTGTAAAAATTGTTATCATACGGTAAATTAGTCTTTCTACAAGTCATAACTAACAGTACAGGTTTTATATTTTTGTGGTGCACTGTTTCTGAAATATTAGATTTCACCCCCAAGGGGTGGTTTTTAAAAATTATCATTATACGGTAAATTAGTCTTCTTACAATTCTTATCCAACAGCACAGGTTTTATATTTTTGTAGCACACCGTTTCTGAGATATTAGATTTCACCCCTAAGGGGTGGTTTTTAAAAATTATTATTATACATATAATAAATTAGTCTTTGTAAGAAATTTTAATTAACGGCGTGAGTTCCATATTTCTGCGACGCATCATTTTCGAGATATTATTTTTCGTCCTCAAGGGGTGGTTTTTGAAATTTGCTTTTATAAGGAATGGTTTTTGAAAATTGTTACTATACGATAAATTACTTTTTTTTTTAATTTTATTTAACAGCAGAAGTTCCGTATTTTTACGGCTCCGTTTCTAAGATATTAAATTCCACCCCGAAGGAATAGTTTTGAAAATTGTTACTGTACGAATAAATTAATCTCTCACACGTACGTACACACATACATATACATATCACACGTATGCACACATATGATTTTGTCTCTTAAAGCATTGTACATATCGAAGCAATAATCGTATACGCAGCGGTGTGAACGCCGCTTGAGGGACAAACTCGCTTTGTTTGTGTGCGTGCGAGCATACGTACGTGAGACTGAAGAAAATCCGGGAGAACGTAAAATGTCACAATTTTGATATGCGATCATCATTTCTCGGGATTGATTGCACCGATTTTATTCAAACTGGTCGCAATCGAAAGCTTGTATCCACATTATATGATAAAAATACAGTTAGATTTTTGCTTAAGGTCTTAGTTTCAGAAATATCTTAATCGAAAGTTTGCATGACGTGAAATTCCGGATAAGCTACTTGGTAGCGCCGCGTCGAGAGCAGTGACTCTCAATGCTCGGATCCTGTTTTTTATGTACTTGGCGTCACGACGCTACCGCGTCGCTTGATTTTATTATTATACCTTGATGACATTCTGCGATTGAGAGCATTGATGAACACCTGAGCATTTTGAAAGACATATTCGAAGTAGCACGACGATATCGGTTAGATAAGTGTTTTTTTTATGCGAACGGAGATTATATATCGGATATTTAATTAACGAAAATAGCATTCGCCCCAGTGATCAACACATTGAAGCAGTGTCAAATTACCCTATCCCGCGAAACATAAAAGAAACACATCGATTCGTTTGTCTAGCTAGTTACTTCCGTCGGTTTATTCCAAAATTTTCAGTGATAACTAAGCCGTTGTATAACTCAGTTAAGAAAAATGCCGTATTTAAATTTGAATCAGAAGAGGTTGAAGCTTTCGAAAGGTTAAAACGGTTGTTGTATTCTCAGCCGACGTTGTCGATTTATTTCCCAACCCTCGAGACGGAGTTGCATTGTGATGCAAGCGCGAACGGTTTTGCGGTGCGATACTTTTACAACGACAAAAAGACGGTGTTTTTCGGCCCGTGTTTTATTTTAGTAAACGAACGACGGTTGTCGAGTCTAAGTATCATAGTTTTGAATTGGAATGTCTCGAATGTGATTTATGCGATTAAACGATTTCATATCTATCTTGCCGGTGTCCCGTTTAAAATAGTGACGGATTGCGATAGTTTCCGCCTCACTTTAAGTAAGCAAACGGTTAATCCACGTATATATCGTTGGGCGTTATTTCTAGAACAGTATACGTATGAAATTGTACATCGGCCCGGTACGCGTATGAGTCACGTCGATGCCTTGAGTCGATGCCATAATATTCTAACGTTAGAAGCACATTCGTTTGAACGAACTTCTTCGATTCAACAGGATCGAGATGTAGGAGTATTGTGAATATCCGAAATAAATTAGAGAAAACGGAAGACAAATTCTTTGAGTTGCGGTACAGCCTTGTTTATCGTAAAGATAAAGACAAAAAACTATTATTCTATGTATCGGCGTCAATGGAAAGTAGTGTAATTCGCACGTGTCATGATGACATTGGCCATGTCAGCCCCGATAAAGTCATTAAGAATATTTGTCAAATTTACTGGTTTCCGCAAATGAAAGAAAAAGTAAAAGATTATATTTCAAATTGTTTGCGATGTATAGAATTTTCCCCTTTAAGCGGAAAGAAAGAAGGCAAATTACATAGTATACCGAAAAAGAACTTACCATTTCAAACGATCCACATCGATCATTTCCTTTGAAAAAACCGGTCGTGGATATAGATATATTTTTGCAATAGTAGACGCTTTCACGAAATTTTTAAAATTGTACCCATGTAAGTCCACGACCCCTGATGAAGCTATTAATTATCTGCGAAGTTACTACCAAATCTATAGTAAGTCCCGACGCATTGTAAGTGACCGAGGAATAACATTTACGTCAAATAAATTCAAGGAGTTTACAGATAACGAATCCATTCAGCATGTTCTCGTAGCTGTTGGCACTCCGCGTGCAAACGGTCAAATAGAGCGATTCAACCGCATTATTACTCCAATGATCGCGAAGCTATGTGACGAACCACACAAATGGGATCAAGTTTTAAGTCAGATAGAATATGCGATTAATAACACGATCTGTCGATCGACGGGGGAAACCCCTAGCAAATTGTTGTTCGGCGTAGAACAACTCGGTGAAATCAATGATAAACTTAAGCTAATCTTAGATGCAAATACTAGTCGAGATCTAGTATCAATAAGAGAATCTGCCTCCGAAAAGATTCAAAAGAGTCAAAAAGAAAACAAGCGTTATTATGATCAAAAGCATAAAGAAGCGAAACATTATAAAAAAGGCGATTATGTTATGATCCGTAATGTCGACACTTCTGTTGGTAGTAATAAAAAACTCATACCAAAGTACAAAGGACCTTACATTGTCAAGCAAGTATTAGACTCTGATCGTTACGTGGTAGCCGATATTGAATGTTTACAAGCCACGCAAATGCCCTATGATAATATAGTTGCCGCTGATGCGATAAGACCCGGGAGAGAAAAATGTTTCAGACAAAAGTTGTTTGGTTTCGAGGGGGCCATAAGATGGTACCATTGGTTTGACCTTGAAGAGTCATTTGAAGGTCACGTAAAGGTCACTTCAATTTTTTTAAATGGAACACCCTATATATTTTTGCACACTCTTGTAGATTATCTCGAGAGCTTCCCAAAACACTATAATTAAGTACCTTTTCGTTAAGTACTTTTTGAGTTATGAGGCTTGAAATAATTTCTTAATTTTACATAAACCGTAAAATATCTTGTAAAATGTTCATTTTTCGATTATCTTACCTTAATACTTTTATGTACAAAATAATGAGAGGAATCGAATGGTGTAAAGAAAACACATAATTGTTTCGAAAAAAAAATGTAATTGTTAATTGCAAATTACATATTTTTTCTTCAAAACAACTATGTGTTTTCTTTAGACCAATTGATTCCTCTCATTATTTTGTACGTAAAAGTATTAAGGTAAGATAATCGAAAAATGAATATTTTACAAGATATTTTACGGTTTATGTAAAATTAAGAAATTATTTCAAGCCTCATAACTCAAAAAGTACTTAACGAAAAGGTACTTAATTATAGTGTTTTGGAAAGCTCTCGAGATGAGCTACAAGAATGTACAAAAATATATAGGATGTTCCATTTAAAAAAATTGAAGTGACCTTCACGTGACCTTCAAATGACTCTTCAGTGTCAAACCAATGATACCATCTTATGGCCCCCTCGAAACCATAAAACTTTTGTCTGAAACATTTTTCTCTAAAATGCTTTGTTTCCGAAATAATTGCGTGCGTTAATTAAAATGGCTCACCCTGTATATACAGGGTGACCCATTTTAACTTAGGCAGCCAAATAACTCGAAAAATAAGCAAGATAGAGAAAAATGTTTTAGACAAAAGTTGTATGGTTTCGAGGGGGCCATAAGATGGTATCATTGGTTTGACCTTGAAGAGTCATTTGAAGGTCACGTGAAGGTCACTTCAATTTTTTTAAATGGAACATCCTATATATTTTTGTATATTCTTGTAGCTCATCTCGAGAGCTTTCCAAAACACTATAATTAAGTACATTTTCGTTAAGTACTTTTTGAGTTATGAGGCTTGAAATAATTTCTTAATTTTACATAAACCGTAAAATATCTTGTAAAATATTCATTTTTCGATTACCTTACCTTAATAGTTTTATGTACAAAATAATGAGAGGAATCAATTGGTGTAAAGAAAACACATAGTTGTTTCGAAGAAAAAATATGTAATTTGCAATTAACAATTCCATATTTTTTCTTAAAAACAACTATGTGTTTTCTTTACACCAATTGATTCCTCTCATTATTTTGTACATAAAAGTATTAAGGTAAGATAATCGAAAAATGAATATTTTACAAGATATTTTACGGTTTATGTAAAATTAAGAAATTATTTCAAGCATCATAACTCAAAAAGTACTTAACGGAAAGGTACTTAATTATAGTGTTTTGGAAAGCTCTCGAAATAAGCTACAAGAATGTACAAAAATATATAGGGTATTCCATTTAAAAAAATTGAAGTGACCTTCACGTGACCTTCAAATGACTCTTCAAGGTCAAACCAATGATACCATCTTATGGCCCCCTCGAAACCATACAACTTTTGTCTAAAACATTTTTCTCTATCTTGCTTATTTTTCGAGTTATTTGGCTGCCTAAGTTAAAATGGGTCACCCTGTATATATTGTTGCGCCCGCGGAACGATATTTATCGAACGCGCGCGACACAACCGATCGGCACACGCTAATTACGCGGCACCCGCGCACTCGTAAATAATGACACGGTTTAAATGATTAAGAGAACTTTAATAACAGAACACAGAACTCAGAAAACACACAATAACGATATTAATAAGCCGCGGATCGAAACGCGTCCGTATAGCTCGACAGCTATTTTCCGACTCAGCTGACTCTCGTTGTTTATAAACAATTGACCATGGGATCCGGACAACGGCAGGGCCACAACGACTCGGGCGCGCGCGTAACACTGCCCCTCCTCTTCAAGATTGTCGTCCCGACAATCAGCAAGGGGCTCGATGACCAATCTTCGCGGACTCCAGGGACCCCGAATGATATCTTGCTCTCCCTGAGCTGTTGTTCCCGGTTACCGAGCTTCGCTCCGACCAGGCCCCAATCCACTGGGCAGACTCCCAATCGATTCCTTCCAGGGAGTTGGCTAGACCCCCAAGAATCGACTCCAGGGCAGCCTCCCATTTCAGTCATCTTCCTCGTGCCCGGCGCAAGTCTTTTTGTTCTGTCCCTTTTCCTGTCCTTTCCGTGCCTTTTTTCGGACAAGAGGGGGAGTATCCACCGTGGACCCATCGTCCTAGAAGGACTCCCCACGTCCCTGCCTCGGCATTCGCCCTCCGGCCCACGGGAAAACCACGGCTCAAAAACCGTGGGCGAGGCAGTCTTCAGGCTCAGTGTTTCATTAGTTTCGTTGGCGTTTTGGTGCAGTCAGCTTCCGCAAACTTCTAAAGAATAAAATAACTTACGCAGAAAATAAAGCAATTTAAACTTAATTTCTTAAACTACCGGGCTCCGAACTATTCAACTAGCTTTAACTAACAAGGATAATTTAACATCTTTCGGAAAAAGAAGCTAACCTATCCGCGTGCACAATTTTCTTCTTGTGTCTTGGGGATCTTTGAATGCAATAAACTACGTCATTTAACTTTTTCACTATCAAGAAAGGACCTTCCCAATTGCTCTGTAATTTAGGGGCTTTTCCCTTCATTCTTCGAGGATTATAAAACCATACTTTCTCTCCTTCCTGAAAAAGTGTTTGCCTGGCTTTCCGATCGTACCAGGACTTTATTCGCCAAGATTTTATTCTCATTTGCTCTCTAACATTGGAATGGATCTCCTCCAGTTTTTCCTTCAAATTTCTAACAAAACCCCCAACCGACTGAGATCTATTTTCTGGGGGACTTCCTAATAAAAGATCCAGGGGCAGTTTAAGATCTCGGGCAAAGCACAGTTCTGCAGGAGACACACCAGTAATCTCGTGTTTAGAGGATCTACAGGCTAATAAGAACATGGGAATCCAACGATCCCAATCTCTCTGATTCTCAGAAATATATTTCGCCAAATAATTAATAATGGTTTGATGCTGTCGCTCAACCTGTCCATCCGACTGAGGATGCAAAGCAGTTGTCCTCGTCTTCCTAATTCCGAGTAGATTCATCAGCTCCGCAAATAATTTGGACTCGAAATTTTTCCCTTGATCTGTATGAACTTCCAAGGGGACTCCGTGTCTAGAGATAACTTGATTAACGAAAACTTCCGCCACCGTTTTTGCCTTAATATTCCTCAAAGGAAAAGCTTCCACCCATTTGGTGAAACAATCAACGACGACAAGTAGATATCTATTCCTGGAAGTAGTAGCTGGAAGAGGGCCGAGAATATCCATTTGTAACCTCTCAAATGGGGCCCCAACGTTATAGATTGTAATGGCGACTTCCCTTTCCCCAACGGACGGATCTACTCCGGAGTCTTATTGACCCCAAAATGCCCTCCAGAAGGAGAATCATGCGCCTCCCCCAAAATTTGATTAACTCGGTTTCGAGGAACAATAAGTTGAAAGATGCTTGACTTAAGACTCGGCGCTTCCCATTTCCTATAAAGAACTCCATCCTTTAAACTCAGGGCATCCCAATAAGACCAATAAATCCGAGCGGACACATCTCCAGCGGGTATTTCTGCATGTGATGGGCGCACTCCCGTTTCCTTGCCACGATAAATTAAGGAGATGCTAGGGTCTTCTTTCTGTTCCTTCTGCCATTCCTGAAGAGTCTCCCCTACCAGAATAATGCGAGCAACTGATTTTCCTGATCTCACCATATTTTTCTTTTCCACTTTAACGCAATATTCACAACCAAGTAATTCGCACTGCCGTCTGGACAAACCGTCGGCATTCTTATGAACCAATCCCTTGCGATGTATGATCTCAAACTCATATTCTTGGAGCCTCTCCAGCCATCGTGCCAATTGACCTTCTAAATCCCTAAAAGACATTAACCACTTAAGAGAAACGTGATCCGTACGGATCAAAAACTTCCGTCCCAAAAGATAATGCCGGAAAAATTTAATAGAATCGATTATCGCCAAGAGCTCCCGACGAGTAACGCAATAATTTCTCTCTGCCTTACTCAGTACACGACTAAAATATGCAATAACTCTTTCTTCCCCTTCCTGCTTTTGTGATAGGACTGCGCCAATTCCAATATTTGAGGCGTCCGTATCTAAAATAAATTCTCCCTCCCCTTTCGGAAAAGACAACATTTGAGTAGAAGACAGCATTCGCTTTAATTCTAAAAATGCATTTTGACATTCCTCATTCCAAGAAAACTTAACTTGATTTTCCGTCAAGGCATATAAAGGTTTAGCCAAAGATGAAAACCCTTTTACAAATTTTCGATAATAAGAGCAGAACCCCAAAAAACTTCGTAACTGCCTCTTATTATGTGGAACTGGCCAATCCCTCACAGCGGAAATCTTCTCAGGCTCTGTGCCAACGCCTCCCGAAGAAATTATGTGTCCTAAATATTTCACATCTTTTGCAAAAAGAATACATTTTTTAGGATTTACTTTCAAATTAACTGAATTTAATCGTAAGAATACTTTTTTTAGATTCTCCAACATTTCATTAAAATTGCTTGCAAAAATGATTACGTCATCCAAATAGACTAAACAAATTCTAGATAATAATCCTTCTAAAACTTTTTCCATTAGTCTCTCGAAAGTAGCAGGGGCGTTACACAATCCGAAAGGCATTACAGTAAATTGCCACAATCCTCGTCCAACAGAAAAAGCAGTCTTTTCTCTATCCTCAGGCCGAACCTTTATTTGCCAATAACCACTCTTAAGATCTAAAGTGGAAAACCAAGAGTTACCTGAGAGCTGATCGAGGATATCATCAATTCTGGGCAAGAGATAAGAATCTTTTTTGGTTACTGCGTTAAGTTTTCTGTAATCGACGCAAAATCTTAACGTTCCATCCTTTTTCCTTACTAAGACAGCAGGAGAAACCCAGGGACTTTGTGATTCCTCTATGACTCCTTGCCCTTTCATTTCCTCAATAATCTCATCGACCTCCTTTCGCATATGTATGGGGATCCGACGAGGAACCTGCTTAATGGGAGAAGAATCTTTTACATTGATAACATGTTCTACAATTTCGCAATTTCCAGAAACAATCTCCCCGGAGAATACGTCCTGGTGCTCTTTTAAGAAATCGACAAAAACGTCCCTTTGAGCTTCATTTAAATTGACCGAATTATTTTCAAAAAGCTCTTTTAAAATAAATGGGACTTTCTTAGAAGAATCCTGAATTCGTGAACAACTTAAAGCTTGTTCCCCACCAGACTCCGGAAAACCAAAAGCGTGTCCGAAAACATTTTCCAAATTCACCTTTTTTAGGAAATCTGCCCCTAGTAAACAATCATCATTCATCTCCATTACAAACATTGAAATTTCCACTGAATATTTTCCCAAGCAAACCTTTACTTTAACTTTAAATTCGATAGGCACTATCTCCCCAGAGGGATATCTCACAGAACCATCTCTGATCCGAATAATGTGCTTGCCCGTTTTTACCAACCTCTTATTAAGAATTGAAACGTCGGAGCCCGTATCTATTTTAAAACAACATTCGTTATCGTCTAACTTTCCTTTATAAGTAAAAAGATTCGAATTTAATTTAATTCGATTAACATAAAACGTTTGAAAATTAACATTCGGGGCGTCACCTTCTAAAGTTGTTCTCCCCCCGCCGAGAGCAACTAAGCCGTGTTTCCCTTATTCTCTGGACAATCGGATCGGAAATGTCCCGCTTTTCTGCAATGCCAGCACTCTTTAGTGTTTGGCCTTTTCCAATTCCCCCGCCCGTAATTATTACCATTTTTCTCGTCCTTCCCATCTTTTTTTCTTTTCTCATTATTTTGCGCGCTCTTGTCCTTTCCTTTCTCAAACCGCCTTTCGGAATCTTTCCTCCTTTCAAAATTCTCCCCTTGAATGACTTTATCGGCCTTCGCCCTCTCCACGGCCAATTTCAGCGAGGTGATTCCTTCTAGCTGTAACGTCCTTCTAACGAAACCATCCGAAAGAGTCGAAACAAACTGCGCGCACGCGATTTTGTCTCGCACCGCGAAGGAACACTCGGGGTAAGCTAATCGAGAGAGTCTTTCTAATTCCAACCCGAACGTAGCAAAATCTTCCCCGAATTTTTGTCTCCTATTCGTAAATTGCGTGTAGTAATTTTGCGAAAGATGCCTTTCGCCGAAGCGCAACTCTAATTTCGATTTTAATTCCTCGAAATTACAATTCTCCAAATCCTCCACGGATTCCAAAACGGAACGTGCTTTCCCCCTCAAACTCGACGCTAGTGCCACGGTCTTCGTCGCGTCATCCCAACGATTCGCACGCGCGATCAAAACAAACTGCGAGAAAAACTCCCGCAACGGAACCGAACCGTCGTACGTATCGGGCTTTAATTTATACCCCATTACGCGCGTTTTCCCCCGCATTCACAATTTCCCTCTCGGGACTATAATTCGCTCTTATATTGGAAGGACTTAGCTGTTTTTCCCGTGAAGGACGCCGATCTTCCCGCAGGAGCCGCAGCTCCTCTTCGTACCGGCGAAGCATTGCGGCGATTTCCTCCTCCCGACGCACTTGCTCCTCGCGCATTCGCCGCATCTCGAGCAGAACGGTCTGTAGAGCCGTCGCCTCCGTCGCCGCCGACTCCGACGCTCTCGATTCCGTCGCTCTCGGTTCTGACGGCGGCTCGGATTGCTCGCGCCTCCTCCTCTTTGCAGCTAGCGTTGCCATCGCACAAAATCACTGCGTGTCCGTTGATCCCGGACGAGCCCCCAAAATGTTGCGCCCGCGGAACGATATTTATCGAACGCGCGCGACACAACCGATCAGCACACGCTAATTACGCGGCACCCGCGCACTCGTAAATAATGACACGGTTTAAATGATTAAGAGAACTTTAATAACAGAACACAGAACTCAGAGAACACACAATAACGATATTAATAAGCCGCGGATCGAAACGCGTCCGTATAGCTCGACAGCTATTTTCCGACTCAGCTGATTCTCGTTGTTTATAAACAATTGACCACGGGATCCGGACAACGGCAGGGCCGCAACGACTCGGGCACGCGCGTAACAATATATATATATATATATATATATATATATATATATATACAGGGTTCTAAATAACTTTATGCTTTTGCAAAAACATAATCTTGACCGAATTCTAAGACGATTTTTCCTTTGGCAAAATTTCGTCCGAAGCTTAGTTTTTGAATTATTAAAGGAAGTAGTTAACGTATGACGGGTCGAATACAAGAAGCAGGCAAGGGTGACGCGATTCACCGTCAGACGCGGGTGCTTACGCGGGGCGCCTGCTGCGATCAGCTGGTCGCTATACACATACATACACACATGCGAACACATACATTCTCTCTCTGTCTGTCTGTTTGTCTGTCTCTCTCTTTCTCTCTCTCTCTCTCCCCCTCTCTCGCTCATTCGCTCACTCACCTGTTTTTTTTTTTTTTTTACGAGAGAGGGGAAAATGCATTTTATGCATACCCACCGGTCGATCCAGTGAGTTATGTGGGACTCGAGTACCAAGTCGAATTACCAACTCGGTACTCCCTACCCACTAAAAATCCCTCTCTTTTCACGAATTTCCTTTGACACACTGTCCCTCTGACTTCCCGAGATCTGTTTTCACACAACGTCAAAAAGTAGTTATTATTACCTTGTTCGATGACTTTTGATGTATTGCTGTAATTGCTTGAAGGAGAAATGAATTTTCCGATAGATCGTACGTTCTCAAATTTAACATAGATATCACGTTGCAAAAGACAAGAAATCCACACTAAATTATCAACTGAAAGTTTTTCTCCTTTCATGAACTGTATTCTTGTATAAACTTTAACGTAATCACATTTATTTACTCACTCGATGAGACGAGAAATTTACTAATGACTCTCACTAATCACTATTAATCACTGTCGAATAATAACTGTTGGCGATTATCGCCAACAATTATTATTCGACAGTGATTAATAGTGATTAGTGATAGAGTCATTAGTAAATTTCTCGTCTCATCGAGTGAGTAAATAAATGTGATTACGTTAAAGTTTATAAAAGAATACAGTTCATGAAAGGAGAAAAACTTTCAGTTGATAATTTAGTGTGGATTTCTTGTCTTTTGCAACGTGATATCTACGTTAAATTTGAGAACGTACGATCTATCGGAAAATTCATTTCTCCTTCAAGCAATTACAGCAATACATCAAAAGTCATCGAACAAGGTAATAATAACTATTTTTTGATGTTATGTGAAAACAGATCTCGGGAAGTCAGAGGGACAGTGTGTCAAAGGAAATTCGTGAAAAGAGAGGGGATTTTAGTGGGTAGGGAGTACCGAGTTGGTAATTCGACTTGGTACTCGAGTCCCACATAACTCACCGGACCGACCGGCGAGTATGCATAAAATGCATTTTCCCCTCGTAAAAAAAAAAAAAAAAACCACGGGTAAGTGAGCGAATGAGAGAGAGAGAGAGAGAGAGAGTGAGAGAGAATGTATGTATTCGCATGTATGTCCGTGCATAGTATAGCGACCAGCTGATCGCCGAAGGCGCCCCGCGTGAGCGCCCGCGTCTGACGGTGAATCACGCCACCCTTGCCTGCCTCTTGTATTCGACCCGTCATACGTTAACTACTTCCTTTAATAATTCAAAAACTATGCTTTGCACGAAATTTTGCCAAAGGAAAAATCGTCTTAGAATTCGGTCAAGATTATGTTTTTGCAAAAACATAAAGTTATTCAGAATCACCCTGTATATATATATATATATATATACAGGGTGATATATATATATATATATATATATATATATATACAGGGTGTCAGGGAAATTTTTGCCCACACGAAGTAAGGAGGTAGATTGGCTCAAATTAAGAAGGAAGGACTTGTACTGTTTTGTGATATTCGCAATAATTAACGAAAAATTAAATAAAGAATATCGGCCAATCTGCGTGAGTAGAAGCGCACGGCGACGAGAGTCGTCCCACTGTAATCTTATACTAGGAGCGCGGCGAAGCGATGGGCGGGTCGCTCTCCGAGACATGATGGTGGCGTGCGATATATCGCAATACCGCGCCGAAAAATGACCCGTCCTTTTAGTGGCAAGAAAGTGATGCGCTATCATTTCCACATCACCTTGCGGTAGATAGCATGGTGCGCTTTTTTTATAGTGGTTTCCCCCATAGGCCTATTCCATTCTCAATTTAAATATTTGTGAAAATTGTTCAAAATGCCATTACTGTACGCTGAATGTATCGTAAATGTAAAAATATTGATGATGACAGTACCTTCACAAAAATTGATCCGTGGTTGAAAATCCCTCGATAAAATGTGTTGCACACGTTGGTAATGATACGAGCGTAATCCGTTACACGTAAAGCGTGATGTACCGCGTATCGCGAAAAACCAAATTCATGTGCCACACGACGCACGCTATTTCCAGGATTTTCATAAAATGCTTCAAGAATCCTTTCTTCATCTCGTACACGAAGACGCACTGCTGGACCGGTTATCCCGATATTATGCACGATACCCAGTTTCACATAATTATTGCACAACTCGTAAAACTGTACGTTCACTTGGCTTTCGTGCACGCCCGGAAAATCATTCCACGTAAATTACGGCCGCGCGATAAGTATTTTCTCCCGCTAGCCCGTATGCCACAATCATATCCGTATATTCCTGCAGAATACACTTCATATTCACTATTAATTTACTACGCGAACACAAGATTTTTACTAAAATCGTCTGAGCTCTCGCAGGCTGTTGCCAGAGTGCATACACCAACAGCACGCAACTACAGCTGAGCGGACATGCGAGTGTAAGCGTACGTGTGAGCTCGGCGCCTGCGCATTATGATTACACTCATTACACATGTCCGCTCAGCTGTAGTTGCATGCTGCTGGCGTATGCACTCTGGCAACAACCTGCGAGAGCTGAGACAGTTTTAGTAAAAATCATGTGTTCGCGTAGTAAATTAACAGTGAAAATGAAGTGTACTCTGCAGGAATATACGGATATGATTGTGGCATACGGGCTAGCGGGAGAAAATACTTATCGCGCGACCGCAATTTACGTGGAATGATTTCCCGGGCATGCACGAAAACCAAGTGGACGTACAATTTTACGTGTTGTGCAATAATTATGTGAAACTGGGTGTCGTGCATAATATCGGGATAACCGGTCCAGCAGTGCGTCTTCGTGTATGAGATGAAGAAAGGATTCTGGAAGCATTTAATGAAAATCCTGGAACTAGCGTGCGTCATGTGGCACATGAATTTGGTTTTTCGCGATACGCAATACATCACGCTTTACGTGTAATGGATTACGTCCGTATCATTACCAATGTGTGTAACACATTATATCGAGGAATTTTCAACCACGGATCAATTTTTGTGAAGGTACTGTCATCATCAATTTTTTACATTTACGATACATTCAGCGTACAGTAACGGCATTTTGAACAATTTTCACAAATATTTAAATTGAGAGTGGAATAGGCCTATGGGGGAAACCACTATAAAAAAAGCGCACCATGCTATCTACCGCAAGGTGGTGTGGAAATGATAGCGCATCATTTTCTCGCCACTAAAAGGACGGGTCATTTTTCGGCGCGGTATTGCGATATATCGCACGCCACCATCATGTCTCGGAGAGCGATCCGCCCATCGCTTCGCCGCGCGCCTAGTATAAGATTACAGTGGGACGACTCTCGTCGCCGCGCGCTTCTACTCACGCAGATTGGCCGATATTCTTTATTTAATTTTTCGTTAATTATTGCGAATATCACAAAAGAGTACAAGTTCTTCCTTCTTAATTTGCGCCAATCTACCTCCTTACTTCGTGTGGGCAAAAATTTCCCTAGCACCCTGTATAGATCTTTACACACTTATTTTTTAAGTGATGTATATAAAAATTTATTTTAAAATTATTTAACGTAGGAAGGATCTGCTACGTTAGCATCCGCATGGACTTTTAAATTGTTGTCTTTATTAGCGGCATATAATTTATCCGCCGACATAAGAGATAAATGCTCTTCATTAATGAGCATATTTAAAGCTGTTTCTCCTATTGTTTTTAATGTGGACTTAAACACACAAATAGCATTAACGGAAACCATTGAAAAGCTATTACGTGTTTTCGTTTTTAAATTGTTCAAAAGAGAAAACATTCTCTCAGGATCGGCATTAGAATTCGCATTAGAAGCGTTCTAATAGTATTTATAATATTCATTAAATTGGGATATTTAGGAACATTATTGGTATGCCGACGTTGTAAAATTGCTTTCCACATATTGTCAAAATTTAATTTAGAAAAATTTTGTTTTTCTTCCACTGCAAGGTCTGATGCTAATGCAATCCATTCTTTTTTTAAAGCATCTTCATCAAAACCGCCGATAGTTTTAGTTACGAGAGAAACATCATGAAATGATGTTTGTCTATTATTATCGAATAAACTTACAGATGGTTGAAAAACTTGTAACTTTAATAAAAATTCATTATTTATAGGTAATCTTTTACAAATTTCTTCTGCAGCAGTCACATAAAATGTTAAACAGTTCTCTCGAACAATTTTAACTATGTTTATGTGATCTTTCAACGTTAATTCGTTCAGATATTGCTCACATTCTGGCCCCAAAATAATTTTATTATGAGCTTTTTGATTTTCTTTTAGTGAAAATAATATTTGTAGAAAATGTTTTTAAATATTCTTCTTTTAAAGAATTTTAACAGATTTTGAAAGGAAAGTTTTCAGATTTTGGCTGCAATAAATGGATTCTCGTTTCTGACGCTTCAAAGAATGCATTAAATGCGTTAAAAAAATTTAAAACATATTTTAAAAAAAGGAAATAAGCCTTTGTCTCTATATTGTTCATCATAGATAATAAATATTTTCCAGAATTTGTTTTTTTACTCGCAACCATTTCAGTAAGAAAATATTTAATTGTATCCCCCCCAAGATTCAAGAAGTCGTTTGATGTATAAATAATGAAAAAGCCAGCATGTGTCATAATTTTAATATTTTTGATTTGTTTCTTGGAAACATTCGCGAAAAATAGCCGTACGTTTGGGACTGCTATTTAAATATTTAGCAATTTTTTTAAGAAATTCATCGCAATATGCGGAAATTTTAGTACATGCAGCATGCGCCGCTAATGCAGCAGAATGACACGGGCATGAGAATGTTAGTAAACGACACATGTCTTGTAATTTTTTTTTGTAAATGGCGAATGTTTCCCTGTCATAACAGATGCATTGTCGCACGACAAGGCAACAATATTTAAAAATGGTATCTGTAATTTCCACATTTCACTCTTAAATGCATTGAACAACTTTTCTGCGCTTGAATCTTTGGCATCAATATTTATTAATTTAACCGATGAAGTGCAAACGCGAGTTCCGAGTCCCCACCTGCCCCTCCAATGTGCGCGGAAGGCCACCGCAGGAGTTTTAGTTGGTATACTGGATGCTATAACCGGGAGTCCAACATAACCCCCGCTCTCCCCCGAGAGCGGAGGTATCCATAAAGGATTTCTCCTGCGACACCAAAAAAAAAGGTTATATCTTCCGAAAGTGGAGCTCCTCCGTAGGGGAGGGGACGGAACATGCGGTGTCCCCGCATGTACTTTGCAAGACAAAGCAAAGTTTACAAATACATATATTCTATTAAAATTATTTTTGTATTTATTATTTTTATCCTTTTTCAGCGTATATCTACAAAACTATTTTAGTCCGACCCTTATATATATTGTTGCGTTCGCGACGACGACCTCGATATATCGAACGCGCGCGCGAACGCTCAGCTTGACAGCTGGGCTCAGACTCAAGTGACGGCTGCTGTCATCAATAATTCCTTGACAACGAGATCTTCTTCCATTTCCAAAACAGATTCGACCGCGACTTAAACCAGGGAACACTTGCCCTCCTCTTCGAAAGATTGTCGTCCCGACAATCACAAAATGGCAAGTTCTTTCAGGAATCTTGTCGAATTATAGTTCCCGATGTCTTCTTGTTCTCCCTGAACTGCTGTTTCAGGTTACCAAACTGCACACCCTTTTGGGATCAAACGACTCAATTGATTCCAGGAAATTCTCTCCAAAGACTAAAATCTTCAGGCAAGAGGGGGGGTATTTTCCCGTGGACCCTCCGTTCTCTCAAGAGAACACCTCAGGTCCCTTCCTCGGCATTCGCCCGAAGACCTACGGGAAAACCACGGGTCAAAAACCATGGGTGAGGCAGCCTTCTAGTAGTCGTCTATGTCCTTCTCTCTCCTTCCCTTATCCTTCTGTCTTCTTCGTCAAATTCGGAATTATTATCAAATTGTCAATTGGAGATCTCTTCTTTTAAATGTTTGTCACAGTAGATTATTCCGTCTCCAAAATTTCTTTCCTTTAAACAACAAAAACAATAAAACGAGTAACAAGCACTAAACTTTTCCATCCATAACTTTCTTTTCGTGCCTTGGATGTAGAACCATTCCCTAATCAAAATAATTTGGGAGTCTCTTCCAGAAGAGTGGCCTTCACTTGGACACAGTATAATTGGACACGTTGCAAATGGACATATTACAAATGTACACAAAACTTTGCACACGTTCAATTGGGCACCGTTCAGTTGCACATTGTTCATTTAGACACAGAAATATACACACTGTTTATATGCACACCGTTCAGTTGCACACCGTTCAGTTGCGCACCGTTCGTTTGCACACCGTTTATTTGTACATAAAAAGATGCGCACCGTTTATTTGCACACTGTTCATTTGCACACCGTTCATTTGCACACCGTTCAGTTGTGCACCGTTCGTTTGCACACCGTTCAGTTGCGCACCGTTCGTTTGCACACCGTTCAGTTGTGCACCGTTCAGTTGTACACCGCTCAGTTGCACACCGTTTGCTTGGATATGTTACAGAGGCGAATAGTTTACTTGAAAAAATATAATAAGCTATCTTATTGTGCTTTATAATTGTAAATATTTAAATGTTTGTAGCATGAGCGCAGATGGGGAGGGAGGTATGAGGGGATTTTTGTTGCATAATTTATTTTTTAGAATTTTATTGCATAAATCTTCGCCTTACTAAATACTTGATGAGTCTACATTATACTAAAAATGATAGATACTGAAAAGATTAGCGAGGCCCCTACGCAAGGGAGAGTGTATTATGTATCGCAAATGAAAGCGTCCTATCTTGCGTGGAAGTTTCGTTTCTAATCTTGTCGGTATTTTTAGTATACATATTTGCTTTTATAATAAACTTTATGAAAAACGGGGGGAGGGACAGAGCACGCCCCTTCCTGCATGCACCCACAAACATTTAAATATTTACAATTATAAAACACAATAAGATAGCTGATTATATTTTTTCAAGTAAACCGTTCGCCTCTGTAACATATCCAAGTGAACGGTGTGCAAACGAACGGTGTGCAAACGAACGGTGCGCAACTGAACGGTGCGCAAATAAACGATGCGTATCTTTCTGTGTACAAATGATCGGTGTGCAAACGAACGGTGCGCATTTTTCTGTGTACAAATGAACGGTGTGCAAACGAACGGTGCGCAACTGAACGGTGCGCAAACGAACGGTGTGCA
This sequence comes from Camponotus vicinus, assembly GCF_025532165.1. Lineage (NCBI taxonomy): Eukaryota > Metazoa > Arthropoda > Insecta > Hymenoptera > Formicidae > Camponotus > Camponotus vicinus. The sequence goes on along the minus strand of NW_028141978.1, from coordinate 19,887,867 downwards.
ACTGAACGGTGTGCATATAAACAGTGCGTATATTTCTGTGTCCAAATGAACGGTGTGCAACTGAACGGTGTGCAAATAAACAGTGCATATATTTCTGTGTCCAAATGAACGGTGTGAAATTAAACGGTGCGCAACTGAACGATGCCCAATTGAACCATGTGCAAAGTTTTGTGTCCATTTGCAACGTATCCAATTTTACTGTGTCCATGTACACCGCCTCCTTCCAGAATACTTCGAGGATTACTCTACCAATTAGAGTTTACTCAAAGAAATAATTGGAACCAATACAACCATTATTGAAACAAACACCGGAAATCACGAATATTGCCATCCAGGCATTCTAATGAAAGAATTATTCCCTATTCAAGATACATCCGAGCCCGCCTTAATTTTAAACACATTAGCTCATTCTTTTTAAAAGAAAAATTCTTTTTTAAAGGAAAACATTTTTAACAAAGTTTTTTTAACAAACAAACCACGCGTGCCGATCTGACCGCGTTTAGCCGCTCTCACAAAACTATTATTTATAATTAGTGTCCGACCGAAGATTCGGTTTCGGTTTCGGTTACGGCCAGTTTCGGCCCAAAATACATGGTTCGGCCGAAGTTTCGGTTTCGGCCAAAAAACGGCCGAATCTTCGGCTCTAACCGAAACTACGTAGTGCGCCCGGACTCATGCCCTTCAATTCACTTCGTTGCTACCGTTGTCTGCGTTACGTACATATATTCGCGCATTTGTGATTAGAGGTAAGATATTAGCTTTTAATATAGTAATACAATAATTAAATAATTATTATTAGTAGTAGTTTGTGTAATTTGATGCAATAAATATTTTTTTATGTATAGAGATTTTTATGTATAGAGTTTACTTCTTACTTACATACATATAACTATAAGTTTTTAATAAAAACTTATTGTTTTAGGTATAACAAAATATCACAAAAGAATCCAATTTGGGAATATTACAGTAAATGTACAACAGATTAGGGTTGTGCACACAAAACGCATAATCGATTAATCGACTTTTCGATTATGCGGAACTGGATAATCGATTATATCGATTAATCGGTCTGCTATAATCGATTATAATCGATTATAGTCGAATATTCCCCTAATTATGAAAGAAGTGAGAATACGCATATCAAGTTTTTGGAATAAAGAAAAAAATGAGTATTATTAGATAAGGCGAAGAGGATTGCTTGAATAAAAATCCTTAATATAATGAAACAAATATGTATGACTAGAAAATCATTTTATTTATATATATTGATATAACTTTCTTATCTAAAGTAACTTACAAATACATTTTATATTACTCAAATGTATCATATCACATTAATATAACATTATTTTCTAAGACTAGAAACTGTTTAAAATACTCACTTAAATCACATGTTACATCAGATAATTAAACAAAAAACAAATCTTTCGTTATGAATAAATAAAATAATTTAGTTTTTACTAAACTTTGAACCAACACTCTTCGTCAATTGACCTTAAAAAAACTAATTCATCCAAGCGCTTTCCTAGCAGCCTGCTACGGAATTGGCTCAAAATGATACCAGCGTGAGAGAACAGTCTCTCGCAAGGTGTTGATGTAGAAACAATGGGAAGAACATCACAAGCAACTTGATGGACAAGAGGATATGTTCCTTTAATGGACTCCAATTCAATTATAGGATTCGACACTTTTCTGCGATCACAGTTGGGTAAATCCAAATAGCATGATAGTTCACTAGGCGTTCCAGCGGGTGGAGGTCAACTTTGACGTGCTTGTCGGTTGGCACGCACTTCAGTGTCTAAGCTGTTCCACAAGTCATCCACATCGTCATTCATTGAAGATTCAGGTGAAGGCAAAGCAGCAGCGTTCTCGCACATCTCGTTAGCAGCATTCGCTCCCATTTTCACCCTCATTAATTCGCCTGAAAATGCATGTGGAGTTGTAGTCGAAATTTTATTTGGAATGCATAAATATATAATTAAATAAAATAGAATGTTCACAAATAATTAGTTATAATTTTACAGTTTATCACTCACTTGTGTATGAAACAGCATCAGCAACAGCACGAATATGAGAGAACGGAAGTTTCTTGAATCTCGGATCTATCAAGGTTGCCACCGCATAAGTCTTTACGAACTCAATCTTGCCAAAGTGATGTCTTATATCTAGGAGAAGTTGCTCTTTTAAATTGAATCCAATAGGGCTTGCAGCGGAGAAATTTTGAATTTTCTATGGAAAGAGGAATTTTCTGTTTGAGAAACAAAATAAATGAGTATAATTTGCTCACTCAGTGGTACCGATAATGTCAAGCTGATACATTATCAATAAATATGAATGAGCTAAATATGAATCAAGAAAATTAATTTTATAAGACCACCTAATCAAATACTCGAAATGATAATCTCGCGCACATATTCAGAATATGAGTTTACATCGGAATCTTTCAAACATAAATACAGGAAGCGAAAATTGATCTCAGTACCTTCTTCATCAGATTTACGAGTGGAATAACTTTGCTGATTGAAACGGTTTTTTCCGTACTAACTTCGGCAGTAGCTTGAGCTAGAGGTTTTAAGAGGTCCCGCACCTCTATTAACGTTTCGAGTTCCTCGATAGTTAGCATGTTGGGAGGTTTTTTTCTTGCTGATTTTTCTCTCTGTACCTTCATAATTGCTCGAGCGACGAAGTCATAAAGTTGAAGGAAACGTTCAACCATCTCATATGCAGAGTTCCAGCGCGTGCGACACTCTTGAATCAATTTCAGAGCTTTATTTTCTTTCTCATTGGCACCCTCCATTTGAATCTTCATTAATTCAGAAGTGGCTATTTCGCTATGTTTAAAGAAAGTGACAATTTTCTTAACTTTTCTCAAGAGGTCTGCGAGCAATACCCCTAATTAATAAGAGATCTTATATTATTTTATTTTATATTATTTAAATTATTCATTTTTAAAAATTATCAGTATAAAAAATATTGAAAAATCTTTATTTTATGGTAATGTGCTACGTGTACAGCGGAAATACCTGAGATATTATTGCAAGAACCAGATGTTTGCATTCCTCTCGCCTCCACTGTGATGTCTTCTTCATCATCAATGTCTGACTCCCGCTCGGGTACATCAGGATCCACTTCAGAATCTTCAATTTCTGATGGATGAGTTTTTTTATCATACAGACCAATAGCTTTAGTTCCTATTAAGTTCAGTATATGACCGAAACACGAGATGTGTTTGGTCTCCCCAAAAACGGCTTTGACAGCATCTTTTATGTTATGCCTTCCATCGGTTACAGCTGCTATAACTTTTTCAGAATTCATATTCCATTCGTTGCAGCAGCTTTCAATTACCTCTTTTAGATTTTCTATTGTCTTCCGTCCTGTCAAGAGCTTTGCCGTCAATTCAATGGAACGCATTTGGGATTCTGAAATACAAAAAATAAGAATAAAAATTGCGCGAGAAAAAAATTTAAACTGGTGGCAGCTAACCTTCTACAAAATAAAGCCAATACATTTGAGGAGAAGAACTAACCTTTCATAAAATGAACTGTAATTCCCAAAAAACTTTGGACAGTATGCTTATTCGTCCAAATATCGAGAGTCAAGGTGACATTTTCAGTCTTTCCCAATTCTTCTTTGATAAGATCGCGAAGTTTCAGATACTTTTTATGTAGTGCTTTTGTTGTTGTATTTTCACAAGGCACGCGATAACGAGGATTTAGGCGCTTGCAGAACACACGGAAACCCGTTCTTTCAGGAGTTCGAAGCGGCATGTTATCGTGAGCAATCATAAATAACATAGCGTCTGTAACCTCCTTATATCTCGTTCCACCTTCTAAAATAAATAAGGAAAAATCTTACAACCATAAAATGGTGCCAGTATTCAGTACTTTGAACTCAACAATCATCACGAAACACACATGCGCGCGCAAACACATGCACTTACATACATATTTACACACACGCACACGTGCGTGCAGACAAAAGTTTACTAGATGTTTGCAAATAACCTTGGAAAGAATTCATTTCATTCCAACTATCCTCGAGTGTCCCACGACGTGCCATGCATTAATCTGATTGAGGTTTACTAGTAGAAGCAGATTGCGTATCACTCTGATACATCCCGCCGGCATTCTATTAACAATGATAAGCAAGAGATGCATTTTAAATTCAAGAATGTGGCCGAGCAAAACTTCGACTCGTCATCAAATCGATCAAATTTCCTGACTATACAGCCCAAGATTTGAGACTCGATGTCAAATTATTATATTAAAAACGAGCATAGACATAGACGCAACTTACTTTGTTTACATCAACAAGAGGAGAATCATCAAGGTTACTTCCATCTTCTGATTGATCTCGCTTTCGCTTGACACTTTTAGATGTCAATTTCAGTATCGAAATCTTGTGCAATTTCTCTAAATGGGTAATGAGTGTTGATGTGCTACCCAAGAATGAGAAGCTTTTTTTGCAGATATTGCACGTTGCTTCTTGAGAATCCCTATTCTTCATACAATATAGCCAAACGGCACTGCTTGGCGCCATTCCGATACTAACCACGATACTGAAATTGCTAAAACGAACGCTATCACAAATAGCACTCGATGAATGTTGATCTAGTATTCACAAGAAGCTTTCTCATTTCTCACTGACCAGCCAGCCGCCTGTTCATGTTCATGCATGCACCGCGCGAAACTTTCGTTGGCATTTGTTCGACACGTGACTAGCCGGTAGCGCAACAGTGCTGCCATATCCCGCGAGCTGCCGCACTGCGCCTGACTGATGTAAAAATAACCAGACATCAATAGATGTCTCTGCTACCGCGCAATAATATTAGCCATTTTTCCTACAATTCTGTTTTTAATCAACCTGGAATTTTATCAAAATAATCGAAAATCGACAAGCAATAATCGACTTTTCGATTATAGTTGAGATGCAATCGTCGATTACAAAATAATCGAAGTCGAAAGGTCATAATCGATTATAACCGGTTAATCGAAATCGACGTGCACAACCCTACAACAGATCCATCAAAAGCCATTTGTAAAGTATGTAATAAATCATATTCGTTAGCAGTCAAGAACCGAAAAAGCAAACATTACACGGTTTAAAGCAACATTTGTCCAAATTTCATGACACAGAGTATAGACAAATTTTGAAACGACAATCAGAATTAGATGAACAGAAAATTGAAGCTAAATTGAAAAGAAGAGATTCCAAAAATATTCTTGCTGAAGTAAACAATAATACACTGAATCTTGTGCAATTGACTCTTCCGGATTTTACAGCAAAAGCTACAAAATCATCACATTGGCCAGAAGATCATGAAATTACTCGAAGAATAGACAAGGCCATTATGGACCTGATAATTGTAGATATGTTACCGTACTCTTTAATAGAAGGAGAGGCTTTCAGACGTCTTAATTTAGCAGATCCAAGCGCTGTATGCAGATATAATTACAAATCAGAAAAATATTTTCGGATGACACTGATGCCTCAAACCTATGAGAGGGTAAAATGTAAAGTGACGGATTTACTTGCGAAATGTGAATGGTTAAGTTGCACAACCGATATATGGACAAACCCAAGCAAAACATGTTCACTTCTCAGTTTTACAGCACATTTTATAGTAGGATCACAACGCCTAAAAGTTATATTGGGAGCAAGTGTACTGGAAAAAGACCATACAGGCGAATACATAGGAGAAAAGCTGACAGAAATAGTCCATGAGTGAAATATAAGCAACAAATTGTTTCTTATTATGCGTGATAATGCACCAAATATGATTTGTGCCTTGCGTGGACAATATGAATCCTTAGGTTGTGTGGCCCATACGCTGCAACTAGTAATAAATGATGCTTTATTTACTGAAAAGCGGATTGAAAAAGTCATCAAAAATTGCAGAAAAATAGTTGGTCATTTTCGGCGTAGCGAGCAGGCATCTAGAAAACTGAAGGACTGCCAGAAGCAATGTGGATTGCCAACACATTCTTTATTACAAGATACTGAAGTTAGATGGAATAGTACAAAAAAGGGCAGTGAATCTATATAGTGTGGAACATGGCGGGATTAATACACTATCTTCCTCTGATTGGAATCTTATAAATGATATCACAATTGTGTTGAAGTTCTTTTATGAGGCAACGTTGGATTTATCTTATGATAATGCATGCATTTCTATAATAATACCCCTTATATCACTATTGAATCGTAAATTGCAAAGCCGGGATGAGAATGAAAACGAAAAGGTGATAAATATGAAAAAACAATTACATGACTGTTTAAACAAAAGATTTGCATATGTAAAAAGTCATCCTTCACTGATTACACCGACTTTACTCGATCCGAGATTTAAATCAAAATATCTCACTTTCGATGAAGTAGACATCGGTGTAAAAGAAATATTAAATTTTTTAAATATGCAGCAAAGCGAAGTAAACAGAATGGAAAATATCCATGTGTCTTTATCAGAACAATCAGATATTGAGCAGGCAAAAGAAGAAGAATTATGGGATATCCATGATAATTCCCCTGATCGGACCGATGCAGTAGATGATCTTGAAGAACAAGGATCCGCTTAACTGAAACGAAATATGCATTGTTATCTGACAGAGCCGAGATTATTGAGAAAGGCCAACATATACTCATATAACTCGAGCTCATATCCTTGTCTCCGAAAAGTAGTTCTGAAATATCTTTCTGCTCCGCCGACTAACGTTGCTAGCGAGCAACTATTTAGCGCTGCTGGTAAGATTTACGCCGATCGCAGATGTAATTTGTTAGGCGAAAATGCTCAAAAGTTATTTTTAACGTACAACATAAGACTGTTTAATTATAATTATTAGTTAATTAATAAGAATCTTTAAGCTAAGGGTTAAATGTTTTTCTAATATTCTGTTCTTCTTCTTAATTTTTTTTATTTTTTTTTTGAAGAGTTTATTGTTTTGCTTTTACTGACAATAGTAATGATAATAGATAATAGTAATAATTAGCAAATAATTTAAGTATGTTATTTTATATGGGCCACACTTTTAGCTAAAGGTGAAAGAAGTTTTCCTAATATTCTGTTTTGTTTTTAATTTTTTATATTTTTTATTTTTTTTATTTCGAAGAAGAGTATTGTTTTGTTTTACTGATAAAAATAATAATTTATATATGTTTTTTTATGTGAGCTATATATAGTGATTCCTATATAATTAATCTGTAAGATATTAATCTTAAAAGAAACTGTCCCCTAACTGTTCGCTACATGTTATCAATTATAAACATTTATAAAAGATAAAATATTAATATAAAATATGTTTAAAAAATGTAATTATTAATGTGTCTTTTTATTTTAAATAAATAACTATATTTCCTAATAAAATGAGTATAATATGAGTACAATAAATGAGTATAATATTGAGTAAAATTGACTTAAAAAAAAGATTCGGTTTCGGTTTCGGTTTCGGCCGAAACTCAGACAAAAGCCGAAATTCGGTTTCGGTTTCGGTTTCGGCTGCAAAACTTAGTTTCGGTCGGACACTATTTATAATATTGGAGCGACTTAGCTGTGTCTGTTGAGACCGGCAGAAGCCGACTCCGTCGCCCTCGTTTCCGTTGGCGGCTCGGATTGCTCACGCCTCATCCTTTTCGCAGCTATCGTCGCCATCGCACAAAATCACTGCGTAGTCTGTTTATCCCGGACGAGCCCCCAAAATGTTGCGTCCGCGGCGACGACCTCGACATATCGAACGCACGCGCGACCGCTCAACTTGACAGCTGGGCTCAGACTCAGATGACGGCTGCTGTCATCAACAATTCCTTGACAACGAGATCTTCTTCCATTTCCAAAACAGACTCGACCGCGACTTAAACCAGGGATGTATACGAAATTACTATGTTATCAAGGTCATGAATAGCAATGAATAAGTTTAGGTCAATCAATTCTCACATTTATTTGTTAATAACTTTTGAATAAAGAACGACCACCGGCTAAAACCTTCAGAATGTTAATAAGGGATAACATCTTGACAACAAACATCAATGACACATTTGTGCGAAGGTGGGCCCTTTTTATAATTACCAAGAAAATATATGACCCTTAAGAAAAAAATATACAGCCCTAATACTACAATTATGTAACACTCTGTATACAATATATGTATTACCTTGTTCGCTTAGATTAGTTTGTTTACTTTTCTTATACGTCTACCGAAAAAACAATTCATCTCTCTATATCTCTTGTTAATATTTTACATTTTATAAATACTGAAGGAAATATAAGTCAGTACAAAATACATAAATTGTTGGAAGAGCAACACTCAATTTAAAGTGAATTAAATAGAAAATGGAATTCTACGAATTTCTATGCAAAGCCAGATATACCTCATACCACGGACATGGGTTGGGTTAAGTTATATCTTCTGAAAGTGGAGCCCCCGCAGAGGGGCGGAACATATTGTATCTACGCATGTACTTTTCAAGATGAAGCGAAGTTTATTTAATCTTGACCTTAAGAGTGAATTTTGTTTCATCTTAGAAAGTACATGTGTAGATACAGTATGTTCCGCCCCCCTGCGGGGGGCACCACTTTCGGAAGATATAACCCAACCCATGTCCGTGGTATGGGGTATACCTCGCTTTGCATAGAAAGTTATAAACCCATAATATATGTACATGTAATAATTTATGTACACGCACCGGCAGGAATGGTGTTTCGGTATGCTTGTGTTGACGCTACTAACGTCACATACATACTGAATACGCCGGCCTTTGGTGCACGCGGTTCAACCGCATTTTAACTCTGTTAAAGAAAGAAATGAAAAATATATCGATATCGATATTAAAGCGCACGAGACACGTATAGAAATAGCGCGGTATCCCGCGCGGTTCGCCGAGCTCACACGTACGCTTACGCTCACATCTCCGTTACCCTCTCCACTACGCGTTGCATGTTGCTTGCGGAGACAAACTTGCATCCCTGCGTCATACGCACATACGCGAAGCGCGCACGTACGCGAGCTAAGAATTTATTCATTAAATTTTATCTTTTTATATAATTTAATTTTTATTTAATTTAATAGAAATGAATGCCGATGTTTAGTGCACGCGGTTAAGCCGCATTTCTTAAAAAAAGAAAAGAAAAGTACGTACATCGATACTAGAGCGCAAGAGACACGTATAGAAATAGCGCGGTATCCCGCGCGGTATACAGGGGGAGTCTGATAAAACGTCCACCGTGTTTTTCTCGAAAACGGTAAGAGATAGGTAGAAGACATCCATTATAAAAATTGTAGGATAAGTAGGGGCACATACTTTGATGACCTTGAATAACCTTGAATGTCCGTTTTTCACATCAAGAATTAAAAAAAATTTTTTAAAATTAAAAAAATTTTTTTTAAATGGAAAGGGGTATTTTGTAGTCACTCTATCGATAGTACTCAATGAGCTTAATAACTTTTGTATCAAAGTTTTTTTCGAAAATTCAACCGTTGTCAAGGTATCGACAAAATAAGTCAGAATGAAAATTTGGAATAAATTTTTTTATTATTCCTAACTGTACTTACTGTAGTACACTTACTGTAGTAAGTGTTCAAAATGTGCACCACGTTGAGCCAGACATGCCTGTAGTCTTCGCGGAAAGCTTGCTTGTACTTCTTCTAACTCCTGTGTGGTTATTTCGCGAAAAATTATTTTAATTTTTTCTATCATATTTTCTCGAGTGGTAGGACGTTGAAAATAGGCTAACTCCTTCACTCTTCCCCAGAGGTAAAAGTCCAAACATGTTAAATCGGGTGATTTCGCAGGAAATAGTACAGGACCACCTCTACCTATCCATTTGTTTGGAAACATTCTGTTGAGCTCTTGCCTCGTATTTATTCCAAAGTTCCCGACTTAACATGTTTGGATTTTTCCAAATTTTCATTCTGACTTATTTTGTCGATACCTTGACAACCGTTGAATTTTCGAAAAAAATTGATACAAAAGTTATTAAGCTCATTGAGTACTATCGATAGAGTGACTACAAAGTACCCCTTTCCATTTAAAAAAAAATTGTTTTTAAATTCTTGATGTGAAAAACGGACATTCAAGGTTATTCAAGGTCATCAAAGTATGTGCCTCTACTTATTCTACAATTTTCATAATGGATGTCTTCTACCTTTTACCGTTTTCGAGAAAAACACGGTGGACGTTTTATCAGATTCACTCTGTATAGCTGTCTCGCTCGCACTTTCTCTTTCGAGCGTCGAGCGAAAGAGACGGCTATCGGACACCTCTAACTCGGTATCACGTCTTATAGTGCTTTCTCTCTCGCTCTTGTGTCGTGCGCAAAGGACGCAACATCGGAATGCCCCCCACTACTCTACCCCCACTTTCTCTCTCGCTGCCCAGCCCGCGTACATGCGCGCTTCGCTTGTGTGAGTGTGACGTCAGTGAGCATCACACAAGCATACTGGGACACCATTCCTGCCGGTGCGTGTACATGCGCGCTTCGCTTGTGTGAGTGTGTGACGTCAATAGCGTCAACACGAGCATACCGAAACACCATTTCTGCCGGTGCGTATACATGGTATCTGGAAAATATGTTCTATTTATAAAACTTCTTCTGTTTATAACTTTTAAATAAACAACGAGCGCAGACTAAAACCTTTTGGAATGTTACTCAGGGTCATCACCTTGACAATATATGTCAAGGTCAAGGTTATCTGAAATGGCTCCGTATATCTGCATAATTACCAAAATTTATTTATTAATTATTATTTATTAATGTTATACATTCTTTTATACAATATGTAAAGTTAAAAAAAAAGAATTAATAGGGAAAGCTTATAGGGAAAGATTATGTGATAATAAACGTCACACATGTCAACACATGTTGCATCACCAACTCGCCAGCTCGAGATTTTGAGGATCACATATTTATTGTATTCAGAGATACAATAAGTAAGATACAATTGACCTCTCAGGAGAGAAGGGGACAGAAGCTAATCTATCCGTCTTCCTCTGTAAATCGAAGATAACCGAAAGCGGCCAAACGTCGAGCGTACACGGATGAGAGCTCATGCCTTAGTGTGCGAAAGTGATGGAGATACAAATCGTGCCGCCGCTGGACGCAGCATATGCAATCTAGTAGCTTTGACCGGGACCGTCTCCTGGAGACGTACAACCACTCTCCGGGAGAAATAAGGAGACTGGCGGAGGGGATCTTACAGTCCCCCCCGCGTAGAGAAAGGCCGTTGAACTGTCCCGCCCCTCCCTTCAGAAATATAGGGGTGGGAACGGGTCTCGGCCTGCGAAAGGTGAACAGGAGCTCGTCTCCGCTCTTCCGTTTAACAACGGACAAGTCTGGGGACTTGCACCCTTGGGACTCCGAAAGTAGGAGCCTCGGGGGGCGAACCCTCTACCCCTGAAAAGGGGTAGTCACGTCTAACTCTCCCTTCTGATCGCCATATAGCGAGTTTGGGGATTGTAAAGCCCAGAGTTAAGGGCGCGGGGGGGCCGGATCGTTCGCGGGCTCAGTCGCGAACCCCGGTCGGACCAGCCCTCATACGCTAATGTTGCGAGTAGGAGGAGGACCCCCTCTCCACAAAAAGTACGCCGGCAGGTCGGTTAACCCGGGCGTACTCAGCTGCAGGATCCCGGCCGGGCCGATTCGCTGATGGGTTCACATCCCGTGGATCCGCCAGCGCCGGATTTGTAGTCCGTACGCCGGGGATTGGGATGGTGCGCTTGTGCAGGCTCGGCATCAGAGAAGCCAGATTCCGGCCTTCGGTAGCATGCGGTAGCATGGAGGGGATAATAGAAAGAGACAAAACATTATTCTCTCTCGCTCTTTTCTCACAGAGAAGAGCGAGAGAGAATCATGTTTTGTCTCTATTATCCCTTCTATACTACCGCATACTACCGAAAGGCCGGAATCTCGCATCTCTGCTCGGCACCAAGGATCTCCTAAACAAGATCCCCGATGTAAATAGAGTTATGGAGGGGGATCGCGAGGCCGTACCGACGACCTCTGACGTGTCCCCATTGTACGTAGCGACGAAGGTCGCTCGCAAAGAGAGGAAGCGCCGCGTGGACTATAGATGCTTATCCGTGGGAATGTCGCGGATGCCTACGGGGGTCCGGATTGGAGGGGGCGTTGCTACAAGTGCGGCACCCTCTGCCACCGGATGAGAGATTGCCGGGCGGCACCAAACTGTCCGTTATGTGCGGATTTGGGCCTTCCGGCGAACCATGTCCTGGGGGCGGAGAATTGTTTCTCTCCACCTCCGGGACGGAAGAGCAGTAAGAAAATGAGGCGGCTTAAAACCACCCCCAATGAGAGGAAGCGGAAGACGGATGTCCACGGACATTACAGTCCTGGAGCGTCCCCCACTCGCCTATTGAGTACCTTTCTCCACAATAACGAGGCCCAAAAAGTAAAATGTCGGTTGAGATGAGCGCCTGATTGACGCAGCCAACCGGGTCCCCCGGAAGTAATGCATTAGCAGCTTCCGAGAGACCTGGACTATCGGAGAGATGGCGTCACGAGGAGTTTTTTAGTAGGTATGCCTGGTCCGCAGCATGGCGGCCAGTAGAACCCTACAGTATCCCGGCTGGCGGAATGTCGATAAGGTGCATTTTTTCCCTCGACGAAAAAAAGGAAATACAGAGTTTGAAGTCTTTATTTCTGCTGACACACACACACACAAAGAGATGTAAATCCGACTGTCCAACCACTATACGGTACACCTGGGCTAATGCTAATGCCGGCGTATCATAACATTTAAGCTTCTGTAATTCGAAAAGTACTTAATAAAAATAACTTAATTATAATGTTTTGGAAAGCTCTCGAAGTAAGCTATAAGAATATGTGCTATAAGTATAAGAATATGTAATGAAAAATAGGGGCCTCTATTTAAAAAATTCAAAGTGATTTTTATGTGACCTTGACGGTGCTATTCAAGGTCATACAATATTATTATAATGCACTTAGAGCCCTACAACTTTTGTATGAAACATTTTTCACGAAAATGTGTTGTTTCCTCAAAAAATTGCTAATACGGTCGCTCTGAATGTGTACGTATATCGTTTATAAATATTATATAGTTTGATTTTTTGTATGTAAAAATATATAATATAAAAAGCTGTAAGAGAAAAACATTCAACGTTGTTTTATATTTTTTATAATTTTGCTTTTCAAGCGTGGTGAATATATCTTAAAAAAATATTAATATAAAATAAGTATAATATCAATATAATATTAATATATCTTAAAATGTCGATATATATTATGTAAATTAAAATATTAATGCATTTAAAACAAAAAAATTAAAAAAATACACTAATAAAATTAAAAGAAAAAATAAAACAATTTAGAAAAGAATAATAATAATAAAATAATAATAATAAAAATAATAATAAAATAATGAAACAATAATATAATTTATTATTTTTAATAATAAATATTTTTTTATAATTTATTTTTATAATTTTTTATTTTTAATATTTTATATAATATTTTATTTATTTAATATTTTATATAACATTTCTTTATTATGTGTGATTGGTCGATTTCCTCGGCCGCCTCTTCCTCTTTAGCCATCCCTGTTGACAAGGTTTCCTCCCATGCCGGTTATACCAGCAGGCACAGGATCTTCCTCCTCTTTTTTTCTTTTATCTGAAAATATAGATATAAATAAATTAATATTATTATTAATTGTTTACACAATGAATAACATTATAAAACCAGTAATGCCAGTTCCGAGATGCTGCCAGCACATGCGAGGAGGTAGCGGACACAAAGAAAAACTGTGTCCGTAAAAGAGCCTGGCGCACACGCACACGGCTCTTTCTTTATGTACGCTATCTCCTCGCATGTGCTGGTAGTATCTCGAAACTGGCACTGTGTATATAACTATACAATATATAACTAATACATTTTAATATTTTAATAAAAAGAATAAATAATAAATACCATTTTTCTACAGTTGCTGATGCTTTTCTTCTTACTCTCTCATATTTTCGTCTTTCTGCTCCTCTTTCTCCTCCTGCTGCTGCTATTGCTGGTGTTGGTGGTCCTGCTGCTGTTGCTCTAAATATTGGAGTTTTTTGTGGGTGGAACAGTTGTTGCCTCTTTGCACCTTCTGTTCATGCAACAACTGTTGCAACAACTGTTTCAAATTAATATCTTCCTCGCTCATTTTCTGTAAAAATAAAATATAAATTATGAGAAAAGAAGTAAAAATTAAAATTTCTTAATAATACAAATAATATAAATCCACTATTAAAAAAGGCATGTTAAATCGATTCTCGCATGTATTGTTGCCACTTTTCCGCGATGCTGATTGGTTGTCTCGGTTCTCTCTCATTATGTGTTATATTCACAATATCGAGCGACTCTGTCATCGCGAAGGTTAATAGTTTAATATAACCTATTATGAAGTATATATATGTGATTAATATATGTATATATATATATATATATATATATATATATATATATATATATAATATGTGTTTCTTATTACAAAGTTTAAAAGAATCTTACGAAAATAGAGGAACAAATGTTATGATATTTGTTTATAGAGTTAATATCCAAAATATGTTATTATTGATTTTTAGTTCAATAATTTTTTTATGTTGCAATATTATACGTAAGTATAACAAAAAATATTTTTAATAAACATTTTATAATTCAAGTGAGAGAATATAATATGTAAATTTAAATATATTTAAACATAGGTCTAATATTTTATTAATTAAAATGTCAAAAATTGTAGGGGTATATTTTAAAAATGATATTTATTTTTATTCATTGTATAAGGTTAATATACGAGTGAGTTACATATATATGTGAATTTTGGTAATATTCTTATAAATTTTCTCATCTTTGTTAAATCATACATTATTCTACTCTTCATTACATTATACATTATATATAAATATATATATATATATATATATATATATATATATCTTTTAATACTGTTTAATTATAATTTACTTTTTTCAGTTACTTATTTCCATGTTTCCTTTTCTCAATTTTCTTAATTAACTCTAAATGTTATGGATTTTCCGGAAAATATTGGAAAAATATTAGATAAAGTCATGAACATTTCTAAAGATAAGTTTTATTACAAATTTTTATATACTTTATTTAAGTATAAATATGTATATAGTATACATATATATACATATTATACTACAACTATTTAGTAATAGTACCGGTGATATTTGTTCCTCTAATTTCATAAGAATTTTTTAAACTTTGTAATAAGATATATATATATATATATATATATATATATAAAGTTTAAAAGAATCCTATGAAATTAAAGGAACAAATGTCATTGGTATCATTACTAAATATTTGTTGTATGCATAAGAAGAAAATGGAAAAAAGTTTGTAAGAGGTATAAATTTAGAAAATATATAAAAACTATATAAAAATTATTACAAAATAATTAATTATTAATTATTAATAATGAATAATTATTATTTATTATTATTTATTATTATTACTATTAAAAATTATTATTATTATCAGAATAGGTGCATTTTCGAAGTATTTATCAAGTAAGTTCTTTTTAATAAGAATATGTAACTGTAGGAATATTTAACTAATGCCACAGAAAATCAATTAATATTTAACACTATTTTGATATCGAATACAGGAAATATGTATAAGATATGATTTCCAAATATATTATAGTTCCTGATAGATATCTCGCTAATGTTCGATGGAAATAACTTCTGTGTGAAAGAATATTGTTACTGGATCCAAATGGGATAGTGTGCCGCAATAAATATGGTTGAAATTCATACCAAATTAACAAACTGAAGCTACTTAAAAATAAAAATAAAATGGTGCTATAGAAAAGTCTTTATATTCAGGTAAAAAATACAAAATGAGGAATGATAGTAATTAAAATATTGTTAAAATATTTAAGAAGAGAATTCAATATGATATATTAATTAATTTATATATTGATGTTTGTTTATAGAGCTAATATCCAAAATATGGTTTATTTTTGATTGGATCAATAATGAATGAATTTGATTCGGATAATATCGACGTGGACATATCTTTTTTAATGAGACATTTAATTTCATTCTATACTTTTCTTCTTATGTTACTATATTATACGTAAGTATAACAAAAAATATTTTTAATAAACATTTTATAATTCAAGTGAGAGAATATAGTATGTAAATTTAATGATTAAATATACGAGTGAATTACATATACAGGGTGTCCTAGACCACCCGTACACCCCTTTTCTTTCAAAAACTAAGCATTTTAGAGAAAAATGTTTTAGACAAAAGTTGTTTGGTTTCGAGGGGGCCATAAGATGGTACCATTGATTTGACCTTGAAGAGTCATTTGAAGGTCACGTGAAGGTCACTTCAATTTTTTTAAATGGAATACCCTATATATTTTTGCACATTCTTGTAGCTCATCTCGAGAGCTTTCTAAAACACTATAATTAAGTTAGTTTTCATTAAGTACTTTCCGAGTTATGAGGCTTGAAGTAATTTCTTAATTTTACGTAAATCATAAAATATCTTGTAAAATATTCATTTTTCGATTATCTTAACTTAATACTTTTATGTACAAAATAATAAAAGGAATCAATTGGTGTAAAAGAAACACAGTTATTTTTAAGAAAAAATATGTAATTGTTAATTACAAATTACATATTTTTTCTTCGAAACAACTATGTGTTTTCTATATATATATATATATACATACATATATATTTAGTGCGAAATTATTAAAATTAAATAAATTTATTTTCTATGTAATATATAAAAAGATTAATTTAAATATACATATTATATTTTATATTTAAATATATCTTATTTTTTACAAAATATTTAATGAATTTAATAAATTTTGCATTACAAATGTATATTAAAAATAATATACAATTTTTAATTTTTACATATAATTTAGTATATACTATTTTTTAAGATTAGTAATAATTTTATATATATATATAACTAAAACTTATAGTTAAATAATATAAAAAAATATTAATAAAATATTTTTACATGGATATTTTTATATTAAAATAAATATTTTTTTATTTATAAGAATGTTCTTTTGGTTTAATATTTAATACTTTTTTCAACTATTTGTTTCAGGCATTATTTCAACTACTTCGATCTTAATTTCTTCACTTTCCGTTAATAAGAATATTGTGTGCTGTTCATTTTGGATTTAAAGAAAAATTTTATAAAATATAAATATAAATATATATATGTATATATAAATATCTCTTTAGGTAAGTTAAATTTAAAATCTTAAATATTAACAAATTTTTTTATATTGTATGCATGCATGTACGCATACATATACACACACACATACGCAATATGCTTGTATATATATATATATATATGAAATGATAAAAAATAGAAACAATTAAATAACTCGCAAACAATGTATTTGTATTTTTTTTTTAAATTTACAAAAACACTACAAAAATTATATCATTTGAAGAAATTCATTTAACAGTGTTACTCTATTTATTGCGTTTTTTGTTTCTCTCGGAATAATTTTGAGTCGATAAAAAATTTTAAATAAAAAAAGTTTGAGGCTTTTAAATACTAAAGAAATGAACTATAGAGTCGTAACCCAGGTAGCGAGCACACGTCATTTTGACGTTTCAAATTGGTCATTCACTGACTATTCTTGACGTCACGAATTGACGTTTTTATGACGTAAAAGTAACGGTCTAATGTCACAGATTTTTGACGTCATGACATGTACCGAATTTTGACGTCATAAAATGTACCATATTTTGACGTCTTTTTCTTAGCATAATAATATATTTAATAGTGTTGTCGAATAAAGCACTCTCTAAAAGTGAATCAGTGTATTATCACTGAAAAACAGTAAATAGTCACAGATTACAGCAGTTATAAGTACAGCACTGTAAATCAGTAATATTTTATTGAAAGAATCAGTTAATAAATTTTGACTATTTCAATCAGTAATATCTCAGTAATATTTCTCAATATCAGTAATATTTCTTTCGTTATTGCCAGTAATATTAAACTACAATTCATCTCTCTATCTATTTCATAAATATAATATAAATATAATAAGGGTGTAGTTCCGAAAAGGTCAAACCCCCGATTTTGCTGTCATCACGTATACTTACGTATTTTGATGCGCTGATTACGAAAATGATAGTTAAAGTTACCGACTATTTCATTTTCATGGTGGAAACCATAAAAAATCGTTAAAAATGACGTTTTTTGATTTTATTTTATCAAATACTGAAAATTTAAAAAAATGTTTCAAACAAAAGTTGTAGATCTCTTCGAAATATGCATTTTATGTCCTATTCATTTTTACCATACAAGTGATAGTTCTCTAGAAAATCAAACTTAAAGATATATCTCATCACACTACGATATGCTGTGTACGATAAGTTAACTTTCCTTTGGCATTACCCAGAGCTAACGACGTGGACGTAGAAAGTTTTTGTAGCTCCTTGTTTTTGTTTTTTTGTTTTTTTCTTGTTGCTTTTAATTTTTTTTTGCTTTTGATTTTTTTTTTACTTAAAAACTAATGTTAGATGCTATTGTAACTGCTTTCATATATATATGTATATATTTCTTTAATACGTTACATTTTTCCTGGATAACATTTTTTAATATCAATAATTAATTGTTTGAAAGGATCTTCATTCAATTTTCGAACACGGCGACGCCACAAAAATTCGCATAAATGTTCTGCAATATTCTCCTGATGAGCACCACGAGATAAATGTCGACGCATCCAGCGCCAGGAAGACTCAATATTCTGAGTATGAGCACCAGTTTCAGGGTCTACAAAATTCTCAGAATGATTTACCGTTTTATGAACATATCCGTGCTTATCCAAATCGATATAACCTTTCCAGCAATCTGTATGAATCTCTGTTCCAGGTGCAACATGTTTTTTTATCAAAGCTAGAAGAGTATCTTTGTCCCTTTTGTTGTCTGGGCAAATTTCAAGCCGATAATTAGCAGAATGTCCACGATGAATCATTCCAAGAATCCATGACCCCTCAACAATACGTCCTCGTTCATATTTTCGACGACCAATCTTACATTCGTCAATTTCTACTACTTTACCAACACCTCCTAAAAGATCTTCATTTTCGAAGTGCTCATCAAGTGCAGCCATGCAGACTTCTCGACAAAAAGAAAATCTATCAGCTACAGTTTCACGAGATATCTGTTGCCCATCACAAATGCTGCTTTCTCGAATTGTTTGCTCAAACGTCATATTGACCGAAAAACAATACGTTATAAAGATACATGCTGCAGGAGAAATATGGCATCTCTCAAACCATGTATTTTCAGCAACAGTTGCAATATGTCGATATTTTCCTTTTTTCATACAAAGAAATTGTCCACAAGCATGCTGTGATTCTTGTAAAACCATATATTTTTTATGAGTTTTACAAAATTTTTGCGTCGGAATCAAACCAATATCTCTAAGCCATTGGAGAGTTGAGGAACGATTTTGAAGAATAGACGCCAATGAGAAAAAATTATACGTTCTGTCCATTTTTTTATGATAAACAAAACAGAAATAAACTTTTAAACAACCAGTGTTAGGAATGGCAAAGCTCATTTATCTATAATAAATATTAAAAAACCTTAAAAGGCAGGCTAAAGCAAATCAGAACTTAAAGATTTTGAACAAAAAAAATAGAAAAACAACTACTGCAATTGTCACAAAATTTATCTGAAACCAAATGCTGCTTTGCTGTAAAGCTCTATATACACTCTGACTTAGTGAGAAGAGTAGAAAGATATACAATATACTGGAACCTTTGGCGTGTGAACTGTTCGAGACTGTCCGCAGTTTCGGCCGATTTTTGATCCCCCGCACTTGTTAGCTAATATACTATAGTGTTCAAATACATGTTTCCTAATCGCGGAGCCCGCCCCTCGGAGCGGGGAAGGCGGTAGGGCGCGCGTTAGCGCGCCCGTTAAGCCGCCTTCCCCGCGGAGAGGGGTCGGGCGGCACTGTCGGTAGCGTAGCCCAATGTCTATCGCCTAAGGTAGTTATTTTGTAGCGGGCCGCAGGCCGGTGCGGCGAGCGAAGCGAGCCGTATCATTTCTTTTTAGAGTGTTTAGGCGGGACCGTGGTCAATCGGGACCGTGGTCAATCGGGACCGTGGTGAATAACAGTAAAAATGAATAGCACATAAAATGTATATTTTAAAAAGATCTACAACTTTTCTTTGAAACTTTTTTTTTTTAATTTTCAGTATATTGATAAAATAAAATCAAAAAACGTCATTTTTTAACGATTTCTTTTTTTATGGTTTTTACCATGAAAATGAAGTAGTCGGTAACTTTAACTATCATTTTCGTAATCAGCGCATCAAAATACGTAAGTATAAGTGATGATAGCAAAATCGGAGGTTTGACCTTTTCGGAACTCCATCCTATAATAAATATAAGAATAAATAAATATATATAAATATAAATAAATATATATAAAATTAAAAATTTTATTTATATTTACTAAATATTTATTATATTAAAAATTTTATTTTATTTATATTACATGTATATTGAACTTGTTATTTTAAATAGATAACGAACGAATAATTTTGATTAAGTAGCCAGACATTTATTTGTCCGACTTATAAGATCGATTTAATATCTGAAGCCTCTCTATTGAGATTGTATCAGAAATTAAATCGAAGTAATATTTCTAATTTTATCTGACACTCTTTGCAAACTTTATATAATTCTTATGACTAAAACTAAATACGAGAGAGATAGCGATCATAGCGGTAAACGAACAAACTAGCGATTACTGGTTTTACAGTGAATTTTACTTTAACAATTGTTAAAGTCTGATCGCAAAAGTCATGTTATATAAAAAATTTTTTTATGGGATCGATGTACTAACTAATGACATTAATAATAAAATAATCGTCACTTCATGACTGAAAAATGACGTCAAAATAACGTTATATCAAGACGTCAATATAAAGTCATGTAACAAATCAGTCATTTTGACGACATATGACCAAAAATGACCAGTTTGGAACGCCAAATGACGTGTGTTTGCTACCTGGGAATCTCTCTTTATATATGTAACACATACATATATATATGTATATGTATATTCACTTATACATATACAAATTTGAAATGATTTATATTTAACTTAATTTTAGTATATCTATTCAAAGTTAAACCAACATCATCTCTAAATTTAATATTTTATATTTTAAAATTTTTATAGAGAAAATTTTTTTAATATATTATTTTTCTTCTTTATATATTCAATCGATCTTTGTCTTTTTGTGTACCTACTAGATTAAAATAATTATGTACTATATCTTTAAAAATATATCAAAAAGAAAATTGTTTTAAATAAAAATTGTTTGTTTTATTTTTTTTATAAATATGTTAATTGATCTCCTTCCTATTTAAATAAAACATTTTTATTACTTTATATGTATGATTCTATATATATACAAATAATAAAAAAAGTTTAACATATTTTACATTAATACATATATTTACACACACAAACATATATTACATGAAAAATATACGTAAATGTAAATTATTGTATAATTAAATATTTCGGTTTTAAATTTTTAAATCCTCTTTAATAATAAAGTAAGATTTCAGTGATAAACGAGATTTTAAAGTAAAATGGTAATAATAAAATATTAATAATAAAATAAAAAAATAAATTAAAATATTTTAATTAAATTACAAAAGCAACTAATGAAAACTTTTTTGAGGAGGTTAGAAAATAGAATATTAAGATAAAAGTATTTCCAAAATATTTATTATGTAATTATTTAGAAATTATTTAGAAATATGTGTGTAAAAATCACTGATTGATTGAATCATTTTATATTTGTATATTGTTAGTTAAATTTGCGATAAGAATAATATATTTCTTATTAATTTTGTAATTTATTATTTTTATATTTTTATTATTTTAAATTATTATTTTAAATTAAATTTAGTTTCAATCTTTATAATTACGATGTTTAAAAATTTGAGTTTTTAATTATTTGTCAGTTTGTTTAAAGTATGAATTGTAATAAGCAATTAATCTGATATTCAATATTTAAAAAAAAATAAGATAACGTATTTAATGTACCCAGCAAACACCAAATAACAGTTATATAACTGTTAGTTATAATTTCCCACTCAACAATATAACTGTTACATAACAGATATGTTATGTAGCTGTTATATTGTTGAATGGGAAATTACAACTAACAGTTATATAAATGTTACTTGGTGTTTGTTGGATAATTTGTTAAAGTATTTAAATTTATCAATTTAATATAAATTTAATTACTATAAATTTAATTATTATTTTAAAGAAATGGTTAAATTTTTTAATAAAGAAATATCTCAATGTTTAAAATAAGATAAAAAAAGGAACAACAGAATTGAGAAATTAATTAAATTATAAAATATTTTTTTGAAACAGGCATTTTAATTTATTTTATGGATAAGTTTAAAAATTAATTTATTAAATAGAGAATATCAATAAAATAAAATATTATTAATAAATTTAAATTTTAATATTTTAAATAAAATTTTTAGTTACAAACAAAATACTTTTAAAAACATTTTATAATATCATAATTAAAATAGTTCAAAAGAAATACATTCTTATGGAACATTTGTGTAATTTTATTTAAAGAAGGAAGAAAATTTTGCTGCATACTTTTAACGTGCAAAACAATAATAAAAATTTATCATAAAAATAAATGCGGAAATTGAAATATAGTTTTAAATAAAAAGTTAAAGTATTAAAATTGATTGAATTTTTAAATATGTATTTCTACCGCTTTAATGTATCGAATATGTATACATAGCGCTTTAATATTAATAATAATAAATATAATAATATACAGGGTGTCCCACAACTCGCAATTGAAATTTTAATAACATATTCCTGAGCAAAAACTGCAACAAAAATTCTAATAGAAAAATATTGAAGCTACAATAGTTTTTGAGTTATAAGCGATCAAAGTTTGACAATGATATCGTATAGAATTCGCGCATCCAGGTCCGTAATTACATTTACACGTGTACTGATATCATCTCTTATTGATTTTTTTCATGTCAGGTAATATTGATTTTTACTGCACATCTGATTTCATTTTTTTTATTTTGTTTTATAATGATAATAGATTAATTTCTACAAATATTTTTTTGATTAAAAAGAAATGTATCTTATTTTTCAAGTTGTTGAAACATTAAATTTTATAATTCTGTTTAAATGTAATAATTGAAGTATTATTTAAATTTTTATTTAAAAAAGAACGTTTTCTGTATATTATTTATAATTCGTTAATACTATATATAATACTAATTAATCACCATAATGTATAATGTACATAATAAACACATATATAAGAAACGATAAAATAAAATCAGCTGTGCAATAGAAATCAATATAACCTGACATGAAAAAATAACAAATGACAGATCGGTATACGTGTAAATGTAGTTACGGACCTGAGCGCGCGAATTCTACGCGACATTATTGGCAAATTTTGATCGCTTATAACTCAAAAACTAATACTTCAACTATAGTTTCAACATTTTTATATTAGAATTTTCGTCTCAGTTTTTGCTGAAAAATGTTATTCAAATTTCTTTAAATTTTGATGATAAATCTTCTTTGTAAAATACATCTTTAAGAAATTAATTTATGATAAATAATTATAACTAATTAAATTTTAAATATTCAATCTAAGAAATGAATATAATATTAATTGTTATACTGGATATTTTAAACTTTTTTTTTACTATCTTTAATTACTTGATTTTGTTAGATTTTTCTGTTTAATTTCAATAAGTAAATTGAAATCTTACATTAATACTAAAGAGGATTTAAATGGAATATTTTGTACACTATAATAAAACCTTTATGATTTTAAAAACAATTAATATATACATATACATATAAAAAAAATAATTGTCTATATATTGCGACGTCTTTTTATTTTTAATTTTTCGATCCTCCTCGGGTGTTGGAGAGGAGGATGTTAATGGGGAGCGAAAACGCCGTCAAAAAAAAGACACAAGGTGGATAGAGATACTCGCGCTCGGAGGAACTAAGATGGAGGGCGTTCTCGCGCGAGCCGCGGCGAAGCGAAGGCCGTCTCGAAATCTCGAAGATGGGCGCCAGATACGGTCTTTCACGTATCAATTCGCAAAATTGTCAGAATAACGCGAAGAACGTTAGCCTGTTTCGCCACGGGCCGACCAGCTCACCTAACGGTAGAGGGGCAGGGTCCGTTGAAAAGGATCTAGAATTATTTTATGCGAAGCTGTCGGTGACTACTAAAATTGACGAACACAACGGAATTTAACACACGAGAAACGAACACTCAAATAAATTACGCGAATTTAATATAAAAGAGAATGTAACGAATTTATTTAAATAAAAGAAATATAATAGAAAGGAATATAAAGTGAAAGAAATAACAAGTTCTAGAAAGAAGTAGTAATAATGACATAAATTAGCGAGACTGAATTAACGAAATATAACTGAGTTTAACATAAATGCGAAGATTTGAAATAACGTACAACAGATCGACAGCGATGATAACAATAGCACGAAATCGAGATCATAAGACAGCGGAGATATTTATCGTCCTCCAGGCCCGTTTTTATGGCCGGACTTTGCGATACCGAACGGCGTTTCGAGAGCGTAACGGAAATTTCGACAATCTCCTCGAAGACGCGTTTAACAGATCTATTCCCTTTGTGACTCGCTCTTTTAATCGACAGCACTATGTTTGAAATGAGGCTTAATAATTGAGCGATAGTAATCAAGCGATTTGCGAAGACGAAAAATCTCGCTTGCTACGAGCAAGATCGATTCGCTCGGAATTCGATAGCCGTCGGACGCCGCTTCGCCTCTTTTCGGCGTACCGCTTTCTATCTATGCGAAACCCTCGAATTTCGACACTTTCTTAATCTATTATGCACCGCGACACACTCCAACGTACGACAAAGACCACGCAAATACCACGCAATAAACGCAATTCGTACCAGTATCAAGAGCGACAAGGACAGCACGACATTTGCCACGTCGTCACACGCACACGGTCACACGCTCACATACACGCTAATTACAGACGAAAATTGCCCGGAGATCGATTGCGGGGACGTCTTACGCGGTTTCGACAACTCTTTTCGACAGCACGGATAGCGGACGCATTCCCCGCGATTTACCGCGCACGTGGTCGATATACGAGAGCCGGTCACTACGCGTTTTACGACACCCCGAATCCCGGAGAGAGACGAACGGTTCCTTATCAGCTACGGCCTACGTTACGATCGTCCTTGATGCCTCGGTCGCTTGTCTCCGGTCGCCCGAATTACACGAAAATCGCGAGCTCGGTACAATGCCCGAGCGACAACGAGACACGAAAATGGCGACGGCGACAGAACGGCCGGTCCGCGGACGGAATCGCGTACGTGGCGTACAAGATAGCGATGGGCAACCTCACCGATACTTTCTCCCGCGACCAGGGGATGATCCTCGGCTCGTCCTCTCGTTCGGACCTTGGTGACGACACAATTACGACAACGACAGACTACGACAAGAGCGACTTTTCGTTAAGAGCGACCGCACCAGAATGATTCCCTGGATCTCGCGATCCAGGGTCGATAGCGGCGTCAATTCTGCGCGCAGGGGTGCGCGGATTAGCGGCCAATAGCGCCGCGACACGCGAGGTATTACTGCGCCCCGCGACAACGCCGTATCGGGGGCCGTAACGGCCCCGATAATTTAAAATTGCTGACTTTCGGCGATCCTGGTATCCCTGATCGTCCGGAGGTAGATTTTCCGTCCTCCCTCCTCTGAGGGTGGCGCCGATCCGGCCCGGTTATTTTGGCCCTCAAGACAGCTGATTTCCTTCCTTTATTTGAAGGGGGCGATCTCCACCCGAGACTCTGTTCCTCCGGCGCTGTCGTATCGGCTGTCGTAATGTTTCCTCTTGGGCCTCTTCTGGTTTCCCTCCGGCGGGTTGCCCGACGTACAAAAACGATACAAAAAATAATTAGTACTAGCGCGAAAAAGGATAATGGCTCGTCTCTCCGGAGATTTCGACACGGCTCTCTCTCAATCTTTTTCTGGCGCGGCCGCTCGGCTCGCGCCCCGTGAAGATTCCCGGGGTGGATGGACGCGCGTCGGGACGGCAACGTCACACCCCCCCCTGCCAAGAGAGACCGTATCGGCTCCAGCCACCCATCATGGCCACAAATTCGGACTTTCCGTTCGTCCTTTCGCACATGTTCGGGCGACCAAAGTCTCCGGAGCCGAGGCAGACACCAATACAAATCCACAATGGGACGAAACAAACCAAACAATAAACTTTCCGTAACGAGAAGCTATAGGGTGCCGTCTCTCACTAACTGTTGTTCGCGCTGTCGTCTCTCACGGGGGCCCGCGGTCCCGTTTGGCGGCTGGACCCCCCCGTTCGACATTCGCGAGCTGTCTCACTAAAGGTTTGTCCGGAAACCGGGACGTAACTCGTCGACAGCCTCAATAACGTTCCGGTATCGGTCGCGAAATTCTCGCGACATTCCTTCCCCTAATTTATTGGGTTAATTGCCTGGAGGGTCAGGTGGAATATTATAGGGTTTCAAGTCTTTAATGTGCACCTTGCCTATTGATCTATTAGCGTGGTCTTTTAATTCGTACACTACCGGCGACAATATTTTCGCGATAGTAAACGGACCGTGATATTTAGTCGCTAATTTAGCCGAAATATTCTGCGCGGCTGACGACAACACATGCTGTCGCTTTAGAACTTGCTCGCCAATCGCAAAACGATGATCTCGTCTTCGCAAATTATAATAATGCGCCTGCTTACTATGCGCTGCCTCCATGTTCTCTACTACCCAATCTCGCAAAGCCTGAATTCTTTCCATGCGCTCTTTCCAAGTCTCGGGATTCGCTTCCGCGACTTCGACAGCTGACTCGTGTCTCCCACGCACGGTGTTAACCGGCGGGGGTTCCCTACCGAAATTTAAGAACGCCGGAGTAGCCTGTAAAGAGGTATGGTACGCCGTGTTGTATGCGAATCTGAACTCAGCCAAGTGAATATCCCATTCGCGATGATCGTTTTTGAGAAACGCCGTAATCATAGTTTTGAGTACCCTATTGACGCGTTCTACCGGATTTGCCTGAGGATGATACGGAGGTACGGTAGTGTGAACGACGCCATACTCTTCCGCGAATGCCTGTAATTCGCGATTGATGAATTCAGTGCCGTTGTCCGTCAGCAGTATCCGCGGCGCGCCCCAACGGTTAACGATTAATTCGTTTAACAGCTCGCGAATCTTTTTGCCCGTTGCTTTCCGGAGCGGGCTACATTCAATCCATTTGGTGAATAGGTCTTGGATTACCAGAATATACGCGTTACCGTTTTTGCTCGGCGGAAAAGGACCCATAATATCCGCCGCTACGACCGTCCATGGAGTTTCGACAGCTCGGCGTCCCATTAAACCCATCGGCACATTCTGTTCCACCTTTGTCCTCTGACAAACGTCACAATGTCTGACATAATCCGCTACCCCACGAAACATACGCGGCCAGAAATACCGAGTCGTTACTCGCTGATATGTTTTCTCGACTCCTAAGTGACCTGATTGTGGAACATCGTGAGCCTCCCTAATAACGTTCGCGCGCGCTTCTTTAGGAAGTACTAGTTTCCATTGCTCGAGATCGTCGACAACTTGAGAAACGACCGCGTTCGGCTTTCGAAAATACAGCTGATCGTTTTCGATTTTCCAACCCGAATTCTTACGCGGATTAGTTTCCACGTCTCGAACGCGTGCATCATACCAAGTGTCTCCGGTAATCGCAACGGCACATAATTCGTCGGTAGTCTCATACATGCGCGACAACGCGTCTGGAACATGATGTAACGCTCCTTTCCGGTGTTCGATCGCGTAGTCATATTCCAACAATTCGAGAGCCCATCGCGCTAATCGACCTGTGGGGTTCTTTAAATTATGTAACCAGCGTAAGCTGCTATGGTCCGTGATGACTTTAAAAGTATACCCCTCTAGATACGGTCTAAACTTTTTAATCGACCAAACGACAGCCAAACATTCCTGCTCGGTCGTAGAGTATTTCTTTTCGGCCTCCGACAGCGCTCTACTAGCGAACGCGATGACGTGTTCTACGCCTTCCGTTTCTTGGGTCAATACCGCTCCCAAACCGACCGAACTCGCATCCGTTTGTAAAACAAACGGCAATTCAAAATTCGGACACGACAGCGTAGGCGGTGACGTGATGCACGATTTAATAGAATCAAACGCAGCTTTTTGCTCATCCCCCCACTCCCAAGAGAAACCCTTCCGGAGGAGACGAGTTAGCGGTTCTAAGCGCGTCGCACACTGCGGTATAAATCGGCGATACCAAGACGCCATCCCTATAAATCGTCGCAATTGCTTTAAGTTTTTCGGTGGCGGATATTCGACAATCGGCGCGGTTTTATCAGGGTCAACCTTGAGCCCCTCCTGTTGTATCAGGAACCCAAGATATTTCACTTGTGACCGACAGAATTTACTCTTCTCAGGATTTATTGTAAGGCCTGCCTCTCTTATCCGATCTAGTACGCGTTTCAACCAACTCAAATGTTTTTCAAAAGTACGGGTTACGACAACGATATCATCTAAATAAGCGAAAGCATGCGGTTCCATTTCAGGACCTATAAGCCGATCAAGTAAACGCTGAAATGTCGCGGGGGCACCGGTGAGACCATACGGCATTCGAGTAAAATGAAACAACCCCTTCCCCGGTACCGTAAACGCCGTTAACTCGCGACTATTTCTCTCGAGCGGAATCTGAAAATAGGCCTGACTTAGATCGATAGTCGAAATATAACTAGCCGATCGTAACTTATCGAGAATTGCGTTCATATACGGTAATGGATACGCATCCTTTTTCGAAACGCTGTTTAATTTTCGAAAATCCAGACAAAATCGATAGCTTCCATTAGGTTTCTTAATCATTACGATCGGACTAGACCATTCGCTTTTAGATGGTTCTATAATCCCCGCCGCTAACATTTTATCTACTTCCGCGTAAATCGCTTCCTGAATTTTTGGCGAAACGGGATAATACCTCTGTTTAATCGGAGCATGTCCGCCGACATCAATTTTGTGCTCCGCCAAACTAGTCGCTCCCGGTTTATTCGGATCGCCTACGATATGACCCTCTAAGAATTTTTCTAATCGCTGGCTTTCGCGCGACGACAACTCACTCAAACCGCAGCAAATAAGCGGATCAGATTTCGACAGCCGAGCCCGTTGTATTTTGTGAACACGGGTCGTTTCCGCGGGAAGACTAATTTCTCGCGGGCCGTCATCCGACTTTCGGTCTGCTAATTTCGCGATTTCGGACACGAAATAATTACTTGATTCACGACTAGCCGAATTCTCGATCAAATTTAAGTGAAAAATGGGGTCCACTGGCTGGTTCTCGAAACGATACACAATGGCGGGTTCATCCTCAAAGTACCATTCTTGGCGTGGAAAATTGACCACCATACCAAATAGCCCCAAAAAATCAAGCCCAAGTATGCATGATATTGCTAATGACGGCAAGGCATACGCTCTCACAGAAAGCGTCCTATTACACAATGTAAACGGAATATCCACCTCCCCCCTAACGCGTGTCGTTTGGCCGGTCGCCGTAACTACTCGTCGGCCCTCCGACTTTCGAAACTTTAATTTCAATTTATCCACCAATTCGACAACGCTAGAACCTAAGAAAGTTCGAGTAGACCCACAATCCACTAGAGCGCTAATCTCGTTTCCTAATAATTTAACACGGATAAATAACATCGACGAGATGTCACGACAACCAAAAGCACTGAACGAAAATTCACGAGAACAATTAACGACACGAAAAGGGGGTTGGGTTTGAATAGGAGTCGGGTCCCCCCTATTATTCGACTCCTTTATTCTTTTCCCGAACAGTCGGGACACGTTCGTAACGTTACTTTCGCTCGACCGCAACGATAGCAATGTAGTCGCGGAGCGGCTGAACAATTTCTCGAAATATGACCTACACCCTCACAATTCCAACATTTTAATGCGGAATTTCGCGAAGCATTTGATTCTGCGGCCGTTGCCCCTGAAGACGACAAACTTGTCTGAGCGGCCTCCGTTCTGGTCGCGGCTCGAGTTGCGCGATTTTTGTTTTTCCTCTCCCTGCAAGAGGCGGATCTCGTTTCTGATTCCGCATTAGGCGTACTCAACGCGGCAAGAGTTTCCCGGCCTCGTGTAGACTGTTTCGTATTGCGCGGTGCGTGGTACGCGAGATCCGGAAACAGAGATTTCTCCGGAGTCGGGGGAGCCCGATAGCGTTGCGACAGCTGATAACTAGCCTCCACGCGAGTCGCCAAATCCTCTAAAGCGTCTAAATCTTCTACCTCATTTCGACGGATGGACTGTTGTATGCGCGGCAATAAATTTCGAAACGCGCTGCTTACTTGCTCTGCTTCAGTCCACGGTGGCGACAACCGATCGAATATGGTTCGAAGACACGTCAAAAAATCAGCGACAGACTCATGTTCCCCTTGAGCCCTTCTCATTATTTCTTCGCGAAGAGCAAATTGAAAATCCGGGTCCCCGAATCGCGTTCTCCACGCATTTTTAAAAACGGTCCAATTCGACAGCCGATCGCGTTTACTACGGAACCAATGAAGTGCTATGCCCGTTAGAAAGAATGGCAAGCAACGCAAAATGTCTTCGTCGGGTACGGGAATTAACTCGCGACCTTCCTCAATCCTAAGTAAAAATGTTTCCGCGTCTTCCCCTCTTGCACCCGAGAATTTCAAATTCCACTTCCGCATGACGTTGTACGCCGTCATCGCGGAATTTCCCGCGTTTTCGCGCGAGAAATCTCGCCCCATCGAGCGCGGAGTATCGCGGGAGCCGGAAGGCGCGCGAGATCTCGCCTGATCCATCGGACTATCAGCATCGAACCATTGCATCCGTAGGAACTTCTAAAAGCTCCTCGTCCGACATCTTGCCCGTATTAGATTTTCGATCTTTGCGTACGCGACGCAGCAAACGCGCGGTCTGAATCGAATAACTTCCTTCCGTTGAAAGTCTACGCCGCTGTAATTCCTCAAGTAATTGTTCGCGATTTAACACGAAAATCCAGTCGTCCTCTGGGTCGACTTGACTCATGCGATAACGAAAGAAAAACTCGAAACAAAATAAATAAGCTCGAACTCAGTAAGACGTGGCAAGATCACCGTACTAGATAAAGCCGTTATTGTCCAAACGATCGAAGGTCGACAACAAACACGTAAAGGTCGGCGAAAGAAAAGAATTTCAAACGAAAGCGTTAACGACAAACGAAACGAATATACGACAAAAGCAATCATTCGACTAAATAATTTAATTCGTATTAGCTCCCCGAACTTTTTCCTTCTCAACGCGTGGCCCCACGTTGGGCGCCAAATTTTTGCGACGTCTTTTTATTTTTAATTTTTCGATCCTCCTCGGGTGTTGGAGAGGAGGATGTTAATGGGGAGCGAAAACGCCGTCAAAAAAAAGACACAAGGTGGATAGAGATACTCGCGCTCGGAGGAACTAAGATGGAGGGCGTTCTCGCGCGAGCCGCGGCGAAGCGAAGGCCGTCTCGAAATCTCGAAGATGGGCGCCAGATACGGTCTATCAATTCGCAAAATTGTCAGAATAACGCGAAGAACGTTAGCCTGTTTCGCCACGGGCCGACCAGCTCACCTAACGGTAGAGGGGCAGGGTCCGTTGAAAAGGATCTAGAATTATTTTATGCGAAGCTGTCGGTGACTACTAAAATTGACGAACACAACGGAATTTAACACACGAGAAACGAACACTCAAATAAATTACGCGAATTTAATATAAAAGAGAATGTAACGAATTTATTTAAATAAAAGAAATATAATAGAAAGGAATATAAAGTGAAAGAAATAACAAGTTCTAGAAAGAAGTAGTAATAATGACATAAATTAGCGAGACTGAATTAACGAAATATAACTGAGTTTAACATAAATGCGAAGATTTGAAATAACGTACAACAGATCGACAGCGATGATAACAATAGCACGAAATCGAGATCATAAGACAGCGGAGATATTTATCGTCCTCCAGGCCCGTTTTTATGGCCGGACTTTGCGATACCGAACGGCGTTTCGAGAGCGTAACGGAAATTTCGACAATCTCCTCGAAGACGCGTTTAACAGATCTATTCCCTTTGTGACTCGCTCTTTTAATCGACAGCACTATGTTTGAAATGAGGCTTAATAATTGAGCGATAGTAATCAAGCGATTTGCGAAGACGAAAAATCTCGCTTGCTACGAGCAAGATCGATTCGCTCGGAATTCGATAGCCGTCGGACGCCGCTTCGCCTCTTTTCGGCGTACCGCTTTCTATCTACGCGAAACCCTC
Source organism: Camponotus vicinus (assembly GCF_025532165.1). NCBI lineage: Eukaryota > Metazoa > Arthropoda > Insecta > Hymenoptera > Formicidae > Camponotus > Camponotus vicinus. The sequence continues at coordinate 19,855,424 of NW_028141978.1, read as the reverse complement.
GAATTTCGACACTTTCTTAATCTATTATGCACCGCGACACACTCCAACGTACGACAAAGACCACGCAAATACCACGCAATAAACGCAATTCGTACCAGTATCAAGAGCGACAAGGACAGCACGACATTTGCCACGTCGTCACACGCACACGGTCACACGCTCACATACACGCTAATTACAGACGAAAATTGCCCGGAGATCGATTGCGGGGACGTCTTACGCGGTTTCGACAACTCTTTTCGACAGCACGGATAGCGGACGCATTCCCCGCGATTTACCGCGCACGTGGTCGATATACGAGAGCCGGTCACTACGCGTTTTACGACACCCCGAATCCCGGAGAGAGACGAACGGTTCCTTATCAGCTACGGCCTACGTTACGATCGTCCTTGATGCCTCGGTCGCTTGTCTCCGGTCGCCCGAATTACACGAAAATCGCGAGCTCGGTACAATGCCCGAGCGACAACGAGACACGAAAATGGCGACGGCGACAGAACGGCCGGTCCGCGGACGGAATCGCGTACGTGGCGTACAAGATAGCGATGGGCAACCTCACCGATACTTTCTCCCGCGACCAGGGGATGATCCTCGGCTCGTCCTCTCGTTCGGACCTTGGTGACGACACAATTACGACAACGACAGACTACGACAAGAGCGACTTTTCGTTAAGAGCGACCGCACCAGAATGATTCCCTGGATCTCGCGATCCAGGGTCGATAGCGGCGTCAATTCTGCGCGCAGGGGTGCGCGGATTAGCGGCCAATAGCGCCGCGACACGCGAGGTATTACTGCGCCCCGCGACAACGCCGTATCGGGGGCCGTAACGGCCCCGATAATTTAAAATTGCTGACTTTCGGCGATCCTGGTATCCCTGATCGTCCGGAGGTAGATTTTCCGTCCTCCCTCCTCTGAGGGTGGCGCCGATCCGGCCCGGTTATTTTGGCCCTCAAGACAGCTGATTTCCTTCCTTTATTTGAAGGGGGCGATCTCCACCCGAGACTCTGTTCCTCCGGCGCTGTCGTATCGGCTGTCGTAATGTTTCCTCTTGGGCCTCTTCTGGTTTCCCTCCGGCGGGTTGCCCGACGTACAAAAACGATACAAAAAATAATTAGTACTAGCGCGAAAAAGGATAATGGCTCGTCTCTCCGGAGATTTCGACACGGCTCTCTCTCAATCTTTTTCTGGCGCGGCCGCTCGGCTCGCGCCCCGTGAAGATTCCCGGGGTGGATGGACGCGCGTCGGGACGGCAACGTCACAATATATATAATATATATATATATATAGTTTTTTTTTTATTTTAATAATATATGCATTTATAATACATTATTTAAAAAAAAACGTTTTTTCGTACATTAAAAATTGAGTACTCAAACTAGGTGAAAAATCATTGTATAGAAAAATTTAAAGAAGTAAATTTTTTAAGCTTGAAATTTCTAATTCAATATACTATCAATTGTTTAAAAAATTTTTTTATTTTTAAGAAAAATTAAAAAAAAATGTAAATAAAATATTATAATTTATGGAACTTTACTTATGTTAGATTTTTCGGAAGAAATTTTTTATCGAATTACATAGTACTAAATACATATAATTTTAAAGAACAAAATAATGTTTTTTTTAAAGCATAGAATAAAGAAGATAAATAAATTTTCGAAAACTAGCGTGTTAAATTTGAGATTTTAAACTTCGAAATGTTTTTTTAATTCCTCATCTACAATGATTTTTTAGAGTTCCAGCGATTTAAAAATAACGCAAATTTTAGTGTATTTTAGTAAAAGGTTTTTTTATTATTTTTTAATAGTATATAATAATTTTTATTAAATTAAAATATATTAACTTTTATAATTTTTTGTTTCAGGTACATGAAAAACAATTTTAAAAAAATAGAAGAAGTTTGTGCATGTGTATATTTTTTAAGTTCTATATAAATTAAACATATTTTTAAGTTCTATAAAAATTAAGTTTAAGTATATTCTTAACTTCCATATAAATTAAGTTTAAATTATATTGTATATGTTTATTTTAAATATAAATCTTTAAGTTATTAATTTGATTTGTGTGTACATATATGTAAAAAATTAAATATGTAAGAAATATAATATATGTAAGAAATTATATTCAAATTATATAAAATTAAAATAAAGGATTAGATATTAACAGTATAATACTTATTATTAATAATATTAATAAAAATTATAATGATAATGATATGATGATGATGACAATTATAAGATTGATGATGATGATGATGATGATGATGATGATGATGATTATGATGATGATGATAACAATGATAATGATGATAATGATAACAATAATGATGATAATGATAATTATAATAATAATAAATGCTTATGATAGTAAAAATAACTATTAAAGATAATTATTAAATAATATTATTCAAAAAAATAAATTAATTTATAATAATTAATTTAAATAATTATTTTATAATTAATAATAAAAATTAATTTGATTAGTTTTATTAAATTATTAATTGTATTTAATTAAAATAATTATAATATATATAGTGCATATTTTTAAACATTTTAAAATTTACATATTTATATTTTAATAAAATGCCAAGGCGTAAAATAGAACGGAATTTAGAGGAAAAAGAAAAATTAAAACAACAACGTCGTGAAAAAAAGCTGAAAATCAACGTCAACGTCGACAAGCTATGAGAATAACAAATGTTGATAATAGTTTACAAAACAAAATTAACCAAGGATATAATATTATTGATCTTGCAAGTGTTAGTGAAGTACATGATAATCACGTAACAACACATGTGACTTCATTACAAAAACGTGTAGAATATCAATCTCAATATAGATTACGGAAAAAAAGACAACCTCAATTAAATATAAATAATATAACATCGATGAATAATATAGTAGAATATTATATTGGTCCTATGGATGTGAATTGTATTCATTGTAATGCAAAACATTTCGCTCCTGAAAAAACATCTAATAAAGGAAATTCATTTCATGATTGTTGTAATCATGGTTCAGTATATTTGCAACCAATGCCTGATTTTCCTGAATTTATTCGAACATTATTTGATGGCAGTCATATAAAATCAAACAATTTCTTTCAACATATTCGCAGTTATAATAGCTCATTTTCGTTTGCATCATTTAATGCTAACTTGATTAATTTTCAAAATTGGCGATCTGGTCCATATTGTTTTAAAATACAAGGACAGATTTATTATCAAATTAATACAGCATTGTATGCTACACAAAATGAGAGTCCAACTTATGGTCAGCTTTTTATTGTTGATTCAAATGAAGCAATAAATTATCGTCTTAATCAAAATTCAAATTTAGATTGTGAAATCGTTCAAAATCTTGAATATATAATGCGGGACTGTAATGTGTTTGCTCATTCTTATCAAATGATGGGTGAAGAATTAAAAAATCAACAATTAGAAATGGAATCTGGTGAAAAATTACCGGAATTACAATTATTATTTACTTTAAAACCAGGTATGGATCGACGTCGATATAATGCTCAAAGAACTAATGAAGTTGCTGCTGTTTTTTATACGACTGCTGATGGAGAAATTCCAGATTCATATGTTATAATACGTAATAAAAATACTAAAACTTTGCAAAAAGTTAGTATTATGGATCCCAATGTTGAACCATGGATATATCCATTGTTTTATCCATTTGGTACTCAAGGATGGCATCGTCATTTAACAAAATTAAATAGTAATAGACGAATAACCAGGGGACAATATATTAAATATCGCATGGCCATTCGTGATGAATTTAATGTTGTTTTATTAGGTCGTCGTCTATTTCAACAGTGGCTCGTTGATAATTATGTAAAAATTGAAAAAGATAGAATTGATTATTGCAAAACTCATCAAAAAGAATTACGTACTGAAACATATCAAAGTTTAAAAGATTACATACAAACTATGGCGAATAACTTAAGTGGACGTATTGGAAAAATGATTATACTTCCTTTTACGTTTATTGGGTCACCACGTAACATGTTACAACATTATCAAGATGCAATGGCAATTGTTAGTAAATTTGGTAAACCAGATCTTTTTATTACCATGACTTGTAATCCAAAATGGCGTGAAATTGAGGAAAATCTCTTGCCTGGTCAACAAGCTTGTGATAGGCCTGACATTTGTGCTCGTGTTTTTAACATTAAAAAAGATTATTTAATTGATTTGATTGTGAAACAAAAATTTTTTGGTGAAGTAGCAGCGTTTGTATATGTTATTGAATTTAAAAAACGCGGATTACCACATATTCATATATTAATTACATTAAAATATAATTTTAAAATAACAACACCACAAATTGTTGATAAATATATTTCTGCTGAAATTCCTGATCCCTATGAGAATCCAATTTTACATAATATAGTCATGAGACATATGATTCATGGACCTTGTGGCGATTGGTGTTTGGTAGATGGGCAGTGTTCGAAACATTATCCAAAACCTTATCTCAAAGAAACTAGAATGGATGAAGATGCTTATCCTTATTATCGTCGACGAAATAATGGTAAATGTTTTGAACGTCCTGGTAAATATATAGTTGATAATCGTTATGTTGTTCCATATTGTCCTACTTTATCAGTTATATTTAATTGTCATATTAATGTTGAAGTAGTTTCAAGTATTAAATCAGTTAAATATTTGTATAAATATATTTATAAAGGACATGATGCTGCTGCTATAACTATTGAACCAACAACACAAAACGTAATTATTGATCATGATGAGATACATAATTATATTGAAGCTCGTTATGTTGGACCTGTGGAAGCCACCTGGCGTATTTTTAGTAAAAAATTACAGGATAAAAGTCATGCTATAATACGTTTGCCAGTCCACCTTCCTAATGAACAAAATATTATAATTGAAAATGAATCTACTGAAGACGCAATGCTTACTGCTTTAAATCAAGTTACTATGTTAATAGACTATTTTTCATTGAACTCACGTGATGAAGAAGCAAGACAATATTTATATGTAGAAATTCCACGTTATTATACATTTAAAAAAGAAAAAATTAATGTTAAAAATGTATCATGTTGGGTCAAACGCAAAAGTCATTTTAATTGTGTAGGACGAATGTATTCTGTTAGTCCAACACAAACAGAATTATTTCATTTACGATTATTATTACTTACAGTAAAGGGCGCTACAAGTTTTAATGATTTAAGAACTGTAAATGGACAATTTTATCAATCATTTTCAGAGACATGTTTAGCTTTAGGTCTAATCGAAGATGATGATGAATGGAAACAAGCTATGAATGAAGCTGTTGAATGGATGATGCCACGACAACTTCGTAGATTATTTGTTCGTATATTATTACACTGTCAGCCATTACAGCCAGAACAGTTATGGGAAAGTTTTAAAATAGCAATGTCAGAAGATTACATCCGACATTTTGGTATGTTACAAGGACAAAATAAAGCATATGAACAAATAAATAGTATACTTCGTGCTGAAGGTAAAAGTCTTGCCGATTTTCCACAAATGGAACAGTTAACAGAAAATAGTACAGAGGAAGATTACGTGACACTTGAAGAAGCTATGGAAATAGGTACCGAACAATACAAACAATTAAATGAGAAGCAAAAAGAAATAGTCGATCTTATATTAAATAGATTAGATAGTGATACTAATAATAATTATTGTTTTTATATCGATGGTCCGGGTGGATCAGGGAAAATATTTATATATACAACTATTTATTATTTAGCTAAAATTAAAAATAAACGCGTATGTACAATGGCTTTTACGGGCATTGCAGCGACGTTATTACCTGCTGGAAGAACGATTCATAAAACGTTTGGATTACCAGTTCCATTATTTGCTGATTCATCATCTGCTATTAAAATCCAATCAAAAGAAGCTCAATATTTAAAAGAAACGGATATTTATATTTGGGATGAAGCACCAATGGCCCCACAATATGCTTTAGAGATTATGGATCGTACCTTGCGTGATATTATGAATAATGATTTACCTTTTGGTGGAAAAATTGTTATATTGGGTGGTGATTTTAGACAACTTCTCCCTATTAAAGTACGTGGCACTCGAAGTGAAATTGTGAATCTTTCTATCAAATTTAGTCCTATTTGGAAACATTTTGTAAATTATTCTTTGATACAAAATATGCGAGTTCTTCCAGAAGAAATTGAATTTGCAAAATTTTTATTAGATATGGAAGATGGTATATTAAATGATTCCAATGATAATATACAAATTCCTGAATGTTGCATAGCACCTATTAATGTTGATATTGTAGAAGATATATATGGTGATTTAATACGAAAAAAGGAATTTGATAAAATAACTAAATGTGCTATACTTTCTGCAAGAAATATTGATGTAGATGAAATCAATAAAAAAGTTGTAGAATTATTAGATATAACTGGTGAACGAATTTATACGAGTATAGATAGTACTGTAAATTGTGGTGACAATGATATTGGAGAAGCTTTGTTACCACACACAGAATATCTAAATAGTTTATCTCCATCATCTCTTCCTCCTCATGAATTACGATTAAGACCAAATTGTATTATTATGTTGATCAGAAATCTTAGTATTAATGAAGGTCTTTGTAATGGTACTAGATTAATGATTATAGAACTTACTGATCATTTATTGAAGTGTAAAATTTTAACAGGTGATAAAACAGGAGATATTGTTTTTCTAAATCGCATAACATTATATTGTGAAAACGTTTATCCTTTTACTTTTTCAAGAAGACAATTTCCTGTAAAATTAGCTTTTGCTATGACAATTAATAAATCACAAGGACAGACGTTTGATAGAGTAGGTCTTGATCTTCGCAAAGATATTTTTAATCATGGGCAACTTTATGTTGCTTTCTCACGAGTTCGTTCTTGGCAAGCATTAAAAGTTTTTCTAGGTAATCAAAGAGATAATGCTTGTGTCAAAAATTATGTGTATAAAGAATTATATTTCTAAACTTTAAAATATTAATTTATATGTATAGACAATTTTAGATATTTTAGATATTTTCATTTTTTATTTGATTTGATTTATAAAAATATGTAATAAAAATATAGAAATATATAATAGAAAGATGCAAAATTTCTCTATTTTAAATTAAATTAATAATAAAATTTCAAATAAAAAAAGATTCATAAAAGATATAAATTTATAAGCATTTTTTCTCATAAAAGTTTAAAGTTCTTAGTAACAATTTATAAATGTATGAAAAACGTAATTTTTTAAAAAGAATATTATTTTTAGTTAAATGATACAACGTAATTCTAATTGATATTTAACAAATAAAATTAAAAAAAACAGAAATAATTTATAATCTTAAATATAATTATTTTTTTAAACATAATTAAAATTATATTTTTAGTGGTTTTAATTTAAAAAAATAAAAAATATATGAGAAATATATATATGTATATATATATACAGGGTGGCCCACGTAAAGTGTTACAAATTTATATTTCGGAAACGAAGCAATTTAGAGAAAAATGTTTCAGACAAAAGTTGTATGGTTTCAACGGAGACATAAGATGATGTCATTAGTTTGACCTTGAAGAGTCACCTAAAGGTCACATGAAGGTCACCTCCAACTTTTTAAATGGGACACCATATATGTTTTTACATATTCTTATAGCTCATCTCGAGAGCTTTCCAAAACACTATAATTAAGTTAATTTTCATTAAGTACTTTCCGAGTTATGAGGCTTAAAATCATTTCTTAATTTTACATAAACCGTAAAATATCTTGTAAAATATTCATTTTTCGATTATCTTACCTTAATACTTTTATGTACAAAATAATGAGAAGAATCAATTGGTATAAAGAAAACACATAAAAAAGAAAAAAAACAACAATTATGTGTTTTCTTTACACCAATTGATTCTTCTCATTATTTTGTACATAAAAGTATTAAGGTAAGATAATCGAAAAATGAATATTTTACAAGATATTTTACGGTTTATGTAAAATTAAGAAATGATTTTAAGCCTCATAACTCGGAAAGTACTTAATGAAAATTAACTTAATTATAGTGTTTCGGAAAGCTCTCGAGATGAGCTACAAGAATATGTAAAAGCATATAGGATGTCCCATTTAAAAAGTTGGAGGTGACCTGCACGTGACCTTTAGGTGACTCTTCAAGGTCAAACTAATGACATCATCTTATGTCCCCCTTGAAACCATACAACTTTTGTCTGAAATATTTTTCTCTAAATTGCTTCGTTTCCGAAATACAAATTTGTAACACTTTACGTGGGCCACCCTGTATATATATATATTATATATATTCCATGTTCGCGAATCCTAGCACACCCAGTATACTAATATAAATAATAAGAAATATTGTGACATAGATGTTGACAAAAGGAAATTGTATATTGTAATAACAAAAACAACTACATAAAATAATATAATACATTCAATATAATATAATAATTTTCAATAATTTAATCATTGATCAAATATAAAGTTTTCCTTGATTACTAATTCTGTATTTCTATAAATACATAAAAAAGGAACGCGAATTTATCTTTGCTAGATGAAGAAAAGGAATACCTATATGTATATATATATGTGTGTGTGTGTGTGTGTGTGTGTGTGTGTGTATATACACACACACATATATATATATATATATAATATTTAAAATTAAAACTATATGAATATATATGTGTGTGTGTAAAATATATATATATATAATATTAAAAATTAAAAATATATGAATAAATATATAGGGGAGACTGGGGACAAAAGTAATAGTGTCATGAAAGTAATAAGCCTACTACTAACTTACACAATATATTGAATAATTTGTACTATACAGTCAAACACATACGCCCTAATGCTCTTCCTTTTCAGCTAATTGTTGTAGAACGATCGCTCCAGTTGCACATGCAGGAGTGAAATTAGTGTATTTGCATTATTCACGTAAATATTTCTTGTTTTAGTTTTTTTGTATCTATGCCTAATTAAAGTGTATATATTGATATAATTATTTGCCGGTGCATTCTTCTAAAATATATTCTTAAGTATTTATAGATGATTTGGATAAGTCTTGCATCATATTTGGGTTATAATGCTTTTATTCTAAAAAATGTGTCCGAAGACAAAAATAACACGACACTCTGTGGACGAAAGTAACATGTTTCGATGCTTAGAGTGTAAGGACTGGTCCCATAATAACTGTACCAAAGGCGATTCTTATTACGTATGCCATAATTGTGAATCGGAATAGATACCAATCTTTTTTGTATTAGTAGTTATCATACAATTATTACACTATTACTTAGAATTAAACTATTATTTAGACTTAAAAAAGCACAAAACTGATGTGATATTAAATATAATTATTTTATAATATTATTTATAATTATTTTGCTTAACGAAGATTATTTCTTTTAAGTTTTTCAAAGATGATAAAAATAAATATTTATTTTATTTTTTATTTTAATATAATACAAGTTTATAATAAAAATTATAATAAAAGTTATCTTGTTTAATAAAAGATTATAATAAAAGTTGCCTTAAATTGAAAAAAAGTCATATTTATTATATTTTCGCGAAAATAAGAACTGGTACTTTTATCCCCAGACTATGTTACTTTCGTCCCAGACCCCAGGATAAAAGTAACAATCAACGTACTTGCGAAAAGCTATAGTAGCTCTTTAAATATCTATCATTTGAGATTGAAACATAAGTATAATAATAGAATAATAAATAGTTTTTTAATATATAATCTTTTTTATTATATCTCTGTCGATAATTAATAGCTGACCTGTAATACAAAAAATGTTACTTTTGTTCCCGGTCTCCCCTATATATATTTTTTTTTCTGAAGCAATTTGGAACTGAGATTTGTATTTGTTTATATTTATGTACATAAAATAAATGGCGCGCGCGTAGCGCGCGCTTGTATTGTTCTAGTAATACAAATAATAGTAAAATTTGACTTATTACTTACATATAGCTTGTGCTGCAGGGATGTGTCACCATCCCCCACGTGGGCACCACCTTGTCGTGGTGAGGGGGCTTAAGCCATTCCCGGTCCCCTGGGGCGATTCAGTTAGCCATTGGCTGCTGTCTCGGCCTGGGAGGGCGAGGCGGCGAACTAAGAGTGCCCAATGGTATGTGCGACGGGTGTCGAGCCCGTCTGAGGATGCACGCATAGGGAGGGAGCGTCACGCTCGAATGGGAGCGGCGCGCTCCCCGCCCCTCCCTGTGGAGATGGGGGCGGTACTCGTCCTCGAGGAGGTACAGAGGGCGGGATCAAAGCCGCAGCCTTTACTCTCTGTGGGGGGGGTGCGGGGGGGCACACCCTGAGAATCGCGGTGAGTGTCGGGGGGGGGGTGTTTGTGCCCCCCTTCTGCCGCTGCACCGCGCGAGGAGTGAGCGGCCGTCCCCTGCCTCCCGCGGGGGGGGGGGGGGGCGTTTCCCGGTTCCGGTGCGGCCTGTGGGTGTGGACGGCCGCGGTCGTTGCCCCGGTAGTAGCCCACGTAAGCCTTGGGCGTCGCGGGGCGATGACCCACGGCATCGCCCAAGGGTGACCGCGTCGTCCCTGCAGTGGTGCGAACCCGGGGGGGGCTTCCTTCGGCCGCGATTACGTTTCTCCCCTCGGTGAGCGGCCGGGCCGGAGGCGTCGTGCCTATCCCCCTTCCGCGTAAGGAACGTTTGTCTGCTGAGGGGGGCGGGGGGCGGGCGCTCTCTCTGGGTGCGAGGGGTGTGTTGGGGGGGGGCTTTGTCCCCCCCTTCCAGTCACTCCCATTCGCGGGGGGTTGCGGGGTCCCGTGTGGGAAGCGGAGCCCCCTTTATGCAACCCCGAGGGTCGGAGGTGGCAGAGTTAAGTGACTCGCTCTGCCACCTGTTGGGGCGAACATCGGCCCCAACTCGGAGGGGTCTCGCGTGCCTTGGGGGGGGTCGCGGACGAATGCGCAAGCGATCCCGTGGCCCCCCCCCCCACTGTGCGTAAGGAGACAACCATGGGGTTTTAGCGGGTAATCGGGAGATAAAACTCCCGGAGTCCCGCATATGGCGGGGGGATGCGTAAATGCATTTCCCCATGTAAAAAAAAAAAAGGGATGTGTCACCACGAAATGAAGCACTGAACTTCATTTTTTTTTATACCGTGCATTTGTTTCATATCCTGTTCACTCTTATTTCACGGCGCTTTTGTGAAATAATTTGTCGCCTTGTATTTACAAGTAAATATATCTTTTTATTTGTGTCTAAATTGTAGCGTTGAGAAATTGAAATAATCCCGACTGTAAGTCGATTGTTTCACATTTCTACATATTTTTACCTTCTTTATTCTTTATTTCCTATTATTCAGTCTTCCTTAATTCTTTTTCTGCTAATTTTTTAAATTTATATAAAAATGTGTGATGAATTAAGAAAAAAACCTAAGCAAAGCTTTTCAAATGCTTGGCTCAATGACAATAGAATTAAACATTGGATACGCAGAGTATCTTTTGATGAGAGCTTATTTCATTGCATTATATGTAATACAAATATTTCGTGCAACACATGTTTTAAGACATGCGGATTCTGCGTGTCATAAAAGTAATATTAAAGAAAATATTTCGTCCTTATTAAATATTGATAATAAGAGCTAAAAAAAATATCCGAAAAAATTAACATAAATTTGAGGGGGAAATTTAAAGAACAATGGTTAGATGTCGAATTATTTAAGCCATGATTATGCAAAGTGTCACACGATGAAAATTCATTTGTTTGTTCATTTTGTGATAAATCTATGGTGGTTTATCGCAAATTTATCGTCGCGCAGAATCCAAAGCACATATAGAAATATCTAAAAAACATGAAACAGGAATAAAGAATACAAATGAAAATATAAATATCATAAATGATTCACTTTTGTCGTTTGATGAGCGAAAAAATTCAGCAGAAATTCGGTATGCGGCATTAATCGCTGATAAAAATATTTCGCATCAAACTGCAAAAGAAATCCTTAGCTTCTTTCAAAATATAGGAAAAGATCCTAATGTATTACAAAACATGAGGGCAAGACGAAATGTAAAAACATTATTACAAATGTTTTATGCAGTTGAAATAGATCGTGTCGTCAATAAGCTTCATACAAAATTTACAATTTGTATTGACGAAACATCTGATATAACAAATAATAAATGGATGACATTTCTTGTTCGATTCAGAGACATTAGATATTCGCTCACAATTAGTTAAATTAATTGACATTGATGCCAAAGATTCAAGCGCAGAAAAGTTGTTTCAGGCATTTAAATGTGAAATGTGGAAATTACAGATACCTTTTTTAAATATTGTAGTTTTATCATGTGACAATGCATCTGTTATGACAGGAAAACATTTATCGTTTAAAAGAAAATTGGAAGAAATATGTCCACATTTATTAACATTTTCATGCTCATGTCATTCCCCCGCATTAGCAGCAGAGATGCCAGATTCCGGCCTTTCGGTAGCATGCGGTAGCATAGAGGGGATAATAGAAAGAGACAAAACATGATTCTCTCAAGTTTTTCGGCCATACATAAGTTTATTTGATAATAATAGGGAAACATCATTCAATGATGTTTCTTTTATAGCTAAAACTATCGGCGGTTTTGATGAAGATGGTTTAAAAAAAGAATGGATTGCCCTACCATTAGATTTTACAATGGAAGGAAAACAAAGTTTTTCAAAATTAAATTTCGACAGTATGTGGAAAGAAATTTTACAAAATCGATACAATAATCTTGTTAAATATCCCGGTAAATGTTTACTTTAGGTTACACAGCTCTAAAAATTTTTATTTTCAGATATGTTGTAGAGGATATATTCCTAAGTAATACACCGTTTGAATTTTGCGGCAGTCTTTTTTCGTTTCTGAGATATGCACTTTTGAAGTTTCATACTTTTGTATCATCTTTTCGTTATATCCTATTTATGTATTTATATTTTTTGTTTACATTTGTTCATCACGGTTTCATATTATATTTTACTTGTGTGTTTATATTTTTTATTTACGTTTGCTCGTTGTCGCTTCTATATTGCTAAGCAATAGAATTATTGTTTAGTTTTGCTAGAAATCTTGAAATCTAGAATATATGTATTTGTAAACTTTGTCTTGCAAAGTACATGCGTAGATACCGTATGTTCCGCCCCCTCCTCTATGGGGGGGCTTCACTTTCGGAAGATATAACCTAATCCAACCCGTGTCTGAAGCGTGGAATATACTTGGCTTCGCATAAAAAGTTGCAAACTTATATAAACTCATGACCCATATGAACCATGTGAAGCGAAATGTCATATGTCAAGGTATTTCCTACATTTCAGACACAGATTGGGTTAGGTTATATCTTCCAAAAGTAGAGCCTCCCGTAGAGGGGGGAGGGCAGAACACACGGTGTCCACGCATGTACTTTGCAAGATAAAGCAAAGTTTACAAATACATATATTCTATTAAATATACAGGGTTTAAACACAAAAATATATAATTTGCAATTAACAATTACATATCTTTTCTTCAAAATAACTATGTGTTTTCTTTACACCAATTGATTCCTCCCATTATTTTGTACATAAAAGTATTAAGGTAAGATAATCGAAAAATGAATATTTTACAAGATATTTTACGGTTTATGTAAAATTAAGAAATGATTTCAAGCCTTATAACTCAAAAAGTACTTGAGGGAAAAATATTTTATTATAGTGTTTTGGAAAGCCCTCGAGACAAGCTACAAGAATATGCAATAAAAAATAGGGGGTTAAAATAAAATAATGTAATTGTTAATTGCAAATTACATTTTTTCTTTCGAAACAATTATGTGTTCTCTTTACACCAATTGATTCCTCTTATTATTTTGTACATAAAAGTATTAAGGTAAGATAATCGAAAAGTGAATATTTTACAAGATATTTTACGGTTTATGTAAAATTAAGAAATGACTTCGATTTTTTCGCAAGCAAGGCTATAGCGGGAAAGCGTTCTTCGTTCGATTTCCACCATTTAAATATCTCACAGTTATGTCCAATCTGCGGTTCGGTTAGATACAGATCAAACTGCGTGTTTGTGTCGCGATTGTTTGGCTGTGTTCCGAAAAGAAAATCAAGGGCACTGCTTGATGCAGGTAAATTGTTACTATTATTGTTATTTGTAACATTTTGCTCACATAACATCTTTACATGTGTACGAATAATCTGTCTTATTCCCGCCGTCTCATTTTCCAGATTTTTATAACGAGGATCTAGAAACTGAGCAATCTGTCAAGGAATTGGAATTTCATTAACATTCGTATTATCGCGATCAAGTTCAAATCGTCTTTGCAAATCAGCTGATATTACTTGTTTTAATTTACGCACGCTTTCACTATCTGAGTCGGTACATAATAAATGAATGTCAATGAGACTCCGAATTATAGGATTTACCATTGAAATTGGTGTGTGAGAATTACCGCAAAGAACAGTAGTGGCTATTTGCAATGGTTTTAAAACAACATATTCAGTTGGCTTATAAATGTCCATTCGCGTTCTGTTATTTCGAGCTGTTCAGCAGTAGAGCGGGAAACTATTTTCCTATTCGCTAAAATATTTTCAACAGGAACCCTGTTCTGAAGTAAGCGATCAAGCATAAAGTACACCGAATTCCATCGCGTAGGGCAACTTTGAATTAATTTTAAGACCGATAATCCGAGTAATTTTTGTTGTTCTTCAAGTGCATTGCTTGCTTTATATGAGTAATGGAATAAAGATACAATTTTTTTTACAGTACAACAAATTCGATTTATCATGAACTCATTTAGGCCTTCTTTTACACTTAGTTGTAGAGTATGAGCTGCACAGGATGTGCTTGATTTTATTTCAGCGTCTATATTTTTGAGAGCCCCGAGCATATTTGCTGCATTATCGGTGACAATCGCCATTGCTTTATCCGTTAATTCCCAGTCTTTTATGATCGAGTTAATTTGGCTAGCTAAGTTTATACTTGTATGCGCTTCGTGCATTACTGTCGTGATTAAATTGTAGGACTTTCCTTCCCATTTGTCATTTATAAAGTGAGCATTTACAGTGATGTAAGAATCATCGGATCTCGAAGTCCAGCAATCGGTTGAAAAAGAAACCGATAATGCAGCATTTAATTCTGTTTTAATTTACGAGCTAATATTATCGTAAACAAGCATTAATCTATTTTTAAATGTTTTTTCACACGGCACTTTGTAATTTGGTTCGACTAACTATTCATAAAATCGCGGAATCCGGTACTACCGATGAATGAAAGTGGTAGTTGATTCGATACTACCATTTTAATTGCAGCTCTGTCAAGGAGTTCAGCTCTTTCTGTACTACACGGCCGTGAGCTAGCGTTAACTTGTCCGCAAGAATTTTGACGCAATAATCGACGTTTCTGTCGCAACTGCACGGAGGTTTTGGCTACGCAATTGCTAGATGCAGCATTTTCGGATATTTCATTATTCAGGATACATTCATTTGATGCACGCAACGATGACGAGCTGGCAACACAGGGATCATCTTCATAGGATTTGTCGTCTTGAAATGTGTCGTCGATATGACTAAAAGGAAAGGAAAGGAAAGGGAAGAAAAGGATTATACAGGAAAATATTATTCTTTGAAGGAAAATATAAACATATAAAAGATTGCTACGTCAGTTTGCCATGTCAGATGAATGTAATTGCATAAATTACTATCAAAATATCTACTTTTAATGTATAAAAATCCCTTTATATTACTGTAAATAAAATTATATAACAGAATGCTTACCTTCGTTTTCTACTTTCTGCGTTGTCTTCGATCATGTCATGGACAATTCGTAGATGTTTATTTATAGAGGATGTTGAGCCCTGTGTCCGAAGTACTATATCGCATATTTTGCAGGTTGCTTCTGAACCATCCGCTGAACGTAGACAATGCTTTCAAACCCAACTGCTTAACATCTTGTTCTCGCAACTTGCAACACTTTACAGAAAAAAAAAGATCTTTATATATGCTTCATTCCAGACTTAACTTAAGATAATGTGTAAAGTGTCTCGATAAATGTAAGAAAAATTGTTGTTGATATACAGGGTTTGTCAAAAGTGTGGAAACCCCTAAATATCTCACAAACGGTGCATTTTAGAAAAAAATGTTTCAGGCAAAAGTTGTTTGGTTTCAAAGAGGCCATAAGACGGTACCATTGGTTTGACCTTGAAGAGTCATTTGAAGGTCACGTGAAGGTCACTTCAATTTTTTTAAATGGAACACCTTATATATTTTTGCACACTTTTGTAGCTTATCTCGAGAGATTTCCAAAACACTATAATTAAGTACCTTTTCGTTAAGTACTTTTTGAGTTATGAGGCTTGAAATAATTTTTTAATTTTACATAAACCGTAAAATATCTTGTAAAATATTCATTTTTCGATTATCTTACCTTAATACTTTTATGTAGAAAATAATGAGAGGAATCAATTGGTGTAAAGAAAACACATAGTTGTTTTTAAGAAAAAATATGGAATTGTTAATTGCAAATTACATATTTTTTCATCAAAACAACTATGTGTTTTCTTTATACCAATTGACTCCTCTCATTATTTTGTACGTAAAAGTATTAAGGTAAGATAATCGAAAAATAAATATTTTACAAGATATTTTACGGTTTATGTAAAATTAAGAAATTATTTCAAGCCTCATAACTCAAAAAGTACTTAACGAAAAGGTATTTAATTATAGTGTTTTGGAAAGCTCTCGAGATAAGCTACAAAAGTGTGCAAAAATATATAGGGTGTTCCATTTAAAAAAATTGAAGTGACCTTCACGTGACCTTCAAATGACTCTTCAAGGTCAAACCAATGGTACCGTCTTATGGCCCCTTTGAAACCAAACAACTTTTGCCTGAAACATTTTTTTCTAAAATGCACCGTTTGTGAGATATTTAGGGGTTTCCACACTTTTGACAAACTCTGTATAATATTCATTTTCGAGAGAATAACCAATTCGGATAATTAATAAAAATTTACGCGAAAATGTGTGAACATTATTTAAATTATATAAATGCGAGCGAAAAAATGATACGAAGAGACCTTTTCCAAAACGTAAGCCAAATAAACAGTATAAATATAAATATAAACATTACGAAATAAAACTTACGATAATTCTCCAGAAATCCGTAGAAATGTACGATCCCCGGCAATCAGCTCAGGTGATGTGATGTGACATGACAAATAAAATATATTGATTTATTGATTGTCAAATTTTCGAGAGAAATCTAGGCTTACTACGCTACGCTGACCGATCTCGCCGCAATCTTAGATTCGGTTCCGCGAAAACGCGAATCTGGATCTGACGCTTCAAATGTTCGTGTATCTCATAAGATTCGCGGATCCGGATAACCCGAATTTGAAGCGTCATTTATTTCTGCTATCCGAATAATCGGGTATCCGGATAGCGTCAGATTCGTATAAATTTTTAAGCCCTAATATATATATATATATATATATATATATATATATATATTGTATATAGGGTGAACCATTTTAAGTTACCCACCCCAATAACTTTTTTATTTTTGAATGTACAACAAAATGTTTCAAATAAAAGTTGCTTGACTTCGAGGAGGACAGAAGATGGTGGCAAAAATTTGAACTTGGATAGTCATTTAAAGGTCACATAAAGGTCACCTTCAATTTCTTAAATGGAACCTACTATTTTTCATTGCATATTCTTGTAGCTTATCTCGAGAACTTTCCAAAACACTATAATTAAGTACTTTTTGTACTAAATTAATTAACTACTACCTTTTCGTTAAGTACTTTTTGAGTTATGAGGCTTGAAATAATTTCTTAATTTTACATAAACCGTAAAATATCTTGTAAAATATTCATTTTTCGATTATCTTACTTTAATACTTTTATGTACAAAATAATGAGAGGAATCAATTGGTGTAAAGAAAACACATAATTGTTTCGAAAAAAAAAATGTAATTGTTAATTGCAAATTACATTTTTTTTTCGAAACAATTGTGTTTTCTTTACACCAATTGATTCCTCTCATTATTTTCTACATAAAAGTATTAAGGTAAGATAATCGAAAAATGAATATTTTACAAGATATTTTACGGTTTATGTAAAATTAAGAAATTATTTCAAGCCTCATAACTCAAAAAGTACTTAAC
Source organism: Camponotus vicinus (assembly GCF_025532165.1). Classification (NCBI taxonomy): domain Eukaryota; kingdom Metazoa; phylum Arthropoda; class Insecta; order Hymenoptera; family Formicidae; genus Camponotus; species Camponotus vicinus. The sequence goes on along the minus strand of NW_028141978.1, from coordinate 19,837,265 downwards.
GAAAAGGTACTTAATTATAGTGTTTTGGAAAACTCTCGAGATAAGCTACAAGAATATGCAATGAAAAATGGTAGGTTCCATTTAAGAAATTGAAGGTGACCTTTATGTGACCTTCAAATGACTATCCAAGTTCAAATTTTTGCCACCATCTTCTGTCCCCCTCGAAGTCAAGCAACTTTTATTTGAAACATTTTGTTGTACATTCAAAAAAAAAAAGTTATTGGGGTGGGTAACTTAAAATGGCTCACCCTGTATATAACAAAAATAACGAAGAATAAATATTAATATAAATATTAACAAAATATATTGAATATATTGAATAATATTGAATAAATTGAATAATCAATATAAATTAAATATAATTAAATATAAATGAATGATGATAACACAATGATGCACACTTAACCTATGCGAATAATAAATAATACACAGTATAAATAATATAATCATAATTATACTTATTTGAAAACAAAATCTACTACAGCACCGCGTATAGCTCCCAAATCTCTTCCTCTTCTAAAGGAATATATATATTTTAACACACCTCATACTGTGACCTCACGATGACAGCCACTCGATATTACGAATATAACGCTCATCGAGACCAATCGAGACAACCAATCAGCATCGCGGAGAAGAGGCAACAATGCTTCGAGACTTTCGAGAATCGACATAACATGCACTTTTTAGAAAGGGAATCCTTAAGTAGATAGCTTACGGGATTAGTATGCTGCAATTTTAAACACCTCGGTTGTCCAATTTGGCGTGTAACCTTTCTCGAAAATTGTCTTGTACTTGCTAACGCGTACCGAGTCACCTACTTTGAATTTTGCCGGACCCGCGATATTTACACGGTTGTACACCGTAGTCAAGAGTCTTTCAGCGAGGGTAACGTCGACGGGTCGCATACCGATCGTTCGATGCTTGCGCGCGTTGTAATCCGCTACGAGTCGCGGCAACGCGTTGATCCACTTGTGAGATCCGTTCAGCGTAAACATCTTCCACATGTCATTTTTCAGCGTGCGATTGAATCGCTCAACGATCGATGCCTTCAATATCGAATATGTAGAATAGTGATTGATGTTATGTTTCCGCATGAGCCGTTGCACGTCGGCGTTGTAAAATTCCTTATCGGTCTGTATGTTTCTCGGACACCTCTTGCTACCTCGAATTATCTCGGCGATAGCGTCAGCTGTCTCGCTTCCACCTTTACTCTTGAGTGGTACGGCCCACGCGTGCTTGCTCAACACATCGATGACAGTGAGTATGTAGTGGTAACCTCCGTCGAAACAAGAATACGGACGCATCTCGACGATGTCAGCTTGCCACAGATCATCGTATCCTCGCACTATGACATGTCTTCGGGGAAAATTTTTTCTAGCCGGTGCGTGCAATTCGTTCACCAACTGCCGTTTCTCTAAACTATGTTGTTTCTTCGCTTCCTCGGTTATTCCCGATCGTCGATCCATCGTTGTTTCGATTCGTCGATCAAATGATATGTGCCCCGAGTATCACCGTACGTTTTATCGTTCGTAGCCGTTCGTTGACGTTCGATAGTCGTTCGATAGACGTTCCTAGCCCGTCCGTAGCCGTTCGTTGGCGTTCGATAAACGTTCAATAGACGTTCCTGGCCCGTTCGTAGCCGTTCGTTGGCGTTCGATAGACGTTCCTAGCCCGTCCGTAGCCGTTCGTTGGCGTTCGATAGACGTTCAATAGACGTTCCTGGCCCGTTCGTAGCCGTTCGTTGGCGTTCGATAGACGTTCGATAGACATTCCTGACCCGTTCGTAGCCGTTCGTTGGCGTTCGATAGACGTTCCTGGTCCGTTCGTAGCCGTTCGTTGACGTTCGATAGTCGTTCGATAGACGTTCCTGGCCCGTTCGTAGCCATTCGTTGACGTTCGATAGTCGTTCGATAGACGTTCCTGGCCCGGTCGTAGCCGTTCGTTAACCTTCGATAGTCGTCCAATAACCGTTCGTAGCCGTTTCTGAGCCGTTCACTGCCGTTTTTGACCCGTTTGTTGCCGTGATTGACCCTGTTGGTAGTCGCTTCTAAGTAGTCCGTAGCCTCGTTCACAGTCGTTCGTAGCCGTTCCAGAGTTGTATGCCGCCTCGTATGTAGCCGTTCCTGAGGTGTTCGTAGCCTCGTTCGCAGCTGTTCTTGAATTGTTCGTAGCCTCATTCGCGGCCGTTTCCTCTTCGATCACTGCCACTCATTGTAGTTTGATAGCCGTTCGATAACCGTTTGTAGTCGTTCGATAATTGTTCGTAGCCGTTCGATAACCCTTCGTAGATGTTCTATAAACCTTTGTAGATGTTCAATAGTTGTACAATAGCCGTCGAGCAATCGTAGGCGATCCACTAGCTCGTTGGGGTCGTCCCAGTGCACGTAATCGATCTTATTGTCGGTTAGCGTCATCGCGCGAGGCATGAATACTCCCGTTCAGGATTTATTCTTTTTCGATTCGATCGACATCAGCGGTGCGATTATTTGTTTATACTTGTATCTCTTGTTGCTTTTTAATCGACCTTGCGCATCATATTTGCGTTTATGCGCACTCGTCGCTATTAATGTGCTCTTATATTTTTGCATATCGTCCTCAGTGTAGATGATTCGAGCGGGTTGCCCGTGGTTTCGAAAACATTTTCGATTGCGAGTGATTCGGGTATCGTGGGTTGTACGATTATCGTTGTCGCGGACGGTGTAGAGGTTATCGGCGGTTCATCCAGTAAAGCATTCGTTAGATCGGATGTACGCGGCGTCGATAAACGATTCGCCTTCAATCGTTTCCTCTTTTTCGGTGTCGCATCCTCCTCTTCCTCCTTGTATCGCTTGATGGGTAACGTTTTAATCTTCGCGTCAGCGTTACTCTCCGGCTCGTTTTTCACCGCGATTGAGCTAGAGTTGTCGGCGATCTTTTGTAGTGGCTCGATAATAGGCTCAAAATGGGTCTTGACCGCGATATCTTCGTCGATCTTACCGGTCTTCAAAGCGCGATGTTTCTAGCGGATCGATTCGCTCGTTTTCTCAATCTCCCTCGCAACCTTTTCACGCTCGCGAATATTATCGTTTCCAGCCATATCGACAGAGTGTCGAGCGTTTCACTCCTCTCGACGGAATGTCGGCAGCGACTAATCGTTTTGCGGTATCGCGAACACGTTAAATCCTTCTCTGTATCGCCAATTCATAAGCGAGCTATCCTTATCTATCACTAGGAATCCATACTTTTGCTGCCAACAAGTACGACATAATTCACTGAAATCCTCGTACGACATGTCGGTATTCACGTGATCGTTATACACGTGTTTCAAGTTGGTATCGTCCTGTTTAAACAAGATCAGCAGGTTCGCGTTGTCGCGTATAAAATGTTTTGGTATTCTCGCGTACGTCTGACATAGATAGAAGCAGTGGACGTTCGAGTGACGACCCATTGAGAAATACTCTCTTATCGTATCTTGCTTGTCGCACGCCACGTCATCGGAGATGAAAATCGAGTTTGGACGTGCCTCGCTCGATGGAATGACGTCACTGTTACTGGAGAACGTAAAGTAGCCGATTTCGTCGATCGGCGTCAACAAATTCTCCAGATATCGATATTTCGGCTGTTGGAGCGACTTCGAGTACACGTACACGTTCTCGAAACGTACACCGTGTGGACTCTCCAGTAGACTTATCAGAACCTTGGTTTTACCAGAATTCGAGGGGCCGCAAACGATCGCGCGTATAGTAGTCGGTAGCATCGTACCGTGTCTGCGCATCTCCGCATTGTCCCCCATTGATCGTAATCTGTCATCGCAATTCGTCGCGCGTATCGTCAAAGGTTGTCGTACGAACCGCATGTTTTCTCTTTCGAATCAATTTTGTGAATGATCACGAGGGGGGAGACCTTTTTATAGAGGTGTCTCGAAACTGCTCAGTATAAAAAATGTTTCTCCTTCTGTCGGATAAAAGAGACATTTTCCGGCTTAGCGCTGAACAACTGCAGTATATCCCAAAGATTGTTTTACTGTAAAATTTTGGTGATTACGTGGAACGATTGTGGGACAAGCTTCCAGAATATATAACGGCTGATTCGGAGGTTCAACAATATCGTTCGTGCATGCGACATTACAATCAGCCGTGGCAGCGAACACACATCGACGGTCCGCCACCGTTAATAAAAGATTGCGACGAATGTCAGCGAAAATAGGTAGCAGTCTCTTAAATCGTGCGATAAACGCTTCCGATCGAATTCCATATTCCCGGCTATTAGTTTTGCGGTCCAGGCACGCGGTTGCTGAAGCGATTAACCAGAGGCGATCGAGGTATCCAATCCATTGGACGCGGCGTGTCGTGAACACGATATAGCATACTCTCGGAGCAACGATCTCACCGAGAGACACGCGGCGGATAGGATACTCGCCGAGAAAGCGCGAAATCGTATCGGTGCGAGAGATTCGACTCTCGGTGGGAGAGCCGCCGCCACAGCTGTCTGGGCAGCGATGAAAGCCAAGACGAAGCTCGGTATGGCTCTGAAGAGGAAGAAGACGAAGAAAAAAACGGCGAAGAAACGGATACTTCCGGTAGCGAAATGCGGCGGTGCATTGCCGATTCTACCAATGTTGGATGCGCTCGGATCCCTGATCGGTGGAGCGGCGGGTGTAGCGAAGGCGGTGAACAACGGAAAAGCCGCGCAACGTTAGTTGCAAGAGATGCTACGTCACAATCGCGCCATGGAAGATCGCGGATTATATCTCGCTCCTTACAAATACGGACGAGGAGCCTCAACGAGAAAAAAAAACGTTAAAGAGACGCTAAAAATGCCGCAGGGTGCAACTACTAACGTACAATTGCTACAACTGGCAAAACGTATGCGCATTCCATATTTTAGAGGTGTTTTCATGCGCAACTCTTTACTGATCAGTGGTATATATCAAAACAAGAGCGGCATCGTAAATTTGGATAGCGTCGAAGGATCAGGTACTCATTGGGTAGCGTACGCAAAGAGGGGGAATCGCGTTATATATTTCGACAGTTTCGGCAATCTTCGACCACCGAATGAATTGGTGCGATATTTCGGACGAAACGTAACGAAGATACAGTACAATTATACACCTGTTCAAACTTACGATCAGAGCATCTGCGGACAATTGTGCTTGCAGTTTCTTTGAACGGTCGATGCATGCGAATTTAAAGACAGATATTGCGCTATTTAACTCAGTATTCGTTAAACAGTTTTGTCGACATGTCTATGACATTCACGTTGACTAGGAAGAGTAGCGTTCTCGCGGCAAACTTCTTTCCCACCGTAGATTCAAGCGACGATGAATACGAGCTCGGTCTAACGGATTTTGAGACTTATCACACGATACCGAATGTGAATTCCTCGAATAATAAATTTTACTTTGGCAAAGACGACGAGGAAATTACGATTCCCGAGGAATCGTATGAGTTGCAAAATATACATGAATTTTTGAAACATGCAATTTCACGGAAACATCGCAATAAGAAACCCATTGACGGCGGTGACTATGAAGATGGTGAATATCCGATAGTGCTCCGCGCTAATTACAATACAATGTGGAGCGAGATCAAATGTGCCTACAGAATAAACTTTACCAAACCCGACAACATTGGATCGCTGCTAGGATTTTCGAATCGTATTCTCGAGCCGCGAAAATGGTACGAATCAAACATGCCGATTAACATTCTCAACGTGAATATTATCCGTATAGAGTGTAACGTGACCGCGGGTGCGTACAACAACGGCATACTCGTTCATACGATACATGAATTTTCACCGAGGGTACCACCGGGATATAAGATATCGGAAACGCCTGCCCAGATCATTTACCTGCCGATCATCGCGCGGAGCATTACGGATTTAACGTTACGCATTGTCGACCAGAACGGACGATTGCTCGATTTTCGAGGAGAAGAGATCACCGTAAGATTGCACGTACGTATGCGACGTATGAGATGCTCGTGTTGAACGGATCGAAAGACGTGAGAGACAACGCAATCATTACGAGGCCAGCGACAACAACAACAACGTCGACGTTCGCTAATATCCAATCATCCAAGAAAAAGAAACTCAGCGCATCGAACGTTGCGTTTTTACAATCTTTGGGATTCGCTGTGCGAAAGAGCTGAACGATGACCGACATCCTCAACATCGATGACGAACCTATCTTCGACGATCGTATCGTCAAGATTGAGACTCACACGTACAACGCCAATACAACGTTCGCCAATACAACGTTCGGACACAGTGAGATAAGAATACCCATACAACAACAGGATCTGTATACGCTGCCGTATGAAAGTTTCCTATACATCGAGGGAGAACTAAGGAAAAACAGACCACCACCTGAAGGAGGTGATGTGGTACTGGGAAATAATTGCGTCGCATTCATGTTCGATGAGATTCGATACGAACTCGATAGCGTTGAGATTGATCGCAATAGAAACGTAGGAATAACTACTACGCTCAAAAACTATGTAACGTTATCATCCGATAGAAGCGTGATTATGAGGAACGCCGGCTGGGATGTGCTGACTAATGCGAATGGACACTTCAATTTTTGCGTACCGCTCTACATGTTATTGGGATTTTGCGAGAATTACAAACGCGTGGTGATTAACGCTCGTCACGAATTGATCTTAATACGATCGCGCAACGACAACAATTGTCTGTTTGGAAATTCGACGCTGGAGCCTGTGACCAACATATTCAAGATACAATGGCGAATGCTACACGTGCTGTTGAGCGAAATCAAAAAGCTGTCGATGCTGCGTGCTCTGGAAAGCGGACGATATCTGAGCATGGGTTTTCGCTCGTGGGATCTGTACGAGTTTCCGCTATTGCAGCGTACAACCAAGCATTCGTGGGCCATTAAGACCGCGACTCAGCTGGAGAAACCACGATACGTTGTCTTCGCTCTGCAGACAGGCCGGAAGAATGTCATGTCTGAAGATATAAGTCGACTCGACGACTGCAAATTGATCAACGTGAAACTCTATCTGAACTCGGAATGTTATCCGTACGACGATATGAATCTGGATTTCGATAAAAACAGATGGTCCATTCTGTACGACACGTACGCGCGCTTCTGCAAGAACTATTACGGATACGAGTATCTCGAGCCGAGTCTCACCGTTTCAATGTTTCTACGTAACGGTCTGTTCGTGATTATCGATTGTTCTCGACAAAACGAATCGATCAAGAGCGCAACCATGGATGTGAGATTGGAATTCGAGTGTAAGGAGAACGTGCCGACGAATACCACTGCGTACTGTCTCATCATACACGATCGCGTGATCCAGTACAATCCGTTGACCAACGTTGTACGCAAAATCACCTAAGTGTTCGCGACAACATCGTCACAAGAGAGGGGAAGAGGAGCAGGATATAAATCAAAGTGTTACGAGATGGTTTTAGAGTTTTGTCATTCCTCTCGACTGATGTATCGAAGAGAGAAAGAGAGAGAGATCTCGTCATGTCCGTACCAACGTTTGTGTATCTGCAAGGATTTACCATCGGCAAACTATTCTTCGTGAAGGAAGCGACAGTCCTGAGAAAGGGATATGTTCTCTCGCATTACTTTTTCGCAAGTCACGTACCGTGGAGCGTGCTTACAAAGTCTGACCGACGTCAAGTCTCATGGGTGATTAGAAATCATCACGGATTACAATGGGAAGACGGAAACGTTCCATATGGCTTGGCTCAGCGTGTAATTACAACAGCTGTCGTTGATACGATACACGAAGAAGAAGAAGAATCGTCTGTCGTGTACATTAAAGGACTTGAAAAGCGAAAATGGCTGACCGATATACACTAGACGATGCGGGAAACGGCTATATTATTGAAACCTTGGATGCAGATTACGAAGATATTGATTCTCTAAATAAATTGGATATTACCAAGTATGCGATGTGGAAAACATGTTAAGAATTGAGCATTACAAAATGTATTCAAAATATTTAACTGGTGGTCGCAACGCCAGAAAGAATTGCAAGAAAAATAAAATATGTAAACATTAATATGTGGTATCTCTTATTTCCCCTCCCTAATCCTTTCCTTGCGTTTCTAAGAATTTTTTTATCCAAGCGCCGTCTCCCCCTTCTCCTAAATTTCAGAGCGTTAGCAGCATTGATCCCCCATCACATTATACTTTTGGAAGATGAGCGTCGCGTATACTCGGTTAATTCTTATACGATCAGTGTCGCCTTAACCGCTCGTGGTTACTTTTCATAACCCAGAGAAATGTACTACGTCGAAAGAAGCAGCAGCAGCGGCGTCGGAAGACGCGTGAATAATTACGTGCCGAGTCGTGATAAAACTCCATCGTTTGAGAACAAATGTGACGAGTAAGTTTCGTTTAACTTCTTTCTATTTTTATACTTTTTTACATATTGTATTATTATTATTATTTAATTTTAATTTTTCCCGTAGCATTTCGTTGGATCGTCGTGCGGTTCGTATACTAGGTAGACGATACGCATTGACAGCTACGGAATTCAAATTCCTCGAAATTGGTATCAACGTGAGTAGATATGGGCCACTATGGTGCGTCAAAACAAACCCCCACCACTCGGCCCCTGGCGCCGTGGGCGTGACCGGGTGAAGTGGAGGGAGGCATTCTGATTGGTGGACTAGGATATTGATAAGCTGGTTTAGGTGCTAAATACCTGAAGAAACAATACCCCACCTCCCGAAGTCTCGATTTTGATTGGCTTGCACCATAGTGGCCCAGAGTTTGATTGGCTTGCACCATAGTGGCCCAGAGCTGTGATAGGTCGACGCCGCCTATGTCGCCGATTTATCAAATTTTTATTTCCCTACCTCCACAGTACTAGACTCGAAGAAGCAATCCTCCTCCCATTCCAGCTCTGGTCCACCTGTATAGGGTTCCAAGTCAAATTCCCGTTACCTAACCCTTAGTCTCGCTACGTCTTGGCAGAACGAACCCTCCACCTACCGACTTTCGGGGGGTAGCCGGTATACGTCTCGAGGAAACAATCCTTACCTCCCCACTCCGTCTCGGGGCCCACTATGGAATATCGAAACAAGCCTCTCCGCTCGAACGGTTCATGACGCGCTTTATCGGAAAAGAAAAAGTCTCAGCACGAAACAATAATTATAATTAGACTACATTGCACTACAGAGGTAAAAAGATGAACATGCAGATGATTGAACGCGAGGTGGGGTGTTATAAAGGAAGAAGAAAAAAGCTAAAAGAATTAAACATGAATTAAGATAAAAAATTTTCACATTTATTAATATACCTGCATACAATTCGTAGTACTTCTACTAGCAAAAATATTTTTTATATCTTCTTACAATTAAACACGCTATTAATTAACATTATATTTTTCATGTTTCTTTTCGCGAAGGAAAATTTTATGAAATAATTCTACGATTAAATGATCGTTATATTCGCAATTTTCGGAAAAAAGACTAAGAAATCCATCAAGATCGTAACCGCTGCACATATAATATAAAAATACACAACTGTAGAGTCCGCAGGTTTGAGAGAAAAGTCCTTGTAGTTTCGGTATTTCATCGATAAATGTTGGAATTTCGTCGGAGACGTAGAAAAAAACCGGGATACAAGGGCGGTATTCCGTAGCTATCGAAGTATGTCCCTGTACCGTGTTCGTCGAGGAAGAAAGCGATTCAGTGTTCTCCAGGGCGATTATGATTGTCCGTATTAGCGACGATGGCCGTCGACCTCGTCCACACCATCGGCAATCTGTCGGCAGGATAGACTCCCACATGTTTGGCATCTAGCTGACGCAATGCTTGCAGAATTTCGCGAGAGTCCATTTGTTTGCAGCGAAGACGAGCGAACAAGCGGTATTATTTGAATAATTTCTTTTGGTGGCTTGTTTTCGGCTTGTACAGCTAACGGATTTTCAATATCTGTTTGCGTGGAGCGGTTAATAACCGTATGTTCGATTTTTTGCAGATTTTTCTTCTCTATTTTATTATTTGATTGTGCTTTAATATTTTCATTTTCATCGTCGTCGTCGTCGTCGTCGTCGCTTACTATCAAAATTTCGGGAGAACTGCAAGTCGTTTGAGTAATGCTGTCTCCGTCGCTGTTGAAATTATTTTGCACAACTATCCAGCTTTTTAATTTGTAAGCGTTGCGTAATGCGCAATGAAAGATTCCGAATTTTCGAAATCCGTGATGTCCGCACTCTTCTTATACCGCCAGATTTTTGAATGCCTGTGAGATGCCTTCCAAATTATATATATTTCTAGAAAGTAGATTCTGCAAATAACTCGTATTTTCGTTTCCTCTAACATAAATGTGACGCACGCATTTTGTAATTTGCCGCAGTTGCGATGTAAAATATTTCGGATTAGTTTCGCCATCGAACCATTCAATGCCGTGATGATTTCGCGCGAGCCAGTTGTTTTTTTGCCTTATTTTTTCGGGTAATTCGACAAACGAATGCGGCGGTATCATAATACAATGATTGACGATTGGAGCGTCAATCGCTACAACAGCAACCTCCTTAGGGATAAACTTTTTCTTCGCATCGCGGAAACCCTGAATATCGATGACTATATCCATCTTACGAAAAAACTTATGTGATTCGACGCGAGGCTCTATGTGAAACAACGACATCGAGCGTGTCTCCAACGAAACTTAATATTTTTCGAAACGTTGCGCACTGATGTCGGTGTTTTGAGCGAAGTAGAGGGGGAACAATTTTAAGCGTCTATAAAAAATCTACCCCGAAAAATCGACGATGGCCTGACGAGACGAGTCGATTTCTATGACATTATCGAATTCGGCATAGATAATACAATTAACCGTCTCAGAAAGTGCCTTTACGAATTGCACTTCTAATCGTAAACTACCATGTTTGACGAGATTCCAATGTCCAGCACAATTAGCGGATAGATCGGGAGTAAGATCAAAAGCGAATAAAGTATATCCTTTGAAATAATCGTCTCTGCTTATAGAATTTCCTTCGTTCAAAAAATGAATGCCTGTTCCCGAGAAAAGCGTTTGATAACCTTCGATGTAAAGCGGTTCCTCCACGGAGAAAGCTGGTTGCAAAGGTCTACTGGGAATTTGCGTGCCATCGACGTACAGCGAAAAGAAATTTTTTTCCGTAGTTTTTGAAATTAAACGGATTTAATTTTCTGTCACCGTTAAACGCTTTATTACTAACGAAATCGACTATTACTCGCTTCGGTAATTGACCGAGTATTACATTATCTAACGATTCACCCATAACACCGCTATGAATCGTGAATGTTTTAACCTCGACTCTCGTGAGCGGATACTTGGCTGTAACTTTACTCATCATTCTAGCATGCGCGAGTAACAAACCTGAGCTTATTTTCGCCCTTCTAACGAGCAAGGTAGCATCGAGAATATGAATTTTCGATGATTCGCTACTTTCCATGAGACAGAACGAATCTTTCGAACGAACGAATCTCAACCATACTTCTACACCGTTAATTAAAAATTTGTCTTGATTGAAAACGTCGCAATGGAGATGTCCTACGAGATCTAACGCTTTCCCTCCGGAAATGTAACGAGCGCGTCTCGCGAGAGCGGGATTGCCGGGATTTGATTCCAACAGATCGTCCATGTGTCCAGGTGCGTCCATGTTCCATAGACAGGAAGTTAGATGGGAAGTTTTTGCGGGTGAAGAATAATTTAACAACGCCTCTATGTACGCTCGGTACGCGTAAGCGTTGTTTGGAGGCGACACGAGCTTCTGATTGAAATATACGTCGATTTGATTGAAGATAGAATGAAGCAAATGATTTACGGGGCCTACGGCTATTCTTTCGGCGCTTGTTCCTGAAGTCTGTCTTGCGGAATCGGCGTTTGTTTCTACACGTAGACGAAGACTCAGCATGGTGTGCGTGAGATCTAAATATTCTTCTCCGTGTCCGGGGATGACGAATCGGCGAGTCGTCCGAGAGAGAGGTCACGGGTTTGTAATGAATCCATTGCGAACTTTCGATGCTAGTTTGCGTAGGTGGTAGAGAGAAGAGATCGAGTTCGCTCTTTAAACACTCGCTTGAATGTGTGTGAAGAAAAGACATATTTCTTTATCGCAAATTGCTCGCTGTCGTCCGTCGGTCACCACCGTCGTTAAATTAGAATGCTTCGAATATAACCGCTTAAGAAAATATATCGGTACGTTTTTTACCGATTTTACGCAGACGTCTTAAGTTTTTTTTTCACAACCGTATGACTTTTCTTCTTCTTTTTATTTCTCTGTGCTTTTGTACTCGTTCTTTTTTTCCCAACCGCTTTAATTTTCTTACTCGTCCGTCGTCGCTTACGAGCCGATGTTATTGCGGATCGTGCGATGTGATTATCAAGCCCGACAAAAGGGAACTGAGCTACATGCATTTTCGCATCAGACTTATATCCCGAGCCCTTCATTAGACTACTTATTTTTTCTTTGGCTTTTCTCTTGAGTTTGTCTCGCGATTCTTCAAAACGGTGTTTGACCGCTATCTTAAATGGCGTATTGTTTTCGACGTCTTCGATTACATTAACGCCGGCTCGTTTTTCTTTCCCCACAGCTTCTTTCCCCACAGCTCGTACGGCTTTACCTAAATATGGTAGTACGCGTCTGAATAATCCCCCGAGAAAACTACCGATTCCGTGACCGCGCTGATAGGGCGATTCGACGAAAACTCGCGGGATTCCGCCGTCGCGACCGCCTCCGTTCTGTAATTCGTCGCGATATACCGCGAGTAATAGTCCATTAATAATAATAATAATAATGAACGGTCAAATGCACTTTTTCTCTTTCGCAGATTCCGTGTATTTTATAATATCTAATCGATACGTCTAAAGTGCAAAGTCACAGTCAACGTTCCGAATTCGAATGGTATACCTCCCCCCAGTTGATCTCTTATATCTATTTCGATTGTTCGGAAACATGTTTGACGCAAAGCGATGTATTGTGCGGACGAAAGATGGCTTATCTGGCTAGATGCAAACGAATAATTATTTCGAGCATTGAGCGCGATTATTCGAAGAAGAGGGCGATTGTACATCACCCGTGATATAAGGCTCGCAAATGTCACAGTAGACGAAAAGTTTGTCGGGAATGCCTCGCAACAAGCTAGCTGGTTTGTCGGCTATTATATGCTCGGTAGCATCCTCGAGTGCAAAAAGAAATGACGGGAAAAGTAAGCGTGAACGTTTTTTACCGTCTATATCAAAACCGAGTATTCGACAAAGTTTGTCGGAAAAATATACGTAATGGATCGTGTCGCATTTCTCTTCTACGCAGGAAAGTTTCACAACAACTCTACCTCCGGCTTTTAATTCCCAAACGATATGCGAGTTTACCAATTTGGACGCGTAATTCATCGTTTCTATAATATCGTGTATACTTAAATGAACACCTGGCGGTACTTCGGCATCGTCTACAGGAATTATCTCTTCGTTCTTCCTTCTAACATTGAGGAATTGTAATGTACCTTCTCGAGGGCGTATATGTAAAAAGCTACACGGAAACTGGATCTCCGTGAGCGTTACTTCCCAACGACCGCTTAAGTTTATACGTTGAGGTAATTCGGTGGTGAAACACGTTGTTTTATTTTCCGGAAAGTATCGCATGCTACTATTGCTCGGGAGGATTATGTAAAATTCTTCCCCTCTCATTTTGATATTAAACTCGAGACTGGTATCCAAGAATCGAATTTAGAAGGATATCCCCGCCAACTAACTAGTAATTGTTTATTGTTACCTTATCCCTTGGTTTTTATCACACGGTCTACGATAAATTCTCCCTTTCGCAAGTCTTTAATAACATGTGTTAATTCTTGCTCGTAAAAAATCCCGTCTATAACCTCGCCCTGTAAATCACTTAGTTCGTATACAGGAGGTCTTCTCCATTCGAGAACGCGATGAATTCGAAATATTTCTTCGCTCCAACCAGCCTCGTATCCTTTCTCAAACGCTGCTTTTGCTCTACTGATGCGTACGAGTTCGCCCGCTTTGTATTTACACTTTTGTTTGCGTCCGCGATTTTTTCTCCCTTCAGCATCATCATCATCATTGATATTCCAACGTCGATTCATATTTTCTCGCGCGATACGCGCATTTTCCAACGTAACGGCCGCGGGTTGCATTTTAATGCTAGAATGACGAGTATGATTGTAAGCGCGAACAATATCCTGCAAAATATCGATATAACGACGAGTATTTTTATGCGTAAAATAACGCCACATCCTCTCCTTAAGTGTTCTATTGAAACGCTCGACTATAGCTGCTTTAATATCAGGATTACGAGTTACGCGAAAACATGTTTTTTTCTTATAAAAATTTTTGTCCAGCACGCGATAAATTCTTTACCTTTGTCGGTTTGTAGGTATACAGGTAAACGTTTTTTGTTTCTCGAGAATATGTTCTGAAAGGCCTTTATCACGCACGCCGAAGTTTTATCGCGCAAAGGTTCTACCCAAGCAAATTTGCTAAGTACATCGATAACCACCAGTAGATAGGAATATCCGTCATTATAACTCTTAAGATTACGAAGATCGATTAAATCCGCCTCCCATAAATCATCGATATTTGTCACGTTATAATGTAAACGCGGAAATTTTCGTCGTACTGGACGATGCAGCGTGTACGCGTCTTGCGATTTAAGCCAGTCGACAACCTCGTTACGCGAGAAATTCGGCTTAGCCGCTCGTGATAAATTAACCGTCGCTGAATAACTCGCGTAGTGCGAAGGATCGTAATATAATTTTTCGAGTTCCATCTTATTAAAATTTGCTTCAACCGAATAAACCTCTTGCTTTCTTTGTCGGGGAATTCTCGTCCTTACTTGCTAATGTTTTATCGGCCTCATCCTCATCCTTATCGGCAGATATAAATACCGTATCTCCTTCGGATACAACCGTCTCGTTTAACCTGCTGCGTGAACGACGAGTTTTCAGAGTGGAAGTAACAGCTGCTAATTCGCTGCTTTTAATACGATGAGCTATTTTGCCCGCGTGTAAAAAACTACGATTTCCTATGAGACTGGAAGGTGTGTTTATGTCGTCCAGTAATCGCGCAAACTAAACTCTTCCGATTGCTTTTAATGTTTTTCTCTCGCGTATCGCGTCATTTATGAGATCGCTAATATTCGAACCCGTTACAACCGCACCGTTTATAGTTACGAGTCCTTGTCTATCCCAACCGATCTTTGACGACGGGGCATCGAGTAAATATTTCAATAGCGTGTGAGCTTTGTAGCGATAAGTTTTCGGCACACTTTCGATTATATTTTTAATCATTTCCGCCGATTGATCGCGTTTTTTCCCGAAACTATTAGCGTCACCTCCATCATCAACGCTACTAATTAAAGTATGCGTAAATTCAGCGGTATCGTCATCTTCCAAGTACATGTCCTCGTCCTACTCAGTTTTATCATCGGCGTCGTCGTTTAAAGCCCCACGCGAATCTTTGCGAAAACGCTTTTTTGCATCCCGAACAAAGTAAAGATAACGTACTTCTTTATACATTTTCCATCTTTCACCCTCGTCGGTTGGAGTCGAGAGATTGAGAATACGACACATCTCCGCATCGAGTCGCGATAAAGGGGTTCCCGGTGTCCGTACAGATTTATTATTATTATTTTCCGTATTATTAACATTTTCCAACTGTTGATTTTGTTGCTGCTGCATTCGTTGCATTTTTTCGAGATTTTCCGTAGAAATTAAAACCATTTTTTTAGCCTTTTCCATTTTTAATACTTTTCCAAATATTATTATTATTTTTTCCTCACAATGGATATAAAGAATTGTATCTTTTTTTCACTCGCCGATAATCCGTGATAATAAAGCACCGAGTATAGGACCGATAATATAGGGTAAAAATCCTCCGCGTTGTACCAATAGTTTTCTTTTAGTCTTCAAATTACCCCGCTTTGCCGCGATGCGCCGTAAAGTCATTTTATGCTTGGACAAGCGCTTTTTTTCGCTAGATTCGAGCGGTACGTTACCTTCGAGCGTATTGAAAATACACTCCTGAATACACTTTACAAATTTATTGTCAGTATCGCGTAAGAACGCCGCTCTTTGATTTTTTTTCAAATAGCATAGAGTTTTTAAGAGACACAGGTTCCTCTCTCCGATGCAGCGTTTTGCAGTCTTTATTGCGCTATTCGGTAAATTTCTCGCTGTCGCCGTCGATGATGTTTTGTTAGGATCTGCTTTTTTCACCATTGCGCCGTAATCGTACAACTACAACTCGCGGGTGCGAATACCGTTCTTTTATACGCTTCCGCCTCTAATGACTGATTTACGTGGTATGTAGACGTAATGTAGAGCATCCTCCGGAAAGATACACGTGCGAAATCGGTATTCGTCTGGAGTCGATTGTTTCAAATCGAGCAATAAATATCCATGCGGCTTCGAGGTAGCGTCGTAGTACGCTTCTTCCATAAATTTTGGATCGTTGGGATATACCTGGCGTGCTAAATGACGAATTTGCGCGCGATCGCGTGGATTTTTGAAAATTACTATATAATTCGCGTTGAGAGATATATCGCGCTGCCCACGCCCCTGATGGAAAAGATTTTGCGAAATGAGTATAACGCTGAGATTCTTATGATGACTTCCTTTGGTAAATAGATCCACGATAGCGTCGCACGAAGATGATTCCCTCATAAGATCGTCGATTATCACCAATTTCGGAGAAAGCGGATCGTTAGAATAATCCTCCGGGCGCGGTAACCCTTCGTGAAATTCGATTATATTTTTCCTCGATTTTACTAAAGCATTATCACTATATTTGCTCTCGCTTTTCTCTTCTTCTCTCTCACCCGTGTCGCAATGTAAGCACTGATACGCATCTTGCCACTCGGCGTAATAAAATAAAATTCTCTCGAATCGGACATCGGACATGCGGGATAAATGTCGAAGAAATGTTTTGACGAAAATTGTTTTCCCGCATCCCGTAGGACTGCAGACGATCGACATCCAAGGATGTTTTCAGCGCACGTCCATTACACAAAATAATCGATTTCATGTTTAGGAACAATCTCATAAATAAAAAAGTAAACGATGATATTTAACAACAATAACCTAAATAAAAAATGTGCATGCTCCTGAAATATTATTTGCAGGAATGTAAGAAGAAAATAAGCTTATTCACGGGGGACCCCATCCGCGCCGGCCGCGTGCTCGCGCTAGCGTTCTCTGTTACGCGTGCGAGCGGAAAGCACCGCTGATTAGCCGATACACGGCGCGCGACCGCGAGTAAGCGTATTCGCGCGAGGGTAGGCTCGCATCGGCGACTTTCGTGAGCACTAACGCTAATGAGCTCATAATTGATTCTCTATATACGCTTATAGTATAAAAATAAAATGCTTAAATTCTGGAAAATATATTTTAAATCGATGTATCGTCTAAATTACAAAATACCTGTACATACTCGTATTTTATGAATCATCCGATAGCTGACTCAGACAAACACTATCTCCCGTGATATAATAATATCTAGAGATTCTTAAAAGCCTAAACGCACGTTAAAAACTAGAGACATCCTATAAAATAATCTAATCTTAAGATAACCATCGATGGTTTTTAACGCTAATGAGCTCATAATTGATTCTCCATATACGCTTATAGTAAAAATAAAATGCTTAAATTCTGGAAAATATTTTAAATCGATGTATCGTCTAAATTACAAAATACCTGTACATACTCGTATTTTATGAATCAACCGATAGCTGACTCAGACAGTCACTATCCCTTGTGATAAGAAAACAATTCTCTTTCTAAATAATTTAGGAAGATATGGAAAATATTCTTACTTTTGCCGTGATGAATCACTGTGATATAGCTTAGAGAAAATTTTTAGAAGTTTCTAGAACCGTTTATAGAAGTTTCTCGGTATTTTTTCTTTGATTATTGTAAAATATTTTGTTTGAACACGCATTTATGCTCACTTCTGCGCATATTATTTTCCCCCCACTCTTTTTAGATTTTTTTTTGAGGGGGAGAAGCAGTAATATAAGCGCGAGGACAAACCGCGTATTCATTCGAATTCCGCCGTTAACAGAAGTTAAGCCTCGAGCGAAGAAGAAAAATTCTACGCAAATACGCTATCGTTGTTGTGACTATTTTTTACATAGTACACTCGAAAGTTAATAGCAATGACTGGAACGACGGAAATAGCCAGTTTTGTGAATCCGCGCACGTTTGCGATATTACGGAGCCGGGAAATGGAGACAATAAAATCGGCAACAGTGGAAGAAACCGACATTTGTTGCTATCAACAACATATGGACTTAATTCATCCTTCACTAAGAAGATACAAGTGGGATTGCAATCGACGAAGGAAGACTGCTTCGTTCCAATTGTTAAATTATGCTGATGGGATTTGTCTCGACTTCGACACGTGGCAGCAATTTCAAACCTGCATGGATCATATGAGGCAGTATTTGAACGAGGATCAAAAAAGAACGGGGGGATTAAGTCCGATTATTATTAACAATATCACCATCAACTTTACCAGCGCTTATGGCGCGAGGGCTATTCTAGTGGCATACAAGGAAACCACCGAATATTCCGCGACTAATGGCGAGAAGGAAGAAGAACAACCTCCGTTGAAGAAACGAAAAACTTATAACACCTCTATCGTGATGCAGAAAGTTACTTTCCTCGGCTTGGAAAATATTATAAAATGCGTAGATACGCATTTGTCGCAATTAATTAATATCGTTGATACTGTCAATACATGTGCTAACTATATAATAAACGAAATAGAATTAAAACTTCCCTCGTCGTACATAGATTGTGAAATTATAAAACTCACAATTAAAGGAAATTATGAAGAAATCGAACAAAGTGTCCGAACTCAAATTAATAATTTAACATTTTTAGATTTATATTTCAGCATTGTATTTGTAGAGATACTTTCGCTTAAATTTAATGAAATTTCTCGTACGATTTTACAGAAACGAAAATTTTATGAAAACCAATAAATAAACGTACAACGATAAAATGTAATAATAATAAATATCGTTTTTCTTAAAAAAATTCAGAGTACTTTTTTTTTACTACGTTTTCAATATATCTCCCAATATCTCCTTCTGTCCTTTACTGCGAACACGCAGCAACACGTCGTGTATTGTTATTATTATTATTATTATTAGCATTAAACGAGTATTTTTTCTTATAAAGAAACAAATAATTTTAAAAATTTATTCTACTCGTGTAATAGCTATGGTTAACGCAAAATAAAAATCTTTGACAAATGAAATAATTACAAATTTTTTTTATTACGCTTAGTTTTTAAGAAATCATATGCGTATACCAATACTTAATTAAGGTAATTAGAAAAATGCTTAGCGTCAGTTGCTTTTTCGAAAAACAAAATAAGAAATCAAAAATAGATTATTCGCGCTACGATGAAAAATATAATTACAATACGGTATGACTACAAGAAATTTCAAACTTCTACATTTTTTTCGAACTTCTCCGAGCGGCAATAAAGGTTTGTTTGGTTTTCCTTTTTCGAGTGGGGAGCAAAATATATAAAATGGACAACCTTTAACCGAATATAAGCATTTTCGAGATTTTCTTCGCCCGAGGAAACTTGTACGATTTTCGCTCGCGTGTTATTCCTTTGAGGAAAAAAAATGGCGTGTAATAAGACTTTGATATCGAGATGTGTAAAGTTGGCTGCGAATTTATCTCCAAAGATAAATTCCGCGAGCTACATTTCCAAATTAACGGAAACGAGTGAACATAATTATAGTGTATTTTCGAGTTTCGCGTGTGCCTGCTCCGATACAATGCTTGCAATTTTATATAAATTGGGGCATTTCGGCGGCGACGCGAAATTGCTAAATATTGCCGACGAAATAATTAGTGCACGAAGAGCCTTGAGAGGAGATGAGAAATATGAAGAAGAGGAAGATGTAGGTGGACATGTAACCTACCTACTCCAAAACTACAGCAGGATCCAGTCGGCGGGTAATTATTTTTACTTATTTTATTTATTTTTACTTTCGATGAAAAAATACGAAAAATCGCGATTCTAAAGTTAAATATTTAATTACTAATTAATCACAGGAAACAATAATCCCGCGAGAACAGCGATGGTGCGACCTTCGCGTAGACGCCGCGCTGAGGAAGAACCTGAGGCAGGTCCTTCACGTAAGTTTGCACGTAATAAAAACGAGTGCTAATTTTTCTCAGATAAATTGTTCGATAGTAATAAAAATAATAATTAATACTAATAAAAAATATTCTACATTTCAGGAAGACCGCGATTACTCGAGGAAAATCCGGCGATTCCCGTTGTCGTTCTTGACGATGACGACGGCGAGGAAAACATGGACGATGACGCTGCCGACATCGCATACGTAGTCAGCAGCCCCGATAGCGAAGTGTTCTCGCCAGGTAAGATGATGTTGATGTAAAATATATACTAAAACGAAAATCCGAATATAAAAGTATTTTTAAAACTTTTTTAAATTTTGTTTCTATAATATTAAATATTCAAATCTTAAAATATTATTAGAATTTCTGCGAGAGATGGAGGAGCGCGAGAGAGTGGAGATTAATGAAGAAGAAGAGACAGAGGAGAGCGGGGAAGCAGAAGAAGTGCAGGAAGAGGAAGAAGTGATAGTGGTAGAAGAAGAAGAAGAAGAGACAGAGAGAGAGGAAGAAGAGGGGGATGAAGAAGAAGAGGAAAATGTATACGCTCCCTCCAGAGAAGGTAACTTTATTAATTTATTTCTCGGTATATTTTTATGCTCGAATTTAATCCAACAAATTCTTAATTTTTCTTTAGAAACTCGTCGCTGGGGGATTAGCTATTCCCCAGAATATTAGTAACGGAATAAAAAACAACGAATATTGCTAAAAAGGTGAGTTATTTCGTTGTATTAACATTCATAGTACGGATTACATTCGAGTATAAAAATATTAAAATAATAAAAATAATAAAAATAGTATTTTATAATTTATATGGTTTTTTATTTTTAACAGTGCAAGACGGAGGTGGTGTTGACGGCGAACAAAATTCAGCGCTCTCCCGCAGCAATGAGGAAGAAGAAGAAGAAGCGGTGGAGGAGAAGACTGAGGGCGAGGTAGCTGAGTTACCCCGCTAGGAAAATATTTCATCCGAGACTGAAGAGGGTGAAGAAGACGCGGAGGAGGAGGAGCATGAGGAGGACCAGCAGCAACAACAACATCAACAACAGCAACAACAGCAGCAACAACTTCAGCAATAGGTCGGAAATAATAATTTTAATTTTGTAAATTTAATATCGGAAAATGCGCGACAATTTAGAAGATTCCAGGTAATCGGTAGAGAAGCGAGTTTCGCGATACGACCGTTGACTGAAGGCGTCGATATATATAACTCGTTAGAAAACGCGTTTCGCGAAATTCACGCGTATGCGTTAAATTCATGCGAACCGGACGATTACGTAGGATTATCGTTTGATTCGCCGAATTTATCGCGTGGTCCTGCGAGTATATCTTTTCGTGCGCGATTTGAGTTATGAGGATATTTGGAGATCGTTGGCACAGAGCGCCGGTGGTCTCGATATCGCTGACCAATTTAACATACGGGTTTATATTGTCTCGATGCCTTCAGGTCGCGGTCGCGTCGCGTTAACACGCGGGGATGTCGCGAAACGTTCGATAGTCGAAATTAATAATTCGGATAACCTGTGCTTCCCTCGAGCCCTCGTAGTAGCTCAAACTTGTAGCGAGCGCGGTAATATCCGTACAGGCGAGCTGCATGAGAAATGGAACGCGATAAGATATCCGCATTCTTCGTTACAACTCGAATGTGCATTGCAATTAACGAGAAATGCCGGTGTCGTAACACCGGAAGAGGGTTGTGGAATTCGCGAAATCGAACGTTTCCAACGTTATTTCGCCGCCGACAATATCGCGATTGTTGTGTATAATTTTAATATTTTCGGTTGTCACGTCCGGCGACCCCTAGATCCAGCAGAAATTTTTCTTTTCTCACTATCTTCCATCCAATAAGCTACAAGTACAAACTAACATGAAACTAAGAGAGACGCACTTATATGTCACCTATAATAAAATGTGAATCTGAGAGAGAGAGACATATATGAATCATCTATACGAGCGAGATAGACTTATATGTAATACTTGGGAAAGACAAGGACCGATATAAGGAAATCCTTTTAAATATGAACTCCTTTTATTATACGAACTATATAAAATAATGTAAAATATGTCTAAAAGATTAAGGAGAATCTATTTATGTAAAAATCATGATAAATGACCAATATTTTAAATAATCAATTATTGTAAATCTTTGAAAAAGGTCATTTATCGTAATTTATTATAACTGCTATAATGTATGTAGGACACGACCTTGCAAGCAATGCATTCAGAGAATCAGTTAATACGTATTCCTAGAAAACTTTCTCTTAAAGACCACCCAAGAAGTTCGCAAAAATCCATTTCATAGAATAAGCCAAGGAATTTGTTTTTAAAACTCTGTCATAAATTACCCCTACCACTCAATTTCAAAAGTGTATAAAAACACTTCCAACAACGGAAGAGCGGGCATTTTCGTAGATTTACTCTAGACTTAGACTCACTCAGATTCTTACTCGCATTGTAAAACGCTAGATCAAGTCAGTTCAGAATAAAGAATTCAAATTTTAAACAAGAGTATACTTCTTTAATCATCATCAGCGAAGAAAATCCAACTCAAAGCAGTTAATTATCCTGGGGTTTTACTCCCTTAACCGCAAGAAGAACCACAACTAAAACGTTCTGTCGAACTCGTAAAACTGTTGGAAGATCCTGTCTCACGGAACCAACTAATTGAAGTTACTAGAACGTGACAACAAAAATTTGGTGGCAGCGGTGGGATACGCTGATTCCTTCAAATCAACCGGACTGAGGCCTGGATTCTGTCCACACTCCAAGAGAAGAGGAATACCTTGTCCAGAAGGAACACGACAGCGGGGATAAGACTGCAAACAAGGAATCAAGTCTTCATGGATTTGCGTATTCTCATACTTTTCTTCACTGCGTGCTATATGTAAGTGCTACGAGCATTATATTTCAATTTCTTTCGTGCGATATTTATTAAGAATATTTTACAAATATGTCTCATACTGGGGAAGTAGATGCGTTGACTAGACAAATAGGAAACATGAGCGTAGCCGACGATACGAGCGCTAATCGTAGACCTAATAATACTGTACCATATGTAAGCTTGCGCGAATTCTCCCATTCGATGGAAAAAATATGCCAGTATCACAATTCGCTAATAGCTGTTTACATGCAAAAACTATGGTCTCTCCCGGAGCAGAATATGGTTTAGTACAAATGATTAAAAACAAATTAGTAGGACCTGCTTTAAGAGTGGCTTTGAGCGGAGAATATAACGATATAGAATCTTTATTAGCTGTCATAAAAACTAGATTTGCACCCGTTTATTCTTCATCACAATTACACGGAGAGCTTTCTAAAGTAACACAGCATCCAGATGAATCTGTGGTGGATTATGGTAGCCGCGTATCAATGATATTGCAACAATTGAAATCCTGTTATCAGACCGAAAATCCAAATCAAGCGATCCAATTTACTAATTCCAATTTACTAATTCTGCAGAAGCTAATGCCATCAAAAATTTCTTAACGGGATTAAAAACACATGACATATATACTAGACTTTATCCGCGTGATCCTGTCAGTTTAAATCACGCTATTGAATCTGCCATAAAAGCCGAAGCTGAATATAATGAACATGCACAACGAATGAAAATTACTGAAGGACTTATGCAATCAATACGCTGTAATAATTGTCTGGGATATGGACACAATGCTTATTTATGTAGCACCATTAACCCACTGGCTCAAGTAACTCATGTCCAGTGGCAACCTAAAGTTTGTACATTATGCAAAAATCCAGGACATAGACGTGCAGAATGCAGAACCCTTCATTTAAGAGGCCTAAATTATCGAAACACCCCGATAAACAATATGAATCGAAATATGAATTATAATCAAGTAAATCGACAAAATCATACAGCTTCCAGAAATTTTAATTTAATATGTCGTTATTGTAAAATACCAGGACATAGCATTGAACAATGCAGGAAAAGACAATATAATAACGATCCACGAAATCAATTAACCCGATCCAACAATCAAGAAACTTGAATCAGAGAAAGTCAGGGAAACAGGGAGCGGGTGCAGCGAAATGGCGCAGCGCTGAACGAACACCCGCGAGTGCGCCTAGTGACTCCCGAACAAACTCACGAAGAAACGCAAGAATAAACCTCGCGTGTAACAAAATCGGTAAACCACTTTCAGTCATTCTACCCAGCAAAGATTTGATAGAGGAACGCGCTAATTTTATGATAGATACTGGTTCTGATATAAATTTGATAAAGAAGAATTCTCTTCATGAGAATGTGCTTATTGATAATAAAGTCGTATTTGAATTAAGCGGAATAACAAAAGGTCGAACTCGCACGTTAGGCGTAGTTAAAATACGCATTTTCGGTACCGACACGTTATTTCATGTAGTTCCAGACAACTTTCCGATTCAACAGAACGGAATCCTGGGCACAGAATTCTTCAAAAATCAACGAGCAACTATCGACTACCCGAGGGTTAGTCTAGTTGTAAACGGAATCCCATATTATTTTCATAATGATGAAACTATCATGATTCCAGCGCGAACACGAAAACAAATTTTCATACGAGTAGCTAATCCCGAAATAAAAAGCGGATATGTTCCGAAATTAAATGCAGGGCCGCAGGTGTACTTAGGTAACGCCGTCGTATCCAATCATCACGGAATTGCATATCTATATGCTATAAATTCATCAGATGAGGATATAAAGTTAGCGATCCTTACAGTAAAATTATATCCGTTTGAAGAAACAAAGAATAACAATGAAATAAATAAAATCAACAAATCTGAGTCAAGGAACTTAGAATCACGAGTCAATAAGGTATTGCAGTTACTACGTCTCGATCATTTAAACGAAGAAGAAAGGATAAATGTCATTAACTTGGTAACGAAAAATGCGGAAAGATTCCATTTACCAGGAGAAGCTTTAGGAGTGACTAACGTGTTAAAACACCGTATATTTACTAACGATGACCGTCAATTAATGTCAAACAGTATCGATATCCTCAAGTGCATAAGGAAGAGATACAATGACAGATTGGGGAAATGTTAGAAAAAGGTGTTATAGAACCATCAAGTTCACCTTATAATTCTCCTTTGTGGATTGTTCCAAAGAAAGATGATTCCAAAGAAAGATTGATTAGGCAATAAAAAATGGCTTAAAGTAACACTACCCAACTGATACTCACCGATTTGAATGAAACTTAACATACTTATTAAACACCGAAAAATATTAAATACGTGTTTTTTTGTTTCGGCTAAATACGCTTTTTAGGGGTAGAAAGCACCCCTCAACCCATGGAGGTGGAAACAGTTATGGCTAATTATTTCTGAAACGATACATTTTCTGAAAAAAGTGCTTAGGACCAAAGTTGTAGAGTTCAAAGTGATACACTTGATGGCGACCTTGAAGTCGACCTTGAGGTCGATTTTCAAGGTCAATTAAATTTGGAAATAATTAGCCGTTGCCGGACTTTGACCACATCCTGTATCTATAATCAGTAATTTTATGCGTTGACTCTAAATCTGTCTTCAGAATTGATTTGTTGCGTTATTTTCCTAAAAAAAGAAAAAAAATCTGACGTAATGGGAAAATAGGCGCAAATTTATAGAAAAAATAAGAAGGGGAAAAAAGTTTTGTAAGTAACTTCAGAATAGAAGTAAAGATAAGAAAACATAAAATGTCACTCTAATTGTAAGTTAAACATTACCTTCATGCTATATTAGAAATTTTCAAATTTTAAATTTTTATTGCTACTCTGGAGTTATCCACAATACCTTTTACTCTTTATTTTGTATTAAGATTTCATTCGGACATATGATCAATTATTATTTTCCCGACTGTCGTTGAGCAAGCATTTTCCAAAATTACTTCTTGATCACTTATTTGCTATGAGCTATCTTGCTCGTGAATTTCGTTTGAATATACCTTCAACCATCATTTTCACATCTGTACTTGGGCGAGTGTTCATTGTTTATAGTTTTACGTCAATTGTTCTTACGACTGCTGTTTCTCGTGAATGTTTTCAAAATTCTTTCGGAAAGTATTTACTGCAAGTACTTTCCATCATTTGTTCCCACGACTATTTTTTGTGTTAATTTCATTTAGGCTTACAATCATAAACTCTGCTTTCTATGAATTTACTTTGAATCTCTGTTATATTATTAAAGCATTGTTAATCTGTAAAATTTCATAATGTCATTAAACCCAAAAAATATTTTAAAGTTATTATGCCTCACTTTCGAGGACCCAGTGTACAATATAGAATCTAGAATAACAGATGAAGAAAGATCATTCGCTTCTCAACTTGCAGATTTGATAAAAGATGCTATCAATTTTGATATATTTAAAGAGACTTATGATACTTTGAACTGTACTGATGCTAGTGTGATTCCTGATGCTGTTTTAGTTGAAGACAATCCAGAAGATGTTTCGGAAGTTGTGCAAGACGATACAAAATTCAGAGAAATTGTAGACATTGATTATAAGAAGAGAGTAATTGAATTTTGGCGATCTGGACAAAAGAAAAAAAGGAATATAGAATCAGTTAAAAACCGATTTAAGAAAGTTATAAATGTAACACAATTGTACCGATGGGAAGCACAAGTTGCTGAGGGTGGGTCAAGGACTGATAAATTGTTATATATCTCTCAATACGTTCTAGAATAATTTAACAGTGCATCTGATCGAAATCTACCCATTCACGATTTAGATCTAAAGAGATGGGCCTTGAAAGCAAGAGAGGTAGTTCATTTGCCTTCTCAATTATTTACGGTTTCATCAAAATGGATACACAACTTTAAAATACAACATGGTATTGTTTCAAGAAAAATAAATAAATTCGTGACACAAGCGCATATTTTAAATAAAGCAGAACTATTGGAACAATCTTCCAATTATGTGAGTCAAGTTAAACTAGAGATAGGCTTGCTAGGAACAGCAAATGTTTACAATCAGGGTTCAATTTGGAAACACATACTGGTCGTACATTAGCCTCAAAGGGTTCTTTAAAAGTGGAGTGTCTCGCTCAATCTTTGAATTCCTTGACTCACAGTTACACAATACAATCTTTAATATCTGCCGATGGTATCGTGAAATCCCCCTTATTAATAGTTCTGCAAGAAACAAGTGGCCGTTTCGGACCGATAATACAGAAGTCAATGTACAAAGCAGATAATATCCTCGTTTTCGCCACAAAATCGGGAAAATTGACATCCGACATTGTTATTAAATAGTTTGAAGATGTCTTCTTGCCTAATGCTGGCAAGAAGTCTATTTTGTGTTTGGACTCTTGGTCAGGACAAACAGAAAAGAAATTTGAAAATATAGACAAGGGTAATAAAGAAGTAAAAATCCTTACAATTCCTGCGGGAACAACTGGCTTCACTCAACCATTGGATGTCTACGTATTCAGACCGTGGAAAAACTTCCTGAAACAATTTTCGGACTTAATTCTCTTATACAACTATGATATTAACCTACATTTGAGGAATAAAATTCTCAAAATTCAATCATTAATCCACAATCAATTCTCATCACCCCGATTCCAAAACATGATTAAATATGCCTGGTGGAAAAGTGGATACATTGAAGAAAAACCAGATAGATGTGAAACGCCTGTTGATTTCTGTTTAAAGAATTGCGGTACAGTCTGCAAAATCTGCAATAACATTGCAGTAATAAAATGTGCGTGGTGTACTAACTCTCTGTGTATGGAGCATTTTTTGCGATAGAAGATAAAGCTATTCCTCATTATTGCCATGAATATAAAGAATAATGCCAATTATCATGGAATTTATACTCATAGACTATGAAAAGAATCTTGCCTTCACTGGCTGGATCTCGATCACATCTTGCCTTATTTGAATGAATAATTAACTTTTAATTCCTTTATTGATCGAATTATTGACTGATCTTGCCTTAATTGGTTGGATCAATGAACAATTTTAAATTGCAGAGGCTTGTTTTATTTACAAACCACCAACGTTCTGAATGTAAAATTTTACGCTTTATCGATTCTCGGGATGAAAAGTAAACTACTCCCTTTGAAAAACATGAATTGATTTTCAAATGACCTTGAAAATCGACCTCAAGGTCGACTTCAAGGTCGCCATCAAGTGCATCACTTTGAACTCTACAACTTTGGTCCTAAGCACTTTTTTCAGAAAATGTATCGTTTCAGAAATAATTAGCCATAACTGTTTCCACCTCCAGGGGTTGAGGGATGCTTTCTACCCCTAAAAAGCGTATTTAGCCGAAACAAAAAAACACGTATTTAATATTTTTCGGTGTTTAATAAGTATGTTAAGTTTCATTCAAATCGGTGAGTATCAGTTGGGTAGTGTTACTTGAGTCATAGATTTTCGTGCCTTAAATGAAAAAACAGTCGGTGATGCATATCCATTACCAAATATTGTAGATATACTCGATCAATTGGGAAGTGCAAAATATTTTTCAATATTTGATTTAGCATCTGGATTTCATCAAATTTTAATGGATAAAGATGACAAACAAAACAGCTTTTTCGACGCCTTACGGACATTTTGAATATAATCGCATGCCATTCGGATTAAAGAATGCTCCTGCTACATTTCAAAGATTAATGGATCAAGTACTAACGGGATTGCAGGGAATTGAATTATTTGTTTATTTAGACGACATTGTTATATACGCACGTTCGCTTGAGGAGCATGAAATAAAATTTCAACGATTAATGAAACGTCTATCAGAAGCAAATCTATTCCTACAACCAGATAAATGTGAATTTTTGAAAAGAGAAGTAGCATATCTTGGACATATATTAACCGAAAATGGAGTACGACCAAATCAAAAAAAAATAATGGCCGTAAAAAATTTTCCAACACCAAAAACCAGGAAAAATATTAAGCAATTCCTTGGACTTGCCGGATACTACCGAAGATTTATAGAAAACTTTTCTAAAATAGCCAAGCCATTATCAAATTTAACTAAACAATCAAATACGTTTGAATGGAAGGAAGAACAACAAGAGGCTTTTGATAAACTGCGAGAAGTTTTGTGTTCAGAACCCATATTACAATATCCAAATTTTAATGAGCCGTTTATTATAACGACAGATGCATCCGGATATGCAATCGGAGCAATTTTGAGTCAAGGAAAAATAGGATCTGATTTCCCTACGCTTACGCATCTCTAGTATTAAATAACGCCGAAACTAGATATTCACCTATCGAAAGAGAATTATTGGCTCTTGTGTATGCAGTCAAACATTTTCGTCCTTACATTTATGGTCGTCAATTTACACTTATTATGGATCATAAACCTTTAGAATGGTTAAACTCAGTATCAGATCCTACATCGCGATTAATGAGATGGCGATTAAAACTCGCGGAATACGAGTATGAAATAAAATATAAACCTGGAAAGAAAAATAAAAATGCAGATGCTTTATCTCGAAATCCTATCAAAGATATAAAAAATATATATCCACTACATGCTAAACGCGCATTCTCCACATCTAGTGATACGTCAGCAAAAAAAGATCATAAGAAGATGAAAACGTCACATCCTATTTCCAAAAGGCAGTTAACGACGGATAGCGACGGATCTGGTAACCCGGCACCATATAAAAAGATAAGAACTGATGATTTACCAACTTACAATGATTCGGACAAGGAAGAGCGTGTCGAGTTGCATGAAGCATTGTCAGACAGTGATAGCAGTACCATATCTTATTATTATGACACCGATATTGATAGCGACTATATTGATAATTCTGAAATAAATTTCAAAAAACAAAAGAGAAAACACGAAAGCAGCTCATCTGGTCAAGGGCGACGCGTAAAACGAAAAAATCGAAAGAAAATGCATAAAAACGTCGAAAAATCAAATTCATCAACCGAAGAATGCGTTAATCTCGATACCACACCTGGAACATCGCCTATAGAAACAGCATCCCCTGTCGAACATCCACATAAGAAAGTAGTAAATGAAGATTTCGAAAGCGAACAAAATTATCAGCATATAGAATTACATAATAAGGAACACAAGCCGATGGAAGTAGATTTATCTGACGATAGTTTTAAAGCTGAAACTAATATTAACGTGGAAGCACAAATTCACGTACCTTATGGTTCTGTGAGAACACCGCAAAACCTAGAAAATATACAAACATCGCAAAAAGTCCCTGATAACGTAGATACAATTCAAATCATAGAAAAGGATATTCCATTAAAAAAGGAAGAGATGGAAGATATGAAAATAGATCAAGAAGAAAAAATGGATTATGAAATAAATTACAGTCCTTTAAAATATCGTGAACAGAAAAAACCTGAAAGTACCTCAATTGGAAGCAGCACCGAAACTGCTTCTTCACCCTTTCATGGAATAAATCCCAAATTAATAGAAATGACTAAAAGTAAAACAAAAATAAAAACTCACCTTACTAATAGAAAACGAAAAAAACAAACAAACATAAAACCTAAATCTCCTAAAAAACAAACTAAAAAACTAATGAAAAAGAGTAGTTCATTTTTGTGCCGAGAATTGAAAAAGAAAGAAAAATTCCCACTAATATTTTATATACACGCGATCATATTTGGATGAAGAAAGATCATATAATATATTTTATAGACACAAAAGGCAATCCAGTAGACGAAATTGGAAAAGAATTGATATGTAGAAATATCTGTCAAATACCTGAAAATTTTAAGGGTACTCTAGGACATGTATTTACCGCAGACAAACCTAATAAAAAAACTTTCGGCATAATTATTAAAGAAGAATTAAAACAAGAAATATCTGAAGAAATCATAATGCAAGGATTCAAAGAACTGAAAAATGAAATGAGACAATTCAACATACTACATACATGCTAATATATCTGAAAACAAAAGTAATATAAATATATCCTGGTTTAAAATCCGCAATATGATACGCCTTGCATTTCTGAGAACTAATCTACAGATAATAGACATATGTCAAGGCCGAGTATGCATACCTAAGCACGAAGATAGACTACAAATTATTCGCGAATATCATGAATCAAGTATAGGAGGACATAAAGGTATAACTAAAACCATGATACGCATACGTCATAAATATTATTGGGATAATATGAAAACACAAATCGAAAATTTTATTTGTACATGCAGTAATTGCTAAAAGAAAAAATTAGTTCGAGTAAAAACAAAACAGCCTATGGTTATCACCGATACACCGCTTGATGCATTTGACAAAGTTTCTATGGATATTTTTGGACCATTATGTCCTGTGACAAATTCTGGTAACAAATATATACTGACAATACAAGATCAGTTAACAAAATATTCAGTTGCAGTACCGCTAATCCAAGCAAATTCAGAAGAGACCGCAAAGGCATTTACCCGACGATTCATATGTCAATTTGAAAGTCCTAAAGCAATCCTAACAGATCAAGGGACAAACTTCACTAGTATTGTAATGAAAAGATTTGCAAAATATTTTAAAATAAAACAATATCGTACAACGGCTTTCCATCCTCAATCCAATGGTTCTTTAGAAAGAAGTCATCATGTATTAACCGAATATTTAAAACATTATATTACAAATGAATGCGACTGGGACAATTGGCTCGAGCATGCCATGTTTTCATATAATACTAGCGTACACGAAGGAACAAAATTTACTCCTTTCGAACTAGTATATGGTAGAATAGCTCGTTTACCTTCGTAATTAGAACCAAACGATTCTTTAGAAACATACAACGATTATGTAACCGAACTCGTTGACAAACTAACAGAATTAAGAAAATTAGCCGTTTCAAATCTTATAAACGCGAAAGATCGGTATAAACACTATTACGATAAGAAATTAAAAATACAAGATTACAAAATCGGTGACTTTGTTTATTTATTAAAAATGACTAAGAAACACAAGTTTGACAAGTACACCGGACTATACGAAATCATAGAATTATTAGACAATAATAATATAAAAATTTTAATTGCGCAAAATAAGACGAAAATAACACACATAAATCGTACAAAACCTGCTCAAATTACAGACCCGGGATGACCAAGAACGAATACACTATAACGCCGTTAAGAGATAACCCTGGGATATTCTACGAAACCATCGGTGAATTACGCACGACTAAAATCTATTGGAAAATAATTACTTATATAGATACAGGGTGACCCATTTTAACTTAGGCAGCCAAATAACTCGAAAAATAAGCAAGATAGAGAAAAATGTTTTAGACAAAAGTTGTATGGTTTCGAGGGGGCCATAAGATGGTATCATTGGTTTGACCTTGAAGAGTCATTTGAAGGTCACGTGAAGGTCACTTCAATTTTTTTAAATGGAATACCCTATATATTTTTGTACATTCTTGTAGCTTATTTCGAGAGCTTTCCAAAACACTATAATTAAGTACCTTTCCGTTAAGTACTTTTTGAGTTATGATGCTTGAAATAATTTCTTAATTTTACATAAACCGTAAAATATCTTGTAAAATATTCATTTTTCGATTATCTTACCTTAATACTTTTATGTACAAAATAATGAGAGGAATCAATTGGTGTAAAGAAAACACATAGTTGTTTTTAAGAAAAAATATGGAATTGTTAATTGCAAATTACATATTTTTTCTTCGAAACAACTATGTGTTTTCTTTACACCAATTGATTCCTCTCATTATTTTGTACATAAAACTATTAAGGTAAGGTAATCGAAAAATGAATATTTTACAAGATATTTTACGGTTTATGTAAAATTAAGAAATTATTTCAAGCCTCATAACTCAAAAAGTACTTAACGAAAATGTACTTAATTATAGTGTTTTGGAAAGCTCTCGAGATGAGCTACAAGAATGTACAAAAATATATAGGATGTTCCATTTAAAAAAATTGAAGTGACCTTCACGTGACCTTCAAATGACTCTTCAAGGTCAAACCAATGATACCATCTTATGGCCCCCTCGAAACCATACAACTTTTGTCTAAAACATTTTTCTCTATCTTGCTTATTTTTCGAGTTATTTGGCTGCCTAAGTTAAAATGGGTCACCCTGTATATGGAGAATTGGATGTTTTATCGCAAGTATAAGTAATATTATATTACATACCCGGTTATCGCAAGAATAAGTAATATTATATTACATACCCGGTTATCGCAATGATAAGTAATTTTATCGCACTGATAAGTAATATTGTATTACATACCCTAACGCGTCGGGACATGTTTTAGCAAACAAAATAGCTCTCCCCGGTACACCCCCTCACCCCCCTTACCCCAATATAAGTAACAGCTCTCGCGGTATCCCCCCCTCCTCACCCCCTCACCCCCAATATAAGTAATTCTAGATTTATTCCGTTCGATGTATCCTTATCTCTCTCTCTCTCTCTCGCATTGAATTACTCGTCACGCGAATTTATAAACAATATAAACAACGGTATTCCTTTGAAGAGGATTAGATTTTGAGGCTGACTAACGCGTCGGGACATGTTTCTTCGTGGATATTACATTACGGTGAGTGCCGATGTCCGGCTGCTGGAATTTATAAACAATATAAAATAGATAGTGCCTGATTTTATTACTATGATATTACTTCATGGAAGTTTTGAGAGGAATGGGGGTTGAAACTTATGGAGAGGATCTGTTTCCGCGTCAAAAAGTCTTCAGCTTTCGTGCAGTGAACGTAAGAGTAAAGTGCATAAAATGAATATAGAAGAAGAAGAAGAGGTTATTATCGTCGAAGATAGTGATGAAAATGTGGAGGTTATGGATGTTGAAGACTCATCTGATGATGAAAATATGGAAATAGATGTTGAAAATGTGGAGGTTGTGGATGTTGAAGACTCATCTGATGATGAGATAGGACATTTGGAAGACTTTGGCTACGACAGCGAGTGCAATGAGGAACTAAGTGAGGAACTATGTGAGATACAGGTGCGAGCGTTAAAACGAGCTGACATTCGCGATATCGACTTAATTCAAAAAATGTGCTGCATCTCCTTTTATTATGAAACACTTAACAGTGAAACACTGAACAGTGAAAAATTTTGCACAGCGTGTTTTCTACGAGTAGCAGACTTGTTTTCACGTGCTCGTGCTGTGCGTAAACATAAGACTCAACGATACGTTTTCCTATTAGGAGAAAAATGCTGTGAATGCAAAGCCTCAGTGTCTCAAATAGTTTCATGCGGTCTGTGTCCTATTTGCGTTCAATAAACTTTCAAAGATTGTGCTGGCACAGTGGACATTTATGAATGTGAAAATTCAGCAAGTGTTGTAAAAATGGTAACTAAAAAAAAATCAATGAACATGTCTTCGGTGTTGCAATATTTAAGAAATCGCGAACTTGGTGTAGGAAATTCTCCAACCGCAACCTCCAATCTACAATCTTATATACGGATTACAGAGAGGAATAGACTAGAGGCAGCCATTTGTAAAGATTGCTGTTTGCCAGGCGGGAATCGACAAGCGTGTTCTAAAAGGATGCAAGGAATCCATCAACATATCCATTGGTTGCTATATCTAGAATATACCATCGGTTATGATTCTGATTCTGATTCTGATTCTGATACGGATGCTGATCATTAATTGGAGCTAGGTCGCATGTGTAGGTATTTATTTTCAAATTATTAAAATAATTAATAAATTTTTTTATGTGCAGAAGGAGTCATCGACCATCACCCCGCGCCGTCACCTCTCTTCCACCACCCAGCCGCCCCACCATCGTCTCTCATCGACACCACCACATCGCCGTTGTCGTTGCCCTCCTATTCATTTATATTTTTATATTTTAAATTCTTTTAAATTTTTCTTACATTATCTTTTACACACACACACACACACACACACACTTTGTATAATACACATTTTATTTTTATTAAAAAAGTATTAATATAAAAAAATCTTATTTATTTTCAAAATTCCTCTCTCTTTCCTTTGCTCCATTTATTACTAAACTATAAAAAACAATTAAACAGAAAAATTATATTAAATTATCAAAAATAATTTTATTGCGCTATATCTCTCACCGCGCTCTTGCCGCGTGCGCTTCTTTCTCGCCGCGCCGTATCTCTCGCCGCGTGCGCCGTATCTCTCGTCGCGTGCGCCGTATCTCTCGTCGCGTGCGCCTCTCTCTCGCCGCGCCGCGCCGCGCTATCTCTTCTCTCGCGTGCGCCGTATCACTCCTTCGCGCTGTCTCTTTCTTTCCTAGTGTTTGCTCTCTCATGATAACTCTCTCGCAAAGAGTTATGCATGAAAGCTGGGACGGGAGAGCGCGCCAAACGCAAAGAAAGTACACCATGACATAGAGTTATAACTATATTTCTGCTTATATTTAGTATACAAATATAATTTTTGTCTTACATATTAAGAATTAAAAGCTAAAGCTGCCAGCTCGCAATCGACGAGTTGATGCTTGTTGAAGGTGTCGCTAGCGCGTATTACATTCGATACTTCTTTCGGATCCGTTACAGTGGACGCGATATTGGAGAATAGCGTAAATTTGACATCGACTGTCTCGGTCACTCTAACCCAGGCATGTTAAACTCGTATGATATTACGGGCCACATGATCTATTTTGTATTAAGTTGAGGGCCGCATGTTTTCAATGTTCAAAAAATAAATAAAATACGACTTTTATATACATACATAGTCGTTTTATATTTTATTATTTTTGAAACTAAAAATCTTTTACGATTCTTTATAAAAAGAAAAACAAAAATAGAAACTATAATAAAAAATATTTCACATTTTTTATAAAAAACAAAAGTAAAAGCTATAATAAGAAATAAACAAAATCACAGTTTAATATTTTTTAGAAGATATTTGACATCGTTTTTCACAAAGCAAGTTATCAAAATTTGGTTGAATATGTTGAGCTGATGCAATTTTCAAAATTGATGATAAATGTTGATCGGTTAATCTTGACCTTTCTGGATTTCTGTTATTTTTCATTAAAGAAAATAGTTGCTCGCATAAATAAGTGCTTCCGAACATAGCCAGTATACGCGTAACAAACGATAACATTTTAGGAAACCGATCTACAGATAAATATGTATAAAAATCTGGAATTCCAACTTCCATACATTTCTGCTTCAACAAAGAATCACATTGGATTTCAATTAATTCCATTTGTAAGTTTTCATCAACAATTTCAATATCGATAGATAGAGGTGAAGTAAAACAACGAAATTGTAATTCGCAGCTTTTAAAATCCTTCGATCGAATTCCGTTTCTAATAATTTAATTTGGTGAGTATATTCTGCAAATTTTAATTCAGGTGATTTTAGCAATAGATATTGACAGCTTTCAAAATGAGACAAGTTTTCTTTTTCTAATTGTTTTCGCCAAAGTAATAATTTTTGTTTGAAAGCGTTAATATTATCAAATAGCATTGTAACAACATGATTTTTGCCTTGAAGCTTAAGATTAAGTTGATTAAGATGACTTGTAATGTCAACTGAGAAAGTCAGGTCCTTTATCCATTGTTCATCTTTTAATTCAGCACATTCATAATTTTTTGTTTCCAAGAAAATTATGATTTCATCCAGCAATTTAAAGAATCGTTTTAACACTTTATGACTCGAAAGCCATCGAACTTCCGTATAATATGGTAGATCGATGTATTCACATCCTATATCTTCCAAAAATAAAGCAAATTGGCGATGATTAAGTCCACGTGCTCGAATAAAATTTACAATTTTGGTGACTATTTTTAAAACATGTCCGATATTTAAAACTTTGGAGCACAGTACTTGCTGATGAATAATGCAATGAAAATATTCAAAATTATTATTACCATGTTGTTTGCATGTTTCTTTTAATTTTGCAACAACTCCTTTAGTAATACCGGTCATGTTAGGTGCACCATCAGTTGCAAGACAAACCAACTTTTCCAGTGGTAACTTATACTTCTTCAAAACTTCCATAAGTGCATCAAAAATATCAGCTCCAGTAGTTGTATCATGCATAGGAATGATTTCCAAAAGCTCTTCACTTATTTTTAAATTAACATCACATCCACGAATGAAAACGGCCAGCTGAGCGATATTTTGAATGT
The DNA here is from genome assembly GCF_025532165.1 of Camponotus vicinus. Classification (NCBI taxonomy): domain Eukaryota; kingdom Metazoa; phylum Arthropoda; class Insecta; order Hymenoptera; family Formicidae; genus Camponotus; species Camponotus vicinus. Next base: position 19,800,106 of record NW_028141978.1, on the reverse strand, counting down.
CTGTACTTTCATCAATTGCAATAGAGTAGGCTTGAAATGTTGATATTGTTGAATTATGCTGATTTCTCAGATTCTCAGCTATTTCATCGATTCTGCTAGCTACAGTATTTCGACTTAAACTTACACCTTTAAATTTTTTTATTTGTTCTGGACACAATACTTCCGCTGCTTTAATTAAGCATTCACTAATAAATTCCCCTTCAGTAAATGGTTTCGATCTGCTTGCGATTAAATGTGATAATATGTAACTAACTTTTACAGCAGCTGTATTGTCTTCAACAGATTTAGTGAATACACTTTGTTGTTTTTGCAAAATTGATTTCAATTCCGACAATTTGTTTTCACGAAGTTTTTCAACGTATTGGTCATAGTTTGCTTTATGATTTGTATCATAGTGCCTTTTAAGATTATATTCCTTAGCAACTGCAATAGAGTTCATATCAGGCATAATATTTTATTCTTGCTTTGGACACAAAAATATTGTAGTTCCCATTTTTCTTAAAAATTACGATGTTCCTCTTCGATTGATCTTTTCTTACTCATTGTTCTCGAAGTTTGATTATATTTTTATTAAATAACTTTTTAATTTAATGTGAATAAAAATCAAAATCCACTTTACAGTTAAAAATATAATTCGCAAACGATTGAGCAAACACTGCAGATTAGATCGCACCGCATCACGTTACTATCATGTTTCTGATCGTCTTGTGTTTTTGTCTCCGTTCGGCCGCCGTTTCATGCACTATTCCCCCGCACCAGTGATGCCAGTCGGCAGACGGAATCCCCTCCACATGCCATAAACATGCTGTCCTGTCTGCCGACTGGCATCACTGGTGCGGGGAAATAGTGCATGAAACGACGGCCGAACGGAGATGCACATAAATGAGATTTATGTATGTTCAATTTAATTTAATCCTATATTTTCTCACTTTTTCGCACTAAATTAAAAATTATTGAAATGCAAAATTTAAACTAGTGCATACAAATAAAAATAAAATTTACTTCAAAATAATTGATTAATATTTTTTTCAAAAATTTTTCTAGAAGTCTCGGCGGGCCGCAACTTTTATATTGACGGGCCGCATGCGGCCCGCGGGCCGCGTGTTTGACATGCCTGCTCTAACCAATCGATCAAAAGTTACATCTATGCATTGATCGAGATCGAACATACGGTCTAACGTCGATTCAATCATCATCATGCGTACGTCTGAAGATTCGAGACTTATGAGTTTAGCGTCGTTAATCGTATGAACTCGCACTGTTAGTGGTCCAACGCTTATAAAATTGTAGATGTCTTGAGAGGCGTTCCGAAGGAGATTTAGAATGTTATGACGTTGCTCACAGAGTCCCTTCCGCAATAGCGGATACTCGTACAGATCCCACGAGCAAAAACCCATGCTGAGATATCGTCCGCTTTCCAGAGCACGCAGCATCGACAGTTTTTCGATCTCGCTCAACAGCACGTGTGGCATTCGCCATTGTATCTTGAATATGTTGATCGCAGGCTCCAGCGTCGAATCTCCAAGCAGACAATTGTCGTTGCGCGATCGTATTAAGATCAATTCGTGACGAGCGTTAATCACCACGCGTTTGTAATCCTCGCAAAATCCCAATAACATGTAGAGCGGTACGCAAAAATTGAAGTGTCCATTTGCATTGGTCGACGCATCCCAGCCGGCATTCCTCATAATCACGCTTCTATCGGATACCGTTACATAGTTTTTGAGCGTAGTAGTTATTCTTACGTTTCTATTGCGATCAATCTCAACGCCATCGAGTTTGTATCGAATCTCATCGAACATGAATGCGACGCAATTATTTCCCAGTGCCACATCAGCTCCTCCGTCAGCTGATGGTCTGTTTTTCATTAGTTCTCCCTCGATGTATAGGAAACTCTCATACGGCAACATATACAGATCCTGTTGTTGTATGGGTATTCTTATCTCATCACTGTATCCGAACGATGTATTGGCGAACGGGTTGTACGTGTGAGTCTCGATCTTGACGATACGATCGTCGAAGATTGGCGCGTCACCGATGTTGAGGATGTTGGTCATCGTTCAGCTGTTTCGCACCGCGAATCCCAAAGACTGTAAAAACGCAACGTTCGATGCGCTGAGTTTCTTTTTCTTGGATGATTGGATATTGGCGAACGTCGACGTTGTTGTTGTTGTTGTTGCTGGCCTCGTAAAGATTGCGTTATCTCTCACGTCTTTCGATCCGTTCAACACGAGCATCTCATACGTCGCATACGTATGTTATCGCCGTAGCCGTCGTACGTGTAATCTTACGGTGATCTCTTCTCCTCGAAAATCGAGCAATCGTCCGTTCTGATCGACAACGCGTAACGTTAAATCCGTAATGCTCCGCGCGATGATCGGCAGGTAAATGATCTGCGCCGGCGTTTCCGATATCTTATATCCCGGTGGTACCCTCGGTGAAAATTCATGTATCGTATGAACGAGTTTGCCGTTGTTGTACGCGCCCGCGGTCACGTTAAACTCTACGCGGATAATATTCACGTTGATAATGTTAATCGGCATGTTCGATTCGTACCATTTTCGCGGCTCGAGAATACGATTCGAGAATCCTAGCAACGATCCAATGTTGTCGGGCTTGCTAAAGTTTATTCTGTATGCGCATTTGATCTCGCTATTCATCGTCGCTTGAATCTACGGTGGGAAAGAAGTTTGCCGCGAGAACGCTACTCTTCCCAGTCAACGTGAATGTCATAGACATGTCGGCAAAACTGTTTAACGAATACTGAATTAAATAGCGCAATATCCGTCTTTAAATTCACGCGCATAGACCGTTCGAAGAAACTGCAAGCACAATTGTCCGCAGATGCTCTGATCGTAAGTTTGAACAGATGTGTGATTGTACTGTATCTTCGTTACGTTTCGTCCGAAATATCGCACCAATTCATTCGGTGGTCGAAGATTGCCGAAACTATCGAAATATACGACACGATTTCCCCTCTTTGCGTACGCTACCCAATGAGTACCCGGTCCTTCGACGCTATCCAAATTTACGATACCGCTCTCGTTTCGATATATGTATACCACCGATCGGTAAAGAGTCGCGCATGAAAACACCTCTAAAATATGGAATGCGCACACGTCTTGCCAGTTGTAGCAATTGTACGTTGGTATTTGCGCCCTGCGGCATTTTTAGCGTCTCTTTGACGTTTTTTTTTCTTCTCGTTGAGACTCCTCGTCCGTATTTGTAAGGAGCGAGATATAATCCGCGACCTTCCATGGCGCGATTGTGACGTAGCATCTCTTGCAAGTGACGTTGCGCGGCTTTTCCGTTGTTCACCGCCTTCGCTACACCCGCCGCTCCACCGATCAGGGATCCGAGCGCACCCAACATTGGTAGAATCGGCAACACGCCGCCGCGTTTCGCTACGGGAAGTATTCGTTTCTTCGCCGTTTTTTTCTTCGTCTTCGTCTTTGTCCTCTTCATACCCATACCGAGCTTTTTCTTGGCTTTCATCGCTGCCCAGACAGCTGTGGCGGCGGCTCTCTTACCGAGAGTCGAATCTCCCGCACCGATGCGATTTCGCGCTTTCTCGGCGAGTATCCTATCCGCCGCGTGTCTCTCGGTGAGATCGTTGCTCCGAGAGTATGCTATATCGTGTTCACGACACGCCGCGTCCAATGGATTGATACCACGATCGCCTCTGGCTAATCGCTTCTGCAACCGCGTACCTGGACCGCAAAACTGATAGCCGGGAATATGGAATTCGATCGGAAGCGCGTTTATCGCACGATTTAAGAGACCGCTGCCTCTCACAATTTTCGCTGACATACGTAGCAATCTTTTATTAACGGTGGCGGACCGTCGATGTGCGTTCGCTGCCACGGCTGATTGTAATGTTGCATGCACGAACGATATTGTTGAACCTCCGAATCAGCCTTTATATATTCTGGAAGCTTGTCCCACAATCGTTCCACGTAATCACCAAAATTTTGCAGTAAAACAATCTTTGGGACATACTGCAGTTGTTCGGCGGTAAGCCGGAAAATGTCTCTTTCATCCAACAGAAGGAGAAACATTTTTGATACTGAGTGGTTTCGAGTCGAGACACCTCTATAAATAGGTCTCCCCCCCTCGTGATCATTCGCAAAATTGATTCGAAAGAGAAAACATGCGGTTCGTACGACAACCTTTGACGATACGCGTGACGAATTGCGATGACAGATTACGATCAATGGGGGACAACGCGGAGATGCGCAGACACGGTACGATGCTACCGACTACTATACGCGCGATCGTTTGCGGCCCCTCGAATTGTGGTAAAACCAACGTTCTGATAAGTCTACTGGAAAGTCCGCACGGTGTACGTTTTGAGAACGTGTACGTGTACTCGAAGTCGTTGCAACAGCCGAAATATCGATATCTGGAGAATTTGTTGACGCCGATCGACGAAATCGGCTACTTTACGTTCTACAATAACAGTGACGTCATTCCAGCGAGCGAGGCACGTCCAAACTCGATTTTCGTCTTCGATGATGTGGCGTGCGACAAGCAAGATACGATAAGAGAGTACTTTGCAATGGGTCACTCGAACGTCGATCTCTGTCAGACGTATGCGAGAATACCAAAACATCTTATACGCGACAACGCGAACCTGCTGATCATGTTTAAACAGGATGGTACCAATTTGAAACACGTGCACAACGATCACGTGAATACCGACATGTCGTACGAGGATTTCAGTGAATTATGTCGTACTTGTTGGCAGCAAAAGTATGGATTCTTAGTGATAGATAAGGACAGCTCGCTTACGAACGGGCGATACAGAAAAGGATTTAACGTGTTCGCGATACCGCAAAACGATTAGTCGCTGCCGACATTCCGTCGAGAGGAGCGAAACGCTCGACATTCCGTCGACATGGCTGGAAGCGATAATATTCGCGAGCGTGAAAAGCTTGCGAAGCAGATTGAGAAAACGAGCGAATCTATCCGCATGAAACATCGCGCTTTGAAGACCGGTAAGATCGACGACGATATCGCGGTCAAGACCCATTTTGGGCCTATTATCGAGCCACTGCAAAAGATCGCCGACAACTCTAGCTCAATCACGGTGAAAAACAAGCCGGAGAGTAATGCTGACGCGAAGATTAAAACGTTACCCATCAAGCGGTACAAGGAGGAAGAGGAGGAGGTGGTGGTGGATGCAACACCGAAAAAGAGGAAACGTTTGAAGGCGAATCGTTTATCGACACCGCGTACATCCGATCTATCGGATGCTTTACTGGTTGAACCGCCGATAACCTCTACACTGTCAGCGACAACGAGAATCGTACAACCCACAGAGAATTCCCGATGACATCATATATACTGAGGACGATATGCAAAAATATAAGAGCATATTAATGGCAACGAGTGCGCATAAACGCAAATATGATGCGCAAGGTCGATTAAATAGCAACAAGGGATACAAGTATAAACAAATAATCGCACCGTTGATGTCGATCGAATCGAAAAAGAATAAATCCGGAACGGGAGTATTCATACCTCGCGCGATGACGCTAACCGACAATAAGATCGATTACGTGCACTGGGACGACCCCAACGAGCTAGTGGATCGGCTACGATTGCTCGACGCTTCGCACCGAGCTGGCCACAACGCTCACGACAACGAGATCCTGTCGATCCTAGAGGAACTTCGCGAAGCCGGTCTTATTATAAATTAAACGGTGTCTCGACAAAACTTATCAGTCGATCGATGTCACTCACATCGAAAAAAAATGCCTATCAACAAATTTGGATTATTCGAACGGAGAAATGATGCGATCGACACAAGCGATCATTGGGGTAAAGTGGTGACGAGTTACTTGCGTCAAAACGCTCTGTGTCGCGTCACTACGGACTATGACGCGAGGTCGCGCAAGATTCGCCGTGTAGCGCAACCTGTGGATGATACCGATGCAGTCAACAAACTGTACGTGGAACAATGCGTTAAAACGTTGAAGAATCAACAGAAAGAATCAGACGAGAAGCTGACTGCGTTCGAGAAGGACGTGCGAGCTTTGCAGACTGCTATAAACGAGCTTCGGCGTGCGATTAACACTAATTCAGAAACGGCTATCAATCTGTAATGAGCGGCTGTAGTGAACGGCTTAGGAGCGGCTATTGTACACTTATTGAGCATCTACAAAGGCTTATCGAACATCTACGAAGGGTTATCGAACGACTACAAACGGTTATCAAACTACAATGAGTCGCAGTGATCGAAGAGGAAACGGCTGCAAACGAGGCTACGAACAATTCAAGAACAGCTGCGAACGAGGCTATGAACACCTCAAGGACGGCTGCGAACAAGGCTATGAACACGTCAGGAACGGCTACATACGAGGCGGAATACAACTCCGGAACGGTTACGAACGGGTCAGAAACGATTGCCAACGAGGCTACGAACGGGTCAGAAACGACTGTGAACGAGACTACGGACTACTTAGAAGCGACTACCAACAGGGTCAAGGACGGCAACAAACGGGTCAAGAACGGCAGTGAACGACTATCAAACGTGTAAGGAACGTCTATCGAACGCCAATGAACGGGCCAGGAACGTCTATCGAACGTCTATCGAACGCCAAAGAACGCCAACGAACGGGCCAGGAACGTCTATCGAACGTCTATCGAACGACTATCGAACGTCAATGATGGATCGGCGATCGGGAATAACCGGGGAAGCGAAGAAACAACATAGTTTAGAGAAACGGCAGTTGGTGAACGAACTGCACGCACCGGCGAGAAAAAATTTTCCCCGAAGACACGTCATAGTGCGGGGATACGATGACCTGTGGCAAGCTGACATCGTCGAGATGCGTCCGTACTGTCGTTTCAACAGAGGTTACCACTACATACTCACTGTCATCGATGCGTTGAGCAAGCACGCGTGGGCTGTACCACTCAAAAGTAAAGGCGGAAGCGAGACAGCTGACGCTATCGCCGAGATAATTCGAGATAGCAAGAGGTGTCCGAAAAACATACAGACCGATAAGGGGAAGGAATTTTATAATGCCGACGTGCAACGGCTCGTGCGAAAATATAACATCAATCACTATTCTACGTATTCGGTATTGAAGGCATCGATCGTTGAGCGATTCAATCGCACGCTGAAAAACGACATGTGGAAGATGTTTACGCTGAACGGATCTTACAAGTGGATCAACGCGTTGCCGCGACTCGTATCGGATTACAACGCGCGCAAGCATCGAACGATCGGTATGCGATCCGTCGACGTTACCCCCGCGATCGCTGAAAGACTCTTGACTACGGTGTACAACCGCGTAAATATCGCGGGTCCGGCGAAATTCAAAGTAGGTGACTCGGTACGCGTTAGCAAGTACAAGACAATTTTCGAGAAGGGTTACACGCCAAATTGGACAACCGAGGTGTTTAAAATTGTAAAAGTGCAGCATACTAATCCCGTAAGCTATTTACTCGAGGACTATCGCAAAACATCTATCGCCGGAGCGTTCTACGAGCACGAGTTGCATCGCACGAATTATCCGGACGTATATCTCGTGGAGAAAGTACTGCGCAGGAGGGGTGACGAGGTTTACGTGAAATGGCTGGGATTTGACAATTCGCACAACTCTTGGATACATAAGGACAATGTGATTTAATTAATCATACAGTGTTTATTTTTCAAGAAAAAATATGTACAGCATATAAAAATATACATGAAATATATAAAATACAAAAATCTTTATTAATACATTCTTCTCAATAATCGTATATAATACAATATATGAAATATGAAATACATATACATATGAGATACATATACAAAAATAATATTTCTTCTAATAGTATAATACACACACACACACACACACACACACACACACACAATCGTAAAATATTGTAAGAGAGAAAGAGATGGATAGCGGGAGAGCGACGGATGATAATTAGAATAAACATATGAGAGTAAGCGCGTTTCAAGTATCACATTGGAATGAAAACAGTGGAAAGGGTCTATGGTAGAGATGAAGGTGGTGAGCGTTTAAGAAACAGAGCAACTGTCAGTATCGAATTAGATAGCGTCGAAAAGAGTGTCGAGCGAACGGTTGAAAAGAGTGTCGAGCAAACAGAAGGAAGTCTTATATATCGGATTAAATAGATTATAAAAAAGAAAAGAAGGAAGGTAAGAAATAAAGAAAAAGAAAATAAGGAACAAGAAATAATACAACGGATAATGAGATTATTTATCTTTTTCACATTAGCATGTGCCCCCCAGTAACATGCAGACCCCCCCTGTGCAACCCGCTACTCCGCGGATTGCGTAATGCAATGTGTGTGAAGGTCTATGGTCGTGTTTTAAAGGCTCCACCACTGTTTCCGGAAATGAAATTTTGCATAACTTGCTTTCCGGGAATTTTTCACCGGCATCAAGTAAAACCTTTTTGCCAAATGAGTTTTGCGACGGACCCTTCACTATGGAGCACTGCCGAAGATGTAAGAAGGTGATAACAACGGTGCAGCCCATCGATGATTGCGATGAATGTTTTCCAATGTACATATGTGTGTACAACATACTGAGCAGAACTCATAACATGAGCGAACTCCTGGTACTACATTTCGATATGTATGCGCTTAATTTGATCAAACTGCATTTTATATCACCTCCTTTTACTGAAAACCCTGATCGAGACCCTGAAGATCGTGATAACATGCTAGAACCGTACATGTAATTGCAGTTATTAGCAGCCTGTACATAGCAGGTATTATAATTATAATTATTATATTATTTTTAAATTTTTATTACTATTTCTTTTATTAGTATAACACACACACACACACACACACACAAATGTATTCATTAACACATTTATAATAAATTTATATTTTTATTGTAGAAAGAAACATTTATTTATACACCTTTCGTTGCGCTCCCATCCTTTGGCATCTCTCTCTCTCTCTCTCTCGCGCGCGCTAGTTGTATGTCTCGCGATATCTTCGTTACGCTCTCTCTCTCGCGCGTTAATCATAAGTCTCGCGATATCTTCGGCATGTGTCATTGTTCTTTCACGCTATCTCTTTCTCTCTCGCACTTAGATAGAATAAGTATAGTAATCTCTCTCTCGCATGCGCTATGATACAAAAATGTACACGGTTAAATAATTTTATATTTTATAAAGTTATCCTATAATGTCCCCACACACACACACACACACGGTAGCATATCGGTGGTTTCGGGTACGATACACCGCTTGTCATCGTACGGGCTCAGAGCAATTTTCGTCTCGCGAATTGTGTATACTTCATGCAATTTAGATCTTATACAGGACTGTTGTCTCGTCATTTCAATCTCATCGTGCAAACACCGCGTGTAATCGTCGAATGTTACCGCGACAACGTTGCTCTTGACGCCTTTTGCCTTTTTTGTGTCTGTCTTACCATCGACTCGTTACGCGTACATTTTTGCTCTAAGCCCGACGAATTCGGTCATTATCGCACCGTTATTTTCATCCTTCATCAAGCCCGGCACTTTTTTATTCACGAGCGGTATACCGTACGCATTGTTCGCAGCATAATCGCTCGTATCGAATCTAGCGATATCGCGCTTCATGTTCTCGTACACATCGACGCACTCGACGTGATATATTAGATGTCGGTGTACATGATCTTACATTTGTCGCGATACAGGGGAGACATGTACTCGTGGTGAAATTCGTACAGACACTCTTTCGATATGTCGAGTATGCACATACCGACGTGTGTGTAAATTGGTTTATAAAATTTTACTTTCAATTTGCGCAATTCTACGGCGATTAAATTTTCCGAAAAAACGCTTCGACTATGGAAATTTGGTTTGGCGATCATCGCTTCTGCGCCGTATCGTCCGTCCCACTTTGTTAATAATTTTACATCGACGCGATTACGCACATTTTCCATCGTTTTGCCAAATACCGCGTTATTCATCAGTTTATATAAATTTTTTTCAAAATCATTTTTCGCAAGTGTTCTAAACTGTGTATTTAATTCGATATAATTGCGAAGCCACGGAGATTGTGTTTGGAACATTGGCTCAGACCACCGCGTATACCGCGTTCGATAAACATGACCATGTCGATGTCGGTAAGCAATTCGAACGTAATCTTTGTATGCTTCAACATGGCATCCCACGTGTATCCGGGGAGAGTATAGTAATACGCGGGGTCGAGTCCGTAACTTTTGATGCAACTATCGCGAAAGTTTTCAAAAATATCGGCTAATAACAAGACATCGATTTTCAGGTACAAATCGCTATATTCGCCTAGCGTTCGAATGGAGAATCGCGTCCAGATATTCTCGGCGTGCGCGTAATCGCTCTCGGATATAGTTTCACCGGTCAAGGAACTGTAAAATGATTCGCGCGGTGGTAAACATGTATCTTGCAACCTATCTACAGAGTTGACGTATTCGTACGGAAAGACGCCTTTCCGTGTTAATAAACTGAAATTTTCTGCAGATAAATTTTGAAATTTCGATTTTAAAATTTTGAGTTTGTCTTTGTCTAGATAAGATGCCAATTTGTCGAGACTTGCCGTAAGAAATTTGTACGAATCGATGAAGCGTAATTTTATATGATTTTTCCATGATTTTTTTTTGTCTTCCTTAAGGTCAACATTTTTCGTAAACGAAATATATTTTTCCTTGGTTATCGGAAGTAATTCGATTTCCCCTTCGAACGCCGTGGCTATATCCTTGATAATAAAATGCGCGTCGTAACCGGATAAATTGTGAAAGACTATGGGAATGCAAAAAGATTCTTTGTAATTTAGATTGCAATTTGAGTGCGCGGGACCCCTATATCGCCCGGTCAAATGACAATGATCGTGTACACGCGTATCGTCTTCTTGCGTAAACAATTTTTCACATATATGACAATGCGTTGCACTGTGAAATTTTTCCCACTCTTCGGATGTTAAATCTACCTTGGGGACATTTGTTGTTAAAATAGTCTTAACGCGAATTGCTAAATTTTTAAGTTCTTCAGTGAACCACGAAACGCAATCGGCGCTATGGTGAGAATTATAAACGGATAACGAGTCGTCGAACGAACAATGCATATAATACGCTATGCTAAATACTTGGTGATGTTGGTACACATTTTGTTGTTCTTCCTCCTCCATCTTGGTCAAAACGCATTCCAAATCGGCATAGATCACAAATGGAAGCCGCTCTTTCCTCGTGTTGTTGAACTCGAGCCACTTGTCATTGTCGCTCGGCAATCGGATAGCGCATTCGTTCATCTCCCCGCAGTCGACCATGTGTGACTGCAACTTGTCGTTCGAACTAAAGTAATGTAAACATCTGTAAAAAATATTTAAATTAAAGATTTATGCAATGCATTATATATTTTATAATTACATAAACTATTTAAATTATACGTACCGATCACAGATATATCTTTGACCGTTGTGTTTTCTCAACTGTGAACTGACAAGTCGCGATAGATTTTTGATCCATGCGAAATGTCCGACGCTGTTACCGTCTTCCACGTACAACAAGTTGACGTGCTTATCTCGTTTCTGCTCCGAAAGACGTATCGGAACAATGTTGTTCTCTTTCTCGATGCTGTACATGTTGATCGAGATATTGTTTGTAAGTTCAAATTTTTTTAGTTGGTTCAACGTCACTGGAAACTCAATATTTTGTACATTTAACACCGTCGTATAGTGAGGATATGAAGATTCCCGATTCGTGTCTCTTTCAACGGGGTATAGAGCGGCCACCACTGCCCACGCGAAACACGCATTGTCTCTGGATTGCACGTTAACCACCGCTTTCTTCGCCGTAATTTCTCGCGGCAATTTAATATAACATCCCGCGCGCATAGAATTATATTTATTTACATTAACAGTCAAATTCTGTATTCGCGACAATGCCCAACCACTATCGCGTTCCTGAAATTCTTCCAACGATGCTAGGGTGGGCTCGATAATGCGACGCTCGTACCACTCGTGTAAATCGGACGTGCGAAAGAGTTCACAGTTTCTCGTATTGATACTTTTATTCGCACGCTTATCACCCGACACAAATTCACCGTTGAATATAGTGTTCACTTTTACACTGTTGTGTGTTTTTATAACGTCTTGCACTTGCTCGAGCACGATGTCTTTGGCATCCTCGAGAAATTGACGAGGTTCGATATAGTTTGTGTTAATCACAGCACCGGTCAGAATACGACTATCGAACGCGGTATCGATCTCTCGCCAAACGAGTCTTTCCGCGTTATTGTCGCCGCTGTAATCACCACCGCTGGGTATAAACCGTCTCTGCAATCGAGTCTTTGCACCTTCGAGTCGCGCGATTTTAGTCACCAGAGACTGTCTACTTCCGATCGAGAGTCGCGGACGCTTGACACGGCTGCGTTCTTCGAGCTGTTTGATAAATTCCTCGCAACGCTGCAGCCATGCAACATACTCGCCCAAGGTGGCAATTTGGCGGGACTGCTCCACCAGGTCGCGTTCAGTCTGCTCGATGTTTTCCATTTTCTTCCTGTCTTTTTCACACTTTTAAAACACTACGTCACAGTTTTCTATGGAGCACTTGCAACAAGTAATTGCTCTTTTCGACCGATCTATGCGCTCTCAATTCGTATTATGGTTTAACACGGTAGCAGTCCTCAATATATATTTCGTCCAACCCTTTGTTCCTATTCAACGTATGATGAAATTTTCTCCGAAACGTTGATAAGCGCCACTTCCAAGATCCCCATCCCTCAGATAATTCTTCGAAATATCTATCGTAGTATTAGATATCTGTTTATAAATTCCAGCGGCCGAGTATCGGCGCTCGTAATTCCGCGTATGGGGGTGATACCGCCAAAGAAAAGGTAATCTTAGCAACCCTAAGATAAAAGATATCGTAGTATTAGTTATCTGTTTATAAATTCCAGCAGCCGGACATCGGCGCTCACCGTAATGTAATATCCGTGAAGAAACATGTCCCGACGCGTTAGTCAGCCTCAAAATCTAATCCTCTTCAAAGGAATACCGTTGTTTATATTGTTTATAAATTCGCGTGACGAGTAATTCAATGCGAGAGAGAGAGAGAGATAAGGATACGTCAAACGGAATAAATCTAGAATTACTTATATTGGGGGTGAGGGGGTGAGGAGGGGGGGAATACCGCGAGAGCTGTTACTTATATTGGGGTAAGGGGGGTGAGGGGGTGTACCGGGGAGAGCTATTTTGTTTGCTAAAACATGTCCCGACGCGTTAGGGTATGTAATACAATATTACTTATCATTGCGATAACCGGGTATGTAATATAATATTACTTATTCTTGCGATAACCGGGTATGTAATATAATATTACTTATACTTGCGATAAAACATCCAATTCTCCTTATATACATATTTCATCTAATTCTTTCTTATCTTTGAAACAAAGGCGCAAAGCAGCCGAACATCGGCGCTGATACGCGTTGCATTCCTTCCGAGAAAAAATCGTGGAAGATGATTCTGGGGGTCGCCGTTTGTTTATACTGTTTATAAATTCGCGCGACGAGTAATTCAATGAGAGAGAGATAAGGATACGTCCAACGGAAAAAATCTAGAATTACTTATATTGGGGGTGAGGGGGTGAGGAGGGGGGGATACCGCGAGAGCTGTTACTTATATTGGGGGAGGGGTGTACCGGGGAGGTCCCCCCGCACGACGTCATTACCCCTCCCCCGCGTGACGTTATCACCCTCCCCCGCGTGACGTCACCACACCCCCCCCGCGTGACGTCATTACCCCTCCCGCGTGACGTCATTACCCCCGCGGTTCCCCCCGCCCCTCACCCCCCTGAGATCCCTGCGTTAGAACTCCCCTTGTATACCTACTCGTAAACTACCATGTTTGACGAGATTCCAATGTCCAGCGCAATTAGCGGATAGATCGGGAGTAAGATCAAAAGCGAATAAAGTATATCCTTTGAAATAATCGTCTCTGCTTATAGAATTTTCTTCGTTCAAAAAATGAATACCTGTTCCCGAAAAAAGCGTTTGATAAGCTTCGATGTAAAGCGGTTCTTCTACGGAGAAAACTGGTTGCAAAGGTCTACTGAAAATTTGCGTGCCATCGACGTACAGCGAAAAGAAATTAGTAGGGAGGAGGGGCCGTTCCGGAGCCACTTTTTCCATTGGTGCGAGAGAGAGCGCCGTAAGAGCGAGAGAGATAGAATGATATCTGAGGGGCAAGGTGTCGGCAGAGGGGAAGCGTGGGGGGTAAGTAGGGCGAGGGGAGCCGCTCGCCGTCGGGTGGGTAAACGGCGCGAGTCGTGACGTCACGCCGCGGGGGGTGGGCGCGCGTGGCGGAGGGCGTGGCGAGGGGGGAGGGCGCGGGGGAGCGAGCGGGTCGGGGGCGCGATCGAGACAGCGAGCGAGAAGGACGGAGGTAGCGCGAGCGAGAGGGGGATGGAGCGCGCGTTCGTCCTTAGATACGACGCGTCAGGAGCGTCCCTAGATACGGCGCGTTAGGCGCGCGCGATAGGCGACCGCGGATGTTTCCGTCAATTTGCGACGTTCTAGTCGCGCGCGCTTAGAAAAGAGCGATATGCGATAGGCGACCGCTGACGTTTCCGTCGGCTCGCGTTGTTTCGGACGCGTGCGAGGGAAAGATAGAGATAAAGTCGACGTTAACGAAAGAGAGAGATAAATTCGACGTAAATTGAGGAGAGAGATAAATTTCATGTAAAATTTTTATTCTGTTCGATTCACGTTACATACATACATACATAGGTATATAGGTCGAGAGCGCGAGGACAAGGTCGTATTCGTATTACATCGTTTATTCGTCGCACGCAAAGCTGCCAGATCTCCTCCGCAAGCAACATGCAACACGGCGTGAAGGGGGTAATGAGGATGTGTAAGCGTACGTGTGAGCTCGGCGCTTCGGCTAGCTTCGGATAGTAGAAGAGGACAGAATACAGTCTTCTGTCTCCTTCCTACCAAGCTGGCAACGAAAGACGGGCGACGCGCGACGCTGCTCGCTTTTCGATATCTCAATGCGTGCGACAGCGTTAAATGTTTTTCCCTTATTGCTTTTTATATTACACACATATTTTTTGACTGATAAATATTAATCTATTAAATATATTTTTTAACTGATAAATATATTATACATTTATCAGTTGTAAGAAAATATCGATATATTTTTTCATGTGAAAAATTAAATGACAATTCTTATAAACAAATGTATATATATATATATATATATATATATATATATATATATGTATATATATTCATTTTTAAGAATTATATGATTTGATTTTTTAATATGAAAAGATATATCATAATATTTTCTTACGATTAGCTAATATATATAATATATTTACCAGTTATAAAAATATCTAATATAACAAGCTAAAAGAGAAAAACGTTTAACGCTGTCATACGTATCGAGATATCGAGACGCAAGCAGCGTCGAAAATTTATATGCTCGTTATATATCGAGCGGAAAGAAGCATAGCGTAGTGGGTAAGGCGCCTGATTAGTACGCTGCCTGTCGCTGGTTCAAATCTTACCTTTGAATTTTTTTTATCTTATTATTGTGCTATATATTTTTATTATTTTAACAGACAAATTAGTATTTTAATTATAAAATATATTTAAAAATCATTGAATTAATATTTTTTTATGAAATAAACATTTATTTATAGTTCTCATTGCATAGCAAATAAATTAATTCAATGATTTTTAAATATATTTTATAATTAAAATACTAATTTGTCTGTTAAATTAATAAAAATATATAGCACAATAATAAGATAAAAAAAACTCATTGGTAAGATTTGAACCAGCGACAGGCAGCGTACTGATCAGGCGCCTTACCCACTGCGCTACGATGTTAATTGACAATTCGTTCTTTCCGCTCGATATATAACGAGCACATAAATTTTCGACGCTGCTTGCGTCTCGATATCTCGATACGTACGACAGCGTTAAACGTTTTTCTTTTTTAGCTTGTTATAATACATATTTTTATAACTGGTAAATATTGTTGCGCTTGCGGCGACGACCTCGAGATACGCGCGCACGACACAACCGATCGGCACACGCTAACCACGCGGCACCCGCGCACTCGTGAATAATAACACGGTTTAAAGGAACGCAAGAACTTTAATAACTGAACACAGGATTATTCACAACACAGAGAACACGGAACATTGATAACGATAAGCCGCGGATCGAAACGCGACCGCTCAGCTTGACAGCTGGCTTCCGACTCAAATGACGGCTGCTCCATCAACAATTCCTTGACAACGAGATCTTCTTCCTCTTTCAAGACAGACTCGACCGCGACTCAAACCAGGGACGTAACACTTGCCCTCCTCTTCGAAAGATTGTCGTCCCGCCAATCACAAAATGGCAAGTTTCTTCAGGAATCTGATCGAATTATAGTTCCCGATGTGCTTCCATGTTCTCCCTGAACTGCTGTTCCAGGTTACCGAACTGCACACCTTCTTAGGACCAAACGACTCCAGTGATTCCACAAATTTCCTCCAAAGACTAAAATCTTCAGGCCAGAGGAGGGTATCTTCCCGTGGACCCTCCGTTCTCTCAAGAGAACTTCTCAGGCCCCTGCCTCGGCATTCGCCCGAAGACTCACGGGAAAACCACGGGTCAAAAACCGTGGGTGAGGCAGCCTTCATCCCTTCCGGTAATCGTCGTCTTTCTCTCTCCTTCCTTAACCCTTCTTTCTTCCTCGTTGTCAAATTCGGAATTATCACCAAAATTTCTTTTCCTTAAACAACAAAAACAATTAAACGAGTAACAAGCACCAAACTTTTTCATTCAAAACTTTCTTTTCGGGCCTCGGATATAGAACCATTCCCTAATCAAAATAAATTTGGGAATCCCTCCCACAACACTTCGAGGATTACTCTACCAATTACAATTCATTCAAAGATAATTAGAACCAATACAACCATTATTAAAACAAGCACCGGAAATCACGAATACTGCCATCCAAGCATTCTAATGAAAGAATTAATCCCCTATCCAAGATACATCCGTGCCCGCCTTAACTTACACACACCAGTTTATTTAAAATAAATTCTTTAAACATTTCAATATTCTTTTACAAACTATGCGGATCTGATCGCGTGCGATCTAGCCGCTCCTACAAAACTATAATTATTTTTTTTAATATTGGCGACTTAGCTGTTTATTCGAGATTCTTTCGCTCGTTTCTACAGTCGTCCGCTGCGCAATCATTGAATCGGGCATAGTTGCCCGGAGCGTGTTTGACTTCGCTGATAGTCCGGGAGTCGCAGCTCGTATCCTCTTCCTGATTGAGACGCCCGTCGCCAAATCTTGCAATTCTGTCGTCGCCATTTTCCACACGAAATAAATTTTCGTCTCAGCTCAAAGCGTCAACAAGATCACAGTCCGGTCGATCCCGGACGAGCCCCCAAAATGTTGCGCCCGCGGCGACGACCTCGAGATACGCGCGCGCGACACAACTGATTGGCACACGCTAACCACGCGGCACTCGCGCACTCGTGAATAATAACACGGAAGAAACGCAAAGGAACGCAAGAGCTTTAACTGAACACAGGATTATTCACAACACAGAGAACACGGAACATTGATAACGATAAGCCGCGGATCCAAACGCGACCGCTCAGCTTGACAGCTGGCTCCAGACTCAAATGACGGCTGCTCCATCAACAATTCCTTGACAACGAGATCTTCTTCCTCTTTCAAGACAGACTCGACCGCGACTCAAACCAGGGACGTAACAATATATTATATATATTTGCTAATCGTAAGAAAATATTATGATATATCTTTTCATATTAAAAAATCAAATCGTATAATTCTTAAAAATGAATATATATACATATATATATATATATATATATATATATGTACATATGTACATATATATATATATGTATATATATACATATACATATATATATATATATATATATATATATATACACACACATTTGTTTATAAGAATTATGTCATTTAATTTTTCACATGAAAAAATATATCGATATTTTCTTACAACTGATAAATGTATAATATATTTATCAGTTAAAAAATATGTGTATAATATAAAAAGCTATAAGGGAAAAACATTTAACGCTGTCGCACGCATTGAGATATCGAGAAGCGAGCAGTGTCGCGCGTCGCCCGTCTTCCGTTGCCAGTTTGGTAGGAAGGAGACAGAAGACTGTATTCTGTCCTCTTCTACTATCCGAAGCTAGCCGAAGCGCCGAGCTCACACGTACGCTTACGCTCACATCCTCATTACCTCCTCCACGCCGTGTTGCATGTTGCTTGCGGCGGAGATCTGGCAGCTTTGGTCGCACGCGCATACATATATTATGAGCGTAGAACGGACACGCGAGGCGGATGCGTGAGATAGAGAGAGACGGAACGACGGCTTTGTTCGTCGAATCTACAAGTTGTAGTAGAGTCCAAAGAGCAGAGCGTGTAATTCGCAGTCGATCAAGTCATTCGCGTTGAAATGCTCGTGTCGACGAATCGCTTCCGGAATATCGCCGAGGTGGTCGGTTTCCGTCCCGATATCGATGAAACGCGACAGCTTGCTGTCGACAGCCTCGAGTACGTTGGTCAGCGACGCGACGATGCGATTCACGCATAGCTCGAGAGTGAACAGCGCTTTCACCGTGGAGTGCGACATAGCTATGCGGTTCTTCGCCGTCTCGAATCGCAGCGTTTTGAGGTTATTTGTCCTGCCGAATCGAAGCGTCACGGTTCCGATGATTATGGACGTCGGAGGACGCGCGACGGCGTCGTCTAAGTCGTTCTCAAAATACGCAGTATGTCGTTGCGCAGTGAGCAGATCTCTCCACATGTCCGGCATCAACGAGATCTCTTTTCCATGGCAGTCTCTTAGAGCGATATCGACGTGAGATTCTCGTTTCACGGCGATAGCGATGTCGATGTACTTGTAGGCCGTTTTGGTCAGCGGATATCGTCTTTCTAATATGCGAATCGAATGTTTCGCGAAATTGATTTCGCGTTTGAACAGCCAATTTCTGACCCACCTGTCGGAGATGAAAAAAAGTCGACGCGATATTGCGGCGGGAACCGAGAGTCGGAGCATTCGCGCGAGATAACTCGCGAAGCGCATACTCACTCGTCCTCGGTGTACAGTCTGGCTTTCTTGACTACGGGCGGAGTATCGCAACGGTCGCGGGGAGCGTCCTCGTCTTTGGCGGAAGCTGCGTGGTCGTCTCGATGGTTAGTCGGGATGGCGTGATCGGCGCCGACGGCGCTGCGGACGTCGCCGATTGATCCCTGAAGCGATACTCCTGTCCGAGTCCCGCGAACATGATCGGTCTCGCGAAGAAGGATTCGATGCTCGTGGGAAACACCGCGACGCCGTTAACCTCGGTTATCGCGGAGAGAGAGAGATTCGTCGGAGACGCTCGCTTAGACTCAGACGCGCGTTAACCTCGAGTACCACGAGAAATGTCGCGCGCCGCGATCGAGGCGCGTCTTATATACTCGTTTTCAATCGCCATTTCGATATCTTTCTCTCGTGGCGTATGCGTTATACGCGTTAATTAATGCAGCGGAAGCGGTATAGAACGACGTGTTAAATATAATCTTAACGTTAGATTTCAAGGTCTTCCTCATCGTCGCCGTCGTCGTCCGGTCTCTTGACGGACGCGTATTCCAGACGATATATCTTGGATACGATTTCGCGCAATTGATGCAGAATGCCTTCGGCGGGACATTCTATTCCCAGTACACGAAGTTCGAAGGGACCAGCCGAGGTTATCGCATCGGTGAATTCGCTGTACGCGTAATATTCGCGTTTCTTGAGGAATCGGCGTAACGAAAGGCCGCCGTTATCGCGGACGGTATCCCCGAAAACGTATCCCACAGAGCGCCGTGTCTCGCAGTCGTCATCGTGCAATTGTTCATCTTGGCTATCTTATTGTCGTTGTATATGATCGTAGCTGCGTTCAGCGTGCGTGTTTATCGCGGCGTTTATCCTAGCCTTGCGCGGAAATCCGACGTATTCGACGGAAATCGGCCATCCTATTTTAAGTTGAAAATTCGAATCGGCGAGGTAAATGGAGTCGCCCGCGAATATCACGACGTCGCCCGAGGATCTCTGATACATGGCCGATATGCGAGTGAGATTGCGGGGAAGAAACTTGAAGTAGTCGGCGAACGAGAAGGGCGCGCCGTAGCGTCTCTCTTTCATATCGATCGGCCATATGTTGCGTTTACGTGCGACGTACAAGCGATGATTCATGATTAACGCTCCGTCTATGCGCGTCAAGGCGCACAGATCTACGGTATTGGCGGGAGCGAGCGTCGTCGTCGTCGTCTTCGTAGTCGTCGGCGTCGGCGTAGTCGTCGTAGTCGTCGTCATCGTCGTCGTCGTCGAACTAGTGCCGACGATCGTCGGAGTCGAGGTTTCCCGCGATCCGTAGAGATTTCGTATACTTATAACGTCCTCTATGCTCAGTCTAAGCGGAAACCGTCTGTCCTCCGAAAGCGTATACGCGTACATGACGGAATCTTCGCTCAGGCTATGAGTCAGACCCAGAGTGTGACCGATCTCGTGCATCAGCGTCTGAAGGAGATACAACTTGTCCGACGGAGGTCTCGTCAGCGTGATGTGCCACGGTTCCGTCTCGTCGACGTGTACCTCGGTCACGTGATTGGCTAGCTCCGTCGGAAAGAACGCGTGAGCGACAGCCGCTCCCGGACCCGTGAACGGTGACGGACGCGTCCCCGTTCTCGTTGTTCTCGTACGCGTGACGGCCCGATTGATAGGATATCAGTATATCGGGTCGTAACGTGTCGCGCGAGAACATCAGGGAGGATTGCTCGGACCATAGAGCGAACGCGGTCTGAGTCGTGCGCAGAGTATCTCTGCCCGCTAGTCTGAAGTTCCACGTGAGATGCGTCTTCGGCCACTTTTGCGACAACGGGCTGTAAGCGTGAATGTCCGCGACGCCGCATCGCGGTCTGCGCATGACGCGAATCGTTTCCCGGCAGACCGTAGTACTCCTGAAACAACGACAGCGCGTTGCTCAGGGAAGTCGCGTTGTCCAACGACGACGACTGCTGATTCTCGTCGTTCTCCAGAAAGCCGTAGGTCCGCAGATAACGAGACGCTTCCACGACGTCGCCGTCGGTCAGCGTCGTCGCAGCGACGAACAGAGACATCGATAGCGCGAGCGATAGCGCGACGCGCGTCATGGCTCTCGCGAGCGTGCGAGCGGCGGCGAGGACGGGCGAGCGCGCGGGGATCGAGACGATCGCGAACTATCGGACGCGCGCGCGCGCGTCTTCCGGCGATGCTTCGCTTCGCTTCGCTTCCCGAAAGCGCGAGGAAGCGTCGGTCGAGAGGAGAAGGAGGAGGGAGGGAGGAGATGCGTCTAGGCGCGCGGGAATCGAAAAAAAATTATCTTTCTTTTTTAAAACTTCGAGCGTTTATTGTACATAAGCGCGACATACATAAAGTGATAGTAATAATACAAACGTAATATGTATAATCGTAATGCGTAATCGTAAAATCATATGTAAGAGCGTAATGCGTAAAAAAACAAACGATATGGCTAATGAGTAGTAACGTAGAAGCGTAAGTGGTAGTTCTAAATATTAGCTGGATAAAGTATAATGCTACGTACGTATATGCGGGGTAGTCGTCGCGCGGAATTCGAGAGGGAAGGCGAATCGGAGTCGTCCAAAATCCCGGAATCGAGACGTCTGAAATATAAAATATCGTATTAATAGATCGTATCAAAATACGTGGAATGAGAGAGAGAACGCGCGTCGTCGAAGCGTATTAGGCGAAAAGAGATACGTACCCCGATTAAACGTCTACGGAGCTCATGCTACCGCTCCGCCACTCTATCGGCGATTCGGCGTCGTCCTCGTCCGATTCTTCGGACAAGAAGTGCGCGTGTTCGGGGAGGAGAGGCTCCATATCGAACAATCTTCTCAAGTGAAAGATATCCATGAAGAGATACTCGTTGTATCTATCCCATTTGCGATACACGGGCCTATCGGCCCACAACAGATCTATGAATTGTCGTCGCGTACGTCTCTGCCTCCGCAGCCAGCGCCGACGTTGTATATTTATGAGCCCTCGTATTTCTACTTCCTCGTCGAACTAATAAAAATGTCGCGCGATTAAGAAATATCGTATATTTTTAAAGGTGCGAGAATAAAAAAATCGCTCACATTCCACACTACCGCTATATTCAATATAGCGTCTATCAATCGTCTTAAGTAAACGATTTTCCACATGTTCGCCCATTTAGAGGCCACACAGGTCGCGAGGATTCTGTTAAATGCGGAGTCGTCCATCGCTCTCACTATACGCGTCTTAATTGTACGAATTCCAAACTCGTTGTGAGGAAAACAATCCCTTAGCGTTAATATATAACTACAGCGCGATATTGCTATCGTCAGGTATTACATTCGCATCGAAGGCTAGCGCGATAATATAATGCGGTACGATAAATTCGTGATTGCTTCGGAAGAAGTGCCGGAGGAAGTGCCGGAGAATGCGTCTAACCGCGTACGCGCGATACGAAAGAACGTTGACACTTATTTTCGAGGTAGGCGATAAATCGGCGTACGCGCGATAAAAAAGTTAGTCGTTAAGAGTATGTATAAAAAACTAATCGCTGATATAGGAAACGTATAGGCCACACACATACACACACAGAGGTTATTACATATATTTACATATACGCATGCGTTAACGCGAGCACGAGATATCTCTATTCACATATCGCGTAATTGGTCGCGTCTCTCCAACCACCAGTTGTGCAGTTTGCACACGTTTTCTAAGGCGCAATTCTTCGCGTGGTAGGCGCAGCGATAGCAGCGCGTTGCGGCTAGCTTTCGCAGTGGCCCGATGTCCTCGTAATCGGCGTCGATGATCTCGATCGCCAGAACGCGTTGCTCCGCGACTTCTCCCGCGATGTCGGCCAACCACTTCTTCTTCTCGTGACCCTTGACGTAGATTCTCATCGTCGCGTCCGACTCGAGATCCCTCGACGCGCGATATATCGCGTCACGAATGATCTGCCTCGCGTGTCTATATTCCACGTAGCCGTCGGTCCAGTGGAATTCGTGGTGATTCAGAGTGATTCAACCAACAGGCCCGCGACTTCTCGCTCTTCGTCAGCAGATTCCACGACATCGGGGCGCAAAAGATGTGATGCGTCAGATCTCTGCCGTTCGCGAGTATCGCCACCTCCTTCGTCACGAATCGCTCGTTGACGACAAAACCCTGCAGATCGACGAAGATCGGCAGCGCGATATCGCCCGTAACCGTCGCCGTCATCGTTGGGGGGAGAGAGAGACCGACGTTTATTCGCATCTTCCGAGCGAGAGTCTCGTCGACGTCTTCGCGGTTTCGGATTCCCTCTCTCTCGTCCTCGCCTCGCTCTTCTCCTTCCATTCGACGAGTCGACGCGTCGCTTTACAGGATCTTACGCACGACGTTCGTCAGCGGATTGTACTCCATCACGCGATCATGAATGATGAGACAATACGCCGTGGTGTTGGAAGGAACGTTGTCTTTGCAGTCGAATTCCAGACGAACGTCCACAGTGGCGCTCTTGACCGCCTCATTTTGGCGAGAACAATCTATCACTACGAGCGGACCGCAGTATAGAAATTTGTTCATAGTCAGGAGCGTCTCGTCGCTCTCGGATCTGTAATACGATCATCGAAATCGCGCGTACGCGTCGTACAGTACGGCGATCTTGTGTTTATCGAAGTCCAAATTCATATCGTCGTACGGATAGAAGTCGAAATTGAGATACAATTTTACGTTGGTCAGATTGCACGCGTCGAATCTGGAAGCGTCTTGCGATAGAACATTCTTCCTTCCGGTCTGCAACGCGAAGATGACGTAACGCGGTTTCTCGAGCTGCGTGGCCGCTTTTACGGCCCACGAGTGTTTGGTCGTGCTCTGCAAAAGCGGAAACTCGTAAAGATCCCACAAGCGAAAAGGCACGCTCAGGTATCGACCGCTGTCCAATGCGCGCAACAGCGACAATTTATTGACGTCATTCAACACCACGTGCGGCATGCGCCACTGTATCTTCATCAGCTCGATTCTCGGCTCGTATTCCTTGCGCGATATCAGACAATTGTTATCGTTTCGCGCTCGTATCAGGATCAGCTCGTGACGTGCGTTGATGACGACGCATTTGTAATCCTCGCAGAAACCCAACAGCGTATCGAGAGGAACGCAGAAGTTGAAGTCGCTGCGACACTGCTCGATCCAGCCGTGAGATCCCATCCCGCGTTCTTCAAGATCTTACTTCGTTCGGTTGTCAGCGACGCGTAGTTCTTAATCGTGTTCATTATTCCGACGTTGCGATTGCGGTCAATCTCTACGCCGTCGAGTTCGTAACGTATCTCCTCAAACATAAAGGCGACGCAGTTGTTCACCAGCCATGCCGGTGTCGAGGATGCGGGCGGCTCCTTAGCGGCGGAGCTCGACTTATCCGACTCGCCGCTCGATGTCGGCGGCGGTGGCGGCGGATTATTTCTCGTCTCTAGTCTACCTTCGACGTAGAGGAAACTCTCGCACGGCAGCGTGTACAGGTCCTGTTGCTGTATGGGTATTCGTATCTCGTCGCTGTATCCGAAAGTAGTGTTGGCGTACGGATTGTACGTGTGACTCTCGATCTTCTCGACGATGCGATCGTCGAAGACGGGTTCCCCGCCGATGCTCAGAATGTCTCGCATGACGTCGAACTATCGCGCGGCTCTCGGTACGGCGAAACCCATGGATCGCAGAGAAGCGGCGTTGGCGGCGGATAACCTTCCGAAGCTCCTCTCCTTCGAGCGCGCGACTCGAGTTCCCGCGACGCGAATATGGCTGCTGCTGCCGCTGCTGTTGCGATGCGACGTCGTAGCGTTAGATTCGTTCACGACGAGCATATATCATCTTATGGCCCCCTCGAAACCATAAAATTTTGTCTGAAACATTTTTCTCTAAAATGCTTTGTTTCCGAAATAATTGCGTGCGTTAATTAAAATGGCTCACCCTGTATATAAGTATTAATATGTAAATATATTATAAATTATATATGAGTATTATGAGTATATATCTTTTCTGCTATCAGTTATATATGACATATAAAATGGTTAATTAATATTCACATCATGTCATATATACTATTTTTTATATATATTTGCATTATATATTTTGTATTATATTTTTCACAATTTCTTTATGTACATATATTCAAGTTTTATTGAATTTAATTTATATTACATATTATAATGTGTTAGAAAGAGAACGAAAACCAAAGGAGAGAATGAGAGGAAAGTACAGATGGCAGTACTAGTATACTCGCTGACTTCGCGCATGCGCATTTCATTTTATGCTACACAAACTTCAAAGGTGCCGACAGGGAGTTGCGCTACTGTATATACTGTGTCTGTACGGTGTCAAGGAGGAGGAGGAGAACGAGCGCGTCGACGGTGGCGGTGGCGGTGGTGGCGGCGGCGGCGGCGGCGGCGAGCGCGTTCTGGTGCTACGCGGTAACGACAATACCATGAGAAGCGAAATTAAATGCGCGAGTCGATTTCAGCAAACCGAACAATATCGGTTCATTATTGGGTTTTTCCCCATCTCGCGTATTACGGCCGAATAGATCACGATTCGCCTGCACGTGCGACGCAAGATGGTACGCGTCCGATAAACCCGTAAGCATTATCGCGGTTAACACGATTCGCGTCGAGTGCAACTTGACGACGGGCGCGTACGTGAACGGGAGATCCGCTCACGCGATACACGAATTCGCGCCGAACGTTTCGCCGGGATATAAAGTGTCGGAGATCCCGACGCAGATCATTTATCTGCCGGTCATCGCACGACTCGTGACCGACATATCGTTGCATGTCGTCGATCAGGACGGTCGATTGATCGATTTCCGCGGCGAGGAGATCACGATTCGCCTGCACGTGCGACGCAGACGATAGAACGAACGCGGAGAGAATAGAGCGAGTCGCGAGCGTCGTCGCACGATGCTCGTCGTGAACGAATCTAACGCTACGACGTCGCATCGCAACAGCAGCGGCAGCAGCAGCCATATTCGCGTCGCGGGAACTCGAGTCGCGCGCTCGAAGGAGAGGAGCTTCGGAAGGTTATCCGCCGCCAACGCCGCTTCTCTGCGATCCATGGGTTTCGCCGTACCGAGAGCCGCGCGATAGTTCGACGTCATGCGAGACATTCTGAGCATCGGCGGGGAACCCGTCTTCGACGATCGCATCGTCGAGAAGATTAAGGTAAGATAATCGAAAAATGAATATTTTACAAGATATTTTACGGTTTATGTAAAATTAAGAAATTATTTCAAGCTTCATAACTCAAAAAGTACTTAACGAAAAGGTACTTAATTATAGTGTTTTGGAAAGCTCTCGAGATAAGCTACAAGAATATGCAATAACAAATAGTAGGTTCCATTTAAGAAATTGAAGGTGACCTTCATGTGACCTTCAAATAACTCTTCAAGGTCAAACCAATGATACCATCTTATGGCCCCCTCGAAACTATAAAACTTTTGTCTGAAACATTTTTCTCTAAAATGCTTTGTTTCCGAAATAATTGCGTGCGTTAATTAAAATGGCTCACCCTGTATATTTGCATTATATATTTTGTATTATATTTTTCACAATTTCTTTATGTACATATATTCAAGTTTTATTGAATTTAATTTATATTACATATTATAATGTGTTAGAAAGAGAACGAAAACCAAAGGAGAGAATGAGAGGAAAGTACAGATGGCAGTACTAGTATACTCGCTGACTTCGCGCATGCGCATTCCATTTTATGCTACACAAAATCGGGAGAGTTGCGCTACTGTATATACTGTGGTACAGATATTCGTCGTCGTCGTCGTCGCCGTCGTTCCTCTCCCCGGTCTTCTCGCCCCGGTCTTCTCGCCCGGTCGCCGTTTGCGAAGAATCGCGGCTCTCAGATACGCGCCTATGTCGCGCAGCTCGTACGATCCGACGGGGATCGCGATCGTCTCGTCGTTATCGTCGAAGTAAAATTTATTGTTCGAGGAATTCACGTTCGGTATCGTATTGTAGGTTTCGAAATTGGTCAGACCGAGTTCGTAATCGTCGTCGCTCAGATCCAGAGACGGAAAGTAGCTCGCTGTGAGAACGCTGCTTCTCCCGGTCAGCGTAAGAATCAGCGACATGGTAGCGCGCAATCGTCGTTAGAGACCGAAGGGCTTCTTCCTTCTTCCCCAATCGACTCGTCGAAGAAAACGCAGGCACAATTGTCCGCAGACGCTCTGATCGTACGTCTGTTGAGAGTCGCGATTGTACGCGATGCGCGTGTCGCGTCCGAGATAGCGCTCGAGTTCTCGCGGCGGCCGAAGATTGCCGAAAGCGTCGAAGTAGATCGCGTCTTTTCCCCTTTTCGCGTACGCCACCCAATGCGTACCCGGCCCCGAAGCGTCGTCCAGGTTCACGATACCGCTCTCGTTGCGACGAACTCGCGCGGGCAACGCGTCGCGCAGGAACACGCCTCTAAAATGACGCACGCGAGCGCACGCGGCCGCGCGATTCAACTGTTCGTTCGTCATAACGCCGATCATAGCTACGACGTCGTCTAACGTCCGCGCGGACGCGCGACTTTTTTTTTTCTTAACCGCTCGTCTACTTCTCGCGACGCTTCCACCGCGCTTGTAAGGCGCAAGATACAAACCGCGACCTTCCATCGCTCGATTGTGTCGCTGCAGCTCCTCCAATTGTCGACGCGCCGCTTTACCGTCGTTCACCATCTTCGCCACACCGGCCGCTCCGTCGATCAGCGATCCTAACGCCCCGAGTGCCAGCAACAGCGGCAAGAAGCCGCCGCGTTTCGCTACGGGAAAAGCTCGTTTCCTCGTTCTCTTCGTCGTCGTCGTAGTCGTTCTTCTCTTGCCGCCGCCACTGCCCTTCTTCCCGCCTCTCCGCGTTCCAACCATACCCATCCCTAGTTTTGTCTTCGCCTTCATAGCCGCCCATACGGCCGACGCTGCTACTCTCTCGCCGAGAGTCGAATCCCCGGCCCGGATACGCTCGAACGCTCTCGCTCCGAGCGCCCGATCCGCGACGTGTCGATCGGCGAGACATCGCCGCTCTGCGAATAGGCGATGTCGTGCTCGCGGCAAGCTGCGGATTGACGCCTCGGTCGCCTCGCGCGAGCCGCTTCGCGAGACGAGTACCGAGGCCGCAAAACTGATATCCGGGTATATGTAATTCGAACGGAAGAGCGTTTATAGCTCTATCGAGTAAACCTCTACCGCCGATGACAGCCGTCGCGGCGTCCTCCGCGTATCTCATACGCTCCGATCGCCGACGCGCTCGTCGTTACGCCATTTCGTTTTGTATGCACACGTCGCAGTCTTTGATGCACGGCGGCGGGCCGTCGATGTGCACTTGTTGCAACGGTTGATTGTGATGCTTATGACAGAGACGATAGCGTTGCACATCCGGATACATCCTTCAGATGTATAGGCAATTTGTTCCACAATCGATTGACGAAACGACCGTACTTGTCCAGCAGAAGCTTCTTCGGAACGTATTGCAACTGATCGACGCTGAGTCCGAGAATATCGGAATCGTTCACCAATAGAATAAACATGTCGATTCGTCGCGCGCGCGCAGGTGTCAAACGCGCGTAACGTCATCGCGTCACCGTCGTCGTCGATCGGACACACCTAACGACGCGATCGTTTTCCCTCTATATATATACAAGCGAACGCGAATTCTCGTCCGTTGCTCGCGCGCGAGTCTGCGCACTGACGTGCAGGTTCGCTCGCGACAACGGGGAAGAATCGTAAGAAAGAGAGAGAGAAGCGATGCGTTTCGTGCGTCAACCGATCGCGATAAGAGTGTCGAACGTCGACGGTAAGACGCGCTCGATGAACGAGGAACCGCAAAAACACGGTCGTCTGTTACCGACCGCGATTCGCTGCGTAATCTGTGGTCCCTTTAATTGCGGTAAAATGAACGTGCTGATAAGTCTTCTGGAGAGTCCTCACGGCGTGCGATTCGAGAACGTGTACGTTTACTCGAAATCGTTGCATCAGCCTAAGTATCGATATTTGGAGAAGTTGTTAAAACCGATGCGGGATATCGGTTACTTCACGTATTCGAACAATACCGACGTCATCTCGCCGAGCGAGGCGCTACCGAACTCGATATTCGTGTTCGACGACGTAGCCTGCGACAAACAGGACACCGTGAGGGAGTACTTCGCTATGGGGCGTCACGCCAACGTCGATTGCTTCTATCTGTGTCAATCGTACGCTAAGATACCGAAACATCTGATACGCGACAACGCGAATCTGTTGGTACTCTTTAAGCAGGACGGCACTAATCTGAAACTCGTGTACAACGATCACGTGAATACCGATATGCCGTACGACGATTTTCACGCGCTGTGTCGCGTGTGTTGGAAATACCGATACGGTTTTCTAGTGATCGACAAAGATAGCGCGCTACGCAACGGCAGATACAGGCGAGGATTCAACGATTACGCAGTGCCGTAGGGCGTCGTGATCGTCGTCATCGCCGTCATCGCCGGGATGAATCAGTCGTCCCGAGACGGAGGCGATCGTAGAGGGAGAGAGAGATAAGAGAGAAGGCGAGACGGCGACGAACGACGCGCGATGACGGACGTCGATAGACGCGAGAAAACCG
Source organism: Camponotus vicinus (assembly GCF_025532165.1). NCBI lineage: Eukaryota > Metazoa > Arthropoda > Insecta > Hymenoptera > Formicidae > Camponotus > Camponotus vicinus. The sequence goes on along the minus strand of NW_028141978.1, from coordinate 19,770,420 downwards.
CGAGAGAGATAGTGAGAACGCGCGCGTCGATTCGCAAGAAGCACAGAGCGTTGAAGACCGGTAGGATGGATAGCGAGATCGCTCTGGAGACGCGTTTCAAACCGATCGTCGAGCCGTTGTGTCGTATCGCCGAACGCGTCGGAGACGATTCCGCGCGAGGCGCGAGCGCGAGAGAGGAGGAGGAGCGGGTGAAGCGCGAGATCGCGAAGAGCGAGATCGATGACGGCGGTGACTACGACAACGACGCGTTAGCGCAGGGCGTCAAGAGAACGGCGACGCGGGAGGAAGAGCAAGACGAGGAAGAGGCGGAGGAGAGCGAGTTACCACCGCTATCCGCGAAAGGATTCAAGGCTAAGCAATCTCGGCGTTTGGACGGAACGTCGGATTCGCCCGCGGCGACTTCCACGCTCGTAGGAGCGTTGGACGTGTCTCCCGCGAAACAGCGCGAGTTCGCGAGGAGAGTACTCTTCGCAGTAGGTATATAGGGCCGGTTCTAACCCAGGTCCTCTCAGGGGGGGTGAGGCGCGAGGGAGATTTCGGTGGCGCGGGGGAATGACGTTACGCGGGACGGAGGGGATTTCGGTGGCGCGGGGCTGCGGGGCGGGGTACGCCTGTTTCGGCGCGTGTTGGATGTTTTATCGCAAGTATAAACAATATTATATCACATACCCGATATAAACAGTATTACATATGCCGATGTCCGGTTTATAAAAAATATAAACAGCTGCATTCCTTTGAAAGACAACGCGTGCGAGAGAGAGGGAACGATAGCGGGAGGAGAACGCGTGCGAGAGAGAGGGAACGATAGCGCGAAGAGAACGCGTGCGAGAGAGAGGGAACGATAAAGACTTATAAGAGAGATAGCGCAAAGGATGGAAATACATGCGAAGAAATTACATCATGATTTAGACTTACAACTCTTTATTCTTCTTTTATACATATTTTTTTGCGTACTATGTGGACTAAAAACTAAAGCTGCCAGCTCGCAATCGACGAGTTGATGCTTGTTGAAAGCGTCACTCGCGCGTATTACATTTGATACTTCTTTCGGATTTATTACAGTGGACGCGATATTGGAGAATTGCGTAAACTTGACATTAACTGTTTCGATAATTTTATCCAATCGATCAAAAGTTACATCTATGCATTGATCGAGATCGAACATACGATGTAACGTCGATTCGATCATCATAATGCATACGTTTGAAGATTCGAGACTTATGAGTTTGACGTCGTTAATCGTACGAACTCTCACTGTTAGCGGTCCAACGCTTATGAAATTGTAGCCATCTCTAGAGTCGTTCCGAAGGAAATTTTGAATATTGCGACGTTGCTCGTAGAGTCCCTTCCACGTTTCGAGAGATAATATCAGTTCCTTTCCTCGATGATCTCCTACGGCAAACTCCACGTAACTCGGCGGACCCACATTAGTAGATATGGGCCACTATGGTGCGTCAAAACAAACCCCCACCACTCGGCCCTTGGCGCCGTGAGCGTGACCGGGTGAAGTGGAGGGAGGCGTTCTGATTGGTGGACTAGGATATTGATAAGCTGGTTTAGGTGCTAAATACCTGAAGAAACAATACCTCACCTCCCGAAGTCTCGATTTTGATTGGCTTGCACCATAGTGGCCCAGAGCTGTGATTGGTCGACGCCGCCTATGTCGCCGATTTATCAAATTTTTATTTCCCTACCTCCACGGTACTAGACTCGAAGAAGCAATCCTCCTCCCACTCCAGCTCTGGTCCACCTGTATAGGGTTCCAAGTCAAATTCCCGTTACCTACGTCTTGGCAGAACGAACCCCCCACCTACCGACTTTCGGGGGGTAGCCGGTATATGTCTCGAGGAAACAATCCTTACCTCCCCACTCCATCTCGGGGCCCACTATGGAATATCGAAACAAGCCTCTCCGCTCGAACGGTTCATGACGCGCTTTATCGGAAAAGACAAAGTCTCAGCACGAGACAATAATTATAATTAGACTACATTGCACTATAGAGGTAAAAAGATGAACATGCAGATGATTGAACGCGAGGTGGGGTGTTATAAAGGAAGAAGGGAAAAGCTAAAAGTATTAAACATGAATTAAGATAAAAAATTTTCACATTTATTAATATTTTTCAAAACCAGGCATTTTTTTATAAAATTTTTGCTTATTATTAATATACAGAAATATATACAAAAAAGAATTATATTTATATTGTTATAAATTTATCATTTCTTCTTATGCTACTTACAATATTTATAATTCTATTTTTTAAAATAAAATCGGAAAATGCGCGACTTTTATTTAAAAAAGAAAAAGACGCCCAAGAAATAAGAATATTGTTATACCGTCGCATATCCGTATGGTAACGAATATCTGTTATTGATAAATCTACGCTTTACTAATACCGGCGCACATATTTTTCATTTGTTTCACTTCGCGTAATAATTTCATGAAATGCCGTACGTCGAATCGCATTAAATCGTAGATTTATCGAAATTTCGCTATTTTCTTCTTCGTTTTCTTGTGTTTCTTTTTCTCTCGCTAATAGTAGATTTTTTATAGAATTAAAATTAATTCGCCGCGAGTTCTCGTAATTGAGAGTAATACCCTTAACTTTACAAGTTTCGTGAGTATTACCCTCCGGTGTTCGCACGATGTAGGCGTAAAATTTCGGGCCCCCGGACACGAACGCCTCGATATAGCTACCACGGCAGTAGCTTTCGAGTTCGTCCGTCATGTCGCCTAGAAAATTTCCCGTAGGCGGCACATATTCGTTCGAATCACCGGTGCTTATAAAAATACACGAATCTGTATCATAATATAATACACGACAGTAGTTAGTACTAGACCGGTTCTAACGCAGGGATCTCAGGGGGGGTGAGGGGCGAGGGGATCTCAGCGGCGCGGGGGAATGACGTCACGCAGGATGGAGGGGGATGACGTCACGCGGGTTCTAACTCAGGCCCTATCAGGGATGACGTCACGCGGGTTCTAACTCAGGCCCTATCAGGGATGACGTCACGCGGGTTTTAACTCAGGTCCTATCAGGGATGTCGTCACGCGGGTTCTAACTCAGGTCCTATCAGGGATGACGTCACGCGGGATTTCGGTGGCGTGGGGGATGACATCACGCGGGATTTCGGTGGCGCGGGGGACGCTTGGGGACAAGGCTACCAGATTGCACACGCTGCGTCCAGCGGCGGCACGATTTGTATCCCCACCACTTTCGCACACTAAGGCATAAGCTCTCATCCGTGTACGCTCGACATTCGGTCATCTTCGGTTTACAGAGGAAGACGGATAGATTAGCTTCTATCCCCTTCTCTCCTGAGAGGTCTAGTGTATCTTACCTATCTCTCTGAATACAATAGCTATGTGATCCTCGAAATCTCGAGCTGGCGAGTTGGCGATGCAAGTTGCATCGTTGCAAGTATCGCAGCGATACTTATTATCACACATAATATTTCCCTATTGATTTCTTTTTTATAAAAGTTTATATGTTGTTTAAAAAAGAGAATATAACATATACAAAAACAAATTTTACATATTTTTATCTAAATTTTTATCTAACATATTTTTATCTCAATTTTTATCTAAATTTTTCCACTTGGCCAATATGTACGCTTTTTTATTAAAAAAAATTTCTTTAAAAAAATAATTGTAATAAAATATTTAAATTTATTTTAATAGAATTGTATTTTTTATTATTATTTTGTATTAATGTATGACGTACATCTTGTTGCTCAACGGAAACCGCGAGAAGGTGATGGTCTCTTCCGTTAAAAAGGAAATGTAAAAAATTTAATAAATGAATAATAATAAAAATAAAATTACAATAAAATAATAAAATAATGATAAATAATAAATAAAAATAAAAAATAAAATTATAATAAAATAATAAAATATAATCAATTTTCTAATTGATAAAAGGTCAAAATATTATTTCACATTTCCTTACATACATACATATATATATAGGGTTCGCCATCAAAATCCGGACAAATTTAAATTTGAATTTCTCGCCTTATTGAACTTTGGCAGTGGGTTGTTATTGTTTTTCCGCCAGTTCAATTGTTTATAATAAACGTACGTAATCTCAAAATGTCCGAACAAATAAGATCGAGTGCGGAATATAACCGAAGAGCGGCGATAATAGAAGGCCTTCGCGCTGGACGTTCTCAGACCGAGATTATTCGGTTTCTCGGTTACCCAAGATCAACCGTGTATGATGTTGCGGCTAAATTTTTTGCTTCGGAGAAGTCCACAGAAGGTTCTGCAAACCCGATGAGGAAGAGGCACTCGAAAGAAAAATCTGTAAGAACCCCAGAAATCATCGCAAAGGCTCAACAGCTCATTTTAGAGGACCCTGGGCAGTCTCTGACAAAAGTAGCTAAAAGTTTGGATGTGAGTGACACTACAATGCGTCGAATTGCTGAAGAGGATCTACGCTATAAATCCTACGTAATAAAAGTTCGTCAAATGCTCTCCGAGGCTGCTAAGATGAAGAGAGTTGCTCGCTGTCACTTGCTTCTAAGTTCGCTGAAAAACGAAGCTGCGGGGCGCATAAAGTTCTTTTCGGACGAGAAAATTTTTTCTGTCGATGCCAAGGTGAATTGAAGGAACGATCGTTGGCTCGCCCACGACCCTGATGAAGTTCCCGTAATAGCTAGGACGAAATTCCCGGACTCTGTTCACGTCCTAAGCGTCGTCTCCAATGAAGGTCACATTATGCCGCCACATTTCTTTCAAAAACACGAGACTGTTACAAAAGAGGTTTATTTACATGTTCTGACGAATATTGTGAAGCCATGGCTGGATACTGTGACCGCCGGAAGACCGTACATCTTTCAGCAGGATGGCGCGCCTGCGCACACGAGTCACTTAGTTCAAAACTGGCTGTCGGATAACGTTGACATGTTTTGGTCTAAGGAATTCTGGCCTCCGAACAGTCCAGATTTGAATCCTTTGGACTATTTCGTGTGGAGCGTCATTGAACGAGTGACCAACAAGTCGAGACATCCCAACGTGACATCTCTCCAGGCGGCTATTGAGGCAGCGTTCGCAAATATGGACAAGGGCGCATTGCAGAGAGCGTGCCAGCGCTTTAGGCCAAGAATCGAAGCAGTTATCGATGCAAAAGGAGGTTATATAGAATAATTTTCTCGTAAAAGGATGTCACTATTAATGTGTAAAAGGTTTTTCTGTAATTCTTACATTTTGATAAATAAAATTTTATTTAAAGAAATTATTCGTTTTGTCCGGATTTTGGTGGCGGACCCTGTATATATATATATATGTATATATATATATATTTATTTACACACTTATTTTTTAAGTGATATATATAAAAAGTTATTTTAAAATTATTTATCGCAGGAAGGGCCGGCTACGTCAGCATCCGCATGGACTTTTAAATTGTTTTTATTAGCGGCATATAATTTATCCGCCGACATAAGAGATAAATGCTCTTCATTAATGAGCATATTTAAAGCTGTTTCTCCTCTAGTTTTTAATGCGGACTTAAACACACAAATGGCATTAACGGAAACCGTTGTAAAGCTATTACGTACTTTCGTTTTTAAATTGTTCAAAAGAGAAAACATTCTCTCAGGATCGGCATTAGAATTCGGAAGCGTCCGAATAGTATTTATAATATTCGTTAAATTGGAATATTTAGAAACATTATTCGTGTGCCGACGTTGTAAAATTGCTTTCCGTTGTAATATTGTCAAAATTTAATTTAGAAAAATTTTGTTTTTCTTCCACTGTCTGATGCTAATGAAATCCATTCTTTTTTTAAAGCATCTTCATCAAAACCGTCGAGAGTTTTAGCTACGAAAGAAACATCATCAAATGATGTTTGTCTATTATTATCGAATAAACTTATAGATGGTTGAAAAACTTGTAACTTTAATAAAAATTCATTATTTATAGGTAACCTTTTACAAATTTCTTCTGCAGCTGTCACATAAAATGTTAAACAGTTCTCTCGAACAATTTTAACTATGTTTATGTGATCTTTCAACGTCAATTCGTTCAGATATTCCTCACATTCTGATCCCAAAATAATTTCATTAATAGGTTTTTGATTTTCTTTTAATGAGAATATAATATTTGAAGAAAATGGTTTTAAATATTCTTCTTTTATAAAATTTCCACAGATTTGGAAAAAAAAGTTTTTAGATTTTGACTGCAATAAATGGATTCTCGTTTCTGACGCTTGAAAGAATGCATTAAATGCGTTAAAAAAATTTAAAACATATTTTAAAAAAAGAAAATAAGCTTTTATCTCTATGTTGTTCGTCATAGATAATAAATATTTTCCAGACTTTGTTTTTTCACTCACAACCATTTCAGTAAGAAAATATTTAATTGTATCCCAAGATTCAAGAAGTCGTTCGATGCATAAATAATGAGAAAGCCAGCGTGTGTCACATAATTTTAATATTTTGTGATTTGTTTCTTGGAAACATTCACAAAATTCGCGAAAAATAGCTGTTCGTTTTGGACTGCTATTTAAATATTTTGCAATTTGTTTTAAAAATTCATCGCAATATGCAGGCATTTTGGAACAAGCAGCATGCGCTGCTAATGCGGAGGAATGGCACGCGCATGAAAATGTTAAAACATGTGGGCATATTTCTTCCAATTTTTTTTTAAACGATAAATGTTTCCCTGTCATGACGGAAGCATTGTCGCATGATAGGGCAACAATATTTAAAAATGGTATCTGTAATTTCCACATTTCACTTTTAAATGCATTGAACAACTTTTCTGCGCTTGAATCTTTGGCATCAATATTTATTAATTTAACTAATTGCGAGCGAACATCTAATGTCTCCGGATCAACGTATCGGACAAAAAAAGTCATCCATTTATTATTAGTGAGATCAGATGTTTCATCGATAAATATCGAAAATTTTGTGTTTTGAATAATATTGACAACACGATTAGTCTCAACCGGGCATACAACGTTTGTAATAATATTTGTACATTTTGTTCGGCCCATACTCATACTATTCAACACATTAGGATCTTTTCCTTTATGTTGGAAAAAATTAAGAATTTCTTTTGCCGTTTGATAAGGAATATTTTTCTCGGCAATTAATGCGGCATATCTGATTTCCGCTGATTTCTTACGCTCATCAAAAGATAAAAGTGATTCATTAATTTGTATATTTGAATCCTCATTCGAAACTCTTGTTTCAATATAATTTTTTTCTTTATTTATATGAACATTAGATTCTGCGTGACGATAGATTTGCCATAAACCGCCAGCGATAGATTTATCACAAATCGAACAAAAATATAAGCTTGCATCATGTGGCACTTCACGTAACCAACATTTAAATTGCTGAATTTCTAACCATTTTTGTTGAAATTTTGATTTACGCAATTTTTTTATTGGCGAATCAACATTATTATTATTATCAGTTAGCGTATTTACCTTAATATTATTTTTGTGACACGCAGAATCCGCATGTCTTGATAGTGTTGAATTGCACGAATAATTATTATTGCATATACTACAATAATAAAGACTATCGTCGGATGGTACTTTGCGTATCCAAGATTTATATCAATCATCACTAAGCCAAGCTTCTAAAAAATTTCGCTTACGTTTTTTGGTTAATTGATCACACATTTTGATTATCTATTCTTAACTTAATTTATTTTCTCGTTGGCACAATATCACCAATCTTTTGATCATTGTCGATTGCTTTGAACTATCTTTTGACTGGGTCACGAACGTATTCGCAAGACAAGCACAGTCAACAGTCAACAATCAACAATTAGTCGATAACAGTCGACATGAGTCGAGAAAAAAACAATGTCAAACACATATAATATTTTAAATATATATTTGGATATACAGAGTGTCCCAGATCACCCGTACATCCCTTTTAAAATGAAAATAAATGGCTTTTATCAAAAATCGCGAACAATTTTTAAGTAAATCGGGTACGCTCTATCAAATGGTGATATTTTCAACTTCTGATTCCGACCGGAAATACGCCATCCGCATCGGAAGTCGAATTTTTTTAGAGGTACATGGTACTTTTTATTACAGATTCGAATTGTACATGAAAAAATAAGAAACTTTTGTATCAAACGTTTTTTCTGAAACGTATTTTTTTTTAAATATGTTTTAAATTTTTTTAACGCATTTAATGCATTCTTTCAAGCGTCAGAAACGAGAATCCATTTATTGCAGCCAAAATCTAAAAACTTTCTTTTCCAAATCTGTGGAAATTTTATAAAAGAAGAATATTTAAAACCATTTTCTTCAAATATTATATTCTCATTAAAAGAAAATCAAAAACCTATTAATGAAATTATTTTGGGATCAGAATGTGAGGAATATCTGAACGAATTAACATTGAAAGATCACATAAACATAGTTAAAATTGTTCGAGAGAACTGTTTAACATTTTATGTGACAGCTGCAGAAGAAATTTGTAAAAAGTTACCTATAAATAATGAATTTTTATTAAAATTACAAGTTTTTCAACCATCTGTAAGTTTATTCGATAATAATAGACAAACATCATTTGATGATGTTTCTTTCGTAGCTAAAACTCTCGGCGGTTTTGATGAAGATGCTTTAAAAAAAGAATGGATTGCAGTAGCATCAGACAGTGGAAGAAAAACAAAATTTTTCTAAATTAAATTTTGACAATATTACAACGGAAAGCAATTTTACAACGTCGGCACACGAATAATGTTTCTAAATATTCCAATTTAACGAATATTATAAATACTATTCGGACGCTTCCGAATTCTAATGCCGATCCTGAGAGAATGTTTTCTCTTTTGAACAATTTAAAAACGAAAGTACGTAATAGCTTTACAACGGTTTCCGTTAATGCCATTTGTGTGTTTAAGTCCGCAATAAAAACTAGAGGAGAAACAGCTTTAAATATGCTCATTAATGAAGAGCATTTATCTCTTATGTCGGCGGATAAATTATATGCCGCTAATAAAAACAATTTAAAAGTCCATGCGGATGCTGACGTAGCCGGCCCTTCCTGCGATAAATAATTTTAAAATAACTTTTTATATATATCACTTAAAAAATAAGTGTGTAAAGATATATATATATATATATATATATATATATATATACATATATATATATATACAGGGTGACCCATTTTAACTTAGGCAGCCAAATAACTCGAAAAATAAGCAAGATAGAGAAAAATGTTTTAGACAAAAGTTGTATGGTTTCGAGGGGGCCATAAGATGGTATCATTGGTTTGACTTTGAAGAGTCATTTGAAGGTCACGTGAAGGTCACTTCAATTTTTTTAAATGGAATACCCTATATATTTTTGTACATTCTTGTAGCTTATTTCGAGAGCTTTCCAAAACACTATAATTAAGTACCTTTCCGTTAAGTACTTTTTGAGTTATGATGCTTGAAATAATTTCTTAATTTTACATAAACCGTAAAATATCTTGTAAAATATTCATTTTTCGATTATCTTACCTTAATACTTTTATGTACAAAATAATGAGAGGAATCAATTGGTGTAAAGAAAACACATAGTTGTTTTTAAGAAAAAATATGGAATTGTTAATTGCAAATTACATATTTTTTCTTCGAAACAACTATGTGTTTTCTTTACACCAATTGATTCCTCTCATTATTTTGTACATAAAACTATTAAGGTAAGGTAATCGAAAAATGAATATTTTACAAGATATTTTACGGTTTATGTAAAATTAAGAAATTATTTCAAGCCTCATAACTCAAAAAGTACTTAACGAAAATGTACTTAATTATAGTGTTTTGGAAAGCTCTCGAGATGAGCTACAAGAATGTACAAAAATATATAGGATGTTCCATTTAAAAAAATTGAAGTGACCTTCACGTGACCTTCAAATGACTCTTCAAGGTCAAACCAATGATACCATCTTATGGCCCCCTCGAAACCATACAACTTTTGTCTAAAACATTTTTCTCTATCTTGCTTATTTTTCGAGTTATTTGGCTGCCTAAGTTAAAATGGGTCACCCTGTATATGTATGTATGTAAGGAAATGTGAAATAATATTTTGACCTTTTATCAATTAGAAAATTGATTATATTTTATTATTTTATTATAATTTTATTTTTTATTTATTATTTATCATTATTTTATTATTTTATTGTAATTTTATTTTTATTATTATTCATTTATTAATTTTTTTACATTTCCTTTTTAACGGAAGAGACCATCACCTTCTCGCGGTTTCCGTTGAGCAACAAGATGTACGTCATACATTAATACAAAATAATAATAAAAAATACAATTCTATTAAAATAAATTTAAATATTTTATTACAATTATTTTTTTAAAGAAATTTTTTTTAATAAAAAAGCGTGCATATTGGCCGAGTGGAAAAATTTAGATAAAAATTGAGATAAAAATATGTTAGATAAAAATTTAGATAAAAATATGTAAAATTTGTTTTTGTATATGTTATATTCTCTTTTTTAAACAACATATAAACTTTTATAAAAAAGAAATCAATAGGGAAATATTATGTGTGATAATAAGTATCGCTGCGATACTTGCAACGATGCAACTTGCATCGCCAACTCGCCAGCTCGAGATTTCGAGGATCACATAGCTATTGTATTCAGAGAGATAGGTAAGATACACTAGACCTCTCAGGAGAGAAGGGGATAGAAGCTAATCTATCCGTCTTCCTCTGTAAACCGAAGATGACCGAATGTCGAGCGTACACGGATGAGAGCTTATGCCTTAGTGTGCGAAAGTGGTGGGGATACAAATCGTGCCGCCGCTGGACGCAGCGTGTGCAATCTGGTAGCCTTGCTTGAGGACGTGTTGTTTTATGACAAGTATAAACAATAAAACAATGTAAACAGCGATATTCCTTTGAAGGATTGGATCTTGGAACCTTCTTTTTCTTTTTTTCTTTCTTCTTTATTTATTTATTTTTTATTTATTTATTTTTTATTGCTGATGTTCGGCTGCTTTGTACCCTTGCCGCGCGTGTGAGAGAGAACGATAAGAGTGCAAAAAGAACGTGTACGAGAGAGAACGATAGCGAGACTTATAATTAGTGCGAGAGAGAGCGCAAGAGAAAGGCGTATAAATAATTGCAATTTTTTGTTACAATTAAAAATATATATATATATATATATAATTTATTTAAATGTGTGGGTTTAATAAAAAGTATACAATATAAAAGAAAAATAATAATATATAAAATAGGCCGTCGGCTATGTTGGGGAAGCCGTTTCTGAAAACAGAAGAAAATATATGCATTTCATTAGTTTAAATTATTTTAATAATTTATTTTAAGATATTTTTGATTATAAATTGTAAGTTACTTACAATGTTATCCATGATCCATTTATTTAATTTGTGCAAATAGGGCACATGTGGCAGGCCAATATTTGATTCAAAGATTTGTTGTCGCGGCAACGCGCTGATCCACTTGTAAGATCCGTTCAGCGTAAACATCTTCCACATGTCGTTTTTCAGCGTGTGATTGAATCGCTCAACGATCGATGCCTTCAATACCGAATATGTAGAATAGTGATTGATGTCATGTTTCCGCATGAGCCGTTGCACGTCAGCGTTATAAAATTCTTTCCCCATATCAGTCTGTAAGTTTTTCGGACATCTTTTGCTATCTCGAATTATCTCGGCGATAGCGTCAGCTGTCTCGCTTCCGCCTTTACTCTTGAGTGGTATGGCCCACGCGTGCTTGCTCAACGCATCGATGACTGTGAGTATGTAGTGGTAACCTCTGTTGAAACGAGAGTACGGACGCATCTCTACAATGTCAGCTTGTCACAGGTCATCGTATCCCCGCACTATGACGTGTCTTCGGGGAAAATTTTTTCTCGCCGGCGCGTGCAATTTGTTCACCAACTGCCGTTTCTCTAAACTATGTTGTTTCTTCGCTTCCTCAGTTATTCCCGATCGCCGATCCATCGTTGTTTCGATTCGTCGATCAAACGATGTGTGCCTCGAGTATCACCGTGCGTTTTATCATTCATTGCTAGACGTTCCTGGCCCGTTCGATAGCCGTTCATAGCTGTTCGATAGCCGTTCGATAGACGTTCCTGGCCCGTTCGATAGCCGTTCATAGCTGTTCGATAGCCGTTCGTAGCTGTTCGTAGCTGTTCGATAATCGTTCGATAGCCGTTTATAGCTGTTCGATAGCAGTTCGATAGCCGTTCATTACAGGTTGATAGCCGTTCGATAGCCGTTCGTAGCTGTTCGTAGCTGTTCGATAACCGTTCGATAGCCGTTTATAGCTGTTCGATAACCGTTCGATAGCCGTTCATTACAGGTTGATAGCCGTTCGATAGCCGTTCGATAGCCGTTCATTACAGGTTGATAGCCGTTTCTGAATTAGTGTTAATCGCACGCCGAAGCTCGTTTATCGCAGTCTGTAAAGCTCGCACGTCCCTCTCGAACGCAGTCAGCTTCTCGTCTGATTCTTTCTGCTGATTCTTCAACGTTTTAACGCATTGTTCCACGTACAGTTTGTTGACTGCATCGGTATCAGCCTCAGGTTGCGCTACACGGCGAATCTTGCGCGACCTCGCGTCGTAGTACGTAGCGACGCGACACAGTGTTTTGACGCAAGTAACTTGTCACCGATTTACCCCAATGATCGCTTGTTCTAATTGCTTCATTTCTCCGTTCGAATAATCCAAATTTGTTGATGGGCATTTTTTTCTCGATGCGAGTGACGTCGATCGACTAATCAGTTTTGTCGAGACACCGTTTAATTTATAATAAGACCAACTTCGCGAAGTTCATCGATGATCGACAGGATCTCGTTGTCGTAAGCGTTGTGCCAGCTCGGCACGAAGCGTCGAGCAATCGTAGACGATCCACTAGCTCGTTGGGATCGTCCCAGTGCACGTAATCGATCTTATTGTCAGTTAGCGTCATCGCGCGAGGCATGAATACTCCCGTACCGCATTTTTTCTTTTTCGATTCGATTGACATGAACGGTGCAAGTATGTGTTTATACTTGTATCCCCTGTTGCTCTTTAATTGACCTTGCGCATCATATTGGCGTTTATGCGCACTCGTCGCCATTAATATGCTCTTATATTTTTGCATATCCTCCTCAGTGTATATGTCATCATCGGAAATTCTCTTGTAGATCAACTCGTATAATCCAGGTGTACCAATGTACCTCACTTTGTCTATGATTATAGAGTCAACTGCGCCGATGTCGAATCGTTTGTTACCGAGCCACATTTCATTCTCGTCGAAATAGACACCGTACACGTGATCTGGTTTTTTTCGTCGCCACTAAGGAGAGCACTCATGTACTTTTGTGCCAGTGGCCCGAAGTGCTCTTGTAACATTTTTTGACCTTCCAACGTTTGTAACATGTTTCGAACAGATGGTGATTCGAGCGGGTTGCCCGTGGTTTCGAAAACATTTTCGATTGCGAGTGATTCGGGTATCGTGGGTTGTACGATTCTCGTTGTCGCGGACGGTGTGGAGGTTATCAGCGGTTCATCCGATGTATGCGGTGTCGATAAACGATTCGCCTTCAATCATTGTCTCTTTTTCGGTGTCGTATCCTCCTCCTCCTCCTCCTCCTCCTCTTCCTCTTCCTCCTTGTACCGCTTGATGGGTAACGTTTTAATTATAGCGTCAGCGTTACTCTCCGGCTCGTTTTTCACCGCGATTAAGCTAGAGTTGTCGGCGATTTTTTGTAGTGGCTCGATAATAGGCCTAAAATGGGTCTTGACCGCGATATCGTCGTCGATCTTACCGGTCTTCAAAGCGCGATGTTTCTTGCGGATCGATTCGCTCGTTTTCTCAATCTCCCTCGCAATATTTTCACGCTCGCGAATATTATCGCTTTCAGCCATGTCGACAGAGTGTGTCGGCAGCGACTAATCGTTTTGCGGTATCGCGAACATGTTAAATCCTTTTCTGTATCGCCCGTTCGTAAATGAGCTGTCCTTATCTATCACTAGGAATCCATACTTTTGTTGCCAACAAGTACGACATAATTCACTGAAATCCCCGTACGACATGTCGGTATTCACGTGATCGTTGTACACGTGTTTCAAGTTGGTACCGTCCTGTTTAAACAAGATCAGCAGGTTCGCGTTGTCGCGTATAAGATGTTTTGGTATTCTCGCGTACGTCTGACAGAGATAGAAGCAGTCGACGTTCGAGTGACGACCCATTGAGAAGTACTCTCTTATCGTATTTTGCTTGTCGCACGCCACGTCATCGAAGACGAAAATCGAGTTTCGACGTGCCTCGCTCGGTGGAATGACGTCACTGTTATTGGAGAACGTAAAATAGCCGATTTCGTCGATCGGCGTCAACAAATTCTCCAGATATCGATATTTCGGCTGTTGCAGCGACTTCGAGTACACGTACACGTTCTCGAAACGTACACCGTGCGGGCTTTCCAGTAGACTTATCAGAACGTTGGTTTTACCACAATTCGAGGGGCCGCAAACGATCGCGCGTATAGTAGTCGGTAGCATCGTACCGTGCCTGCGCATCTCCGCGTTGTCCTCCATTGATCGTAATCTGTCGTCGCAATTTGTCACGCATATCGTCAAAGGTTGTCGTACGAATCTCATTTTTTTTCAACACTGCTGATTGGATCGAACGCCTGCCTATTTATAGGTGCGCGAAATCACGAGTCGCTCAGTAGAGAAAAAATGTTCACCCTGCTAACAAATCCTTCCGATATTCGCGATTTGAGCGTCGAACAGCTACAATTTGTGCCGAAAGCAGTTCTATTGAGAACGTGCGGTGATTACGTCCACTACGTGTGGGTCAAACTTCCGGAACACATAAAAGCGGATCCGGAGGTTCAGATGTATCGTCGCTGTTACGAACATTACAATCAGCCGTGGCAGGAAACGCACATCGACGGTCCGGCGCCGTTGATAAAGAATTGCGGCGAATGTCAACGAAAATAGGTAGAGGCCTATTAAATCACGCGATAAACGCACTTCCGATCGAATTCCATATTCCCGGCTATCAGTTTTGCGGACCAGGCACGCGGTTGCAAAAGCGATTAGTCAGAGGCGATCGAGGTATAAATCCATTTGACGCGGCGTGTCGCGAACACGATATAGCATACTCTCGGAGCAACGATCTCACCGAGAGACACGCCGCGGATAGGATACTCGCTGAGAAAGCGCGGAATCGCTTCGTTGCGAAAGATTCGACTCTCGGTGAGAGAGCCGCCGCCACAACTGTCTGGGCAGCGATGAAAGCCAAGAAGAAGATCGGTATGGGTCTGAAGACGAAGACGAAGAAAAATACGGTGAAGAAACGGATACTTCCGGTAGCGAAATGCGGCGGTGTATTGCCGATTCTACCAATGTTGGGTGCGCTCGGATCCCTGATCGGTGGAGCGGCTGGTGTAGCGAAAGTGGTGAACGACGGAAAAGCCGCGCAACGTCAGTTGCAAGAGATGCTACGTCACAATCGCGCCATGGAAGGTCATATCTCGCCATGGAAGGATTATATCTCGCTCCTTACAAATACGGACGAGGAGCCTCAACGAGAAAAAAAAAAAACGTCAAAGAGACGCTAAAAATGCCGCAGGGCGCAACTACCAACATACAATTGCTACAACTGGCAAAACGTATGCACATTCCATATTTTAGAGGTGTTTTCATGCGCAACTCGTTACCGATCGGTGATATATATCAAAACGAGAGCGGCATCGTAAATTTGGATAGCGTCGAAGGATCAGGTACTTATTGGGTAGCGTATGCAAAGAGGGGGAATCGCGCTATATATTTCGACAGTTTCGGCAATCTTCGACCACCGAATGAATTGGTGCGATATCTCGGACGAAACGTAATGAAGATACAGTACAATTACACACCTGTTCAAACTTACGATCAGAGTATCTGCGGACAATTGTGCTTGCAGTTTCTTCGAACGGTGGATGCATGTGAATTTAAAGACAGATATTGCGCTATTTAACTCAGTATTCGTTAAACAGTTTCGTCGACACGTCTATGACGTTCACATTGACTGGGAAGAGTAGCGTTCTCACGGCAAACTTCTTTCCCACCGTAGATTTGAGCGACGGCGAATACGAGCTCGCTCTAACGGATTTTGAGACTTATCACACGATACCGAATGTGAATTCCTCGAATAATAAATTTTACTTTGGCAAAGACGACGAGGAAATTACGATTCCCGAGGAATCGTATGAGTTGCAAAATATACATGAATTTTTGAAACATGCAATTTCACGGAAACATCGCAATAAGAAACACATTGACGGCGGTGACTATGAAGATGGTGAATATCCGATAGTGCTCCGCGCTAATTACAATACAATGAGGAGCGAGATCAAATGTGCCTACAGAATAAACTTTACCAAACCCGACAACATTGGATCGCTGCTAGGATTTTCGAATCGTATTCTCGAGCCGCGAAAATGGTACGAATCAAACATGCCGATTAACATTCTCAACGTGAATATTATCCGTATAGAGTGTAACGTGACCGCGGGTGCGTACAACAACGGCATACTCGTTCATACGATACATGAATTTTCACCGAGGGTACCACCGGGATATAAGATATCGGAAACGCCTGCCCAGATCATTTACCTGCCGATCATCGCGCGGAGCATTACGGATTTAACGTTACGCATTGTCGACCAGAACGGACGATTGCTCGATTTTCGAGGAGAAGAGATCACCGTAAGATTGCACGTACGTATGCGACGTATGAGATGCTCGTATTGAACGGATCGAAAGACGTGAGAGATAACGCAATCTTTACGAGATCAGCAACACCACCAACAACAACAACAACAACAACAACAACGTCGACGTTCGCTAATATCAAATCATCCAAGAAAAAGAAACTCAGCGCATCGAACGTTGCGTTTTTACAATCTTTGGGATTTGCGGTGCGAAACAGCTGAACGATGACCGACATTCTCAACATCGGTGATGAACCGATCTTTGACAATCGTATCATCAAGATCGAGACTCACGCGTACAACCCATTCGCCAATACAACGTTCGGACACAGTGACGAGATAAGAATACCCATACAACAACAGGATCTGTATACCCTGCCGTACGAGAGTTTCCTATACATCGACGGACAACTAACGAAAAACAGAGCAACAGTTGAAGGAGAAAGTGATGCGGTACTGGCAAATAATTGCGTCGCATTCATGTTCGATGAGATTCGATACGAACTCGATGGTGTTGAGATTGATCGCAATAGAAACGTAGGAATAACTACTACGCTCAAAAACTTTGTAACGGCATCCGCTAGAAACGTGATTATGAAAAACGCCGGCTGGGATCCGTTGACCTATGAGAATGGACATTTTAATTTTTGCGTACCGCTCCACATGTTATTGGGATTTTGCAAGGATTATAAACGAATGGTGATTAACGCTCGTCACGAATTGATCATAATACGATCGCGCAACGATAATAATTGCCTGTTTATGAATTCTAAAACGCTAGAGCCTGTAATAGACATATTCAAGATACAATGGCGAATGCCTCACGTGCTGTTGAGCGAGATCGAAAAACTGTCGATGCTGCGTGCTCTGGAAAGCGGACGATATCTCAGCATGGGTTTTCGCTCGTGGGATCTGTACGAGTATCCGCTATTGCAGCTTACAACCAAGCATTCGTGGGCCATTAAGACCGCGACTCAACTGGAGAAACCACGATACGTTATCTTCGCTATGCAAATAGACCGGAAGAATTCCTTGACTAAGAATGCGACTCAATTCGACCACTGCAAACTAATCAACGTGAAACTCTATCTGAATTCGGAATGTTATCCGTACGACGATATGAATCTGGATTTCAATAAAGGCAGATGTGCCTTTATTGAAATCCAGATTCTGTTCGACATGTACGCGCGCTTCTGCAAGAACTATTACGGATACGAGTATCTCGAGCCGAGTCTTTCCGTCTATGAGTTTCAACGTCAGGGTCCGTTCGTGATTATCGATTGTTCTCGACAAAACGAATCGGTCAAGAGCGCAACCGTGGATGTGAGATTGGAATTCGAATGTAAGGAGAACATGCCGGCGAATACCACTGCGTACTGTCTCATCATACACGATCGTGTGATCCAGTACAATCAGTTGACCAACGTTGTACGCAAAATCACCTAAGCGATAACATCGACACAAGAGAGAGGGGAGGAGGATATAAATCAAAGTGCTGCGAGATGATTTTAGAGTTTGTCATTCCTCTCGACTGATGCATCGGGGAGAGAGAGAGAGAGAGAGATCTCGTCATGTCTATACCAACGTTTGTGGATCTGCAAGGATTTATCATCGACAAACTATTCTTCGTGAAAGAAATGGCAGTCCTGAGGAAGGGATATGTTCTCTCGCATTATTTTTTCGCAAGTCCTGTACCGTGGAGCGTGCTAACAAAATCTGAGCAACGTCAAGTTTTATGGGTGATTAGAAATCATCACGGATTACAGTGGGAAGACAGAAACGTTCCATATGACTTGGCTCAGCGTGTAATTACAACAGCTGTCGTTGGTACGATACACGAAGAAGAAGAAGAAGAATCGTCTGTCGTGT
Organism: Camponotus vicinus; assembly: GCF_025532165.1. Lineage (NCBI taxonomy): Eukaryota > Metazoa > Arthropoda > Insecta > Hymenoptera > Formicidae > Camponotus > Camponotus vicinus. The sequence continues at coordinate 19,751,858 of NW_028141978.1, read as the reverse complement.
ACGTTAAAGGTCTTGAAAAGCGAAAATGGCTGACCGATATACTAGACGATGCGGGAAATGGCTATATTATTGAAACCTTGGATGCAGACTATGAAGATATTGATTCTCTAAATAAATTAGATATTACCAATAGTATGCGATGTGGAAAACATGTTAAGAATTGCGCATTACAAAATGTATTCAAAATATTTAACTGGTGGTCGCAACGCCAGAAAAAATTGCAAGAAAATAAAATATGTAAACATTAATATGTCTCTTATTTCCCCTTTCTAGACCTTTCCTTGCGTATCTAAGAATTTTTTGTCTGAGCGTTATCTTCCCTTCTCCTAAAATTCAAAGCGTTAGAAGCATTGATCCCCCCACCACATTATACTTTTGGAAGATGAGCGTCATGTATCGGTTATTTCTTATACGATCAGTGTCGCGTTAACACCGCTCTCGTGGTTCACTTTTCATAACTCCCAGAGAAATGTACTACGTCGAAAGAAACAGAAACAGCGGCAGCGGCATCGGAAGACGCGTGAATAATTACGTACCGAGTCGTGATAAAACTCCATTTGAGAACAAATGTGACGAGTAAGTTTTATTTAACTTTTTTCTATTTTTTTTATATATATTTTTTTACAAATTGTATTATTACTATTATTTTATTTTTTCTGTAGCATTTCGTTGGAACGTCGTGCGGTTCGTATATTAGGTAGACGATACGCATTGACAGCTACGGAATTCAAATTCCTCGAAATTGGTATCAACGTAGGTCCACCGAGTTACGTGGAGATTGTCATAGGAGATCATCGAGGAAAAGAACTGATATTATCTCTCGAAATATGGAAGGGACTCTACGAGCAACGTCGCAATATTCAAAATTTACTTCGGAACGACTCTAAAGATGACTACAATTTCATAAGCGTTGGACCGCTAACAGTGAGAGTTCGTACGATTAACGACGTCAAACTCATAAGTCTCGAATCTTCAAACGTATGCTTGATGATGGTCGAATCGACGTTACATCGTATGTTCGATCTCGATCAATGCATAGATATAACTTTTGATCGATTGGGTAAAATTATCGAAACAGTTGATGTCAAATTTACGCAATTCTCCAATATCGCAGCCACTGTAATAAATCCGAAAGAAGTATCATATGTAATACGCGCGAGTGATGCTTTCAACAAGCATCAGCTCGTCGATTGTGAGCTGGCAGCTTTAGTTTTTAGTCCATTGTACGTAAGAAATAAAAAATATATATATATAAAACATAAATAAAGAGTTTTAAGTCTAAATCATGACGTAATTTCTTCGCACGCATTTCCATCCACCCAATCCTCTTCAAAGGAATACCGCTTATATTGTTTAATTCGAAAAAAATCTAGAATTACTTATATTGTGGGAGAGGGGGTGTATCGCAAGAGCACAAAACTATTTTGTTTGCGAAAACATGTCCCGACGCGTTAGTCAGCCTTAAGACCCAATCCTCTTCAAAGGAATACCGCTTATATTGTTTAATTCGAAAAAAATCTAGAATTACTTATATTGTGGGAGAGAGGGTGTACCGCAAGAGCACAAAACTATTTTGTTTGCGAAAACATGTCCCGACGCGTTAATCAGCCTTAAGACCCAATCCTCTTCAAATACCGTTGTTTATCAACCGGACATCGGTTTATGATTGTTTATACTTGTCATAAAACATCCAACACGTCCCCAAGCGTCCCCCGGCCCGCCCCGCAGCCCCCGCGCCTACGAAATCCCCTCCGTCCCGCGTGACGTCATTCCCCCGCGCAACCGAAAACCCCCTCCATCCTGCGTGACGTCATTCCCCCGCGCCGCTGAGATCCCCTCGCGCCTCACCCCCCCTGAGAGGACCTGAGTTAGAACTCTCCTTGTATACCTATTTACTAGATATATCTACCTGACTTCCGCCTGGACCGTTGACTGTGACGGACGCGTCTCCGTGCTCTCTCATATTATACATTATAAAGAGTTTCATCTGAGTTCTTTCATCGGTCTCCCCCGTTGTTTCGGGAGTGTATATATTTTTGCCGCCTTCTGAACGCCGCACTTTTCTGTATTCCTTCATTTTTGCTGTGACTCGGCGTGTTCGCGGCCGCCACTGTAATCTGCTGCGTCACGTTGTGCCCGGCCATCTTTGTTCGACCGGGCGCCCGCGTGGCAACGACACAAGACTTCTTGGTCTGTATTTGACTCATTATGTCCATCCAGGACCCTATAAAAGACCCTATTAATCCGAATCTTTCTTCAATTGACAATGACGCAACTATAATACGCTCAGAATCCGATATGACTGGTCCCAGTGATGAGGACAAACTTGACTATATTGCTAATTCCCTTCCTCCCTTTTCTCCTTCTTCAAGTCCCGCTATGGAAATTGAGATAGACTCTGGATCTAATGATGCCATACCTGTTTTTCAGCCGGCGACCGCTGGACTCGACCATTCTGTGGCGATTCCTGTTCCTGCTCTTGATGTGATTCCGGATTTACGATCGAGCTCCTTGAAACCTGACCAAAAATCGAATAAGAGAAAAAAAGAACATCACAATTCCTTGGCATCTGTGAGTAAACGTCAAGTTCTGGGTGTGGGGGATGGTCAGCTGCCTCTCCAAGGTAAGACAACTCTTGTCGATGCTTCTTTTAAGGGCTCCTCCTTACCCGAGACTGGCTCTCAGGATCTTCTCTCTACTCGCGATAACACGTATGACATTGATTCGTTGGGCCCTTTTGACGTTATTGTACAAAAAGACAAAGAGAATAATCACTCTTCCCCTATAGACCCATTAGCGGTAGGCCGTCTCCTTTATACAACCAACAAGAATGACATTCTTGAGATAAAAAAAGTTGGTTTTTCAAAAATTAATATTCGCCTTAAGTCACGCGAAGCTGCTAATGGTTTAATTTCTAATCGCATATTAAAAGAGAAAAAATATTTAGTATATGTTCCACTTTATCGCACAACAAGGAAGGGCATTATTCGAGGTGTTCCACTCGATATCACAGATGACGAGATCTTGAGAGGTCTTGACTCCAAAATTAAGATCTCATCAGTTCAGAGGCTCAGTAGAAGGAGGAGAGATCTTCCTTCCCCTCCTCTCCCTAATGTAAATATTAATGTAAATAGTAATGTAAATATTACCAATCATAATAACTTGACCCCCTCTCGAACTATCCTTGTTACGTTCGGAGGTCAGACTCTTCCAGACTATATTTATTTATTTATGCTAAAATATTCAGTTCTCCCTTTTATTTCGAGGACTTCGCTATGCTTCTCTTGCTATCGTTTTGGACACATCGGCGCACATTGTAAGGGCCGTGCTCGCTGTATTGACTGTGGGGATGACAGGCATGAGGGTGGTGTTCTCTGTCCTAAAAAGGATTGCGAGCCGACGTGTATCAACTGTGGTGGACCACACAAAGCTTCCAACTATAATTGTCCGGAATATATTGCCCAGAGGAGGACGAGAGAGATCTCCGCACACGAAAACATTTCCCTCTCGGAAGCGGCGTCCCGTGTCCGAGGGCGCTCCAAAACTCCGCACGAACAATTCTCTTCAGGCAATAGTGAGTTTCCTAGACTCCCGTCCACTTCCTCGACGTCTCGAGGGCGTTCTGGACCTCCACCTCCGGCCTACCTCTACTCTCAGGTGTTGTCATCTTCCTCCTCCTCCCCTCCCTTTGAACTCGGTAACTCCTCGGCGAATAACTCTGTATCCCTTTCCCAGTCTTCTCACCCTTCCGATTTTATTGCTTCCTTGTCAGGAACCCTCCCAAGGTTTAAGCACAATACTCCTTTTATACAATCTAAGCCCAGCGATGTTAACAATAATAACAATTATAAACCTTCCTATCAAGACCCTCGTTCGAAAGGATTCAGCCCCGTGGCGGGACCTTATCCACAGTCGGTCTCCCCACCCCTCCTCTTTTATATCCTAATGGCAGGGTTCCCTCGTCTCCCTCTGGTAACGGGGTGGCTTTAGGAGCGGGATCTGATCCCCCTCCCCCGCCACTTCTATCATTTATCTTGACTGCTCTCGCCCTCGCAGCTCAAGCAACTCTTACAAATACTTTACGACATCATCGAGAGGCTCGAACCTTTCCTTAGATTACTGGGCCTCCATGACTTTATTTGTAAAATCTCAAACCAGCTTGCGGCAGCCTTTGATGTTACGAGTTTTTCTAATGCCCATGCTTGAGATGCCTGAGATTAATTGCTCCGGACGTCCGACTCTCTCCCCTTTGGCCATTCTCCAATGGAATTGCCACTCCCTGTCGAGCAAACTCGATGTGGCCACATCTCTTTTTGCCGGTTACGACGTGTTGGCTCTCTCTGAGACGTGGCTTACTGTGGATTCTCGTTTTCTTTTACACGATTTTAACGTTTTTCGGAAGGATTCCCCCTCTCGATTTGGAGGGGGGCTTATTTTAGCTGTCCGCTCTTCATTAACTTACACTTATATTGAAGATACTTTTTCAATTGAAAATAAACTTAATACTCAAGCTATCATTATCCATTTCGAAAATTTGGAATTATCCATAATCTCTATCTATAGAAACCCCAACGGCTCCCTTTCTCGAGAAGACTATAACTCTCTTTTTGCGTTTTGCCAATCCTTTTCCAACGCCATTCTGGTAGGCGACTTTAATGCTCATCACAATGAGTGGGGCAGTGAACGAACAAACAACGAAGGAGAGAATCTGCTCTCTGCCGCGACTGAGGCAACCTTTTCCTGTATTAATGACGGATCCCCGACCTTCCTGACCCGCCCCGGCCAAAGGATTTCGGCGATTGACCTTGCCTTTATTTCTCCATTATCGGCCTCTGCGAATCCATTACACTAAGCGACACCTTCTTTAGTGACCACTTTCCGGTGGTGACTCTCTTTAAACGTGCTCCTTTAAGGAAAAAATTTTTCTCTCATAAATTTAAACACAGCAAAACTTTAGACGAATTGTTTTTAAAAAATCTTTCCTCCTCTTTTGGCTCTCTTAAGGAGGCCTTATCTGATCAATCGCTTAATCCTAACCAAAAGTATCTCACCTTTTCAGAGCATATTCTTCAACAGTGGCCATCCTACTCGGGGGAAGCTCGACCCCCGAAGCGGCGCCCTCGACGCGGAGAGGGCAAATTCTCCCCACCCGCCCCGTGGTGGAATGATACCTGCCAGGAGGCGGTGAATGCCAGACGCAGGCTGCTCTCTATCCTTAAGAAACAACCGTCCTCAAATTATCTTGGTTTTAAGAAGCAAGAGGCGATCTCTAGAAGAGTCTTGAGAGCGGAGAAGCGCAGAGGCTGGAGGGAGTTTTGCTCTAACTTAAACCCAAATACTCCGGTTATCCATCTCTGGAACTTTATTAAGCGATTTAGAATCCGTCATTTTGAGAGTCCTAAGACTCCTTCTTCCTCTAACTACTGCTCCTCGGATACCGTACAAAATACTATAAATTCTCTCTGCCCCCCATTTGCGTTTCACCAAGCTTTTTCATCTATGAAAGATTTTCCTCAGAACTATTCATGTAAAATTTTTGATCACCCTTTTTCTAAAGTAGAGTTAACCTCGGTTATCCGCTTCCTTAAAATTCGTTCTTCCCCCGGCCTCGATCGCGTTGACAACCGTATGCTCTCTCTTTTACCGGATGAATACCTGGGGATTCTCCTCGACATCCTCAATCAGATATTTGACTCCGGGTCGTTTCCGGCTTCTTGGCGACACTCTTTGGTTTATCTTATCCCCAAATCGGCTCCGGGTAAGCTCAGACCGATCTCTTTGACTTCCTGTCTCCTTAAGATCTTAGAAAGACTTATTCTATATCGTCTAAGCTGGTGGGTGGAATCGACCGGTGTCCTCCCAGCCTTTCAATTCGGCTTCCGAAAGCGATCCTCATGCCTGGATAACCTGGGTATTCTCACCTCAGAAATCCATCATGGCTTTGTTTCCAAACAATCGACAGTTTGCCTCTTCCTCGACATCCAGGGAGCTTTTGATAACGTAATCCCTTCCCTATTAACCTCACATTTAATTGACATGGGCCTCCCGCCCAAATTTTGTTGGTTCGTATTCCAATTAACATGTCTCAGAGAGCTGCAATTTGTCGTTGACGGGGATTTAACAGAGATGCTCTTCTCTTGTAAGGGTGTCCCTCAGGGATCTATTCTGAGCCCGATCCTCTTTAATTTATATTTGTCGCGTTGCGGCTCTTCTGTGTCCGACGGCTGTCGTCTGGTCCAGTTTGCGGACGATATTGCTCTCTATATACGGTCTTCTGACCTAGATTTTTCACGTGTGGCTCTTGAGCGGGCAGCGGGTGCCCTCTCTACTTTATTGCTTAACAGAGGTTTGGTAATTTCCCCCTCTAAATCGGCACTTATGATTTTTACTAGAAAACGGACAAATTATTTGAATTATTCCATTTCTTTGAACAATGCTGACATATTCCCAGTGTCTTCTTATAGGTTCCTGGGAGTTCTCATGGAACCTCATTTGACAGGTAATCTACACGCTAAATTTCTTATCAATAAGTGCGGTAAACTTGCTAATGTCATTAAATTCCTTCGGGGAGTGTGGTGGGGCTCTTGTCCTAAGACCATGCTCATGGTATACAAAGCTATGATTAGGGGATCCTTCGACTATGCCTCTTTCCTGTTTCCGTTCAGCAACGCGAGCCTAACCGAGAGCTTGGAACGAGTCTCCAGGAGGGCCCTGAGATATTGCATTGGCCTTAGACGTTCGACCCCATGTAATGTGGTATACGCTGAATCTAGTATTGGACCCGCTCGCTTTAGATCTGATTTGTTGGCCCGTAAGCTCATATTCAAATCATTTGCTACTAAGCCAAACATTCTTATTAACAAACTACAAGATCTCCATTTCACGAATATGGATACGGGCTTTCGCTCTAATGTGTATGAAAGGTTTCCTCTATATCGAGCATATCGATTTGTTAGAGAATACAAATCAAGGATTGCCTTCTTCTCCAGGATTCCAATGTTTCTTTTTTCTTATGAAACTTCGACCTACGTTCCAAACGTAGACTTTACACTGCCACATGTGGTGGAACAGATTTCCTCTGCGGCATATCCTCAGCTTGCTTTTAGATCCTCTCTCTCGCATCATATCGAGGGAAGATGCCTATTTTTCACGGATGCATCCAAAACTAATTCTCACCCGCATACTGGCGCGGCTTATTATTCTCCAGACATACCTATGCAGCGAAAATATAAGCTTGATGGATGTTTTTCAATTTTTTCGGCTGAATGCATTGCCATCATATGCGCAGTGGATTGCATTCTTGAAAGGGCTATCAAAAAAACCTCGATATTCACAGACTCCCGCAGCGTGGTGGAGACCGTGTCCAGATGTACGCTGGACGGGGACCCCCCATATCTGATATTGATTCTTAAAAATAAGCTGAGGTCGGCTTCTCTTCAAGGATTAGACATCGTCCTTATCTGGATCCCTTCCCATGTGGGAATTCTCGGCAATGAGACAGCGGATTTCCTGGCAGGAGAGGCAACTCGGCATGGAGAGGCGGTTGATTTTCTCCCCCCCCCATACCGATTTTTACTCCGTTGTAAGGGAGAGATACTTTGATGCGGTCGAGAAACATTTACTTGCACTGGTTAAAAACCATGGCAAACAATATTTCACTCTCTATCCCGCCTTCGCGAGAAACCCTTGGTTTGTTAGACTTAAACTGAATCGATCGGAAATCGCAACAATTAGCAGAATCAGATCTAACCATTACAATCTAAATTACAGCCTCCACAGGTGTGGCATCGTCGGACGCCCGGAGTGCCCTTGCGACTCGCCCCTGCAGGACATCGAGCATATCCTTTGGTCTTGTCCATTGTTGAATGATCCTAGAAAGCAACTGCTCGACTCATTACGCAAAGCCTTAGACTGTCCTCCGCCATATAACGTTTTCGAGCTGTTGACGGTGCCCTCTGCAGAGACAGCTCGCTCCATTGTTTCCTTCCTGCATAAGAGTGACTTACGGGTGTAACTTTCTTGACTCAGACTGTGTGGACTGTTCCTTCCCTCCTGTGTGTCAAATACATTGAAGACCATCTGGCAGCATGGGCAAAATGTAAGATTGCCCAGTGCCATTAACCGAAGAAGAAGAAGAAGAAGATATATCTACCTCATCCGGTACCATCGCTGATGAAGATGGCCCGGCAAAGGAAATATCGACACGTTGACGAAGAGGTTGCATATAACACATATGATTGCGCGGTTGTTGTGAACGGCATAATTTGCAATAAGAAACGCCGCATTCGTGTTTTAAATTCGATTTAACGATACGTCCGCAACTGTCGCAAAATCGCACGATGCTACAAACATTAGCGCGTGTTCTACCGTCGTACGATTTGTCGCTACGATGACGCTCGAAACACCCTGCACCGTAAAATAACCGATTGCACGCGTCGCATTTTATTTCGGCGTAAGTGGAATCGCACGGCGGTACGGATAAACATCGCGGGCATTTATTTAAACACCGGTGACTATTAGGCCTATCATTTCGAAAGCCTACATTACACGCTACACAATAATCGCGAGTACCAGCGGCTTTTAAATTTAAAATAGGATTATAATGTTGCGAATCCTCGCAATACGCGATATTTAATCGCCGCGAGGACTCGCGTCCGAGAGAAGTGAGTATTTCGGTTCCGTCATACAACGGTTCTTCGCCACGACCGTGTCACGTTCTGGTAACTTCAATTAGTTGGTTCCGTGAGACAGGATCTTCCAACAGTTTTACGAGTTCGACAGAACGTTTTAGTTGTGGGTTCTTCTTGTGGTTAAGGGGGTAAAACCCCAGGATAATTAACTGCTTTGAGTTGGATTTTCTTCGCTGATGATGATTAAAGAAGTATACTCTTGTTTAAAATTTGAATTCTTTATTCTGAACTGACTTGATCTAGCGTTTTACAATGCGAGTAAGAATCTGAGTGAGTCTAAGTCTAGAGTAAATCTACGAAAATGTCCGCTCTTCCGTTGTTGGAAGTGTTTTTATACACTTTTGAAATTGAGTGGTAGGGGTAATTTATGACAGAGTTTTAAAAACAAATTCCTTGGCTTATTCTATGAAATGGATTTTTGCGAACTTCTTGGGTGGTCTTTAAGAGAAAGTTTTCTAGGAATACGTATTAACTGAATGCATTGCTTGCAAGGTCGTGTCCTACATACATTATAGTTGTTATAATAAATTACGATAAATGACCTTTTTCAAAGATTTACAATAATTGATTATTTAAAATATTGGTCATTTATCATGATTTTTACATAAATAGATTCTCCTTAATCTTTTAGACATATTTTACATTATTTTATATAGTTCGTATAATAAAAGGAGTTCATATTTAAAAGGATTTCCTTATATCGGTCCTTGTCTTTCCCAAGTATTACATATAAGTCTATCTCGCTCGTATAGATGATTCATATATGTCTCTCTCTCTCAGATTCACATTTTATTATAGGTGACATATAAGTGTGTCTCTCTTAGTTTCATGTTAGTTTGTACTTGTAGCTTATTGGATGGAAGATAGTGAGAAAAGAAAAATTTCTGCTGGATCTAGGGGTCGCCGGACGTGACATCTCGCCCGTTGGAGAAATTCGGTCCCCGAATTTAAAATACTATTTCTTATAAGAGATGCTTTTGAATAATGAATAATTTATTAGTTGAAGAAATGCTAGTAATTTTATTAATATAAGATGTGTATGTTATATGAGGAGATCAGAAAAGGGATTGATAATGAGAACAATAATAATAATTGTTAGTTAATATGAATAATGGATTTATTTGAGTTTTGTATATATATAGCGCTTCCTATTAAATATAGGAAACAGAGGCATGTTAATTTTTGGATTTTTTAATTTTTCTTTTCTTTTTTTCTTTTTAACCATTCTATAGTAAATGTAATATATCCTATATATTAAAAATTTTCTTTTCTCCTTTTTATTTTATTTTTAAAGGAATGAGAGAGAGATATAATAATTGTATACTTATTACTAAAAAATTTTCTAAAGCAAAAGTTAAAACGAAAACTCGTTATTCCTAAATTACGATTATTTAGTTCGTACAAATGCTTGAATTACGATACAATTTGCCAATGTGAAACGCAAATACATTAGTGGAGTCGGTGTTGACATATATTTTTACGCATATGTGAAGGATATTGAATTATATAATATTCAGCGCAATATTATTTATTAAAAATTCTATAAGTATTGCTTCCTCTTATATATATATTTTATATTACGCTTATAAGCTGGAGTGTTCATATTTATTTAAATGTAGTTATATCGTAGTTACAATGTAAAAAGAGAGTGTATAGAATATATATATATAATATGTGTATAATATGTAGAATATATAATAATAAGACATGTAAAGAGTATAAAATATATAGTGTATGAAATCATATGTATATAGTTGAATATATATATAGTTACGGGAAAATTGTTACGTCGCACAAAATTTGTGTTACTAAATGATTTACGCGATGGATATTGTCCATGATATGTTGTCTGCAATGAAAACAATCGATGGCTCTGCGAGTACGAAGTAATAAATTATAGCATCGCCCGCAGTGTAATGTTGTATTTTGAAAGTGTCGAGAAATTATGTGTAAGTGTCACCACACTGGTGATACTTGTCGTTCGCAAAAGATATGTTCGGCTGTAGCACAACTATCACAATAAATTGTGGTTGCACTCACTTGAATATACCACGCGGATTGACAAATGAAATGATACGCTTGTGCCGCGTCTGGATTTAAATAATCTCGATAATATACAGGAGGTCGCACACTTTGCAAGGGCGTTACAGGGGGTGAAACCTTGGGGAATCGGCGCGGTTATTCCTACGGTCCTATGCTGGTGTGTCCTCGGAACTTGTGATTCGGGCACGGATGCTGTTGAGGGGGTTGATGCTGCCGGTGGTGATGAAAATTGCGAAATAGATATGCGGGTTGATCCACTTACTGTTGCCGTTGATATTGGATCACTCGTTGTAATGGTCGTTGTCATTGTCGGCGTGCCAAAGGTATCGTAGGATGATGTGATCCGCGCATTGTTATCTTGTAGACTCGTTCTCTGTTGCTCGTATGCCACGAGATCGTCTAGTATTTCCCTGATATCGTCTATCGCAGGCATGGGACGAGGAGTTGGCCTTGGATGATCGTAGATAGGTTTCCTTTGCATAGGTGGTTGCTCGGATCTACTATAAACTTCAGGATCCGTCGGTTCGGTAGTGACTGAGTCTGAATTTATGAGGAAGATCTTAATTACAAGATATATTAAAGATATTCCATCATAAATACCTTCTGCCATGTCCATTGAGGCTTGTATGAATCGTATAAGTCTTTGCTGAGATTGATATTCACCCATATGAAATGCTTTTAATTTTTATTGTTGTCTGTCAGAACTACTTTCATACACACTGGTCGTATTTGACTGAACGCGGGGCGGTTCTTTGCTAATATTTATAGGATGCATATCTCTTTGTCCTAGATTCCTCATGGGTGAGTTGTTCTCTTGTCTCTTGCTTAGCTGTTCTATGATGCACGTGCACCAAGGACTTAGCAGGAAAAAATAAGCGATAGTGAAGAGAGTACTAAGAAGTCCGGTAACATAAAATAAAGTATAATGAACAGTAGTTCTCCATTGCTGCGTTTTTCTATTTTTTATTTGTTCAGCTTTCCTAATGATGTCATCGAATGTAGCTTCTATTTGGCTATTATTCAATTGCCATAATTCATGTGCAGCTTCTTTCAATTCGACATTATATTTTTCATATGTAGGTTGATATAAATTTAATATGCTGAGATTGCTGATAGGCGTATAATATTGCAAGACTTTTGTTTCTTGTACAAATGGATGAGTTATAGCAGTGGTCCTCGTATTGATTTTACAGCCACGTTGTATTGTAATGATTCCAGAATTACTGATCATGACTTGCTTCACATAATTCGGACATTCTATTGATATAGTCTCTTCCGTCGGGGTCGAATAAATCCAAGTTCCGGTGGTTGTAAGAGTTTTCCAATAAATACTTTTTAATTCTTTCATTATTATTTTACAATAATTTGGCTTTATTCGGTGGTTTAAAAGAAGTTCTACGTTGCAATTAGGCGTTTCTCGCAATTTATTTAAAGGGAAGGTCGTTGGGCAGATAAAAGTTGCATCATGTGCGATGCATTCTTCTAGCTCTCTTCCTTGAAATAGATAAAAATTATCAGCGTTTTCATTCAGCCCGATATATTCTATGTTAGGTTCAATGATGGCGAATTTTGTTGCATCGAATTCTTGTTTTACTGGTAATGGTATCGGTCTGTATAAAGTATATTTTCCTGATGTAAGCAATGGTATGTGTAAAATATAAATTAAACGATTGTGAGCATAGGCGACTTGTAAATGTGATATTTTTATTAATTTGTCTATTTCTCCTTCGTTAATTGAAATAGGAAATTCTGCGTATGGTATTTGTTCTCTTATGAGTTTGAGATTTTGAATTAAATGTTGTGGGGATATCATTCTTGGATGTATCAGTCCTTGCTTTCCAAAAAGGATGCCATCTATTAAAATATTTAGATCTATTTCGTGTTCTATTAAAGCATGGTCAATACTTTCGATTATTTCCTCGAATTGCCAGTGGATATTGTTTTGAATAAGTTGTTCTTTCATTTTGCTGATATTATCCCTTACATGCTGACTAAGATTAGATAATCTCATTTGTATCTTCGAAGTAGCTTCGTATAGTTCTCCGAAATGAATTCGCGTTGCAGATGTTTGATTAATCAACAATGAAGCAAGGTCATTGGTTTTATTTTCTACATGCTGTATGGCAGAGTTGATATGATAAGCGTCTTCGGTTGTCATTGTCCCGAATAATACTTTACTGATTTGTCCAATAAATTCAAAAGGTGCTCTTTTTATTCGATGGTCTCCGATAAGCTCGCGAATGTGATTTTGATATTGGACGATTTTATATAATTTCGCAAGTAATAGGACGAGTTGTTTTTGTGCTACGCATATTTCTGAAATGTTATCACATTGTTGTATGGTTAATTCTATTTTCTTCTGAATTTTTCCTAAGATGCCAAAAATATCAGTTATACAGGGTGACCCATTTTAACTTAGGCAGCCAAATAACTCGAAAAATAAGCAAGATAGAGAAAAATGTTTTAGACAAAAGTTGTATGGTTTCGAGGGGGCCATAAGATGGTATCATTGGTTTGACCTTGAAGAGTCATTTGAAGGTCACGTGAAGGTCACTTCAATTTTTTTAAATGGAACATCCTATATATTTTTGTAGATTCTTGTAGCTCATCTCGAGAGCTTTCCAAAACACTATAATTAAGTACATTTTCGTTAAGTACTTTTTGAGTTATGATGCTTGAAATAATTTCTTAATTTTACATAAACCGTAAAATATCTTGTAAAATATTCATTTTTCGATTACCTTACCTTAATAGTTTTATGTACAAAATAATGAGAGGAATCAATTGGTGTAAAGAAAACACATAGTTGTTTCGAAGAAAAAATATGTAATTTGCAATTAACAATTCCATATTTTTTCTTAAAAACAACTATGTGTTTTCTTTACACCAATTGATTCCTCTCATTATTTTGTACATAAAAGTATTAAGGTAAGATAATCGAAAAATGAATATTTTACAAGATATTTTACGGTTTATGTAAAATTAAGAAATTATTTCAAGCATCATAACTCAAAAAGTACTTAACGGAAAGGTACTTAATTATAGTGTTTTGGAAAGCTCTCGAAATAAGCTACAAGAATGTACAAAAATATATAGGGTATTCCATTTAAAAAAATTGAAGTGACCTTCACGTGACCTTCAAATGACTCTTCAAGGTCAAACCAATGATACCATCTTATGGCCCCCTCGAAACCATACAACTTTTGTCTAAAACATTTTTCTCTATCTTGCTTATTTTTCGAGTTATTTGGCTGCCTAAGTTAAAATGGGTCACCCTGTATACATATTTCATCTAATCCTTTCTTATCTTTGAAACAAAAGCGCAAAGCAGCCGAACATCGGCGCTGATACGCGTTGCATTCCTTCCGAGAAAAAATCGTGGAAGATGATTCTGGGGGTCGCCGTTTGTTTATACTGTTTATAAATTCGCGCGACGAGTAATTCAATGAGAGAGAGAGATAAGGATACGTCCAACGGAAAAAATCTAGAATTACTTATATTGGGGGTGAGGGGGTGTGAGGGGGTGAGGAGGGGGGGATACAGCCAGAGCTGTTACTTATATTGGGGTGAGGGGGTGAGGGGTGTACCGGGGAGGTCCCCCCGCGCGACGTCATTACCCCTCCCCCCCCGCGTGACGTCATCACGCCGTTCCCCCCCGCTCCTCACCCCCTGAAATCCCTGCGTTAGAACTCCCCTTGTATACCTACTTTTACGATTAGAAGTGCGATTCGTAAAGGCACTTTCTGAGACGGTTAATTGTATTATTTATGCCGAATTCGATAATGTCATAGAAATCGACTCGTCTCGTCAGGCCATCGTCGATTTTTCGGGGTAGGATTTTTATAGACGCTTAAAATTGTTCCCCCTCTACTTCGCTCAAAACGCCGACTTCATTGCGCAACGTTTCGAAAAATATTCAGTTTCGTAGGAGACACGCTCGGCGTCGTCGTTTCGTATAGAGCCTCGCGTCGAATCACATAAGTTTTTGTAAGATGGATATAGTCGTCGATATTCAGGGTTTCCGCGATGCGGAGAAAAAGTTTATCCCTAAGGAGGTTGCTGTTGACGCTCCAATCGCCAATCATTGGATTATGATACCGCCGCATTCGTTTGCCGAATTACCCGAAAAAATAAGGCAAGAAAACAACTGGCTCACGCGAAATCATCACAGCATTGAATGGTTCGATGGCGAAACTAATCCGAAATATTTTACATCGCAACTGCGGCAAATTACAAGATGCGTGCGTCACATTTATGTTAGAGGAAACGAAAAAACGAGTTATTTGCAGAATCTACTTTCTAGAAATATATATATAATTTGGAAGGCATTTCACCGGCATTCAAAAATCTGACGGTAGAAGAAGAGTGCGGACATCACAGATTTCGAAAATTCGGAATCTTTCATTGCGCATTACGCAACGCTTACAAATTAAAAAGAAGCTGGATAGTTACGCAAAATAATTTCAACAGCGACGGAGACAGCATTACTCAAACGATTTGCAGTTCTTCCGAAATTTTGGTAGTAAGCGACGACGACGACGACGACGACGATGAAAATGAAAATATTAAAGCACAATCAAATAATAAAATAGAGAAGAAAAATCTGCAAAAAATCGAACGTACGGCTATTAACCGCTCCACGCAAACAGACATTGAAAATCCGTTAGCTGTACAAGCCGAAAACAAGCCACCAAAAGAAATTATTCAAATAATACCGCTTGTTCGCTCGTCTTCGCTGCAAACAAATGGACTCTCGCGAAATTCTGCAAGCATTGCGTCAGCTAGATGTCAAACATGTGGGAGTCTATCCTATCGACAGATTACCGATGGTGTGGACGAGGTCGACGGCCATCGTCGCTAATACGGACAATCATAATATACCCTGGAGAACACTGGATCGCTTTCTTCCTCGACGAACACGGTACAGGGACATACTTCGATAGCTACGGAATACCGCTCTTGTATCCCGGTTTTTTCCTACGTCTCCGACGAAATACCGAACAACTACAAGAACTTTTCTCTCAAACCTGCGGACACTACAGTTGTGTATTTTTATATTATATGTGCAGCGGTTACGATCTGATGGATTTCTTAGTCTTTTCTCCGAAAATTGCGAATATAACGATCATTTAATCGTAGAATTATTTCATAAAATTTTTCTTCGCGAAAAGAAACATGAAAAATATAATGTTAATTAATAGCGTGTTTAATTGTAAGAAGATATAAAAAATATTTTTGTGAAGTACTACGAATTGTAAGCAGGTATATTAATAAATGTGAAAATTTTTTGCGAATATAGCGATCATTTCATCGTAGAATTATTTCATAAAATTTTTCTTCACGAAAAGAAACATAAAAAAATATAATGTTAATTAATAGCGTGTTTAATTGTAAGAAGATATAAAAATATTTTTGCGAAGTACTACGAATTGTATGCAGGTATATTAATAAATGTGAAAATTTTTTATCTTAATTCGTGTTTAATACTTTTAGCTTTTCCCTTCTTCCTTTTTATAACACCCCAGCTTGCGTTCATCTGCATGTTCATCTTTAATTTTCCATTATCAGAATCCACTGAAGCGCGAGAGAGTGTAGTCTCATTATAATTATTGTCTCGTGCTGAGATTTTGTCTTTTCCGCTAAAGCGCGTCATGAACCGTTCGAGCGGGGGGCTTGTTTCGATGTTCCATAGTGGGCCCGAGACGGAGTGGGGAGGTAAAGATTGTTTCGTCGAGACATATAGCGACTACCCCGAAAGTCGGTAGGTAGGGGTTCGTTCTGCCAAGACGTAGCGACTAAGGGTTAGGTAACGGGAATTTGACTTGGAGCCCTATACCGAACCAGAGCTGGAGTGGGAGGAGGATTGCTTCTTCGAGTCTAGTACCGTGGAGGTAGGGAAATAAAAATTTGCTAAATCGGCGACATAGCCGGAGTCGACCAATCGCAGCTCTGGGCCACTATGGTGCAAGCCAATCAAAATCGAGACTTCCAGGAGGTGGGGTATTGTTTCTTCAGGTATTTAGCACCTAAACTAACTTCTCAATATCCTAGTCCACCAATCAGAACGCCTCCCTCCACTTCACCTGGCCACGCCCACGGCGCCAGGGGCCGAGTGGTGGGGGTTTGTTTTGACGCACCATAGTGGCCCATATCTACTTACGCATATATATGTATTTATATATATATGTACAGGGTGTTCCATTTTATTTTTGTCAGTCAAATATCTCAATATCACATAGTTTCAGAAAAAAATGTTTTAGACAGAAGTTGTATAGTTTCAAGGGGAACATAAGATGGTGGCAATGATTTGACCTTAGATAGTCGTTTGAAGACCACCTTCAACTTCTTTAATGGAATCCCCCCTTTTTCATTGCATTTATATTCTTCTAGCTTACCTCGAGAATTTTTCAAAACACTATAATAAAGTATTTTTTCCTTGAGTACTTTTTAAGTTATGAGGCTTGAAATAATTTCTTAATTTTACATAAACTATAAAATATCTCGTAAAATGATTTTTTGATGATCTTACCTCAATTCTATTATGTACAAAATAATGAAAGAAATCAATTTATGTAAAAAAACAGTTATTTTTAAGAAAGAAATATATAACTGTCAATTGCAAATTACATATTTTTTCTTAAAAACATCTTTTTATACTAATTGATTCTTTTCATTATTTTGAGCATAAAAGAATTAAGATAAAATCATCGAAAAATTTTACGAGATATTTTAGTTTATGTAAAATTAAGAAATTATTTCAAGCCTCATAATTCCAAAAGTACTCAATGAAAAAATACTTTATTGTAGTGTTTTGAAAAATCCTCGTAAGCTACAAGAATATAAATGCAATGAAAAATAGGGGTGAAAAATAGTTCCATTTAAAAAATTGAAGGTGATCTTCAAATGATTATCCAAGATCAAATCATTGCCACCATCTTATGTTCCCCCTTGAAACTATACAACTTCTATCTGAAACATTTTTTTCTAAAACTATGTGATATTGAGATATTTGACTGATAAAAATAAAATGGAACTCCCTATATATATACACTCACCCGCAAAAAAAGCGGTACACCTAAAATTTGAGAAAATTTCATCAAATTTTAAATGATCATAACTTGGTAAATAATGATGATAAAAATACGTTTAAAAAAACAAAATGAAGGCTGTAATGTCCACTTTAAGAATATTTAAGTGGCAATTATGCTCAGCCATTGTTTTCAAAATGGCGGATAAGGAAGTGAAAGGATGTAAAATTGATTATTAAAGGATCGAGTTTGGGACGGTGCACGGCGTAAATCAGGTAACGCAGCCCAATGAGACCAAATGCTCGTGAAAGTGTGGAGTGTTATCTTTAAAATGTTTTTTTACCGAGCTCGGTACGATGATTTTTCGCTGAGTTATTCCGAATTTAATTAAAAACGCTCTTTTTTCTTCTTCAATTTGCAGCTCAGCGAATAATTATCGTATCGAGCTCGGTAAAAAAGCATTGTAAAAGTGATACTCCACACTTTCACATGCATTTCGTCCCATTGGGCTGCGATACCTGATTCACGCCACGCACTGGAGCAAAGCGGGAACCTTTATTTATCGGTTTTGTATGCTTTCATTTATCCGCTATTTTGAAAAAAAATGGTTGCACATAATTTCAATTTAATTTAGGTGTGTGTGTGTGTGTGTGCTCGTTTGTATACCACAAGGATAAGGACCCCGTGGTTCGTCAGCTCCACAGTATTTAAAGACTCCAAACCCTCCTTGTGGCGTGTGTGTGTGTGTGTGTGTGTGTGTGTGTGTGTGTGTGTGTGTGTGCTCGTTTGTATACCACAAGGATAAGGACCCCGTGGTTCGTCAGCTCCACAGTATTTAAAGACTCCAAACCCTCCTTGTGGCGTGTGTGTGTGTGTGTGTGTCTGTGTGTGTGTACGGGCGCACGCATGTGTGTATTAATAGTGGGTATGACCTCCTCGTGCGCGTATTACCTCATTCATACGATCAGGCATACTCTGTATTAGTCTTTTTATTTCATCCTGCGTAATTGCATCCCATGCATTTTGAAGAACTCTTTGAAGTTCTTGCAGTGACTGAGGTGCAGGTACGTGATTTCGTACTTTCTTGCCGAGATTGTCCCACAAATGCTCAATGGGATTTAAATCCGGACTACTTGCTGGCCAAACAAGTCGATTTATGCCAACTTCATCGAAATCAAACACTCTTCTCGCAGTGTGTGGTCGAGCATTGTCTTGCATAAACAAGAAGTTCTCTCCGATAAAGGGTGCATACGGAACAACATACGGAAGGAGTATGTCTTCCACGTATACATCTGCGTTCATGTTCCTGTCAAAAAAGTGCAAATCTGTATGAGCGTCCGCTGAAATACCTGCCCAAACCATCACAGAGCCTCCATTGTAGCTGTACCTTTCACTTACAGTACAATCTGCAAATCGTTCTCCACGACGACGATAAACTCGTTCTCGTCCATCTGGAGAATAGAGACAAAAACGAGATTCATCGCTAAAGAGTACTTTGCCCCAGTCTGCGTAATTCCAGTCTCTATGCGCAACTGCAAAATTGAGTCGAGCTACGCGATGACGACCTGTAAGAAAAGGTACAGCCGCTGGCCTGCGCGAAAACAGATTTTGTTCCGCTAATCTTCTCCGAACGGTGTCAACGGATACATTGCAATTGTGGACATCCCTTAAATTGTTTCGAATTTGAACAGCTGTTCGATGTCTGTCTCTTAATGAATTTAAAACAATAAATCGGTCATCGTTTTCATTGGTACGTCGAGGGCGCCCAGAACCAGGCCTCCTCTTGAAAGAATTGGTGTCTAAGTACCTGGCATAAGCACGTTGCACAGTTGACACTGACAGATCAAGTGCCTCAGCAACGTATCTTCGACTTCTGCCATCTTCAATTAAAGCAACAACTTGAGCAGCTTTTTCTGGAGTTATCGTTGCCATAATCGAGAAGTAATTTCGAGAAGAAGTAATTAATTATGGTTTCAATAGATGAAGTCGCAAGGAGCAACGCGTCTAGAGAGCTAGCAAATCAATCGCATAACTTGTACTATAGTTTTTCAATGTACCTGGCATAAGCACGTCTCAAACGGAAAAAACATTGAAGGACTATAGTACAAGTTATGCGATTGATTTGCTAGCTCTCTAGACGCGTTGCTCCTTGCGACTTCATCTATTGAAACCATAATTAATTACTTCTTCTCGAAATTACTTCTCGATTATGGCAACGATAACTCCAGAAAAAGCTGCTCAAGTTGTTGCTTTAATTGAAGATGGCAGAAGTCGAAGATTCTTGCAGAAGATACGTTGCTGAGGCACTTGATCTGTCAGTGTCAACTGTGCAACGTGCTTATGCCAGGTACTTAGACACCAATTCTTTCAAGAGGAGGCCTGGTTCTGGGCGCCCTCGACGTACCAATGAAAACGATGACCGATTTATTGTTTTAAATTCATTAAGAGACAGACATCGAACAGCTGTTCAAATTCGAAACAATTTAAGGGATGTCCACAATTGCAATGTATCCGTTGACACCGTTCGGAGAAGATTAGCGGAACAAAATCTGTTTTCGCGCAGGCCAGCGGCTGTACCTTTTCTTACAGGTCGTCATCGCGTAGCTCGACTCAATTTTGCAGTTGCGCATAGAGACTGGAATTACGCAGACTGGGGCAAAGTACTCTTTAGCGATGAATCTCGTTTTTGTCTCTATTCTCCAGATGGACGAGAACGAGTTTATCGTCGTCGTGGAGAACGATTTGCAGATTGTACTGTAAGTGAAAGGTACAGCTACAATGGAGGCTCTGTGATGGTTTGGGCAGGTATTTCAGCGGACGCTCATACAAATTTGCACTTTTTTGACAGGAACATGAACGCAGATGTATACGTGGAAGACATACTCCTTCCGTATGTTGTTCCGTATGCACCCTTTATCGGAGAGAACTTCTTGTTTATGCAAGACAATGCTCGACCACACACTGCGAGAAGAGTGTTTGATTTCCTCGATGAAGTTGGCATAAATCGACTTGTTTGGCCAGCAAGTAGTCCGGATTTAAATCCCATTGAGCATTTGTGGGACAATCTCGGCAAGAAAGTACGAAATCACGTACCTGCACCTCAGTCACTGCAAGAACTTCAAAGAGTTCTTCAAAATGCATGGGATGCAATTACGCAGGATGAAATAAAAAGACTAATACAGAGTATGCCTGATCGTATGAATGAGGTAATACGCGCACGAGGAGGTCATACCCACTATTAATACACACATGCGTGCGCCCGTACACACACACAGACACACACACACACACACACGCCACAAGGAGGGTTTGGAGTCTTTAAATACTGTGGAGCTGACGAACCACGGGGTCCTTATCCTTGTGGTATACAAACGAGCACACACACACACACACACACACACACACACACACACACAAACACGCCACAAGGAGGGTTTGGAGTCTTTAAATACTGTGGAGCTGACGAACCACGGGGTCCTTATCCTTGTGGTATACAAACGAGCACACACACACACACACACCTAAATTAAATTGAAATTATGTGCAACCATTTTTTTTCAAAATAGCGGATAAATGAAAGCATACAAAACCGATAAATAAAGGTTCCCGCTTTGCTCCAGTGCGTGGCGTGAATCAGGTATCGCAGCCCAATGGGACGAAATGCATGTGAAAGTGTGGAGTATCACCTTTACAATGCTTTTTTACCGAGCTCGATACGATAATTATTCGCTGAGCTGCAAATTGAAGAAGAAAAAAGAGCGTTTTTAATTAAATTCGGAATAACTCAGCGAAAAATCATCGTATCGAGCTCGGTAAAAAAACATTTTAAAGATAACACTCCACACTTTCACGAGCATTTGGTCTCATTGGGCTGCGTTACCTGATTTACGCCGTGCACCGTCCCAAACTCGATCCTTTAATAATCAATTTTACATCCTTTCACTTCCTTATCCGCCATTTTGAAAACAATGGCTGAACATAATTGCCACTTAAATATTCTTAAAGTGGACATTACAGCCTTCATTTTGTTTTTTTAAACATATTTTTATCATCATTATTTACCAAGTTATGATCATTTAAAATTTGATGAAATTTTCTCAAATTTTAGGTGTACCGCTTTTTTTGCGGGTGAGTGTATATATATATATATATATACATAATAAAATTAATATATATTATATATATACATATATACATATACAGGGTGTCCTAGACCACCCGTACACCCCTTTTCTTTCAAAAACTAAGCATTTTAGAGAAAAACGTTCTCGACAAAAATTGTATGGTTTTGAGGGGAACATAAGATGGTGTCATTGGTTTGATCTTGGATGGCATCGTTAAGGTGAGGTCAAGGACACCTTTAATTTCTTAAATGGAACCACCTATTTTTTATTGCATATTCTTATAGCTTATGTCGAGGGCTTTCCAAAACACTATAACAAAGTATTTTTTCATCAAGTACTTTTCGAGTTATAAGGCTTAAAATAATTTCTTAATTTTACATAAACCATAAAATATCTAGTAAAATATTCATTTCTCGATTATCTTACCTTAATACTTTTATGTACAAAATAATGAGAGTAATCAATTGGTGTAAAGAAAAAACAGTTGTTTTTAAGAAAAAATATGTAATTTGCAATTAACAATTCCAAACAAGAAGTTTCTTTTATGATGCGCAAAAATAAATCCAACGATCCATCATTCAATTGACTCTTTATAGGCAAGACATTATTCTTTACTTCAGAGAGAGATGCAAACGTCTAAAAATCTAAAAATTTTTTACGTCATACCATATCGTTTTTAGTTATATCTCGTTTGTTAGTAGAATAACTTATGATTACACAATCATCATCATCATCTTGCTCTTTATTGAAAGCAGTAGCAGTAGTTATTACTTCCATTGACAAAACGTTTCACTTTCTATTACATTTCGTGTATTTCGATTAAGTATCTTTTTTGCTGCTTCTTCTTTAGCTTCTTTAGCTTCTATAATATATCTCGAATTTCTGATAGACGTATGCCTATTATGACGACTATCCAAGATTTCTGGAAGCAAGCATTCATTATAGAAGCGTATTAAAAAAGCAGCATTTGATTTCTCCAAAAAATATTGTCTCTATCAATACGCAATATTTTCATGCTTTTTGGAATCCAAACAACAAAAATACAATATTCTCGTTGTGTTATATTTAATTGGCCTTGAATTTGATAATAATATCGGTGCTTCTGATTCATTTTGTCTGGATTTTTTTTATCAAAGATACTTTTTACAGACGATAATGTCTGAATGGCTTTCTCCGCTGTTAAATTTTCAGCCAACAGAGGACATTTGATTTCCACTAGACCATTTTCATCAATAAGTCCATTAGGGGAAGCACCCAAGCATGGATTTCCAATATCGATAAATAGTCCGCAAGGTTTCACTTCTTTGTTTAATTTTAAAGCCAATTCTTTCCTTGCTATTTTTTCATTGTCACGACCATATTTTATGGCTGCGTTATCAATGCACGGAGGATATAAAATGGCTTTTACTGTCGCTGCGCAAGTCGTTGTCGGTCTCATGCGACATACGGTTCCAAAATTGGATGCCGTCAACATTTCTCGTCTCATTGATAACCATAATTCTGATGCACTTTGGTCTCTTGTATCGAGTTCAATTTTCTGCCAGTTTTTTGCATTTTCGAATAATTTTTCGAAATGGTTTCGTTGAAGTTGTTCCAACATATCGGATGGAAGATCAGGTTTTTGCGATTGCGGACCATAATGACGATCCGTTCCTGAATTCGCTCCTTTGAATTTTTTTTGCCTTCCCTGTGTTTCTTGAGATTCTCTGGTTTTCGCAACTTTTATTTGTCGTCGTTTTTCCAGATTCTCGACAAGAGGCGGAACAGTTTTACACATACTTTGATGTAATTGTGTAAGGATTTGTTGTGTATTGTATTGCACAACTGCTCCCGCAATTCTAGCATTGTAAGAGCCTCGTTTGCCAAAATTAATGCGCTTTCCACCAATTTCTTTACAGATTATCGAGTTAAATGATTCAGCAGGATTATTGGTGAAATTTAGCAACAAGCTGTCAGAATAACCGCTTAGATATGTGATAGCGCTTTCTATTTTTTGATACAGACCATATAATTTTAGAGATGGTACATAATTTTGTTTCGTTTCATTCTCTTTGCATATACGGCTACGTACTTCGCATCGCTTATGTTCGCCAAAAACATGACTATGAATGTTCAATATATCTTTTTGTAATTCCGTAGCCTTGCAATGTTGAGGTGTTTGTTCCTTTTTTCTTCGTAACTCGGCTGCCTTTTCAACCTCTTTTCGGATATTTAAAATGTTGTTTTTTACAACATTTCGCAACTGTACATAGCCACGTTGTCTTTGTGTTTTTGGCTGAGTTGTCTCTGCCACAACTTTCAGTTTTTTGCATAAATTGCGAAGCAAATGATTTGTGCATTCTATTTTTTTTTACTGTTACCATCTGTTCATAGTACGGTCTATTATCAAGAATGGTTTGATATACGCTACTATCACCATCAGCAATAACCGTTTTATAAATCAATCCATGCATCTGAAGGCTACATTTAAAATCTTCTGCGATAACATCGCTCTCCATGCTTGTGGAGCTTACGTTGCGATCAAAATTTTTATAGCATTTGTGAGCTCTTGGTTCAATACCTTTTCGCTCTGCCATATCACATATTGCGCAATATTTATTCCGGACACCAACGAAGAGAATTTTTTTCGTATGATAACCAATTATGGCTCCAATACCGGAAAACGAGTTATAAACGTTACCATACGATCTCTTCATCCAACTACCATCTGCTACAACGGTTATGTACGGAATACCGTTAATAATATCATTTCTCTCAAGAGCGAGTTGCTTTTCAACTTCACCAACCAGTTTCATATTTTCCATGGCTGTTTTTTTAAAATCATCAACTAAATTCTCTCTGTATTTAATATAAGTTAGCTCGGACATACAAGGCATCTTCATGGCTGCACACAGCTCTTCGAGCTGGGCATAACCAATTCCCATTGTAATAGTTCCTGCTACAGTAGCTGTATTAATATCCAATGTTTCTGATTTTGTGGGTTCTGACCAGATGTTAGCTTCATAATTGCACATTTGACACTTTAAGAACAATTGCGTCATTAATCCACTTCGACGAGAATTTATGAGTTTCCAATCTTTAAATTGGAACTCTATTCCTCGCGCATGATTATCAAATGTTCTGTGGATTTCACTCCACATAAAAGAAATTTCGACAATGCGACAGCCTTCGGGCATGCTTTCTTGAATACGATTTGTATCCAGAGAGCCATTATCGATAACAAAATAGTTATCTTCGTAAAGTTTGACATTTTGATAGCACATACCTGTATTTGAAGTTGACTTCAAGCATTGCATTGTTTGGGTACTAACTTTTAAATCTTTCGTATCGGGAGGAGATTCTACCAATTTTTGAAAATCGATGGATTTAATGTTAGTACCCTTCATGCTCCTGGAGCCATTTGTTTTTCCAATCAGCTTCAATAACTGTCACCTGTAAAAAAATAAATGGATTAATATTTTATACAACATTGTTATAAAAATAATATATATTATTTATCCCTTAATGTAATCTTGAAAAAAATGTGATGACACCTGCTTAGTGTCACACTAACATTGCCGGGCCGACCAGCCGCCTGGAATAAAACTCGGCGCCTATGGGCGCCACCCCAGCGTTTCCACAAGTGGGCTCCCCACTCGACGATTCGCCTCACGCCGCGCGACCGTAGCACAAGAGTGAGGAGATCCAGCGACCGGTATATAAGCCGGCCCGAGCGAGGCTCCAATACCTTTTTCCCATCCGACTACTGACCAGCTCACAGCCTCAGGGAGCAACCGAGGAATCCTTTCGACTTCCCAGCAACGAATCCTGACCGTTCCTGTCGACGGAGACGAGCGCAACCTCTCCGCAGCCAGGGTGCCCCCTCCCGGGAAGGGAGGGATAACGGCGGATGACCTTAAGTCATCCATCCGAACCTCAAGGTGGGTTCTCGGGTTGACGGCCGAATCCATGCCCCTATGGGGGGTGGAGGGAGCCCCAATCCGGGGGCCAAAGGGGGGCCGGGGCTCAAGTCGGGAGAACTCGAGCACCGACCCCGCCCCCCCAGAACACCAAGGGAAGGGCGCGAGTGGGCGGTGTGGCCCCGACCACTCGCAACCGCGAATGCGAAGCAGGAGGGCCTCTGAGCCTTTCCCGGGATGGAGATCGGGTGGCGACGGACGCGTAACACAGCACGACTTCGCCTCCCGATCCTAAAGCGAGAGGGGAAAATGGAGACAGGGGTGCCGATGTAATGCACCTGCGAGTTCCGGGCCCCTGTCTTCCCCCTCTTCGCTGGGATGGCCACCCCGGGTGTTTTAGTCGGTATACTCCGTTAAATAGGAGGAGTCCGACATAACCCTCGCTCCCTCCCCGGGGAGTGAGGGTATCCATAAAGGATTTCAAAAAAAAGGTGCCCCCGGCGTTTGGCTCCCGAACCATACCAAGATCCAGTCCGCCTCGGAATTCCGGCGCCCGATCGACTACGCTTCTAACTCGCGCGCGCTCCGCGACACGCACCGCAACACGCGCCGCATCGCCGACAGGTAAAAATACCTGCGACCGTTAGACTAATAAGTGCGACCGTTAGACTAAGTTATCACCTGTGACCGTTAGACTAGTAATAGCGACCATTAGACTAAGTTATCACCTGTAACTGTTAGACTAGTAATTGCGACCGTTAGATATCAACGTAAAGAAAAACGTCCAGAAAAAGATAGGGATGTATGTGGGAGGAGGTCGGACGTGTCTTTACGCCCATTTGATCAACGAGCGACAGAATCCATCCGTGGCAACGGCATTGACGCATATCCTGTGGAGAGAGCATTCACACACTTTTCAGCCTAACGAATAATTGCTAGAAAACAATATTCGTAGACTAGAAAAATATGTGAGGCGCAAGTGGCCGGGTCGAACAAGTGTAATAAGCGATAATTGTGAATAATTTAATAAATTCTGTTTCTTTCTCAAGTCCGGGTCTCGTAAGCTTGACTCTCCCTCCTACTCTCGAAACCTGGCAACCGGCGAGCCAGTCCGCGGCGTTCGGGATAGGTGAACCGTTACAAAAATAAAATCTCTGAAAAATAAGTGCAGTCCTTTGTTTATAAAATTATTACTGAAAATTAACTATGACACAATAGATCATGTTTAGACAACAGAAATGTCATATTTTCTAATAAACTAAGGCGTACATGCATGTGGTGTGAAATATTTATTAAAATAACCAGCTCACAAATAGATCTCCTCTAGATTACGCTTTCTTTTCAAACAACCAGCACACGAATAAATCGCCTCTGGATTATATTTTTTTTAATAACCAGCACACGAATAGATCGCCTCTGGATTATATTTTTTTTAATAACCAGCACACGAATAGATCGCCTCTGGATTTATATATTTTTTTAATAACCAGCACACGAATAAATTGCCTCTGGATTATATTTTTTTTAATAACCAGCACACGAATAGATCGCCTCTGGATTTATATATTTTTTTAATAACCAGCACACGAATAGATCGCCTCTGGATTTACATATTTTTTTAATAACCAGTACACGAATAGATTGCCTCTGGATTTATATATTTTTTTAATAACCAGCACACGAATAGATCGCCTCTGGATTTATAAATTTTTTTAATAACCAGCACACGAATAGATTGCCTCTGGATTTATATATTTTTTTAATAAGCAGCACACGAATAGATCGCTTCTGGCTCTAACTACTATAAAAAATATATACAGGGTAGACCATTTTAATCAATACATGCGAATATCTCAGAAACACTGCATTAAATCGAAAAATGTTTCAGATATAAGTTGTATGGCTTGAAGGGGGACATAAGATGGTACATTGGTTTGACCTTGGCGTTGTCAAGGTCAGGGCAAGGTCACTTTGAATTTTTTAAATAAAACTCCCAATTTTTTATTACATATTCTTGTAGCCCATCTCGAGAGCTTTCCAACACTATAATTAAGTTAGTTTTCATTAAGTACTTTCCGAGTTATGAGGCTTGAAATAATTTCTTAATTTTATATAAACCGTAAAATATCTTGTAAAATATTGTTCAGATTTTATTCTCAATTGTCTTTCGACTTCGCGAAATATATGGATTCTCGACCTGCCGCAATATTTACCCGCCCTCCTTCCCCTGGCCTCTCGCGCCTCGCGCCACGCGACAGAACAGCTGATCCCGACAAACCGCCGATATAGTCGCTCTCGATCGTTCACGCGTCTCAGAAGTATCGTTTTTAAATCTCTATTGTCTCTCGCATCGATAACGGCTTTTTCGATCTCGCGTCTCTTTTCAAAATTGTTACTCCGTTAATCGATCTTTTTCTTTCGATAAAATAAAGTTCAGTTTATTGTGTTAAAAGACAGTGCTCTATATTCAATAATTTTCCTTCGATCTCCTAACATTTATTGGTCCTTCGAGCTGGATTTAACTGATCTAACGGATCTATCTCTACTAGACTTTCTCAGCTCTTTAATACTCTCGGTCTTTCTCAAATAATAAAAGTGATCTGTGCGGAAAGTGATCATTTTTCGATGTGTCAAAGTGACGTCGATTCGGAATTTGCTCAAGCTGCATTAGTATTCTCGTGCCTTGTCGTACAGTAACCGTTGAGCTCGATTTGAACAGAGGAGTTTTTTTTTCGATCTTTCTCGAAGCTTTTGACACGATGTCAACATTTGCGACACTCATCGAAAGACAAAACGACCTTTTCGGCCGCATCGCTCGAGCATTGGAAAACACGAAGAAGCTTGGAATCGACAAACTAAATCGATTGACGTTGGACTCACGGATTCAATCCCTCGAGAAGAATTGGGAAAAATTTCAGAGCAACCATGACAAACTTCACGGAGTACTCACCGATGAGACACGTGAGAACACATATTTTTTTCCGATTTGTATAATGATTGCGAAGAAGCATATCACGATTCTAGAGCCAGTATATTGCAACTCCGCGAAATGCTGCCGGAGATAGCCGATGATGCTGTCAATTCAAGTCGGATCAGTACAAGTTCGCACTCAGGAATGTATCGCGCGTTGCCTAAGATCAGTCTACCTAAGTTCTCTGGCGAGTATCACGATTGGCCATCGTTTCGTGATCTCTTCCATTCTATGATTGCATCTAAGGACGTCTCTTCTGTTGAAAAGTTGCATTATTTGAAGGCTCAAGTCACTGAAGAAGCGTCGAGATATCTGGCCAACATCCCGGTGACTGCCGAGAATTTCTCGCGCGCTTGGGAAGCGCTCACCGCAAGATATGAAAATCGACGTTTGTTAGTCTCTACCTATCTAGATCGAATTTTCGAGTTAAAACCACTCACACAAAAATCAAGCACTGAACTCAAGGCACTCCTCTCTACGGTAAAGGAGTCTCTCGGAGCCTTGGAATCACTAGGCGTACCCATCGTCGCCTTGACTCACAGACGCTCGAGGCTTGGGAAAGGCGACTCGAACAAGGCAATTCAACTGAGCTTGCTACCTTCGCACAATTCGAGCATTTTATAGAAGGACGAATTCGCGCTCTCGAATCCGTCCAATCTCGCACCATTACCGCAAAATCCTTCTTCGCTCAGAAAACAAACGCTAAATCTAAGCCACTTCGCACTCACGCCGTTACCATGAACAACGTTTCATGTTCGTTCTGCAATGCCGCACATTATATCGCATCATGTTCCGAGTTTTCCGCGAAACCTGTTGCAGAGCGACACAATTTCGCAGTTCAGAAAAATCTCTGCTTCAATTGCTTAGGATCACATCGTCTTAGTGACTACCGTACAGTCAAACGCTGCCGAAAGTGCAAAGGGCAACATCATACGCTCCTGCATCGCGATTCACCAAGCAATCACCTCGAAAGCAAATCGAGCTCCACTTCTAGCGCACAACCGAGCACATCCACCTTGCCAGCCGCTTTCTCTCATCTCGCTGCCGTATCGCACGAACGTCAGCAAGTGTTACTCGCTACCGCTGTCATTACTCTAATCACCGACCACAGCCGCACAATCAAAGCTCGGGCGTTGCTGGATCAAGGATCGGAGGTCTCTCTAATTCAAGAATCACTCGTTCAACTACTTCAACTTCCACGTAGCCACGCATCAATTCCTATTCTGAGCGTCGGAGCTCAACACGCTGGCTCAACGCGAGGTTCAGTCACACTGCGATTTCACTCACGCTTCGACACCTCATCAGAATTCTCAGTGACAGCATTCGTACTACCCAAGATTACCGGTCGAATTCCATCAAAGCCGGTGACTGTCACTCCTTGGATTCATATCGTCGGACTTCCGTTAGCGGATCCAGATTTCGCAGTCCCAGGGCCCATCAATGTACTTCTCGGCGCGAACATTTACGGATCCTTGCTAAATAGCGCAATCAAAGCAGGCCCCTCCAACGCACCGATTGCGCAATCAATCTCACTCGGCTGGATCATTTCAGGACCAGTGGATTCGATCATTTCCACGCCTCGCAAAGTCTTCGTCACCGTCGGCTCACCTACACTCAATGAAGACCTGCACGAGAATCTTCAACGGTTCTGGATGCAGGAAGAAGTCCGTCTCCAGCTTCTCAGCATCTTAGCCCTGAAGAACTAGAATGTGAGAATCACTTCGTCACCACGCATTCTCGCGACAATACCGGGCGCTATGTAGTTCGACTGCCGTTCAAGTCTACTCCCAAACGTCTAGGCGACTCACGCATTGCCGCAAACCGTTCCTTTCAACGAGTTCGCCAACGAATCCAACGAGATGCACTTTTCGGCCAACATTACACGGCATTTATGCAAGAATACGCTGCTTTAGGTCACATGACTGCCGTATCAGCGGAAAAAGAACATAATCGTCCTACGGTCTTTTTGCATCATCACGGCGTCCTTCGCGAGGCTAGTTCTACAACCAAATTGCGCGTCGTTTTCAACGGCTCATCGCGCACAAACCGGCGCCTCCCTCAACGAGTGTCTTCACGTAGGACCGAAACTTCAAACTGATCTCGACTCGGTCCTTCTCCGCTGGCGGACATATTTAGTCGCCTTCGCAGCCGACATCGAAAAAATGTACCGGCAAATTCAAGTTTATTCAGACGACCGCGACTTTCAACGTATTCTCTGGAGCGATACCGACACTCCTGAAGAATATCAGCTATGCACAGTTACGTACGGACTGACCTGCGCTCCGTACCTCGCACTCAGAGTCATCAAGCAACTCGCCATTGACGAAGAAAGTAAATTCCCACTCGCTGCCGATATTTTACGGACAGAAATCTACATTGACGACATTCTCTCCGGAGCTGCCACTCCTCATATCGCACGACTGGAGGTCACTCAATTAACGGAACTCCTCAAAGCGGGCGGCTTTCGATTGCAAAAATGGCCTCGAACGATGAGACCATTCTTTCGGATTTAGTGGAACCATCTAAAATTTCAACCTCTCGCGAGTTCCAAACCGAGACTCGTACCTTGAACTTCGTGTGGCAGCCTGCGAACGATTCATTCAAATTCCACGTGAGTCTCTCTGATTCTCCTGGCCTCGTAACTAAAAGGTCGATTCTTTCGCGAATATCTCAACTCTTTGACCCACTCGGATGGCTCGCTCCCGTCACCATCACTGGCAAGATCTTCATCCAACAACTTTGGAAGGCACAGGTCGGCTGGGATGACCCCTTGCCTCCATCGCTAAGTCACCAATGGGCTACCTTCAACGGGGTGTTAAAAGGCGTAACGGAATTCTCAATTCCGCGATGGCTGGGTTGCTCTTCGTCCTCATCAGGCATCGAGCTTCATGGATTCTCGGACGCATCGCAAAACGCGCTTGGAGCAGTTATCTACCTCCGAACTCTCCACGGCTTTGCGGATGCTACGGTGGTACTTATCACCGCAAAGAGTAAAGTCGCTCCGGTCAAAAAATAGACGATCCCTCGTTTAGAACTCTCCGCTGCCGTCCTATTTGTTCGTCTCCTAGCTCGAGTTCGGCAAAGTCTCGACTATCAATACGTTCCTGCTCATCTTTGGACTGACTCAACTGTCAGCCTCGCCTGGATTCAAGGACACCCGTCCAGATGGAAGGAGTTCATCTCAAATAGAGCCGCAGCCGTCCAAGAATTGGTTCCGGATGCCCGGTGGCATCGCTGGCGCGGACAATCCAGCAGACTGCGTGACTCGCGGTCTTTCACCAAGTCAGCTTCGTCAGCATTCTCTGTGGTGGAACGGGCCCTCATGGCTGCAAGGTTCCTCTGTAGGATGGCCGACGACAACGCCTCTGCTCGCTCAGTCTATCGACCTCGAGGAACGCCGCTCACATGTTCTCCGTGTGTCTGCGGTAAGCACTCAGACAACTTACTGGGACCTCATTGATCGATTTTCACAGCTCAACCGCTTACTCCGAGTCACGGCCTGGATCATGCGTGCCGCTGCCTGCTTCAAGGGAACCAAGACTCACCATCCGACAGCGCTGACCCGCCTCGAGATCTCCCACGCCCGGTCTTTGTGGCTCAAAGAAACTCAGCGAGTGTTCTTCGACAGCGAGCTTGAACTATGCTCCAGGAAGGAACCACTGCCTCGCTCGTACCCGCTCTTGAAGCTCGCTCCCTTCGTTGATGCTGACGGGATTCTTCGCGTCGGAGGACGACTCAAAAACGCTCTGCTCGACCCGGATATCAAACATCCGGCTATCATACCACGAGACTCTTCATTCTCCCGTCTAATGATTGTCGACTTCCATAAGAGAACACTTCACGGCGGAGTTCAAATTGTCCTAGCAGCTTTACGCCAACAGTATTGGATCATCGGCGGTCGTTCTCCTGTCAGCGCCTATATTCGGCGATGCATTAAATGCATCAGATACCGCGCCACCACGGCTAAACAGATGATGGGCTCCCTGCCGATCTCGCGCGTCACACCCACGCGTCCATTTCTTCATTCCGGCGTGGATTACGCTGGACCATTCCAGCTTCGCACCTGGCGTGGACGCGCAGCTCGTAGGTATAAAGGCTACCTCGTGGTGTTTGTCTGTTTCTCAACTTCCGCAGTCCATCTAGAGGTGACTACAGATTACACCACCCAAGGCTTCCTAGTCGCCTACCGCCGATTCATCGGGCGGCGTGGCCGATGCAGCACCCTTACGAACGATTGCGGGACCAATTTTATCGGTGCTGACAACGAGCTTCGTCGTCTATTCCACGCAGCTTCGAAGGAAATTGCCGCAATTTCCAACATTCTGGCCGCTGACGGAACGACATGGAAATTCAACCCTCCTGCGGCCCCCCACTTCGGAGGCAAATGGGAAGCCGTAAAATCTACCAAATTCCATCTTCGACGCGTGATCGGCGACACCATCCTCACCTACGAAGAGCTAAGCACGCTGCTCATTCAAGTGGAGGCGGTCTTAAACTCACGCCCGCTCAGCGCTATCTCCGACGATCCTGACGACGTCAATGCTCTTACGCCAGCGCACTTTCTCATAGGCGAATCGTTAATTGTTGTTCCAGAACCTTCGCTTGATGATGTATCTATTTCGCGACTGTCACGCTGGCAATTGATTCGCCAGATGCTGGACCGATTCTGGCGCCGATGGTCCACAGAATATTTACAGCGTATGCAACCGCGAAACAAATGGAGGTCATCCGAGACGTCATTGTCCGTCGGAACGCTCGTTTTCATTCTCGATGAGCGCTTGCCCCCCATCGAAGTGGCCCTTAGCTCGCGTCATCGCTACGCACCCCGGACAAGACGGCCAAGTACGCGTCGCGACCGTTCGTACGGCCGCTTCGGAATTCAAGCGACCGATCATAAAACTTTGTCCGCTTCCTATCGCTAGCTAAATCCATGTTACATTAAAATTACTGTCATTCGCTTTCCGTTTACTGGTTCTGTTATAATCATTCTCGCCTTTATGTATTCTGCCTTTGTGTTACGTCACGTTGCGTCCGAGCGGCAATCCTTCTTACAAATAATTTAATTCTTTTCAGCGGCGTTCGTTACGCCCCTGAGGCGGGCGGTAATGTTCAGATTTTATTCTCAATTGTCTTTCGACTTCGCGAAATATATGGATTCTCGACCTGCCGCAATATTTACCCGCGCTCTTTCCCCTGGCCTCTCGCGCCTCGCACCACGCGACAGAACAGCTGATCCCGACAAACCGCCGATATAGTCGCTCTCGATCGTTCACGCGTCTCAGAAGCATCGTTTTTAAATCTCTATTGTCTCTCGCATCGATAACGGCTTTTTCGATCTCGCGTCTCTTTTCAAAATTGTTACTGCGTTAATCGATCTTTTTCTTTCGATAAAATAAAGTTCAGTTTATTGTGTTAAAAGACAGTGCACTATATTCAATAATTTTCCTTCGATCTCCTAACAAATATTCTTTTTTCGATTATCTTACCTTAATACTTTTATGTACAAAATAATGAAAGGGATCAATTGGTGTGAAGAAAACACAGTTATTTGTAAGAAAAAAAATGTAATTGTTAATTGCAAATTACATTTTTTTTCTCGAAACAATTGTGTTTTCTTTACACCAATTGATTCCTCTCATTATTTTGTACATAAAATTATTAAGGTAAGATAATCGAAAAAAGAATATTTTACAAGATATTTTACGGTTTATGTAAAATTAAGAAATGATTTCAAGCCTCATAACTCGGAAAGTACTTAATGAAACCTAACTTAATTACAGTGTTTTGGAAAGCTCTCGAGATGAGCTACAAGAATATGTAATAAAAAATAGGGAGTTCCATTTAAAAAATCCAAAGTGACCTTGCCCTGACCTTGACAACGCCACCCAAGGTCAAACCAATGGTACCATCTTATGTCCCCCTTCAAGCCATACAACTTATGTGTGAAACATTTTTCTATTTAATGCAGTGTTTCTGAGATATTCGCGTGTATTGATTAAAATGGTCTACCCTGTATATAGTCAATTTTTAATACATATGAAGAAACAAAGAACTATTTTTGTGATTCTTATTTTTCAGAGATAATAATTATTTCATAATTATTTTTGTGTGTATACATAAATTAAAAATATATAACAGCAACTATTAATAGTAATTCTAAAAATATGATTTTGATATGAGTTTTTAAATACAAATTTCTATATAAATGTACAGAGTCAAAAGAATATTGTAGCGAAAAATTTTAATTATTCGATAAAGAGGCAAACAAAATTAAATCAAATATAATTTATTATTCAAAAGTTGGACTACAAATGATAATTTGAAAAATGCTTACCTTTTCATTCTCAATCATGGATTTGAAGCGCTTCAAAAAATGATCACTAATTGTATGTCAAACCTCAGTTACAATGTTCTTTATTTTTGCAATTATGCACTCCTGAAGATTTTTGAAAACTGAAAATTTATCTGGAAATTCTCTAGGAATGCATAATTAAAGAAATAAAAAATATTATATAGTTGAAATCTGACAAAGAATTATTTACCATTATTTGAAATCTTAGAAAATTTTCTCTAACTCGTTATTGAAAAGTAAATATTTTGAAAATTACTTTTTGTAGTCCAATTATTGAATAATAATTTACATTCCATTTGCGCGCAATTAATTTTTCGCCAAGACATCTTTTTAAATCATCTTAAATAAAACTAATAGAGATAAATACAAATTTACATAATAGAATGAATACACATTAGAACTCATGTACATTTATAAAGAAATTTGTATTTAAAATAAATGTGTAATAATTATTAATACTATACTTATATTTTTAAAAAATATAATGAAATAAAATAAATATTAATAAATATTAAATTAACATTAAAATAATAAATATTAAAATAAATATTAAAATAATATTAAAATAATATTAAAAATAAATATTAAAATAATAAAAATATAATAAAAAGATAAAAATTTAATAAAAATATAACAAAAATAATATCTATAAAAATATAAACATAATATATATATATATATATATATATATATATATATATATATATTTAATAATTTAGAATTACTGCTATATGAATCAACACACACGGATTATTATATGATACAGTGCATACATGTATGTAATAAAAAAATGATAAATAGATAAAAATGATTATATAAATAAACAGGGAGAGGGATGAGAGAGAGGACGGGGGAGAGAGAGAGAGAGAGAGAGAGGGGGAGCGAGAAAGAATGAGTGAACAAGTATTTCTACATCTTATTGTCATATCAAATGTCACTAAATGCTGATTATGAGAAAACAAAAGGAAATGATTGTATCTTTCTCTATCGATACTTTATGCTCAATGTTCACTGATGCTACATGCAAATGATATTATATTACTTTATGATGTTGATAAAGACGTTCGCTCACATACTTTCTTTCCACTCCCCCTCATCTCTCTCTCTCTTTCTCTTTCTCCCTCTTTATCTCTTTTTTTCTATAATCATCTTTTTCTTTCTGTCATCTATTCGTTATATTTATATTGTATGTATGTAATATACATAATGTGTATATGTATGTGTTTGTATTATGTATAACAATAATTCTCCTCAATTAAACTTAAATTATGATATTGACATAAAAATACTAACCTTTTAAACCATCCTTTCTTCGTAGAAAGTCTGTGAGCACTCAGAGGCAAACGTTTTTCATTATACGTATATCCCATTGTGGAAAAATACACTAATAAATAATTAAAATAAATTATTTCCAATATATATTTTATTTTCACTCTTATCAATATTTTATTTTCACTCTATTCAACACGTTTTAACACGTAATAGTCGACTTTTCTCGCGCTGCTTTTGTCACGAGTACTTAATGACCGCGTGACAGCGAGTATCGTACGCGCAATAGCTCAGCGCATGTTCATTGCATGTATGTGTGTGTAAGTCGACTTACTCCGCTACATACATAGTGATATCGCATGAACATGGAATGAAAATAAAAAAAAACGCGCATGTTATGAACATAATGAACTCGAAATATTCTCAAACCGAATAAAAAAAGTTACATATTCATATCAAATTATTTGATTGTAAATACATTTAAAGATTTTACAGAAAAAATAATCAAAAAGAAATAATCTTTATCGCAATTCGGAATTGTATGATCAATAATAATTATATTATTGATTCTTTTTGTGTATATAACATATATAATATTATATACAAAGTGTCTTTCAATTTGAAAATATAAATTTAATAATGGAATTTTCGAAATACTAAATAATAAAACTATAAAACAAATATATACCTCTTTAGCATATTAATAAAACTAAAAAAAAGTTAAGTAAAAAGAGCCAAGCGCAATACTAAGAGTGCAATGTACATCTTGAAAAAAAAAAATTTATTCTAATATGGATGTTTCGATCAATTTTTTGATTGTACTGCGACGTATTTTTCAATTTGCCAAGATGTTTCTCGGATGGTAGAGAGAAATTTGGGGAACGGAAACGTCGTCAAAAACGCGAGGCAGATAGAGAATACTCGCGCTCAGAGGAACGGGGATGGAGAGTGTTCTCGCGCGAGCCGCGGCGAAGCGGAGGCCGTTTCGATATCTCGAAGTGGGCGCCAGATACGGTCTTTCACGTATCAATTCGCGAAATGCGAAATTCACGACAAACACGGGCCTTTTTCGCCACGGGTCGACTAGCTCGCCTAACGGTAGAGGGGCAGGGTTAGGGGAAAGTTTGCTATAATCCTTGATTACGAGGCTCCTCGAAATTGGGAAGATCGGGCAGGCGAGACAATTCAACAATCACAGCCGACATCTAAATAAATTACGCGAATTTAGAATAAAGAGAAATAACAAATTTATTCAAGAAAAGAAATATAAAAAAAGAATATAAAGAATATAAAGTAAAAGAAATAACGAATTCAAGAAAGAAATAATAATAACATAAATTAACAAATCTGAATTAACGAAATATAACTGCGGTTAACATAACTTCGAAAATTTGAAATCACGAAATATATAACAGATAATTTCTCGATAGAGGTGATAAGAATAACAACACGAAATCGAGACCCTAAGAAAGCGCTGATATTTGTAGTTCTCCTGGCTCGTTTTTATGGCCGGACTTTGCGAGGCCGAACGGTGTTTCGAAAACGTATTGGAAATTTCGACGATCTCCTCAACGACTCAATTTTACAGATCTGTTTACCTTATTCTTTCAATCGCTCTTTTAGTCAACGACAATATGTTCTAAAAGAGGCTTAATAATTGAGCGCGAATAATTCAACAATTTGCGAAGACGGGAAATCTCGCTTGCGACGAACACGGTCGATGCAATCGATATTCGATAGCCGTCGGACGCCGCTTACGTTTCTTTTGGCGTAACGCCTTTTTACTCACGCGCAGTTCTCGAATTTCGGCGACTTCTGAATTTATCGTAATTTATCTCACACCGCAGCACATTCACACGCACGACAAATATCCCGAAATAAGAGCAAATCATACACGTAACGAGCGCGACAAGGACAGCACGACATTCACAACGCCACGATACGCACACAGTCACGCACTCACGTACACGCTAATTAGCAACGAAAGTCGCACGAAGACCGATTGCGGGGATGTCTTACGCGGCGTCGACAATTCTTTTCGACCGCACGGAAAGCGAATGCAGTCCCCCGCGATTTACCGCGCACGTGGTCGATATACGAGAGCCGGTCGCTACGCGTTTTACAACACCCCGAATCCCGAAGAGAGACGAACAGTTCCTTATCGACTACGGCCGACGTTACGATCGTCCTGGATGCCTCGGTCACTTGTCTCCGGTCGCCCAAAATACACGAAAATTGAAAGCTCGGTACAAAGACCGAGCGACAACGAGACACGAAAATGGCGACGGCGACAGAGCGGCCGGTCCGCGGACGGAATCGCGTACGTGGCTCACAAATTAGCGATGGGCAACCTCACCGATATTTACTCCCGTGGGCAGGGGATGTGATCCTCGGCTCGTCCTCTCGTCAATCTCGGCTGCGACACTCCTCACGAGAATATCCACGAGACTAGACTTTACAAACGACGATTACTCGACATGAGCGCCCGCACCAGAATGTCTCCCTGGATCTCGCGATCCAGGGTCGATAGCGGCCTCACTCCTGCGCGCAGGGGTGCGCGGATTCGCGGCCAATAGCGCCGCGACACGCGAGATATTAATGCGCCCCGCAACAACGCCGTATCGGAGGCCGTAATGGCCCCGATAATTCGAAAATCTTCATGTCGGCGACCCTGTCAGCGGTGGTCTTCTCGAGGCCGATCTTTTGTCCTCCGTCCTCGGAGGGTAGCGTCGACCGGGCCCTGTGATTCCGGCCCGAGACAGCTGTTTCGTTGAGGCTTTTCCTCCTTTAATTGCAGGGGACGAATTCCACCCATGACTCTGCGCGGTCCTGATCCTCGGGCGCTATCTCCGCTCTCGACTCGAAGGCTATAAGCGTCGTGCCGGTGGTCGCAAAAAGATTCCTCTTCTTTTTCTTCCGGTTGTTTTCCGGCAGGTTACCCGACGTACAAAATAATAAATAAAAAAAATTACAATTAGAAAAAGACGAAATTACAATGATAGCTCGTCTCTCCGGAGATCACGATACGGCTCTCGTTATCTTTTTCTGGCGCGGCCGCTCAGCTCGCGCCCCGTCAAGATATTCGGGGCGGATGGACGCGCGTCGGGACGGCAACGTCACAGTACATATAATTATACATATATACATATTTGCACTCTTTGCACTGCGCTTGGCTCTTTTTACCTAATTCTTTTTTTAGTTTTATTAATATGCTAGAGGCATATATTTGTTTTATAGTTTTATTATTTAATATTTCGAGAATTGTTCCATTATTAAATTTATATTTGCAAATTAAAAGACACCTTAGGTGTAATATTATATATGTTGTATAAACAAGAAGACTTAATAATAATACAATTATTATTGATCACACAAGTTCGAATTACGATAAAGATTATTTTTTCCTCATTATTTTTGTCTGTAAAATATTTACATGTATTTACAATCACATAATTTGATAGAAAATGTAAATTTTTTTATTCAGTTTGAGGATATTTCGAGCCATTATGTTCGTAACATGCGCGTTTTTCTTTTGTTATAAAATGCAAGTTACAATATATATAAGTTTTATTTTCCATAATAAGATAGTAGTAGTGTTGTGCCCGCGCCGTGGGGGACGGGACTTCAGGGTTATTCGCCCAAAGGATTAGGACCCAGGCAACAAATGTAGACACTCCGTACT
Organism: Camponotus vicinus; assembly: GCF_025532165.1. Classification (NCBI taxonomy): domain Eukaryota; kingdom Metazoa; phylum Arthropoda; class Insecta; order Hymenoptera; family Formicidae; genus Camponotus; species Camponotus vicinus. The sequence continues at coordinate 19,711,800 of NW_028141978.1, read as the reverse complement.
TGATAGTAAAGGAATATATTTCGGTCGTTCTTCTTACACTGGCCTTACACTACTCTTGTGTTTGTCTTATACGCTAGGGTTAAGCGTAGCGAGCCTACTTTAATCAACGCGGCGGCTTATATTGTTGATGACTTCAGATTTCTTTCTGCCACCCCGTCGTGGTGATCGGTTTATATATCGTTGGGTACAGGAAGGATGAGGTGTCCCTGGGCCGGAGCGCGGTTCGTGCTCCGTTTTGTTATGCTTATTCAGCTTTGGCCGTGACTTGCTTTTCTTTTCGTCACGTTTTATTTTTATTTCTTAATATCTTAATATCTTATTTCCTAATCTCTTTCTTTTAGTTTAATTAAATTATTATTTCGTCGGGTTACGACATCCTTCCCTCCTTGGGGAAAGAAAATTTACTGGCGGTAAATTTTCTTTACCTGTTTTCAATTATATCTATTTTGTTTAGTATAATATTGCTGTGTTGTTTGTCGGTGAGTCTGGTTGGTAGGGTCTGTCGTAGATATGTTCCCTTGATATTCGCGGTATGCTTATTGGGTTTAATATTGCGTTGACTGGTGCTTTCTTTTTCGCTTGGTTCTTTTTTATCGCATAAGTTATCGCTACAAGGCTGACTATTATTACCGTCCCTGTGATACTTGAGATCGCCGGGTATAGTATATGTTCTCGAATCTGTATGTTGTCTTCGTTTATTTGTTCGTCTATGTCGGTCAATGTTTTGCTGAGTTCCATTAATTCTGATGGGTTTTTTATTATTTTTCGTAACTTAATTGTCTCGATTCTATTTAGTAGTCTGTCTGTTTGTTTTTTGGGCGTTAGTGTTAAATTATAATCTGGTATGTGTGTTTTGATGTATGTTACTAGTGTAGATTTTTTCGTTCTTATTATTACGTCGGGTGTTACGATTTTACATTTCCCTCTAATCGTTAACTGTCCCGTTCTATCAATCTCGACTTTCCGTGTCGTCTCGTTCTCGCACGTTATCTCTACCAGCTGTTTCGCTCGCGTGGAATATATCCATGTGTTCGCGTTACTTAACGTTGTCCATATCGTTGTGTTCGTGTGTACGTATTTTATGTTACAGTTGTCTGTGTGTTTTTCTAGTTGTACATATGTCTGTATTTCACACAACGCTTGGTCATCTACATGATGTATCGGATAGTTTTGTCTGTATTTCACACAACGCTTGGTCATCTACATGATGTATCGGATAGTTTTGTTCGCATACATATTCGTTGTTATTTCGCATACATTTTTCTAATTCGTTTTCCGTGATTGTAAAATATGTTCGGCTGTCCATGTCTACCGCTATTATGGGTTGGTTTACCTCTATACATATAAAGGTGTTGTTTTGTTTGTGGGTGGGTAGGGGTGTTGCCTTTATTATATCATATGTGGGGTACATAATTAGTGGGAGTTTTATTACCGTAATTATGCCTTCGTTATCGTAGTATGCGCTAATCGCTATAAATTTTTCGATTGTTCCCCAATTTTCCTGTGTTATTTGAAAGGGGAAGTGCGTTCCTTGTGGTACTTGTGTCGCGATTTCCTTAAGGTTATCAATAATTGTTTCGATCGGTATTAATCTTATGTTTATTATTCCACTTTTTGTGCTGGTTAGATGGTCAATAATGTCTGTAGTATCGATTATTAGATCTCTAATGATTGCATTTAATACGATGAAGTGTTCGTCCATCTCTTCTCTATCTCCAAAACTTGCTGTTGTTCGTAGCCAACTTTGTCGCATTTTTTCCGTTATATTTAGAAATCTTTCTTCGTTTTCTTGTATAATTTTTTCTGATTCGTCCACATGTGCGATAGTTGCGTTTAATACTCTTACTTGATTTTTTAATGCGTGCTGCAGCGTTTGTTGTTTTCCCTTTATTAATTTTAATTGTTCAGTGATGATCTTTTCATCGTCGGCGTCCATTGTGCCGAATAGCGTTTTGCTATTGTTCCGAGACCGTTTATTAGTCCTCTTCGTGTTTTCTTCGTTAATTGGTAAGTTTTCCTTAATCGTGTCAATAAGGTTTCTGCTTTTTTATATTCCTTCTCTGTTACTTGTAGTAATATGCTGCATGTTTCTTTCATTTTTTGTTCTAATGGCTTGTCGTAGCATAATACTCTTGTTTGTGCCATATATCCCGTTACTTGTTCTTGTCGGTGGTCCATTGTTGTGATGTCTGTTCTGATCACCATTTTCCATGTGGACTCGACTTGATTAATTTTTCCTATTTTTTCAAAATATATGCCTGGTTCGTGCCGGAATTTTTTTATTTGCCAGGTCTTATAGGTGTCAGGTTCTTCTGTCCTGCCTCCGCTCAGGGCAGTGAGACTCCTGCAATACATGAGTATCATATTACGTCGTTGCGTTTTCCTAAAGAGTTTTATGCTCTCGCTGTCTTTTATCTAATTCTTAGGTTTGTTAACGTTTTCCTTTTTGTGTGTTTAATGTTCGATAAAGGCTTTTAATCGGTTCACGTGTACGCGTATTGTTCTTCTTCCCATTTTGATCGTGTAGTTCACGTCGGAATTTTTCCCGGTGATTACGTAAGGCCCTATCCATAGAGAATCTAGTTTTTTCGATCGTCCTCGGCGAACTGTTTCGTCGTGTAATAGGACTTTTTCTCCTACTTCGAATTTCGTTTCACGTGTCTTCCTGTCGTAGTTTCCTTTAGCCTTCATCTTTTCGTTGCGTATATGCTCTTTCGCAACTTGTTGCGTCGCGCGCAATTTTTCTTTGAGTTCGTTCGCGTAGTCTTCGTACGTATATGTGGGTCTTGGAGGTTGTGATAGCGTTGTCGGTAGAATCGCAGTATGCCCGTAAATCAGTTCGAATGGGGTGAATCCTGTTGCTGTGTATGGGGTTGTATTATATGTAAACATTGCGTATGGAATCCACTCGTCCCAGTCGGTCTGATCTGCATTTATATAATGTCGTAGGTATTCAGCTAGTGTCCGGTGTGATCGTTCCAGTGCTCCGTTGCTTTCCGGATGATACGCTGTCGTCTGTATTTTCTCGATTTTCAATAGTTTGCAAGTATTCTTGAATATCTCGCTTAGGAAATTTGTTCCTTGGTCGGTTAGAATTTTTTCTGATATACCGTGCTCGAATATGATTTTAGTTGTGAATTCCCTCGCGATTGTCGCGGCTTCTTGGTTCGCTATCGGTATCGCCTTGCTAAATTTCGTCAGATTGTCTTGGAAGGTTAATATATATTTGTTTCCCTTATTTGTAATTGTTAATGGTCCTACTATATCTAATGCGCATTTCTCAAATGGTTTGTCGGCGGTATCTGTTAATATTAATGGCGCTTTGTTTTTTCTTGATAGTTTATTTTTCTGACAGAGTTCGCATCTCGTTATATAGTTTTCGACGTCCTTCGTCAGCCCTTTCCAATTGTGGGTCCTTCGAATCCGGTTTATCGTGCGTTCAATTCCCTGATGTCCTCCTAAGGGTGCATCGTGATATTCATATAGTATTCTTTGCTTTTCGTCCTCTGTATATTCTTTCTTTGTCGTAACGTCGTCTGTCTCTTTCTCTTCGACCGCGTTGATGTCCGCCACATGCCGACTTAACGCGTCAGCATTTCTGTTTGCTGTCCCGGGCTTGTGTATTATTACATAATCGTATTCTTCTAGTTTAAGCCTCCATCTGATTAATCGGGATCCGGGGTCGGTGACATTGAATAGCCATACAAGCGATTTGTGATCCGTGACAATGGTGAACTTTGTTCCATATAAATACGGTCGGAAATGCTTAACGGCCCATACTATAGCGAGTAATTCTTTCTCGGTTGTGTTATAGTTTAATTCGGCCTTTGACAGTACACGGCTTGCATATGCTATTGGCCGGTCTTGCCCTATCTGGCCTTGTGATAATATGGCTCCGATTGCATAGTCGGAGGCATCCGTTGTTACTATAAATTCTTCCGTAAACTCTGGATACTTTAATACCGGCGCTGTCGTCAGCTTTTCTTTTAATGTCTCGAAAGCGTTTTGTTGTTCTTGCGTCCACTCGAAATTTTTTCCTTTCTTCGTTAGTTTCGTGAGCGGTTTCGCTATCTTGGAAAATCCTTCGATAAATTTTCGATAATATCCGGCTAGTCCTATAAATGCTTGTATGTCCTTAACCTTCTTTGGTATAGGAAAATGTTTTACAGCTTCTAATTTAGCTGGATCCGGTGATATTCCGTTTTCCGTTATTTTATGTCCAAGGTACTTCTTTCCTCAGAAATTCGCATTTGTCAGGTTGCAATTTTAGTCGATTTTCCCGCAATCTTCTCAATACTTCTCTCAATCTTTTGTTATGTTCCGCTAGGCTGACTCCAAAAATTACGATATCATCTAAATATACTAGACATTTTATTCCTTGTAGTCCGCTTAGCACCGCGTTCATTAAACGTTGGAATGTGGCGGGCGCGTTTTTTAATCCAAACGGCATTCTATTAAATTCGTAATGCCCGTATGGCGTGGAAAACGCTGTCTTGCATTTGTCGCTCTCTTCCATTTCAATTTGATGGTACCCTGATGCCAAATCGAGGGTTGTGAAGTATTTTGCATTTCCTAGTTGGTCTAGTATGTCGGTGATATTCGGTAGAGGGAATGAATCGCCTACCGTTAGGTCGTTCAATTTTCGAAAGTCTACTACCACTCTTAATTTTTGTTTTCCAGACGCATCTGGTTTTTTCGGGACAACCAATAAGGGTGCGTTCCATTGGCTTACGCTTTTTCGAATTATTCCATTTCTTAGCATCTCTTGCACTTGTTTATTCACTTCGGTTTTTTGTTTCTCTGGTAGCCGGTACGGTCGTATGTTGACCGCTGCGCTATCCGCTTGCGTTGCAATTCGATGTGTCACTGTGTTTGTACATGTGAGCGGCTCTCCCTCTGTGTGGAATACGTCACTATATTCTCCGCAGATTTCCTTTACTGACCTTTCCTCTTCTTTGTTTAGATGTCCAGTGCGGAGATCCTGCAATATTTTCTCAGTGCGCCGGGGGATTTTCCCCTCCGCTTTTGTGCAAGTTTTATTTACTTCTGCTGTTTCTTCGGTTTTAATTTCCTCTAGTGATATTTGAGGCATTAGTATTTCGACCTCGTTTTCATTCGTGTTTATTACGCTCGCGGGGCATAAAAAATTTTCGGGCTCTACTAGGCAGTTTCCTATAAATACTCCTGGTATTATTTCTTCTGCTCTGGTTATCCCCATCATGTTGATTGTAGTTGCTACTTGCATTATCGTCTCGCTCCGTGGTTGTAACGTGATCTTCCGATAAGGATATAGTCTTAGTATATTCCGTCCGATTCTTAGCTGTTTTGTGGCGTAATTACATATCGCCTTTTGTTCTTTAAGGAAGTTTATTCCCAATATTCCGAAGGGAAATCGTCTTTCACGACATACAGTCTGTGTTTTATTTTCCCATCTCGTAGGTTTATGGTGGCGTTTATCCGCCCAATTGGGTGGATCTTGTGTCCGGTCACACCTGTGAGGACTATTTTATCCTCGGTTATCATTGTCTCTCCTTTTAACTTTCCTACTTTAATAAGTGAAATGGCCGCTCCTGTATCGCATAATAGGTTTGTTTTTCCTCCTTTTGCCTCCTGCATGGGTAATGCAACTAAATCCAGGCCTGTGTGTGTGTGAGGTGTTCGTCTTAGGTGCGATACGTGATACTCGCTGGCGGGCCTCTGTTTTTCCTCTACCTTGTTTTCTTCGTCACTCTCTTGAGCGTAGTAGGTCTTCTTTTGCTTTCTGTCGTGATTATATCGATTTTTGTTGTCTCGTGCCGTTTGATTCGGCTTTTGGCGGTTAGGTCGATCTCTGTTAGGTCGTCCGGGTAGCAGCCAACATTCTTCGCGATTGTGACCAGTTTTCTTGCAATGGTTGCAGTATTTGTCAACGGTATTTACGCGCGAGTGTCGCTCTGGTTTCGGTAATGAAAACCGTGTAGCATAACGGCTCGTACGGCATTCTCGCCCATGATGCCCTAATTTTCCGCATTTTTGGCATTGTATGACATTTCTAGTGTCACGGTAATATGTCGGCGTCGCAGCGCTCTTTGGTCGTGTGCTGACTATCGCCGGTCCCTTGACCTTCTCTTCTGCGCTCGCAGCCGATATTGCTTCTTGCAGTGTCGTATAACCTCGGGATCGCACTACTGTTTTTATATCATCGTTTAATCCGATCTGGAAATTCTCTAAGGCTTGTTGTTGGATAATATTGAGTATTACGCGTTTTTGATCGGTCGTATACTGTTGTCCGTCTAGCATTGATTCGTATAGTTCCATCGCTAACTTGTCTATTCGAAGTCCGTATGTTCTCGCGTTTTCGCCGGTTTTCTGTTTTAACGTATTGAAATCTATTTGTAGATGTGTCGTATTCCTTTTACTGGCGTAACAGGCTTCTAATTCTTGTTTCAATTGTGCAAAATTTTGAATCTTTCGCGTTTGAAAATCTAGCATCGCTCTGCCTTTTAGTTTCGTGCATAATACTGTGCCTAATAATGTGACTTCATCTAACGGGTTAATATTTTCAACCGCGTACGTGGTTGCACTCACGAATTCCTGTAGTTTGTTTGCTGATCCGTCGAATTCTGGTATTAAACCGCGTGCTTCTTTCAACGATAGATGTCCGCGTCCCCGATGATGTCGTACATCGTCGAACGAAAGGTCGTATGTCGGTTCGTGTCTATCTTCTAATGGCGTGAGGCGTCCAGTACTCTGTCTTCCTTGCCTCTCTCTGACATCATTTATTTCGACGTGCAGGTTTCTAATCTCCTGCATCATTGCTTGCATCATATCTCTGAATTCGTCGGGTGGATTATTTATTTCTTGTTGCGATCGAGCATTCGTGGTATTGTTATCCAATTCTTCTCGTAACCGATTGATTTCTCTATTTACTTCTACGGAAGTGATGTCTCGCGATGTACCCTGTGGTGCGTGTGTCATGTCTCCACGTTCGCGATATATTATTTCGGGGTTGAAAATACTCGAATCGTATGATGTTAATGAAAATTCGCGCCTATGTGTTATTCTACTGGGCGAGCTAACCGCTGACTCCGCGTCGTCGGTGTTCGCGATTAAACTCGGATCTATTTCGCCGAATGAATATTCGCGTTCAATTATTACGTTCGCTCCGTATTCGTTTTCGGACGAGCTGTCGCTTGAGTAGTATGCTTCTAAATTTTTACGCACATTACTACTGATATCTTGAAGCGCGGTCTCTGCTATTCTTTGCGAGCTTAATAGACTACGTGTTATCGCTCTTTCCGCAGAATCGCTATGTAGCCACGATGCGTTCGTTCTATTGTTTGATCGTTTGTTTTGTCCTTCCGACATTCACGCGTTATAATAATTGCTTCGTTCGACTTACATTAGTGCGATGAGCAGCATTCTCCTTTGGTCGCAGTTCTCGCGTTGTCCTCCGCGGTTGAGGTAGGTTGTCTCCTCCTTGGGTTGCAGTCCGGTCGTTACCTCGTTAAACGACGTTTTTTATTTCCTTTGTCTCACTTGATGCAGGCGAATCCCACCGCTGCCACCAATTTATGTTGTGCCCGCGCCGTGGGGGACGGGACTTCAGGGTTATTCGCCCAAAGGATTAGGACCCAGGCAACAAATGTAGACACTCCGTACTTGATAGTAAAGGAATATATTTCGGTCGTTCTTCTTACACTGGCCTTACACTACTCTTGTGTTTGTCTTATACGCTAGGGTTAAGCGTAGCGAGCCTACTTTAATCAACGCGGCGGCTTATATTGTTGATGACTTCAGATTTCTTTCTGCCACCCCGTCGTGGTGATCGGTTTATATATCGTTGGGTACAGGAAGGATGAGGTGTCCCTGGGCCGGAGCGCGGTTCGTGCTCCGTTTTGTTATGCTTATTCAGCTTTGGCCGTGACTTGCTTTTCTTTTCGTCACGTTTTATTTTTATTTCTTAATATCTTAATATCTTATTTCCTAATCTCTTTCTTTTAGTTTAATTAAATTATTATTTCGTCGGGTTACGACAGTAGATACTAGGAGAGTTCTAACGCAGGTCCTCTCAGGGGGGATGAGGCGCGAGGGGGTTCTCCGGGGCGCGGGGGAATGACGTCACGCGGGACGAAGGGGATTTCGGTGGCGCGGGGGCTGAGGGGCGGGGGACGCTTGTTTCGGCGCGCGTTGGATGTTTTATCGCAATGATAAGCAATATTATATTACATACGCGGTTGTGTGATAAACGATATAAACAGTACATATGCCTATGTCCGGTTGATAAACAATATAAACAGCGGTATTTTATCAAGCAATAGCAATATTGTATTACATACCCTAACGCGTCGGGACATGTTTTCGCAAACAAAATAGCTTTCCCCGGTACACCCCCCCACCCTCCCTCACCCCCAATATAAGTAACAGCTTTCTCGGTACCCCCCCTCACCCCTCACCACCAATATATGTAATTCTAGATTTTTTCCGTTCGACGTATCCTTATCTCTCTCTCATTGAATTACGCATCGCGCAAATTTATAAACAATATAAACAGCGGTATTCCTTTGAAGAGGATTGGATTTTGAGGCTGACTAACGCGTCGGGACATGTTTTCGCAAACAAAAATCGTATCCTTATCTCTCTCTCTCATTGAATTACTCGTCGCGCGAATTTATAAACAATATAAACAAATGGCGCCCCCCAGAATCATCTTCAACGATTTTTTTCGGAAGGAATGCAACGCATATCAGCGCCGATGTTCGGCTGCTTTGCGCCCTTGCTTCTTCCGTTCACAAAGATAAGAAAGGATGAAATATGTATAAGGAGGATTGAAGCGCATCAAATCATAGTACGTGATTTGAACCCCCATCGACACGTGCAAGTGCTCCATAGAAAACTGTGACGTAGTGTTTTAAACGTGTGAAAAAGACAAGAAAAATGGAAAACATCGAGCAGACTGAACGCGACCTGATGGAGCAGTCCCGCCAAATTGCCACCTTGGGCGAGTATTTTGCATGGCTGCAGCGTTGCGAGGAATTTATCAAACAGCTCGAAGAACGCAGCCGTGTCAAGCGTCCGCGACTCTCGATCGGAAGTAGAAAATCTCTGGTGGCTAAAATCGCGCGACTCGAAGGTGCAAAGACTCGATTGCAGAGACGGTTTATACCCAGTGGTGGTGATTACAGCGGCGACAATAACGCGGAAAGACTCGTTTGGCGAGAGATCGATACCGCGTTCGATAGCCGTATTCTGACCGGTGCTGTGATTAACGCAAACTATGTATATCGAACCTCGTCAATTTCTCGAGGATGCCAAAGACATCGTGCTCGAGCAAGTGCAAGACGTTATAAAAAGACAACAGTGTAAAAGTGAATACAATATTCAACGGTGAATTTGTGTCGGGTGATAAACGCGCGAATAAAAGTATTAATACGAGAAACTGTGAACTCTTTCGGATTTACACGAGTGGTACGAGCGCCGCGTTATCGAGCCCACCCTAGCATTGCTGGAAGAATTTCAGGAACGCGATAGTGGCTGGGCATTGTCGCGAATACAGAATTTGACTGTTAATGTAAATAAATATAATTCTATGCGCGCGGGATGTTATATTAAATTGCTGCGAGAAATTACGACGAAGAAAGCGGTAATTAATGTACAATCCAGAGACAATGCGTGTTTCGCGTGGGCAGTGGTGGCCGCTCTATACCCCGCTGAAAGAGACACGAATCGGGAATCTTCATATCCCCACTATACGACGGTGTTAAATGTACATAATATTGAGTTTCCGATGACGTTGAACCAACTAAAAAAGTTTGAACATATAAACAATATCTCCATCAACGTCTACAGCATCGAGAACTGCATCGTCCCGATATATCTTTCGGAACATAAGAAAGACAAACATGTGAACTTGCTGTACGTGCAAGACGGCAACAACGTCGGACATTTCACGTGGATCAAGAATCTATCGCGACTTGTCAGTTCACAGTTGAGCAAACACAACGGTCAAAGATATATCTGTGATCGGTACGTATAATTAAAATAATTTATGTAATTATAAGATATAATGTATTGCATAAATCTAAAATTTAAATATTTTTTTTTTACAGATGTTTACACTACTTTAGTTCGAACGACAAGTTGCAGTCACATACGGTAAACTGCGGAAAAATAAATGACTGCGCTATCCGATTGCCGAGCAATAAGGACAAGTGGCTCGAGTTCAACAACTACACGAGGAAAGAGCGGCTTCCATTTGTGATTTATGCCGACTTGGAATGCGTTTTGGCCAAGACGGAGGAGAAAGAACAGCAAAATTTGTACCAGCAACATCGAGTATTTAGTATAGCGTATTATATGCATTGTTCGTACGACAACTCGTTATCCGTTTATAATTCTCGCCGTAGCGCTGATTGCATTTCGTGGTTCACCGAAGAACTTAGAAATTTAGCAATTCGCGTTAAGACTATTTTAATAACTACACATGTCCCCATGGTAAATTTAACATCGGATGAGTGGGAAAAATTTCACAGCGCAACGCATTGTCATATATGCGAAAAACCGTTTACGCAAGAAGACGATACACGCGTACGCGATCATTGTCATTTGACCGGGCGATATAGGGGTCCCGCGCACTCAAATTGTAATCTAAATTACAAAGAATCATTATATATTCCGATAGTCTTTCATAATTTATCAGGTTACGACGCGCATTTCATTATCGAGGATATAGCCACAGCGTTCGAAGGGGAAATCGAATTACTTCCGATAACCAAGGAAAAATATATATCGTTTATAAAAACTGTTAAAGTCGCACAAGACAATTGGAAAAATTATATAAAATTACGCTTCATCGATTCGTACAAATTTCTCGCGACAAGTCTCGACAAATTGGCATCTTTTTTAGAGAAAGATAAACTGAAAATTTTAAAATCGGAATTTCAAAATTTATCTGCAAAAAATTTCAGTTTATTAACACGGAAAGGCGTCTTTCCGTACGAATATGTCGACTCTGTAGATAGGTTGCAAGATACGTGTTTACCACCGCGCGAATCGTTTTACAGTTCTTTGACCGGTGAAACTATATCCGAGAGCGATTACGCGCACGCCGAGAACATCTGGACGCGATTCTCCATTCGAACGCTAGGCGAGTATAGCGATTTGTACCTGAAAATCGACGTCTTGTTATTAGCCGATATTTTTGAAAACTTTCGCGATAGTTACATCAAAAGTTACGGACTCGACCCCGCGTATTATTATACTCTTCCCGGATACACGTGGGATGCCATGTTAAAGCATACAAAGATTACGTTCGAATTGCTTACCGACATCGACATGGTCATGTTTATCGAACGCGGTATACGCGGTGGTCTGAGTCAGTGTCCCAACAGATACGCGCGCGATACTAATAACAAGTACATGCAACAATCGTACGATCCATCGAAACCATCGTCGTACTTGATGTATTACAATGTAAATAATTTAGACGGATGGGCAATGTGTCAACCGTTGCCCTATGCCGATTTTCGATGGGTCGACGACGTGTCGAATTTTGACGTAGCATCGATCGCATTAGATTCGCCTACGGGTTATATCCTCGAAGTCGATCTCGAGTACCCGCAACATCTTCACGATACGCACACTGACCTACCGTTTTGCCCGACACGCGACAAGCCGCCCGGCAAGCGGCAAGACAAACTCCTCGCAACGCTATACGATAAGAAGCGTTACGTGATACACTACCGTAACCTACAGCAATGTACGCGACACGACCTTCGCGTTACAAAAATACATCGCGTATTACAATTTACACAATCTCCGTGGCTTCGCAGTTATATCGAATTAAATACACAGTTTAGAACACTCGCGAAAAATGATTTTGAAAAAAATTTGTATAAACTGATGAATAACGTGGTATTTGGCAAGACGATGGAAAATGTGCGTAATCGTGTCGACGTAAAATTATTAACAAAGTGGGACGGACGATACGGCGCAGAAGCAATGATAGCGAAACAAAATTTCCATAGTCGAAGTATTTTTTCGGAGAATCTGGTTGCCATAGAATTACGCAAATTTGAAGTGAAATTTTATAAACCAATCTATGTCGGCATGTGCATACTCGACATTTCTAAAACGTGCTTGTACGAATTTCATCATGAGTACATGTCACCGCTATATCGTGATAAATGCCGGGTAATGTACACCGACACAAACAGTCTTATATACCACATTGAGTGCGAAGATGTCTATGAAAATATGAAACGTGATATTGCTAGTTTCGATACGAGCGATTATCCAATTGATAACGCGTACGGTATACCGCTCGTGAATAAAAAAGTACCAGGTTTAATGAAAGATGAAAATAACGGCGCGATAATGACCGAATTCGTCGGACTTAGAGCAAAAATGTACGCGGTGAGAGTGGACGGGAAAAAGGATACGAAGAAGGTCAAAGGTGTCAAAAGTAACGTTGTTGCGAGAACGATAACATTCGACGATTACACGCGGTGTCTGAATGACGAAATAGAAATGACACGATAGCAATCTTGCATAAGATCGAAATTGCACAAAGTGTATACCGTCCGCGAGACGAAAATTGCCCTGAGTCCGTACGATGACAAACGGTATATCGTACCTGAATCGACTGACACGTTACCATGGGGACATTATAGCATACCTTTTGTTCGCGAGCGAATCCGACAGTGCGTTGATAGGACCGGAAGGTCGTAAAGCGAAAAAAGTGCGCCTCGTTCACACAAAAGACTGACGTTTATTGGAGTCAAAATTAAAAGACAAGTGTTTAGTGCAGTGATTTCGATTAGCAAAACAGCGGTGTAACAAAGTGAGCGCGGTTTCGCGAGCGGTATCGCGAGCGGTGTAGAGACACAAGAGCGAGAAAAATGCGTTGTCCAAAGTCGTAAGCGGTCGTATAATGCGGTTAATCAGCGGTTTTATCTAAGAGATTGCGGAAAGTCCAAGAGAGTAAGCGATCGTATAATGCGGTTTACTATGCGGTTTAACTAAGCGGTTTAACAAAGCGGTTTGACGAAAAGTGCGAGACTTCGGCTTGCTCGCGTGCGGTGCCCGTTATAAGGCGAGCGGAATTTTGGGCCCGTTGCGACGTGGCCCAATAAATTTAATTGTTTAGCGGTGACCTCATGGCGCCGCGCGTAATTGGCCGCCGATGAGGTCTGACGTCGGCTTTTTCGCGGTTGCCATGCGCGCAGTCTTTTTAGAACAGCTGATTGGCAATCAGCTGATCGTGACGTATGGGCGCGCATGCCCGTACGTTACGCTGATTTTGTCGACGGTTGATATTATTATTGTCAATGTTTATGACACGCGTTTCTTATGACCAAAAAAAGTTAGAGATAACTCGAACGATCGAGTTTTTCTGGTGAATAGAGATCTCGAGAAGTTTCTCGACGCCCGTTAATTTTGAATTCTCGAGTTGTAGAACATTTTGAAATATTCTAAGAAATTTAATTCGGGATGAATTTTATGATTTTCGAACACCTTTGTAAATAAATGTATATTTTGTTTATTATTAATTGTATATATTTTGTACATAACTATGTATATATTTCTGTATTTTTATATTTCATATAGTTTTATGTAATACATATCTTACACATTTATATTTCATATGTTTTTTATGTATATTTTCATTTTTCAAATATTAAATGTAAAATGTAAAATGTGTGTGTGTGTGTGTGTGTGTGTGTGTGTGTGTGTGATACAATATACTACTAAAGGAAATATTAATATAGATTTTTTGGTATTTTTTATATTTCATATATTTTTATGTAATGCATATCTCATACATCTTATATTAAAAATACATGTACTATCGCAAGGAATATTGATAAGGATTTTTATGTATATTTTCATTTTTCAAATATTATATATATGTTATACACATATATTTTTCTAGAAAATTAAAAATAAACACTGTATGAATTAAATCACATTGTCTTTATGTATCCAAGAATTGTGCGAATTGTCAAATCCCAACCATTTCACGTAAACCTCGTTACCCCTCCTACGCAGTACTTTCTCCACGAGATACACGTCCGGATAATTCGCGCGATGCAACTCGTACTCGTAGAACTCCAGCGATAGATTTTTTGCGATAATCCTCCAGTAGATAGCTTACGGGATTAGTATGCTGTACTTTTGCAATTTTAAACACTTTGGTTGTCCAATTTGGCGTGTAACCTTTCTCGAAAACTGTCTTGTACTTGCTAACGCGTACCGAGTCACCTACTTTGAATTTCGCCGGACCCGCGATATTTACATGGTTGTATACAGTAGCCAAGAGTTTTTCAGCGATCGCGGGAGTAACGTCGACGGGTCGCATACCGATCGTTCGATGCTTGCGCGCGTTGTAATCCGATACGAGTCGCGGTAACGCGCTGATTCACTTGTAAGATCCGTTCAGCGTAAACATCTTCCACATGTCGTTTTTCAGCGTGCGATTGAATCGCTCAACGATCGATGCCTTCAATTCCGAATATGTAGAATAGTGATTGATGTCATGTTTCCGCATGAGCCGTTGCACGTCAGCGTTATAAAATTCCTTCCCCATATCAGTCTGTAAGTTTTTCGGACATCTTTTGCTATCTCGAATTATCTCGGCGATAGCGTCAGCTGTCTCGCTCTTCCACCTTTACTCTTGAGTGGTATGGCCCACGCGTGCTTGCTCAACGCATCGATGACTGTGAGTATGTAGTGGTAACCTCTGTTGAAACGAGAGTACGGACGCATCTCGACGATGTCAGCTTGCCACAGGTCATCGTATCCCCGCACTATGACGTGTCTTCGGGGAAAATTTTTTCTCGCCGGCGCGTGCAATTCGTTCACCAACTGCCGTTTCTCTAAACTATGTTGTTTCTTCGCTTCCTCGGTTATTCCCGATCGCCGATCCATCGTTGTTTCGATTCGTCGATCAAACGATGTGTGCCTCGAGTATCACCTTGCGTTTTATCATTCGTTGCTAGACGTTCCTGGCCCGTTCGATAGCCGTTAATAGCTGTTCGATAGTCGTTCGATAACCGTTCATAGCTGTTCGATAGCCGTTCGATAGTCGTTCGATAGCCGTTCGTAGCCGTTCGTAGCTGTTCGATAACCGTTCGATAGCCGTTTATAGCTGTTCGATAGTCGTTCGATAGCCGTTCATTACAGGTTGATAGCTGTTCCCAAACCCGTTCGATAAACCTTTGCAGATGTTTAATAATTGTACAATAGCCGCTCCTAAACCGTTCACTATAGCCGCTCATTACAGGTTGATAGCCGTTTCTGAATTAGTGTTAATCGCACGCCGAAGCTCGTTTATCGCAGTCTGCAAAGCTCGCACGTCCCTCTCGAACGCAGTCAGCTTCTCGTCTGATTCTTTCTGCTGATTCTTCAACGTTTTAACGCATTGTTCCACGTACAGTTTGTTGACTGCATCGGTATCAGCCTCAGGTTGCGCTACACGACGAATCTTGCGCGACCTCGCGTCATAGTACGTAGCGATGCGACACAGAGTGTTTTGACGCAAGTAATTTGTCACCGATTTATCCCAATGATCGCTTGTTCTAATTGCTTCATTTCTCCGTTCGAATAATCCAAATTTGTTGATGGGCATTTTTTTCTCGATGCGAGTGACGTCGATCGACTGATCAGTTTTGTCGAGACACCGTTTAATTTATAAAAAGACCAACTTCGCGAAGTTCATCGATGATCGACAGGATCTCGTTGTCGTGAGCGTTGTGGCCAGCTCGGCGCGAAGCGTCGAGCAATCGTAGACGATCCACTAGCTCGTTGGGATCGTCCCAGTGCACGTAATCGATCTTATTATCAGTTAGCGTCATCGCGCGAGGCATGAATACTCCCGTACCGCATTTTTTCTTTTTCGATTCGATCGACATCAACGGTGCAATTATGTGTTTATACTTGTGTCCCCTGTTGCTCTTTAATTGACCTTGCGCATCATTTTGACGTTTATGCGCACTCGTCGCCATTAATATGCTCTTATATTTTTGCATATCGTCCTCAGTGTATATGTCATCATCGGGAATTCTCTTGAAGATCAACTCGTATAATCCAGGTGTACCAATGTACCTCACTTTGTCTATGATTATAGTTATCTGCGCCGATGTCGAATCGTTTGTTACCGAGCCACATTTCATTCTCGTCGAAATAGACACCGTACACGTGATCGATCTGGTTTTTTTCGTCGCCAATGGCGCTCATGTACTTTTGTACCAGTGGCCCGAAGTGCTCTCGTAACATTTTTTGACCTTCCAACGTTTGTAACATGTTTCGAACAGATGGTGATTCGAGCGGGTTGCCCGTGGTTTCGAAAACATTTTCGATTGCGAGTGATTCGGGTATCGTGGGTTGTACGATTCTCGTTGTAGCGATTCTCGTTGTAGCGGACGGTGTGGAGGTTATTAGCGGTTCATCCGATGTATGCGGTGTCGATAAACGATTCACCTTCAATCGTTGTCTCTTTTTCGGTGTCGTATCCTCCTCTTCCTCCTCCTTGTACCGCTTGATGGGTAACGTTTTAATTATAGCGTCAGCGTTACTCTCCGGCTCGTTTTTCACCGCGATTAAGCTAGAGTTGTCGACGATATTTTGTAGTGGCTCGATAATAGGCCTAAAATGGGTCTTGACCGCGATATCGTCGTCGATCTTACCGGTCTTCAAAGCGCGATGTTTCTTGCGGATCGATTCGCTCGTTTTCGCAATCTCCCTCGCAATCTTTACACGCTCGCGAATATTATCGCTTTCAGCCATGTCGACAGAGTGTGTCGGCAGCGACTAATCGTTTTGCAGTATCGCGAACACGTTAAATCCTTTTCTGTATCGCCCGTTCGTAAGCGAGCTGTTCTTATCTATCACTAGGAATCCATACTTTTGCTGCCAACAAGTACGACATAATTCACTGAAATCCTCGTACGACATGTCGGTATTCACGTGATCGTTGTACACGTGTTTCAAGTTGGTACCGTCCTGTTTAAACAAGATCAGCAGGTTCGCGTTGTCGCGTATAAGATGTTTTGGTATTCTCGCGTACGTCTGACAGAGTTAGAAGCAGTCGACGTTCGAGTGACGACCCATTGAGAAGTACTCTCTTATCGTATCTTGCTTGTCGCACGCCACGTCATCGAAGACGAAAATTGAGTTTGGACGTGCCTCGCTCGGTGGAATGACGTCACTGTTATTCGAGAACGTAAAGTAGCCGATTTCGTCGATCGGCGTCAACAAATTCTCCAGATATCGATATTTCGGCTGTTGCAGCGACTTCGAGTACACGTACACGTTCTCGAAACGTACACCGTGCGGGCTTTCCAGTAGACTTATCAGAACGTTGGTTTTACCACAATTCGAGGGGCCGCAAACGATCGCGCGTATAGTAGTCGGTAGCATCATACCGTGCCTGCGCATCTCCGCGTTGTCCTCCATTGATCGTAATCTATCGCAATTTGTCACGCATATCGTCAAAGGCTGTCGTACGAATCTCATTTTTTTCAACACTGCTGATTGGATCGAACGCCTGCCTATTTATAGGTGCGCGAAATCACGAGTCGCTCAGTAGAGAAAAAATGTTCACCCTGCTAACAAATCCTTCCGATATTCGCAATTTGAGCGTCGAACAGCTACAATTTGTGCCGAAAGCAGTTCTATTGAGAACGTGCGGTGATTACGTCCACTACGTGTGGGACAAACTTCCGGAACAAAATAAAAGCGGATCCGGAGGTTCAGACATATCGTCGCTGTTACGAACATTACAATCAGCCGTGGCAGGAAACGCACATCGACGGTCCGGCGCCGTTGATAATGAATTGCGGCGAATGTCAACGAAAATAGGTAGAGGCCTATTAAATCACGCGATAAACGCACTTCCGATCGAATTCCATATTCCCGGTTATCAGTTTTGCGGACCAGGCACGCGATTGCAAAAGCGATTAGTCAGAGGCGATCGAGGTATAAATCCATTGGACGCGGCGTGTCGCGAACACGATATAGCATACTCTCGGAGCAACGATCTCACCGAGAGACACGCGGCGGATAGGATATTCGCTGAGAAAGCGCGGAATCGCATCGTTGCGAAAGATTCGACTCTCGGTGAGAGAGCCGCCGCCACAACTGTCTGGGCAACGATGAAAGCCAAGACGAAGCTCGGTATGAGTCTGAAGACGAAGACGAAGAAAAAAACGGTGAAGAAACGGATACTTCCGGTAGCGAAATGCGGCGGTGTATTGCCGATTCTACCAATGTTGGGTGCGCTCGGATCCCTGATCGGTGGAGCGGCTGGTGTAGCGAAAGTGGTGAACGACGGAAAAGCTGCGCAACGTCAGTTGCAAGAGATGCTACGTCACAATCGCGCCATGGAAGGTCACGGATTATATCTCGCTCCTTACAAATACGGACGAGGAGCCTCAACGAGAAAAAAAAAAAACGTCAAAGAGACGCTAAAAATGCCGCAGGGCGCAACTACCAACATACAATTGCTACAACTGGCAAAACGTATGCACATTCCATATTTTAGAGGTGTTTTCATGCGCAACTCGTTACCGATCGGTGGTATATATCAAAACGAGAGCGGCATCGTAAATTTGGATAGCGTCGAAGGACCAGGTACTCATTGGGTAGCGTATGCAAAGAGGGGAAATCGCACTATATATTTCGACAGTTTCGGCAATCTTCGACCACCGAATGAATTGGTGCGATATCTCGGACGAAACGTAACGAAGATACAGTACAATTACACACCTGTTCAAACTTACGATCAGAGTATCTGCGGACAATTGTGCTTGCAGTTTCTTCGAACGGTCGATGCATGTGAATTTAAGGACAGATATTGCGCTATTTAACTCAGTATTCGTTAAACAGTTTCGTCGACATGTCTATGACGTTCACATTGACTGGGAAGAGTAGCGTTCTCACGGCAAACTTCTTTCCCATCGTAGATGACGTAGATGACGAGAGCGACGGCGAATACGAGCTCGGTCTAACGGATTTTGAGACTTATCACACGATACCGAATGTGAATTCCCCGAATAATAAATTTTACTTTGGCAAAGACGACGAGGAAATTACGATTCCCGAGGGATCGTATGAGTTGCAAAATATACATGAATTTTGAAACATGCAATTTCACGGAAACATCGCAATGAGAAACACATTGACGGCGGTGACTATGAAGATGGCGAATATCCGATAGTGCTCCGCGCTAATTAGAATACAATGAGGAGCGAGATCAAATGTGCCTACAGAATAAACTTTACCAAACCTGACAACATTGGATCGCTGCTAGGATTCTCGAATCGTATTCTCGAGCCGCGAAAATGGTACGAATCAAACATGCCGATTAACATTCTCAACGTGAATATTATCCGTATAGAGTGTAACGTGACCGCGGGTGCGTACAACAACGGCGTACTCGTTTATATGATACATGAATTTTCACCGAGGGTACCACCGGGATATAAGATATCGGAAACGCCTGCACAGATCATTTACCTGCCGATCATCGCGCGGAGCATTACGGATTTAACGTTACGCGTTGTCGACCAGAACGGACGATTGCTCGATTTTCGAGGAGAAGAGATCACCGTAAGATTGCACGTACGTATGCGACGTATGAGATGCTCGTATTGAACGGATCGAAAGACGTGAGAGATAACGCAATCTTTGCGAGACCAGCAACACCACCAACAACAACAACAACGTCGACGTTCACTAATATCAAATCACCCAAGAAAAAGAAATTCAGCGCATCGAACGTTGCGTTTTTACAATCTTTGGGATGCGTTTTTACAATCTTTGCGGTGCGAAACAGCTGAACGATGACCGACATTCTCAACATCGGTGATGAACTGATCTTTGACAATCGTATTATCAAGATCGAGACTCACACGTACAACCCGTTCGCCAATACAACGTTCGGACACAGTGACGAGATAAGAATACCCATACAACAACAGAATCTGTATACCCTGCCGTACGAGAGTTTCCTATACATCGAGGGACAACTAACGAAAAACAGAGCAACAGTTGAAGGAGAAAGTGATGCGGTACTGGCAAATAATTGCGACGCATTCATGTTCGATGAGATTCGATACGAACTCGATGGTGTTGAGATTGATCGCAATAGAAACGTAGGAATAACTACACGCTCAAAAACTTTGTAACGGCATCATCCGCTAGAAACGTGATTATGAAAAACGCCGGCTGGGATCCGTTGACCTATGAGAATGGACATTTCAATTTTTGCGTACCGCTCCACATGTTATTGGGATTTTGCGAGGATTATAAACGAGTGGTGATTAACGCTCGTCACGAATTGATCTTAATACGATCGCGCAACGATAATAATTGTCTGTTTATGAATTCTAAAACGCTGGAGCCTGTAATAGACATATTCAAAATACAATGGCGAATGCCTCACGTGCTGTTGAGCGAGATCGAAAAACTGTCGATGCTGCGTGCTCTGGAAAGCGGACGATATCTCAGCATGGGTTTTCGCTCGTGGGATCTGTACGAGTATCCGCTATTGCAGCTTACAACCAAGCATTCGTGGGCCATTAAGACCGCGACTCAACTGTAGAAACCACGATACGTTATCTTCGCTATGCAAATAGACCGGAAGAATTCCTTGACTAAGAATGCGACTCAATTCGACAACTGCCAATTAATCAACGTGAAACTCTATCTCAATTCGGAATGTTATCCGTACGATGATATGAATCTGGATTTCAATAAAGGCAGATGTGCCATTCTGTACGACACGTACGCGCCCTTCTGCAAGAACTATTACGGATACGAGTATCTCGAGCCGAGTCTCTCCGTCTATGAGTTTCAACGTCAGGGTCCGTTCGTGATTATCGATTCTTCTCGACAAAACGAATCGGTCAAGAGCGCAACCGTGGATGTGAGATTGGAATTCGAATCTAAGGATAACGTGCCAGCGAATACCACTGCGTACTGTCTCATCATACACGATCGTGTGATCCAGTACAATCCATTGACCAACGTTGTACGCAAAATCACCTAAGCGATAACATCGACACAAGAGAGAGGGGAGGAAGATATAAATCAAAGTGCTGCGAGATGATTTTAGAGTTTGTCATTCCTCTCGACTGATGCATCCGGGAGAGAGAGAGAGAGAGATCTTGTCATGTCTATACCAACGTTTGTGGATCTGCAAGGATTTATCATCGACAAACTATTCTTCGTGAAAGAAGCGGCAGTCCTGAGGAAGGGATATGTTCTCTCGCATTACTTTTTCGCATGTCACGTACCGTGGAGCGTGCTTACAAAATCTGACCGACGTCAAGTCTCATGGGTGATTAGAAATCATCACGGATTACAATGGGAAGACGGAAACGTTCCATATTACTTGGCTCAGCGTGTAATTACAACAGCAGTCGTTGGTACGATACACGAAAAAGAATCATCTGTCGTGTACGTTAAAGGACTTGAAAAGCGAAAATGGCTGACCGATATACTAGGCGATGTGGGAAACGGCTATATTATTGAAACCTTGGATGCAGACTATAAAGATATTGATTCTCTAAATAAATTAGATATTACCAATAATATGCGATGTGGAAAACATGTTAAGAATTGTGCATTACAAAATGTATTCAAAATTATTAACTGGTGGTCGCAACGCCAGAAAGAATTGTAAGAAAAATAAAAAAATGTAAACATTAATATGTTTTATCTCTTATTTCCCCTCCCTAATTCTTTCCTTGCGTTTCTAAGAATTTTTATCTGAGCGCCGTCTCCCCTTCTCCTAAATTTCAGAGCGTTAGAAGCATTGATCACCCCACCACATTATACTTCTGGAAGATGAGCGTTATGTATATTCGGTTATTTCTTATACGATCAGTGTCGCGTTAACACCGCTCTCGTGGTTCACTTTTCATAACTCCCAGAGAAATGTACTACGTCGAAAGAAACAGCAGCAGCGGCATCGGAAGACGCGTGAATAATTACGTGCCGAGTTGTAATAAAACTTCATCGTTTGAGAACATATGTGACGAGTAAGTTTCGTTTAACTTTTTTCTATTTTTCTATTTTTACAAATTGTATTATTACTATTACTTAATTTTAATTTTTCTGTAGCATTTCGTTGGAGCGTCGTGCGGTTCGTATACTAGGTAGACGATACGCATTGACAGCTACGGAATTCAAATTCCTCGAAATTGGTATCAACGTGGGTCCACCGAGTTACGTGGAGATTGTCATAGGAGATCATCGAGGAAAGGAACTGATATTATCTCTCGAAACGTGGAAGGGACTCTACGAGCAACGTCGCAATATTCAAAATTTCCTTCGGAACGACTCTAAAGATGACTACAATTTCATAAGCGTTGGACCGCTAACAGTGAGAGTTCGTACGATTAACGACGTCAAACTCATAAGTCTCGAATCTTCAAACGTATGCTTGATGATGGTCGAATCGACGTTACATCGTATGTTCGATCTCGATCAATGCTGCGACGTCTTTTTATTTTTAATTTTTCGATCCTCCTCGGGTGTTGGAGAGGAGGATGTTAATGGGGAGCGAAAACGCCGTAAAAAGAAAGACACAAGGTGGATAGAGATACTCGCGCTCGGAGGAACTCAGATGGAGGGTGTTCTCGCGCGAGCCGCGGCGAAGCGAAGGCCGTCTCGAGATCTCGAAGTTGGGCGCCAGATACGGTCTTCCACGTATCAATTCGCAAAATCGTCAGAATAACGCGAAGAACGTTAGCCTGTTTCGCCACGGGCCGACTAGCTCACCTACACTGTAAAAAATTTTTGTGTAAATTTACAACTATTATAGTGGGTAATATTGAGACCAACTATTAAAGGTGTATATTTACATACATTAGTAAATTTACATTTCATAGATAAAATTATTATCTTAAATGGTAAGTAAGCATCTTGTACAAGTAAATTTACATGTTAGAAGTAGATTTCTAGAAATGTTTATGTAATAATACATTTTGTATATGTATTTATACAATTTCACATATTAAATTTAATTTATAGTATGCAAATGTATAGAAACTTTTATGTAATAATAATTTATATATTTGTAGTGATACAAAACAAGAAATGAAATTTACAATAATGATTGTAAATTTATGAAATTGTTTTGTAATAATAATTTACATACTTGTAGCGATACAAAACAAGAAATGAAATTTACAATAATGACTGTAAATCTATGAAATTGTTTTGTAATAATATTATAAATATTTTTAAAATTACATTTTACAATATTAAAAATACACTTTAAATTTATACTGTTTGTACTATAATAATAGAATTGCAGTATATTGCAATATATATATATATATATATATATATATGATGTTATTAAAATTTTTGATCTTATAGATATTAAAAGTATTTTGTATTTACAGAACAACATTGTATTCTCCTAACAAAATTGCATTATCGCAGCTCAGCACTACTATTTCTTCAAACTTGAACCATAAAGTTGAACAGAAAAATAGAGAATTATGTGGTTCAAAAAATAATTTCTGCATTTTATTTTTGTTTAAGTTTGCAGAATAGTGCTGTACTGCGATAATACAATTGTTAGGATATATTCTGTAAATACAAAATACTTTTAATATCTCTAAGATCAAAAATTTTAATAACATCATATATAAATATTGCAATATGCTACAATCCTATTATAATACAATTTTTAATATGAATAAGATTAAAGATTTTAATAATATTACAATGCAACACATAGAGAAATACATATATAAAAATATATTTTTTAAATAATATTTAATTTCTTTTTTATATTCTAATTATAAATTATTCATATAAGATTATGTATATAAATGAAGAATATGCAATAGTTTATTCATTTTAATAATTATTTATTTTTAATAATTAGATACATATGAACTATTAATAATGTTAATAATATTAATAATATTATTATTATACATATGTATATGTGTATACACTTATGAATTTGATTCAATATTTTCCTTGTCTACATTTCTCTCCTCAATGTCTCTTAATTTGTTGAAAAGTGAAAGCACTTTGTATTTAGTTGCGGCCTTACGTGATTTCGTACCAGACGTTGGATGAATATTCAAAAAATACTTCTGTATAAATTCCAAAGTACATGCACAGTGTGTAGGATATTCCATGTTGAAGACATAGTACGCAGACATCAACATTTCCAGAGATTCATAAAAACAATATGTTCTTTCAATCTGCATTGCTTCTATAAATAAATAGAACATCTGACGTTCCGTATCATCTGTAACACACAACCAAGCACATATACATATAAAACGTGATAATTAAATATAATAACGTGATATTAAATCTGTAAGAATATAAAATAACGTATATATAATTTTACCTATGATAACAATGCATGGTGCAGCAATAGGTGCTTCAATTTCTTTCAAGGTAGTCCCCTCCTATATAATAAATTAGTTATAAAATCATGTAATTTATACATTTATAAAATCATGTAATTGAGAAAGATAATGATACATAATAAGACTTACAGGATAAATTTTAAATAATGTATGGAAGTCCTCTTTAAAATGTTTCATAATAATTTTTATTAATTTAAGCTGTATTAGCTCAGTTGAATTAATAATATCCTTATACTTTTTAAGACGTCCATACATGAGTATTTTTTCCTGTTTCTTTAATATTTGTTCTTTTAGTATACTTATAGAGTGTCCCATTAATTTGTGATAATGCCAGAATATATACTTTTTTTGTAAAAGTATTGGCCATGAAGTTTTAATATCTTGAATCGTAGGTGGTTTATGGACATTATTAAGAAATAATCGTTGTACAGGATATGTTGTTTCAAGATATGAATAAATCTTTTTTTGAGTATCAGGATCGTTTTCTGCAGCATCTTGAAGGATTACTTGTCGTAGAAATACAGTTTTGTCTTCTATTGTATCTTCCGTTTCTGATTCAACATAATTGTCAGGCTGCCAATTGCTACATCCAGCTTTGGCAGATAAAACTTTTCGTTGCTTTTTCAGCGGTATATTTAAACTTCGACTCAAAGATCTTTTCATGTGTGGTCTATTAAGATAGCAATTTCTATCACGAAGTTTTAAATATAATGTGTGACTTCCATCTCCAAAACATTTACCATCTTCATCCGTATCCTTGAATTGAGGATATTTTTCGATGATCTTGTTAGCTATTATTTTAAATGCTTTAGATGGGATAAATTCTCTTATATTCCTCATTTCAGAAATTATACGATTTACAACAGCATGTATTACAAATTTGCTGCGATTTCCTGCTTCTAATTCTTTAAGCACTGTAGATTCCAAATTATCCCAAGGTATACGAAAATTTGTCCAAATTTCATCTGATTGTATTTTAATATTTGATACTGTTGTTGGCGATGAAACATGTCGTATGCTTGATGAGGAAGAGAAAGTAGACATGGAATCACTTAAGATATCACAGGATGCCGTACTGTGTAATTCAGTCTCATTTTGAGGTGACCAAAATTCTTCTGCTTGTAGTAACATAAAAGTTTCTCCAGAACAAAACTTTAAAACATCGTTATCGTCAACATTTGTACCATCCTTTTCCATAACTAGAGTAGAACCATTAATACCAAGTTTGTTGTTACTTTTTGTAATAAGTTCAGATAACATGTTATCAGATTGATTAATAACTAATGAGATTTTTTGTTTTCTATTGGCCGACCAAACTTTAAATAAGTATGACATCTGCAAAACAGAAAACATATATATACATGTTATACATAATACTAAAAATAATATTAAATGCTAAGTATTATTGAAGTGTTACTCACATAATCTTATAAATCAAGAGGTGCGTATTTGAAGATATAAACGGCAATGGAATTTAAGTGAGTTTCAAGGATAGGATGTGGAGCAAGTAAAGCAGAATAGGGAAACAAAGAGATTTTATCGATTTTATGATCTTCATTTTTAACTTCAAACTGTTCATATACTCCAAAATCAGAATTATATACAACTTTTATTGTGGTACCCAGAAAATATACGTTAGTATAAGAATTATTTATTAAAAAATATTTGATTTTACATAAAATAAAGTAATCGTAACAGTCTTTTCCTATACAGATACACATATTTGTTTTATATGCAATGCCTTTGAAAGTAATTTGTGAAGCTATATATTTAAAATTTTCATTCCTTTTACCATAAAAATAATCTATTATAACAGAAGAAATATTATTACTAAAGTTTTCTGGAATATATTCTTCTGCATTATCCGCAATTATCAAAGAACTGTATGTATTTTGTGGAAGTTGACTTTGTAAAAGTTGATGTTTATATGATAGCATTTTTGTTATGTTCTTATAATTTTGCGAGTGCTTAATAATGTTCTTAAAATATCTATGTTTACTTTCAAATCTTAAAGTCCATAAATGTTTAAGCGGTCCAAAAGATATAGTTAGAGAAGGATAATGTGAAATATAATGGTGTTTGGGTCTTAATTTTATGTTTGGAAAACATTTCAATCTTAGCAATAAATATTCATTGATTTTTTCCTGTAATAGCGCAACTTGACCAAAGGATAATGCAGAAGCAAAAGTCAAAGAACAGATTTCTCGAAGACACAGGATTAATAACCAAACATCATTTTCGATATTCTTGATTGAATCATAGATAGCTAAAGGAAGTATCAGTAATAATCTTTTAATTTGACTTGCAGTACCTCTAATTTTGCATGAATCATTTATGAGTGGAATGCTGTTGTAGTCATTTTCATTTAAGAATTTAATTTTTTGCAATCGAGAATTTAAAAACGTATAATTAAACCATCCTTCTTTAACAAAATACTTAATACAATACATAAGATCATAAGGAATAATACCTTCTAAAAGATCATGAGCTATACAGGGCGGTAACCCTGGATTACATACATGAAAATGATTGAGTTTATTCAAAGGTGAATTTTGTTTTATGCCTTTTATGATTTTCATTGTTTGTTCCGCTTGTTTTACACATAAATTATAATTATCAGGATTTCTGTTTATATTTTTACATACATATGTTAATTGTAATTGACTTTGAGTTAGGTCACAAAAACGGCAAAAATATTCTGAGGAATTAAAATTTTCTGTAAAACCCCCTATTTGATGACTTCCTAAATTGTCACCTAACATAGCTACTACTGTACCAATGAAATTAATTGGTTCATTTGCAACAGAAATAACTATTCC
Source organism: Camponotus vicinus (assembly GCF_025532165.1). Lineage (NCBI taxonomy): Eukaryota > Metazoa > Arthropoda > Insecta > Hymenoptera > Formicidae > Camponotus > Camponotus vicinus. Next base: position 19,684,595 of record NW_028141978.1, on the reverse strand, counting down.
GTTTTTTTCTAAATTTCTTAAGTCATTTATTAAGGGTTCTATTATCTTTTCCCAACCAAAGAATGTGATATATTTTTCATAACATAGAAAAACAAGTTGTATATGTTCAACCTTTGACCTTAGATAAGCAGGTAAATTTCCAAGGATCATATATAGACCGACGAGTTTAAACTTTTTTTTTGAGGCACCTAGTGGATTACATACTTCAAATGCATCTTGATATAATATAATTTGTAATGTATTTTTATTTCCTTGAAGAAAACTATTATTTTTTATTATATTACCACTTTGTATATCAAATAACACATTATCATTACAGGAATTATTATAAGAATTTAAGCAGAACTGTCGGATATTAGAATTAGTTAATAAGACTTCTAAAGTGTTCAAAATTGGAATGTAATGGTAATAGCATGGTTTGTGATTGTTATCAAATCCTAAATTTATTTGTATGGGCATTACGATGTGAAAAAATTTTTTAAAATAAATATTTCTTGAATAAGTACTTCTAAGACAACCATTTACAGAACTATAAATATTTGAAAGAAAAATATGACTACTTTGAAACATATCTGTAATTCTTGTTTTAATATCATTTTGTAAATCACTATCATTTAAAGTAGTGATAAAGTGCTGTTGAGAAAGTTCAATTATAGATGATAAACCATCAATTATAGCTTGCAAAGTACGTTCTGTCAAAAAATATTTTGTAATTAAATTTAAATATAACTGCGAAATAGATCTTACATAGTCTACTGCATTATTAGAAAACTGATTTAAAGTTTCTTCTTCTAAAAATGCAACACAATTATCACTAGTATCAATACGATTATCACAATTATCGAGATCTAATTCCTTTTGAGCATCATTAGCAACATATTGTTTACACAAATTCATATTTGAGTGATGTCTACATATGTGTACTGTATAATTATTGACTGTTTTAAAAAGTGTTGTATCAAAACAATCTGGGTATCCACAATATATTCCAATTTTACTTTGCCTTATATGACGATATAAGTGACTATTAAAATCTCTTTTACTTGTGAAACAAGCATTACAATTCTTTTCTTTACAACGATAAATTACATCTATTTCTTTATAACAATCTTTAGTATGCCATCTAAAAATATGTTTTTTGAAGTTAAAATACCTATTAAACTGTTTTCCGCAACCTTTAAAATAACATATTATTTGTAAATGAGGTATGTTTTTATGTAAAATCTGATGTTTATTGTACAAAAGAATAGAAGGAAACATGGAATTACACATTTGACATTTAAACATTTTTTCTTAAAATATTAGTTTTACCTCAACACGAAAGAAACGATGAAATTCAAAAAACGATGAGATGCAAAAGAAATGTAAAAGCAAAAGGGAAAAAATTGCCGTATTTTATCCAAAAAGTAACTGTAACAAATTTATTATAAGAATTACAAAAAAATAATAAAATTTTGTCGGTTTCACACATCAATATAAATCAATTTTAATTGTTTCATTATCATATATTTCTATAAAATAAATATTATTTTTTTATTTCATTATTTTCTCTATTTGTAATAAAATAACAGTGTGAATATTTTAGTGCAAGATTTATATATGCATATAGAATTTTAAAAAATATGATAAAGAACAACATGCACACTACTTTTCATAAAGTCATTTCAGTGAATGTGTATATACGAATTAATGTTGATGTAAATATTGAAGTGCGTAATATAATTATGTATGTATTTGTGTTCATGTATGATGTACATTTGTGGTGTATGTGTCTGCGTATGAGCAGTATATGTCTATTCATGTGATGATCACGTTATAGATCATGCGCATTATGCATGATCTATAACGTGATCATCACATCTAATACAACAATTTTTTCTCTATAAATACTTACTTTTCTTTTGAGAAGTTTTCTATAAACTTATTCTTCAATTTAACGTCGATATTGCGGGTTTGCCTTAAGAACGTTAACTATTAACGTATTATTAGCCTGTATTTACGCACAAAGAGACAGCACACGTCTTCTTCACGTTCATGAACCTGTTTGTGCAGGCTCGTCGTACATACTCACACGCGATACGCGCAGAACGCCATCACAGTATGTCGATGAGTGATGACTCTTAACAGATAGCGCGGCAGCGCGATGTGCGACACGCGATTTTCGATTGTCGAAAGACGGCATGTACCGCCGGTATCGTTGAACGCGGCAATATTATCGACATATAGAATGGACTGAGCATCGCGATAGGCAAGCCAGCGCTCGCTATAAAAAGAAAAACGGGAGTTCTATGTTTGCCTCTCTTGCTAGCAACTCAATTTTTTTCTATATGTCGATGAAAATTACCAATGAGATGCTAGCGAGAGAGTGTCGAATTGTCTAACCTAGAGTTCTTAATTTAAGTTGCAACATTAATAAGCTGAAGAAGTTACATATGACTGTAAATTTAGAATTATTTATTTTATTTATATAATAAATACTTTTATTAAAAGTTTTAGTAAAAATACAACTGTAATGTGTGAAATTATCATATAGTATGTAATATTATCATATGCTATAGATACTATAAGAAAAGTATGTAAAATTACATACATAATTAGTGTAACAATTACGCTATTTATAACGAAAATATATAAATTCATGTACTTTTACAAAAATTAGTTATTTTACTCTTTATTGTGTAAATATTCGTTTATATTTGATAAGAAATTACAAGGTTAAAAGTGTAATTTTTAAATTTTATATTAATGTTACAAAAAATTGTACATTTACGTAAAATCCAAAAATTACACTTTTAACCTTGTAATTTCTCATCAAATATAAACGAATATTTACACAATAAAGAGTAAAAAAACTAATTTTTGTAAAAGTACATGAATTTATATATTTCCGTTATAAATAGCGTAATTGTTACACTGATTATATTGTAATTTTACATACTTTTTTTACAGTGTAACGGTAGAGGGGCAGGGTCCGTTGAAAAGGATCTAGAATTATTTTATGCGAAGCTGTCGGTGATTACGAAAATTGACGAACACAACGGAATTTAACACACACGAGAAACGAACACTCAAATAAATTACGCGAATTTAATATAAAAGAGAATGTAACAAATTTATTTAAATAAAAGAAATATAATAGAAAAGAATATAAAGGGAAAGAAATAACCAGTTCTAGAAAGAAATAGTAATAATGACATAAATTAGCGAGACTGAATTAACGAAATATAACTGAGTTTAACATAAATGCGAAAATTTGAAATAACGTACAACAGATCGACAGCGGGGATAACAATAGCAATACGAAATCGAGATCATAAGACAGCGGAGATATTTATCGTCCTCCAGGCCCGTTTTTATGGCCGGACTTTGCGAAACCGAACGGCGTTTCGAGAGCGTAACGGAAATTTCGACAATCTCCTCGAGGACGCATTTAACAGATCTATTCCCTTTGTTACTCGCTCTTTTAATCGACAGCACTATGTTTGAAATGAGGCTTAATAATTGAGCGATAGTAATCAAGCGATTTGCGAAGACGAAAAATCTCGCTTGCTGCGAGCAAGATCGATTCGCTCGGAATTCGATAGCCGTCGGACGCCGCTTCGCCTCTTTTCGGCGTACCGCTTTCTATCTACGCGAAACCCTCGAAGTTCGACACTTTCTTAATCTATTATGCACCGCGACACACTCCAACGTACGACAAATACCGCGCAATAAACGCAATTCGTACAAGTATCAAGAGCGACAAGGACAGCACGACATTTGCCACGTCGTCACACGCACACGGTCACACGCTCACATACACGCTAATTACAGACGAAAATTACCCGGAGATCGATTGCGGGGATGTCTTACGCGGTTTCGACAACTCTTTTCGACAGCACGGATAGCGGACGCATTCCCCGCGATTTACCGCGCACGTGGTCGATATACGAGAGCCGGTCACTACGCGTTTTACGACACCCCGAATCCCGGAGAGAGACGAACGGTTCCTTATCAGCTACGGCCTACGTTACGATCGTCCTTGATGCCTCGGTCGCTTGTCTCCGGTCGCCCGAAATACACGAAAATCGCGAGCTCGGTACAATGCCCGAGCGACAACGAGACACGAAAATGGCGACGGCGACAGAGCGGCCGGTCCGCGGACAGAATCGCGTACGTGGCTTACAATTAGCGATGGGCAACCTCACCGATACTTTCTCCCGTGGCCAGGGGATGATCCTCGGCTCGTCCTCTCGACTGGATCTCGACAACGAAGCACAAAATAACGACAATTTTTGGCGACTATCTGCTGAGAGCGCCCGCACCAGAATGAGTCCCTGGATCTCGCGATCCAGGGTCGATAGCGGCGTCAATTCTGCGCGCAGGGGTGCGCGGATTAGCGGCCAATAGCGCCGCGACACGCGAGGTATTACTGCGCCCCGCGACAACGCCGTATCGGGGGTCGTAACGGCCCTGATGATTTAAAAATGCTGACTTTCGGCGATCCGGTTATCCATGATCGTCCGGAGGTAGATTTTCCGTCCTCCCTCCTCTGAGGGTGGCGCCGATTCGGCCCGGTTATTTCGGCCCACAAGACAGCTGATTTCCTTCCTTTATTTGAAAGGGGGCGATCTCCACCCGAGACTCTGTTCCTCCGGCGTTGTCGTATCGGCTGTCGTAATGATTCCTCTTGGGCCTCTTCTGGTTTCCCTCCGGCGGGTTGCCCGACGTACAAAAAATGATACAAAAAAATAATTAATACTAGCGCGAAAAAGGATAATGGCTCGTCTCTCCGGAGATTTCGACACGGCTCTCGCAATCTTCTTCTGGCGCGGCCGCTCGGCTCGCGCCCCGTGAAGATTTCCGGGGCGGATGGACGCGCGTCGGGATGGCAACGTCACAATGCATAGATGTAACTTTTGATCGATTAGATAAAATTATCCAAACAGTTGATGTCAAATTTACGCAATTCTCCAATATCGCATCCACTGTAATAAATCCGAAAGAAATATCCAATGTAATACGCGCGAGTGACGCTTTCAACAAGCATCAACTCGTCGATTGCGAACTGGCAGCTTTAGTTTTTAGTCCATAATACGTAAGAAAAATATATACAGGGTGACCCATTTTAACTTAGGCAGCCAAATAACTCAAAAAATAAGCAAGATAGAGAAAAATGTTTTAGACAAAAGTTGTATGGTTTCGAGGGGGCCATAAGATGGTATCATTGGTTTGACCTTGAAGAGTCATTTGAAGGTCACGTGAAGGTCACTTCAATTTTTTTAAATGGAATACCCTATATATTTTTGTACATTCTTGTAGCTTATTTCGAGAGCTTTCCAAAACACTATAATTAAGTACCTTTCCGTTAAGTACTTTTTGAGTTATGATGCTTGAAATAATTTCTTAATTTTACATAAACCGTAAAATATCTTGTAAAATATTCATTTTTCGATTATCTTACCTTAATACTTTTATGTACAAAATAATGAGAGGAATCAATTGGTGTAAAGAAAACACATAGTTGTTTTTAAGAAAAAATATGGAATTGTTAATTGCAAATTACATATTTTTTCTTCGAAACAACTATGTGTTTTCTTTACACCATTTGATTCCTCTCATTATTTTGTACATAAAACTATTAAGGTAAGGTAATCGAAAAATGAATATTTTACAAGATATTTTACGGTTTATGTAAAATTAAGAAATTATTTCAAGCCTCATAACTCAAAAAGTACTTAACGAAAATGTACTTAATTATAGTGTTTTGGAAAGCTCTCGAGATGAGCTACAAGAATGTACAAAAATATATAGGATGTTCCATTTAAAAAAATTGAAGTGACCTTCACGTGACCTTCAAATGACTCTTCAAGGTCAAACCAATGATACCATCTTATGGCCCCCTCGAAACCATACAACTTTTGTCTAAAACATTTTTCTCTATCTTGCTTATTTTTCGAGTTATTTGGCTGCCTAAGTTAAAATGGGTCACCCTGTATAAAACATGAATAAAGAGTTTTAAATCTAAATCATGATGTAATTTCTTCGCAGGCATTTCCATCCATCCAATCCTTCAAAGAATACTTCTATTTATATTGTTTATTAACTGGTAATATTGTATATTTGCGATAATACAGAGATGACAGAGAGAGAGAGAGAGAGATAAAAGGGATAAAGAGAGAAAGAGAGAGGGATATTCAGAGATTGTTGGGAGCACAAAAGAAAAAATTTTTTTGTAACTGAACCTAGAGTTGAAAATGTGTTGTTATCTCGCTATGATTCACAGATTGCTCGAAAACGTCGGACCCCGAAATATCTCAAAAATGTGTTGTTATCTTGCTATGATTCACAGATTGCTCGAAAACGTCGGACCCCGAAATATCTCAAAATATAAGTTTATGACTAATATTGTATACTTGCGATAATACAGAGAGAAAGAGAGATAAAAGGGATAAAGAGATAGATAGAGGGATAGAGGGATAGAGGGATAGAGAGGGGAAGAGAAAGGGATAGAAAGATAAAGGGATAAAGAGAGAAAGAGAGAGAGAGCGAGAGAGGGAGGGATAGAGAGAGACCCAAAATCTTCTTCAAAGGAATACCGCCATTTTTGTTTATACGTGCGTCCCCCGCCCCGCAGCCCCCGCGCCACCAAAATCCCCTCCGTCCCACGTGACGTCATTCCCCCGCGCCTTACCCCCTGAGAGGATGTGACGTCATTCCCCCTCACCCCCTCACCACCCACCCCCCTCACCCCTGAGAGAGACGTGACGTCACCCCCCCCATCCTGCGTGACGTCATTCCCCCACGCCTGAGATCCCCTCTCCCCTTACCCCCCCTGAGATCCCTGGGTTAGAACTCTCCTAGTGCTAACTACTATCATATTTGCGTTTATCCGCACTCGACGCCATTAATATGCTCTTATATTTTTGCATATCGTCCTCAGTGTATATGACGTCATCGGGAATTCTCTTGAAGAGCAACTCGTATAATCCAGGTGTACCAATGTACCTCACTTTGTCAATGATTATAGAGTCATCTTTATCAATGTCGAATCGTTTGTTACCGAGACGCATTTCATTCTCGTCGAAATAGACACCATGATCGATCACGTTTTTTCTTTCGTCGCCACTAAGGAGAGCGCTCATGTACTTTTGTCCCAGTGGTCTCAAGTGCTCTCGTAACACTTCTTGACCTTCCGACGTTTGTAACATGTTTCGAACAGATGTTTCGAGCGGGTTGCCCGTGGTTTCGAAAACATTTTCGATTGCGAATGATTCGGGTATCGTGGGCTGTTCGATTCTCGTTGTCGCGGACGGTGTAGAGGTTATCGGCGGTTCATCTAGTAAAGCATCCGATAGATCGGATGTACGTGGTGCCGATAAACGATTCGCCTTCAATCGTTTCCTCTTTTTCGGTGTCGCATCCTCCTCCTCCTCTTCCTCCTTGTATCGCTTGATGGGTAACGTTTTAATTATAGCGTCAGCGTTACTCTCCGGCTCGTTTTTCACCGCGATTAAGCTAGAGTTGTCGACGATATTTTGTAGTGGCTCGATAATAGGCCTAAAATGGGTCTTGACCGCGATATCGTCGTCGATCTTACCGGTCTTCAAAGCGCGATGTTTCTTGCGGATCGATTCGCTCGTTTTCGCAATCTCCCTCGCAATCTTTACACGCTCGCGAATATTATCGCTTTCAGCCATGTCGACAGAGTGTGTCGGCAGCGACTAATCGTTTTGCGGTATCGCGAACACGTTAAATCCTTTTCTGTATCGCCCGTTCGTAAGCGAGCTGTTCTTATCTATCACTAGGAATCCATACTTTTGCTGCCAACAAGTACGACATAATTCACTGAAATCCTCGTACGACATGTCAGTATTCACGTGATCGTTGTACACGTGTTTCAAGTTGGTACCGTCCTGTTTAAACAAGATCAGCAGGTTCGCGTTGTCGCGTATAAGATGTTTTGGTATTCTCGCGTACGTCTGACAGAGTTAGAAGCAGTCGACGTTCGAGTGACGACCCATTGAGAAGTACTCTCTTATCGTATCTTGCTTGTCGCACGCCACGTCATCGAAGACGAAAATTGAGTTTGGACGTGCCTCGCTCGGTGGAATGACGTCACTGTTATTCGAGAACGTAAAGTAGCCGATTTCGTCGATCGGCGTCAACAAATTCTCCAGATATCGATATTTCGGCTGTTGCAGCGACTTCGAATACACGTACACGTTCTCGAAACGTACACCATGTGGACTTTCCAGTAGACTTATCAGAACGTTGGTTTTACCGCAATTCGAGGGGCCGCAAACGATCGCGCGTATAGTAGTCGGTAGCATCGTACCGTGTCTGCGCATCTCCGCGTTGTCCCCCATTGATCGTAATCTGTCATCGCAATTCGTCACGCGTATCGTCAAAGGTTGTCGTACGAACCGCATGTTTTCTCTTTCGAATCAATTTTGCGAATGATCACGAGGGGAGAGACCTATTTATAGAGGTGTCTCGACTCGAAACCGCTCAGAATCAAAAATGTTTCTCCTTCTGTCCGATGAAAGAGACATTTTCCGGCTTACCGCCGAACAACTGCAGTATATCCCAAAGATTGTTTTATTGCAAAATTTTGGTGATTACGTGGAACGATTGTGGGACAAGCTTCCAGAATATATAAAGGCTGATTCGGAGGTTCGACAATATCGTTCGTGCATGCGACATTACAATCAGCCGTGGCAGTGAACGCACATCGACGGTTCGCCACCGTTAATAAAAGATTGCCACGAATGTCAGCGAGAATTGTGAGAGGCAGCGGTCTCTTAAATCGTGCGATAAACGCGCTTCCGATCGAATTTCATATTCCCGGCTATCAGTTTTGTGGTCCAGGCACGCGGTTGCAGAAGCGATTAGCCAGAGGCGATCGAGGTATCAATCCATTGGACGCGGCGTGTCGTGAACACGATATAGCATACTCTCGGAGCAACGATCTCACCGAGAGACACGCGGCGGATAGGATACTCGCCGAGAAAGCGCGAAATCGCATCGGTGCGAGAGATTCGACTCTCCGTGAGAGAGCCGCCGCCACAGCTGTCTGGGCAACGATGAAAGCCAAGACGAAGCTCAGTATGGGTCTGAAGAAGACGAAGACGAAGGAAAAAACGGCGAAGAAACGGATACTTCCGGTAGCGAAACGCGGCGGCGTGTTGCCGATTCTACCAATGTTGGCGCTCGGGTCCCTGATCGGTGGAGCGGCGGGTGTAGCGAAGGCGGTGAACGACGGAAAAGCCGCGCAACGTCAGTTGCAAGAGATGCTATGTCACAATCACGCCATTGAAGGTCGCATGGATTATATCTCGCTCCTTACAAATACGGACGAGGAGCCTCAACGAGAAGAAAAAAAAACGTCAAAGAGACGCTAAAAATGCCGCAGGGCGCAACTACCAACGTACAATTGCTACAACTGGCAAAACGTGTGCGCATTCCATATTTTAGAGGTGTTTTCATGCGCGACTCTTTACCGATCGGTGGTATATATCGAAACGAGAGCGGTATCGTAAATTTGGATAGCGTCGAAGGACCAGGTACTCATTGGGTAGCGTACGCAAAGAGGGGAGATCGTGTCGTATATTCGACAGTTTCGGCAATCTTCGATCACCGAATGAATTGGTGCGATATTTCGGTACAATCATACCGTACAATCAATACAGTACAATCACACACCTTTCAAACTTACGATCAGAGCATTTGCGGACAATTATGCTTGCAGTTTCTTCGAACGGTCGATGCGTGCGAATTTAAAGACTGATATTGCGCTATTTAATTCAGTATTCGTTAAACAGTTTTGCCAACATGTCTATGACATTCACGTTGACTGGGAAGAGTAACGTTCTCGCGGCAAACTTCTTTCCCGCCGTAGATTTGGGCGACGATGCATACGAGCTCGGTCTAACGGATTTTGAGACTTATCACACGATACCGAATGTGAATTCCTCGAATAATAAATTTTACTTTGGCAAAGACGACGCGGAAATTACGATTCCCGAGGGATCCTACGAGTTGCGAGATACACATGCATATTTGAAACATGCGATTTCACGGAAACATCGCGATAAGAAACACATTGACGACGGTGACTATGAAGATGGAGAACATCCGATAGTGCTCCGCGCTAATTACAATACGATGAGGAGCGAGATCAAATGCGCATACAGAATAAATTTTAGCAAGCCCAACAACATTGGATCGTTGCTAAGATTCTCGAATCGTATTCTCGAGCCGCGAAAATGGTACGAATCGAACATGCCGATTAACATTATCAACGTGAATATTATCCGCGTAGAGTGTAACGTGACCGCGGGCGCGTACAACAACGGCAAACTCGTTCATACGATACATGAATTTTCACCGAGGGTACCACCGGGTACTTTCCAGAGAAAGATAGGGATGTATGTAGGAGGAGGTCGGACGTGTCTTTACGCCCATTTGATCAACGAGCGACAGAATCCATCCGTGGCAACGGCATTGACGCATATCCTGTGGAGAGAGCATTCACACATTTTTCAGCCTAACGAATAATTGCTAGAAAACAATATTCGCAGACTAGAAAAATATGCGAGGCGCAAGTGGCTGGATCGGGAATCGAACCCGAGTCTTTCGCTTTCCGGGCAACTGCTCTAGACCACTGAGCTATCCAGACCTCACACCTAATGCTGCTTTTTAACACAGTGATATGCGACTCCAGAGCGATGTTGGTATCTTGCTCGATGGATGCAATGCCGATTGCCATGGAGGATCCTTGAAAAGGTCGCTCGCTGACCAAATAAGTGCCGGTGGAGGTATTCGCGTACATGCTGGCTTCCGACTGGCCTTCCGTATAAAACGGCACCGGGATATAAGATATCGGAAACGCCGGCGCAGATCATTTACCTGCCGATCATCGCGCGGAGCATTACGGATTTAACGTTACGCGTTGTCGACCAGAACGGACGATTGCTCGATTTTCGAAGAGAAGAGATCACCGTAAGATTACACGTACGACGGCTACGGCGATAACATACGTATGCGACGTATGAGATGTTCGTGTTGAACGGATCGAAAGACGTGAGAGATAACGCAATCGTTACGAGGCCAGTGACAACAACAACGTCGACGTTCGCCAATATCCAATCATCCAAAAAAAAGGAACTCAGCGCGTCGAACGTTGCGTTTTTACAATCTTTGGGATTCGCAGTGCGAAACAGCTGAACGATGACCGACATCCTCAACATCGGTGACGAACCGATCTTCGACGATCGTATCGTCAAGATCGAGACTCACACGTACAACCCGTTCGCCAATACAACGTTCGGATACAGTGACGAGATAAGAATACCCATACAACAACAGGATCTGTATACGTTGCCGTATGAGAGTTTCCTATACATCGAGGGAGAACTAACAAACAACAGACCACCAGCTGACGGAGGAGCTGATGTGGCACTGGGAAATAATTGCGTCGCATTCATGTTCGATGAGATTCGATACGAACTCGATGGCGTTGAGATTGATCGCAATAGAAACGTAGGAATAACTACTACGCTCAAAAACTATGTAACGGTATCATCCGATAGAAGCGTGATTATGAGGAACGCCGGCTGGGATGCGTCGACCAATGCGAATGGACACTTCAATTTTTGCGTACCGCTCTACATGTTATTGGGATTTTGCGAGGATTACAAACGCGTGGTGATTAACGCTCGTCACGAATTGATCTTAATACGATCGCGCAACGACTACAATTGTCTGCTTGGAGATTCGACGCTGGAGCCTGCGATCAACATATTCAAGATACAATGGCGAATGCCACACGTGCTGTTGAGCGAGATCGAAAAACTGTTGATGCTGCGTGCTCTGGAAAGCGGACGATATCTCAGCATGGGTTTTCGCTCGTGGGATCTGTACGAGTATCCGCTATTACAGCGTACAACCAAGCATTCGTGGGCCATTAAGACCGCGACTCAGCTGGAGAAACCACGCTACGTTGTCTTCGATCTGCGAACAGGCCGGAAGAATGTTATGTCTGAGGATACGAGTCGATTCGACGACTGCAAATTGATCAACGTGAAACTCTATCTGAACTCGGAATGTTATCCGTACGACGATATGAACCTGGATTTCGATAAAAACAGATGGTCCATTCTGTACGACACGTACACACGCTTCTGCAAGAATTATTACGGATACGAGTATCTCGAGCCGAGTCTCACCGTCTCGATGTTTCTACGTAACGGTCCGTTCGTGATTATCGATTCTTCTCGACAAAACGAATCGGTCAAGAGCGCAACCGTGGATGTGAGATTGGAATTCGAGTGTAAAGAGAACGTTCCGACGAATACCACTGCGTACTGTCTCATCATACACGATCGCGTGATCCAGTACAATCCGTTGACCAACGTTGTACGCAAAATTACCTAAGTGTTCGCGACAACATCGTCACAAGAGAGGGGAAGAGGAGCAGGATATAAATCAAAGTGTTACGAGATGGTTTTAGAGTTTTGTCATCCTCTCGACTGATGTATCGAAGAGAGAAAGAGAGAGAGATCTCGTCATGCCCGTACCAACGTTTGTGTATCTGCAAGGATTTACCATCGGCAAACTATTCTTCGTGAAGGAAGCGGCAGTCCTGAGAAAGGGATATGTTCTCTCGCATTACTTTTTCGCATGTCACGTACCGTGGAGCGTGCTTACAAAATCTGACCGACGTCAAGTCTCATGGGTGATTAGAAATCATCACGGATTACAATGGGAAGACGGAAGCGTTCCATATGGCTTGGCTCAGCGTGTAATTACAACAGCTGTCGTTGGTACGATACACGAAGAAGAAGAAGAAGAATCGTCTGTCGTGTACGTTAAAGGACTTGAAAAGCGAAAATGGCTGACCGATATACTAGACGATGCGGGAAACGGCTGTATTATTGAAACCTTGGATGCAGATTACGAAGATATTGATTCTCTAAATAAATTGGATATTACCAATAGTATGCGATGTGGAAAACATGTTAAGAATTGCGCATTACAAAATGTATTCAAAATATTTAACTGGTGGTCGCAACGCCAGAAAGAATTGCAAGAAAAATAAAATATGTAAACATTAATATGTGTTATCTCTTATTTCCCCTCCCTAATCCTTTCCTTGCGTTTCTAAGAATTTTTTTATCCGAGCGCCGTCTCCCCATTCTCCTAAATTTCAGAGCGTTAGCAGCATTCATCCCCCACCACATTACACTTTTGGAAGATGAGCGTCACGTATACTCGGTTAATTCTTATACGATCAGTGTCGGGTTAACCGCTCGTGGTTCACTTTTCATAACCCAGAGAAATGTACTACGTCAATAGAAGCAGCAGCAGCGGCGTCGGAAGACGCGTGAATAATTACGTGCCGAGTCGTGATAAAACTCCATCGTTTGAGAACAAATGTGACGAGTAAGTTTCGTTTAACTTCTTTCTATTTTTATATTTTTTTACAAATTGTATTATTATTAGTATTATTTAATTTTAATTTTTCCCATAGCATTTCGTTGGAGCGTCGTGCGGTTCGTATACTAGGTAGACGATACGCATTGACAGCTACGGAATTCAAATTCCTCGAAATTGGTATCAACGTGGGTCCGCCGAGTTACGTGGAGTTTGCCATAGGAGATCATCGAGGAAAGGAACTGATATTATCTCTCGAAACGTGGAAGAGACTCTACGAGCAACGTCGCAATATTCAAAATTTCCTTCGGAACGACTCTAGAAATGACTACAATTTCATAAGCGTTGGACCGCTAACAGTGAGAGTTCGTACGATTAACGACGTCAAACTCATAAGTCTCGAATCTTCGAACGTATGCATTATGATGATCGAATCGACGTTACATCGTATGTTCGATCTCGATCAATGCATAGATGTAACTTTTGATTCGATTGGATAAAATTATCGAAACAGTTGATGTCAAGTTTACGCAATTCTCCAATATCGCGTCCACTGTAACGGATGCTAAAGAAGTATCGAATGTAATACGCGCGAATGACGCTTTCAACAAGCATCAACTCGTCGATTGCGAGCTGGCAGCTTTAGTTTTTAGTCCATAGTACGTAAGAAAAATATATAAAAACAGGAATAAAGAGTTTCAAGTTTACTAAATCATGACGTAATTTCTTCGCACATATTTCCATCCTTTGCGCTAGTTATAAGTCTTTACCTTTTTTCTCTCTCTCGCACGCGTTCTCCTCGTGCTATCGTTCCCTCTCTCTCGCACGCGTTGTCTTCAATGCGGCTGTTTATATTGTTTATAAACCGGACATAGGCATATGTACTGTTTATATCGTTTATCAACTGCGTATGTAATATAATATTGCTTATCATTGCCATAAAACATTCAACGCGCGCCGCCTCCGAAATCCCCTCCGTCCCGCGTGACGTCATACCCCCTCGCCCCGGAGAACCCCCTCGCGCCTCACCCCCCTCGGAGGACCTGCGTTAGAACTCTCCTAGTATCAACTATTTAAGATGATATGTATATATACGAAGAAAAAGCGAGACGCTTGCTCTTTACTCATTCTCGTTTTCACTTCAACGACATCGATGATCTTTCCTTTTCTATAACACACAACTTAGGATTATAAAAATAAAAATTTTAATTTCGCATTTTTTCGATTTGAAAATAATTGTAATGGATTAATGAAGTTTCTGTGATTAAAATGATACCAAATATGACATAAATAAGATCATTTTTAATCAAATAAATTATTAAATTTTAATTACATATTTAATTAAAAATGATCCGATTATGTCGTGTTTGGTGTCATTTTAATCGCAAAAATCCCATTAATCCATTGCAATTATTTTCAAATAGAAAAAATGTGATATATAAAAGTTTTATTTTCCATAGTAAGATGACATGTATATATACGAAGATAAGAAAGCGAGCGAGACTTCGGGACTCTTTGATGATATGTCATCTCGCTTGCTCTTTACTTCTCGCTTTCGCTACTCTTCTCGCTTTCGCTTCAATGACATCGGCGATTTTTCCTTATCTATAACAATTTAGGGATTTAAATATCATAAAAATTAAAATTTTTATTTCGCACTTTTTCGATTCGAAAATAATTGCAATGGATTTATGGCATCTTTGCAATTAAAATGACACAAAACACGGCATAAATCGGATCATTTTTAATCAAATAAATTATTAAATGTTAATTACATATTTAATTGAAAATGATCCTATTTATGTCGTGTTTGGTGTCATTTTAATAGCAAAAATGCCATTAATCCATTGCAATTATTTTAATAGTTATAATATATTTGGGATTGGAGCACGATTCAGTCTATCATTGAACGATATTTACTGACTGCTAGTATATACATCGTGATTTGGGAGCACGCGGTGTACGTCTTGCTAGCCTACTCTGGACTGACGTCGTTGTCGTTCAGCGCTGCTCCCCTCGCCCCCTTCGCAGCGTGTCGATGTTACAGTTCGCTATCGTACCGCGCTCTGTGATACATCACAACTCTCCCGCCTTTTTAATTTAAGCTCTATTGAAAGTGTGGAGAGCGACGCAATATCGGCTTGTTCGCTTGGCCTTTAATTATCTGATCAACGTGACGCTTTTGAATTTCCCCTTTAACGGTCTGCACGATGTACGTAGATGGCGGTCTGTTTTACCTGCGGTTCGCTTATTGGCTCTTATGCCATAATCATCGACCATGACATCGTTACCTACTGCTACTTCAACTTTGCGTCTAGCTGCTCTACTTACGATTTGCGCGCGTTGCTTTTCCTCAACCGTTTCAGCTACATTCGGCTTCAAGAGATCAAATCGCGTTCGTAATTCGCGATTAAACATCAGATATGCTGGACTTCTACGCGTGGTACAATGCTCGATATTACGATAATCATACAAAAACATATTTACAGCTGTGTCCAGTGTCTCTCCCCCTTGAACGATTTTTGTGACTTTATCTTTAAAGGTTTGTACGAAGTTTTCCGCGGCTCCGTTTGTAGCCGGATGGTATGGAGGCGAGTACGTATCTTTTACACCGTTTTTCTCTAAGAATTCGTGGAATTGTACGCTTCTAAACTGCGGCCCTCCATCCGTAACGCAGTGCAATGGTAATCCAAACCGTGCGAACAAGCTTTTAAATTCTTCTATCAGCCTATAAGCCTTTGTATTATTCTTAAAATTAATTACTTCAGGCCATTTTGAGTGCGCATCGATAATAATCAAATACATGTTACCGTAAAATGGCCCAGCAAAATCACAATGAATGCGACTCCATGTTCTCATCGGCCAAGGCCACGTTGTTAATGGCGTATGTGGCGGCTTTTTATGTTGAATCAAACAAACTTTACATCCCTTTACCAATGTCTCTATATCCGAATCTACTCTTGGCCATCAAACATACGAGCGTGCAAACATTTTGATCTTTACAATTCCCAGATGAGTGGCGTGTAATTCGTTCAATATTAACAATCTCATATTTTCCGGAATGACGGCTCGTAAATCCCAAAATAAACATCCTTTTTCGATTGTTAATTCTAATCGTTTTGAATAGTAACACTTTTCGTCATCCGATAATTTTTTCGCCCTTTCGATTTGAAGAAAAAAGCGGCTTTTTACTCCAAATGCGTATAACTCGGCGAAAAATCATCGTATCGAGATGAACAAAAAAGCATTTTAAAGAGGAATCTCTGTACTATCATATGCTTTTGACCCCATTGACCTGCGACATTTGATTCTCGCCACGTGTCATAGCAAACTCAAACAATTATTTTTCAATTTTGCATGATCTCGTTTTGTCATCCGTCGTTTTTAAAAAATTGTCGCACACAATTGCGATATAAAATTTCAAAAAGTAGACATCCGGACCTTTAGAATGCTTTTTTAAAAATCTTGCTAGCTGTATTAGATGCTGAAACATTCAATTTTGAATTTTTAATAACGCTGAATTGGAAGAATAAGAACCTTGTGGTTCGTCAACTCCACAGTATTTTAAGACTCCAAACCCTCCTTGTGGTGTGTGTGTGTGTGTGTGTGTGTGTGTGTTTGTATACCACAAGGATAAAGACCCCGTGGTTCGTCAACTCCACAGTATTTTAAGACTCCAAACCCTCCTTGTGGTGTATGTGTGTGTGTGTGTTAATAGTGGATATGACCTCCTCGTGCGCGTATTACCTCATTCATGCGATGGAGTAAAAAGCCGCTTTTTTCCTCAAATGCGTATAACTCGGTGAAAAATCATCGTATCGAGATGAACAAAAAAGCATTTTAAAGAGGAATCTCTGTACTATCATATGCTTTTGACTCCATTGACCTGCGACATTTGATTCTCGCCACGTGTCATGGCAAACTCAAACAATTATTCTTCAATTTTGCATGTTCTCGTTTCTTCATCCGTCATTTTTGAAAATGTTATCTCGCAACATTTCGGAGAACCTAGTTTTAAAGTAGAGATTTCAAGCTTTATTTTCATTTTGTATAGACCTTTCTATCTTTATTATTTACAAAGTTATCGTCATTTGAAATTTGGTGATTTTTTTCCAAATTTCAAGTGTACCGCTTTTTTTGGAACTGAGTGTATAATACATAATAATTAATGAATGTGCCGATTGCGTCGTGCACGTTGTGATATATCGAAGTCGTTCCGCAAGCGTAACAATATATTTGCAATAATAACGACAGCAAACGTATACTGATCACTTATACGTTTGCGTCGTGACAATAATATAAAATAATATAAATGAATGGTGACTTTCTTCACCACCCATGGGGTATCACCAAAGGTGCGTTAGGTTTTTTATTTTAGAGTGTGGACCTTCGCCCGGAGCCCTATTGTACCACACTTTAAATAATATTATATTGTACTATAATATATCTACATCTATAATTATCTATATTACATTTATGCAGAAGTTATGTTTTTTAAAAAGATATTTTTTACACATTAATATTTTTTAAGTCTGGTGTCAATTAGCGACAAGAAATTTTTTAATATTTTGCAAGTTTGGTGTCAAGTAGCGACAAAAAGTTTTTTAATATTTTGCAAGTTTGGTGTCAATTAGCGACAAGGAATTTTTTAATATTTATGAAGTATTTGTTCTCTTTTATTATTATTGCGTTGTAAACGATTAACCGACACTTTCATCTGCTGCATATAAAGTTAAACTACTTTTTTCTTTGTTAGGATAAACTGCATATAATTTATTAGATAACATTCGAGATAAATGTTGTTTGCTTATTGTCATGCTTATAGCTATTTCGCCTCTAGTTTTCAGTGCTGATTTTATTACACAAGAAGCATTAACAATAGTCGAAGAAAGTTTGTTGCGTTTTTTTGATTTTAAATCAGTTAAAATTGAAGACATTCTCTCCAGATCTGCATTTGAATTAGGAAGTGCTCGAACAGCACTCAAAACATTTCTCAAAGTGGGATATTTATAAGTATTATTTGACAACTGGCACTGTAAGATTTTTTTCCACATATTATCAAATTTTAATTTCGATAGATTTTCTTTCTCTTTTTGAGTTAAATCTGTTGGTAACGCAAGCCACTCTTTTCTTAAGGATTCTTCATCGAAACCACCAAGATATTTAGCAATAAAAGAAACATGTTGAAACGATGTTTCTCTATTATTATCGAATAAAGATATAGATGGATCAAAAACTTGTAATTTTATCAAAAAATTATGTGTAATAGGCAATCTTTTACGTATTTCCTGTGCAGCAATTATATAAAATTGTAAACAATTCTGTCGAATGGTTACAACTGCTTCTATATGATCCTCTCTTATTAAATTATTAAGATATGCTTCACATTGTGATTCAACAAAAATTTCATTATATTTTTCTGAATTTGTTTCTGCGAAAAATCCATATTTGTAGCTATGCTTTGTAGATATTCTTTTTTAACAAAATTTTGACAGACTTGGAAGAGAAAATTAACTGATTTAAACTGCAATAAATGAATTCTCGTTTCTGTTGATTGGAAATATGCATTGAATATATTAAAAAAATTTTAAGTATATTTCAGAAAAAGAAAATAAGCTTTCATTTCTATATTATACATCATAGACAAAAGATATTCTCCAGATTTTGTTTTATCGCTCACAACCATTTCTTGTAGAAAATTTTTAATTGTATCCCACGATTCAAGAAGCCTTTCGACACATGTGTGGTGAGATAGCCAGCGCGTTTCACTTAATTTTAAAATTTTTCGATTACTTTCTTGGAAGCAATCACAAAATTTTTGAAAAATTGACAAACGTTTTGGACTGCTATTAATATAATTAGCTATTTTTTTTTAAATTCATCACAAAATGATGGTATTTTCACACATGCAGCGTGCGCAGCTAACGCAGCTGAATGACATGGAAATATTAATACATGTTGGCACATCTCTTCTAATTTGGTTTAAAATGATAAATGTTTCCCTATCATTACAGGTGCATTGTCGCATGACAGGGCAACAATATTTAAAAAGGGAATTTGTAATTTCCACATTTCAGACTTAAATGCATGGAATAACTTTTTAACGCTACAATTTTTCGCATCAATATTAATTAATTTGACTAGTTGTGAGCGAATATCTAATGTCTCGGGATCAATGTATCGAACGAAAAATGCCATCCATTTTTCATTGCAAATATCTGATGTTTCAATAAAAACGGAGAATTTTGTATTTTGAAGCTTATTAGCAACATTTTCACTTTCAACAGGATATAAAACATTGGAAATTATATTTCTACATTTCGTTCGACCCATGCTCATTTTTTTTTAACACATTAGGATCTTGTCCTACGTGTTGAAAAAAACTTAAAATTTCTTGTGCAGTTTGATGAGGTATGTTTTTTTCTGCAATTAAAGCGGCATATTGTATTTCCGCTGCTTTTTTACGTTCATCAAACGGCAAAAGGGAATCGTCTATCATGTCTATATCTATATTCTTTGTTTCTGTTTTATTTTTTTTTAGACATGTTTATATGTGGTTTGGATTCTGCGTGACGATAAATATGTGATAAATCACCAACCATAGATTTATCACAAAAAGTGCAAAAAAATGAACTTTTATTATGCGGCACTTCACGTAATCACGGTTTAAATAATTCGATTTCCATCCATTGTGGTTGAAATGTAGGTTTTTTTGTATATATTTTTATGTGAATTTTTATTATTATCATTTAAAGACAAAGTGTTTTCATGAATATTTTTTTTGTAGGACGCAGAATCCGCATGTCTCAAAACATGTGTGTTACAAGAAATATTTTTATTACATATGGTGCAATGATACAAGCTATCATTAGAAGATACTTTACGTATCCATTTAACTACATCGTTACTAAGCCAAGCTTCCTGAAAACTTCATTTAAGTTTTTTTCTTAATTCATCATACATTTTTATAGAACAAAAAATAGATAGAAACAAAGAATTCAAGAAAAATGAATAAAAGAAAATGAAGAAGATAAAAATATATAAGAATTTAAGAACAATTGGAACTTACAATCAAGATTGTTTCAGCTTCTCTTTCTCTCTCTCTCTTCTTCTTTCTCACCTTCTTTCTTTCTTGAACACCCAGCACAAGTCACAAGGTGAAATAGATTACTAGCACAAAATATATATATTATAATATTAGCAAGTACAAGGCAAGGCTACCAGATTGCACACGCTGCGTCCAGCGGCGGCACGATTTGTATCCCCACCACTTTCGCACACTAAGGCATAAGCTCTCATCCGTGTACGCTCGACATTCGGTCATCTTCGGTTTACAGAGGAAGACGGATAGATTAGCTTCTATCCCCTTCTCTCCTGAGAGGTCTAGTGTATCTTACCTATCTCTCTGAATACAATAGCTATGTGATCCTCGAAATCTCGAGCTGGCGAGTTGGCGATGCAAGTTGCATCGTTGCAAGTATCGCAGCGATACTTATTATCACACATAATATTTCCCTATTGATTTCTTTTTTATAAAAGTTTATATGTTGTTTAAAAAAGAGAATATAACATATACAAAAACAAATTTTACATATTTTTATCTAAATTTTTATCTAACATATTTTTATCTCAATTTTTATCTAAATTTTTCCACTCGGCCAATATGTACGCTTTTTTATTAAAAAAAATTTCTTTAAAAAAATAATTGTAATAAAATATTTAAATTTATTTTAATAGAATTGTATTTTTTATTATTATTTTGTATTAATGTATGACGTACATCTTGTTGCTCAACGGAAACCGCGAGAAGGTGATGGTCTCTTCCGTTAAAAAGGAAATGTAAAAAATTTAATAAATGAATAATAATAAAAATAAAATTAAAATAAAATAATAAAATAATGATAAATAATAAATAAAAATAAAAAATAAAATTATAATAAAATAATAAAATATAATCAATTTTCTAATTGATAAAAGGTCAAAATATTATTTCACATTTCCTTACATACATACATGCATATATATATATATATATATATATATATATATATATATCTTTACACACTTATTTTTTAAGTGATATATATAAAAATTTATTTTAAAATTATTTATCGCAGGAAGGGCCTGCTACGTCAGCATCCGCATGGACTTTTAAATTGTTTTTATTGGCGGCATATAATTTATCCGCCGACATAAGAGATAAATGCTCTTCATTAATGAGCATATTTAAAGTTGTTTCTCCTCTAGTTTTTAATGCGGACTTAAACACACAAATAGCATTAACGGAAACCGTTGTAAAGCTATTACGTGTTTTTGTTTTTAAATTGTTCAAAAGAGAAAACATTCTCTCAGGATCGGCATTAGAATTCGGAAGCGTCCGAATAGTATTTATAATATTCGTTAAATTGGAATATTTAGAAACATTATTCGTGTGCCGACGTTGTAAAATTGCTTTCCACATATTGTCAAAATTTAATTTAGAAAAATTTTGTTTTTCTTCCACTGTCTGATGCTAATGCAATCCATTCTTTTTTTAAAGCATCTTCATCAAAACCGCCGAGAGTTTTAGCTACGAAAGAAACATCATCAAATGATGTTTGTCTATTATTATCGAATAAACTTACAGATGGTTGAAAAACTTGTAACTTTAATAAAAATTCATTATTTATAGGTAACCTTTTACAAATTTCTTCTGCAGCAGTCACATAAAATGTTAAACAGTTCTCTCGAACAATTTTAACTATGTTTATGTGATCTTTCAACGTTAATTCGTTCAGATATTCCTGACATTCTGATCCCAAAATAATTTCATTAATAGGTTTTTGATTTTCTTTTAATGAGAATATAATATTTGAAGAAAATGGTTTTAAATATTCTTCTTTTATAAAATTTCCACAGATTTGGAAAAGAAAGTTTTTAGATTTTGGCTGCAATAAATGGATTCTCGTTTCTGACGCTTGAAAGAATGCATTAAATGCGTTAAAAAAATTTAAAACATATTAAAAAAAAAATACGTTTCAGAAAAAACGTTTGATTCAAAAGTTTCTTATTTTTTCATGTACAATTCGAATCTGTAATAAAAAGTACCATGTACCTCTAAAAAAATTCGACTTCCGATGCGGATGGCGTATTTCCGGTCGGAATCAGAAGTTGAAAATATCACCATTTGATAGAGCGTACCCGATTTACTTAAAAATTGTTCGCGATTTGTGATAAAAGCCATTTATTTTCATTTTAAAAGGGATGTACGGGTGATCTGGGACACTCTGTATATCCAAATATACAGGGTTTGTCAAAAGTGTGGAAACCACTAAATATCTCACAAACGGTGCATTTTAGAAAAAAATGTTTCAGGCAAAAGTTGCTTGGTTTCAAAGCGGCCATAAGACGGTACCATTGGTTTGACCTTGAAGAATCATTTGAAGGTCACGTGAAGGTCACTTCAATTTTTTTAAATGGAACACCCTATATATTTTTGCACACTCTTGTAGCTTATCTCGAGAGCTTTCCAAAACACTATAATTGTGTACCTTTTCGTTAAGTACTCTTTGATTTGCATTTAACAATTCCATATTTTTTCTTAAAAACAACTATGTGTTTTCTTTACACCAATTGATTCCTCTCATTATTTTGTACGTAAAAGTATTAAGGTAAGATAATCGAAAAATGAATATTTTATAAGATATTTTACGGTTTATGTAAAATTAAGAAATTATTTCAAGCCTCATAACTCAAAAAGTACTTAACGAAAAGGTACTTAATTATAGTGTTTTGGAAAGCTCTCGAGATAAGCTACAAGAGTGTGCAAAAATATATAGGGTGTTCCATTTAAAAAAATTGAAGAGACCTTCACGTGACCTTCAAATAACTCTTCAAGGTCAAACCAATGGTACCGTCTTATGGCCCCTTTGATACCAAACAACTTTTGCCTGAAACATTTTTTTCTAAAATGCACCGTTTGTGAGATATTTAGGGGTTTCCACACTTTTGACAAACCCTGTATATTTAAAATATTATATGTGTTTGACATTGTTTTTTTCTCGACTCATGTCGACTGTTATCGACTAGTTGTTGATTGTTGACTGTTGACTGTGCTTGTCTTGCGAATACGTTCGTGACCCAGTCAAAAGATAGTTCAAAGCAATCGACAAAAGATTGGTGATATTGTGCCGACGAGAAAATAAATTAAGTTAAGAATAGATAATCAAAATGTGTGATCAATTAACCAAAAAACGTAAGCGAAATTTTTTAGAAGCTTGGCTTAGTGATGATCGATATAAATCTTGGATACGCAAAGTACCATCCGACGATAGTCTTTATTATTGTAGTATATGCAATAATTATAATTATTCGTGCAATTCAACACTATCAAGACATGCGGATTCTGCGTGTCACAAAAATAATATTAAGGTAAATACGCTAACTGATAATAATAATAATGTTGATTCGCCAATAAAAAAATTGCGTAAATCAAAATTTCAACAAAAATGGTTAGAAATTCAGCAATTTAAATGTTGGTTACGTGAAGTGCCACATGATGCAAGCTTATTTTTTTGTTCGATTTGTGATAAATCTATCGCTGGCGGTTTATGGCAAATCTATCGTCACGCAGAATCTAATGTTCATATAAATAAAGAAAAAAGTTATATTGAAACAAGAGTTTCGAATGAGGATTCAAATATACAAATTAATGAATCACTTTTATCTTTTGATGAGCGTAAGAAATCAGCGGAAATCAGATATGCCGCATTAATTGCCGAGAAAAATATTCCTTATCAAACGGCAAAAGAAATTCTTAATTTTTTCCAACATATAGGAAAAGATCCTAATGTGTTGAATAGTATGAGTATGGGCCGAACAAAATGTACAAATATTATTACAAACGTTGTATGCCCGGTTGAGACTAATCGTGTTGTCAATATTATTCAAAACACAAAATTTTTGATGAAATATCTGATCTCACTAATAATAAATGAATGACTTTTTTTGTCCCATACGTTGATCCGGAGACATTAGATGTTCGCTCGCAATTAGTTAAATTAATAAATATTGATGCCAAGGATTCAAGCGCAGAAAAGTTGTTCAATGCATTTAAAAGTGAAATGTGGAAATTACAGATACCATTTTTAAATATTGTTGCCCTATTATGCGACAATGCTTCCGTCATGACAGGGAAACATTTATCGTTTAAAGAAAATTGAAAGAAATATGCCCACATGTTTTAACATTTTCATGCGCGTGCCATTCCTCCGCATTAGCAGCGCATGCTGCTTGTTCCAAAATGCCTGCATATTGCGATGAATTTTAAAAAAAAATTGCAAAATATTTAAATAGCAGTCCAAAACGAACAGCTATTTTTCGCGAATTTTGTGAATGTTTCCAAGAAACAAATCACAAAATATTAAAATTATGTGACACACGCTGGCTTTCTCATTATTTATGCATCGAACGACTTCTTGAATCTTGGGATACAATTAAATATTTTCTTACTGAAATGGTTGCGAGTGAAAAAACAAATTCTGGAAAATATTTATTATCTATGATGAACAACATAGAGATAAAAGCTTATTTTCTTTTTTTAAAATGTTTTAAATTTTTTTAACGCATTTAATGCATTCTTTCAAGCGTCAGAAACGAGAGTCCATTTATTGCAGCCAAAATCTAAAAACTTTCTTTCCCAAATCTGTCGAAATTTTATAAAAGAAGAATATTTAAAACCATTTTCTTCAAATATTATATTCTCATTAAAAGAAAATCAAAAACCTATTAATGAAATTATTTTGGGATCAGATTGTGAGGAATATCTGAACGAATTAACGTTGAAAGATCACATAAACATAGTTAAAATTGTTCGAGAGAACTGTTTAACATTTTATGTGAGTGCTGCAGAAGAAATTTGTAAAAGGTTACCTATAAATAATGAATTTTTATTAAAGTTACAAGTTTTTCAACCATCTGTAAGTTTATTCGATAATAATAGACAAACATCATTTGATGATGTTTCTCTCGTAGCTAAAACTCTCGGCGGTTTTGATGAAGATGCTTTAAAAAAAGAATGGATTGCATTAGCATCAGACCTTACAGTGGAAGAAAAACAAAATTTTTCTAAATTAAATTTTGACAATATGTGGAAAGCAATTTTACAACGTCGGCACACGAATAATGTTCCTAAATATTCCAATTTAACGAATATTATAAATACTATTCGAACGCTTCCGAATTCTAATGCCGATCCTGAGAGAATGTTTTCTCTTTTGAACAATTTAAAAACGAAAACACGTAATAGCTTTTCAACGGTTTCCGTTAATGCTATTTGTGTGTTTAAGTCTGCATTAAAAACTAGAGGAGAAACAGCTTTAAATATGCTCATTAATGAAGAGCATTTATCTCTTATGTCGGCGGATAAATTATATGCCGCCAATAAAAACAATTTAAAAGTCCATGCGGATGCTGACGTAGCAGGCCCTTCCTGCGATAAATAATTTTAAAATAAATTTTTATATACACTTAAAAAATAAGTGTGTAAAGATTTTTAAGTGTGTAAAAATTTTTATATACACTTAAGAAATAAGTGTGTAAAGATATATACACACACACACACACACACACACACACACACACACACACACACACACACACACACACACACACATATATATATATGTATGTATGTAAGGAAATGTGAAATAATCTTTTGACCTTTTATCAATTAGAAAATTGATTATATTTTATTATTTTATTATAATTTTATTTTTTATTTTTATTTATTATTTATCATTATTTTATTATTTTATTTTAATTTTATTTTTATTATTGTTCATTTGTTAAATTTTTTACATTTCCTTTTTAACGGAAGAGACCACCACCTTCTCGCGGTTTCCGTTGAGCAACAAGATGTACGTCATACATTAATACAAAATAATAATAACAAAATACAATTCTATTAAAATAAATTTAAATATTATTTTATTACAATTATTTTTTTAAAGAAATTTTTTTTTAATAAAAAAGCGTACATATTGGCCAAGAGTGGAGAAATTTAGATAAAAATTGAGATGAAAATATGTTAGATAAAAATTTAGATAAAAATATGTAAAATTTGTTTTTGTATATGTTATATTCTCTTTTTTAAACAACATATAAACTTTTATAAAAAAAAATCAATAGGAAAATATTATGTGTGATAAGTATCGCTGCGATACTTGCAACGATGCAACTTGCATCACCAACTCGCCAGCTCGAGATTTCGAGGATCACATAGCTATTGTATTCAGAGAGATAGATAAGATACAATAGACCTCTCAGGAGAGAAGGGGACAAAAGCTAATCTATCCGTCTTCCTCTGTAAACCGAAGATGACCGAACGTCGAGCGTACATGGATGAGAGCTTATGCCTTAGTGCGCGAAAGTGGTGGGGATACAAATCGTGCCGCCGCTGGACGCAGCGTGTGCAATCTGGTAGCCTTGGTACAAGGTAATGCCAGAACGTATCGTGTATCTGTACACGCGATTTTCACTTGTGTGCTTACCCCCTCCACTATGTTGCCGGTCATCTGGCATCACTGGAATAAATGCCGATAGTGCTTCATTTCGCTGTAATACGAGTACATCAACAAACGTATTTCGATATCGTATAAGACTAGACACGCCAGCATGTCTCGTAAGTAATAAATCAAATTATTATTATTTCTATTCATTAGTAAAATATTAAGAATTTTTAATTTATACTTTTATCTTCTTTTTTAATTTTATGTACTTTCTATTTTTACAGGAGAAAATGAAATTGAAAATATGCAGCAAATACTGCAACAAGTGGTGCAGGAGCAGAAGCTCCTGCAACAATAGTTGCAGTATTTGCTACAGCAGCAGCAACTGCAGCAGCAGCAGCCGGAGCAGCAGCAGCAGCCGCCGTCGACATCGACGTCGACGCCGTCACCGACGATGACACCGACGTCAACGCCGGCGCCGATGACAACACCAATGTCGCAACATTCAAATAGTATATATTATTTATTATTTAAATGATATTTATTTATTTTGCACGAATATTATAATGCATTATTAATTATGTAAATGTTTATTTTTCAGATACACAGAGAAGAAGACCGGGCGGGCGATCACGTGCCCGCTGGTATGCCCGGCGACAAATGGCTGATCAAGGTGATCGAGGAGGCTAACATCGCGGCAATTTTCGAGGCCGAATTATGAGGGGTCGCAGTGGCCCCACTGTAATAAAGAACTATTACTTTAATTAAATTTAATGTGTTAAATAATTATTTATCCTCCTTTATCCTCTTTTTCCCTCTCTCTTTCAGATATTATGTTATATTATGTAATATTAAAAAATTTCTTGTCGCTAATTGACACCAGACTTAAAAAATATTAATGTGTAAAAAATATCTTTTTAAAAAGCATAACTTCTGCATAAATGTAATATAGATAATTATATGTAGATATATTATATATAGTACAATATAATATTATTTAGTGTTGTACAGTAGAACTCCGGGTGAAGGTCCACACTCTAAAATAAAAAATCTAACGCGCCTTTGGTGATACCCCATGGGTGGTGAGGAAAGTCACCGTTTATTTATATTATTTTTATATTATTGTCACGACGCAAACCTATAAGTGGTCAGTATATGTTTGCTGTCGTTATTATTGCAAATATATTGTTACGTTTGCGGAACGACTTCGATATATCGCAACGTGCACGACGCAATCGGCACATTCATTAATTATTATGTATTATATATATATTGTATATTATGTATGCATTATGTATTATATATTAGCGATTTTAAGATACGTATATTTAATACATAACGCATACATAATATATAATATAATAATACAAAAAGGCTGTGAAACATTTAACGCTGTTACGCGTATTAAATAAAGCGAGAGGCCAGAGGCAACGAGAACAAGAAGCATTGCCTCGTCGCCGACTGTGGAAAGTGAGAAGGAGACAGAAAACAATATCTCTGTCCTTCTCTACTATCCGAAGCTAGTCGAGGCTCCGGCTCTCACGATACGCAGTTTACGTTTGCGCGCGTCATCCCCTCCGCTACCGGTTGCTCGTTGCTCGCGTGGGCATTCTGGCATCACTGCCTAGAGGCTTCAATTATAGAAGTGGATCTAGATTTGTTATCGACTATTTTTCTGACGAAAACAGTAAACGGACCTTTATTATAGCGGTCATACCAGAAATTATTGAGTGTTGTGTTGTCTCCCGAGTCGAGATCTTTATTTTGAGTATTTCCTCTCTTGTTTATCATATTATCATTTTAAAATTGCAGACTGGATGTTTTTTGAAGGCACTCTTCCTGTGACGAATCTACTATTACTTTTTTCTTCGACTTAGATTTTTTAGAGTCACTTTTAGTTGATGTCACCGATTTATCCTTTATTTGGTCCCACATTGGAGACGCAGTGGAATCCTCTGACGTACTTGAATACTGCCTTTTAAGATTTGATTTATCCAAAATTATTTCCATCACTTGATCATGCGTTATATTTTGCATATCAGATAATTCACTTTCCATTTTTTCACTCACACATTGAGTCAATATAAAGTTTGAAGGCGGGAGAGAGTTATCTCTCCCGCCTTGAGAAGGAGAATTAAGGTTATCTATTATTCCCGCGCTTATAATACTAAATATTTCCTCACACTCTAGCCGAGAGCGGTGAAATCTAAAAAAAAAAACACCGAAAAGAATCACGTAGATAAATCTCAGGTGGTAGAAGCACCTCACACAGCTATAAAGTACTGATTTCCGCTCAAAATTTCAGAAGGCACGTACTCGCATGTCCAAAAATCGGCCTGCTCTCGGTACCTAGAATATATTGTCTGTTAAATTGCAGCTCCGTCTATCATTTCCATACGGCAACTAATCTATTACTCTGTTTTACTCATCGACATCATCGACATCATCGATTCTTCATGCACATATGTATACTAAATTAATTTATCCAAATCTTTTTATATAGGCTCCTGAGTTCATTTCTAACAGTTCAATATTATTCTTTCATGTTATCGCGACTGAGGGCGCTATATCTTTTGAACGGACAAATTACAGAACTTTTACAATAAATAAATATTCTTAAGATCTGACACAAAAAGTCGGTAACAAAATAATAATTATTTAATTTTTCTTTGATATTTTAACATGAAATTAAGCGCCCGCAGTTCGTTATTGCAAGTATTTTAATTGTGGAAAAGGATTTGTCAATCTAAATAGCCAAAAAAAAAGATTTACATTTATAATCAATATTCATGTTTTGTCGGTAAAACGGATGACTTTAGGATCCCCTTACGTATCTCTCTTGTTCATTATCGCGTTAAACATTACTTAATTTCGTTCACATCTCGCGGGCAGTATTACAATTTATTATATGCATCTCTCAGCGGTTTTTTATTTAGCGATAGAACTATAACCTTTTGATTAAAATTAACACAAAGTACATAAATCAGACGCGCGGCTCACTGATGTGCGCCCGGCTAAAGGTCGGTGCTTATTGGCGCAACTTTACTCAATAATTACCGCTTTATTAAGCATTATAGAAAAAAATGATTCAAGACTTTTCGACTCGATTTTTAATCAGGAATAACGCTATTTGCTTATTAGTTACACCCTGTATACGTGAGTCGGCCAGTTGAGAGACCTTAGATTATCAGTCCTCAATAACGGCTGAACGAATCGAATTTTTACTAGGCTTAATCGATAGCTTGGGATCGAATTATACATATAATGAAAGTATCTTTATTTTTGTTCTGCGTGTCTTATAAACGGAGAAATCATGACATAAAGTCAAAATGTGAAAATTTTTCATATATAAAAAACGTCATCATCATTATTGTCATCAACATATATACTCATATATACACCCATGTATAAATATATAAGAATATTGCGCCACACGTACGTACATGTATATACTCACACAATAAATAGCAATATTTGCTATTTACAGTATTTGTACAGTGCACTCATTTGACGATAGATAAGATTAGTAGCGTTCTATGTTATTACCAGCATTATTGTTTCATTATTACCGGCAGGCATTATTTATTATCATTAATTGATACTACCGTATATAGCAGCACATGCGCGGTTAACCGCACTTTTGATAGTTTTTAAGATGTTACGCACGTGTTTTTTATTACGTGAATTTTTATTACAAAGTATAGCGATTCTATAGTGGTTCGTGTGACAGTTCTGTGGCGGTTCTATAGCGGTTCGTACGGCAGTTTAATATTATAAATAAATTATGAAGTAACAATAAAAAACATCAATATTATTATTTCTCATCTCATTGAGCACTCAGTAAACACCAAGTAATAGTTACACACTGTTGAGTGAGAAATTATAACATTTATGTTATATGTATAATTGTGTTACTTTATATTTACTGGTCAGCGTTCATGCTCTTATTATTGTTGCATATAATAACTCATATAATATACAGGGTGATTCAAAACAACCTGATATCTTTGAAATATGATATTCTTGAACGAATTCTAAGACTATTTTTCCTCTTGAAAAATTTTGTCCAAAGCTTAATTTTTGAGTTATAATAGAAAATAGTTGGCTACTCACGAATCCGATACAACAAGCAGGCAGGGACGGCGCAACGCGTCACGAGACAAATGCTCTCCCGTTTCCCCAGACAGTCAATTTTATTGCACAATATTTGATCCTTTGAAGTGTATTAAATTATTATTGCAGTTTTTACACAATATTTAACAATATTATTACCGTCTAGGAGGGTTATAACGTAACGCTTAAGAACAAAATATTCAAACGCGAAATTACATAAAGTAACAAATAAATTGGAAATGGACGAATGAAAAATGAAATAGTAATCGCAATTTGATTAAATATTCTTATCTTTAAGAAAACTGACGAATTTTATTTCTTTCTGGGGATCGAAAATATGTTAGAGAATGTCCAAATTAGTATGTTAAGACGACTGAGAGCCTGCGTTGAGATGGACGGAGGCCACTTCGAACATCTTTTATAAAAACGATGCAAAGCAAATTCGCCCTTTTCAGAGCGACAAAATTATTTTTCGTTGAACATTCTTAAACGCAAAATAATAAATAAAGAATAAAATAATTGAGAGAGAGAGAGAGAGAGAGAAAGAGAGAACTGGGGATTTCTAATCGCTATTTATCGTGTAATTTTATGTCCTAATTTGTGCGGAAGTAAATATTTGCAAGTAATAATAAAGATTATTAAAATAGTAATATTTTTATTGTGTAAAGTCAAGTGAAATTTAGAAACTGTTATTTATAAGATAAACGATCCCCAGAAAGAAATAAAATTCGTCAGTTTTCTTAAAGATAAGAATATTTAATCAAATTGCGATTATTATTTTGTTTTTCATTCGTCCATTTCCAGTTTATTTGTTACTTTATGTAATTTCGCGTTTGAATATTATATTCTTAAGCGTTACGTTATAACCCTCCTAGACGGTAATAATATTGTTAAATATTGTGTAGAAACTGCAATAATAATTTAATACACTTCAAAGGATCAAATATTGTGCAATAAAATTGACTGTCTGGGGAAACGAGAGAGCATTTGTCTCGTGACGCGTTGCACCGTCCCTGCCTGCCCGTTGTATCGGACTCGTGAGTAGCTAACTATTTTCTATTATAACTTAAAAATTATGCTTTGGACAAAATTTTTCAAGAGGAAAAATAGTCTTAAAATTCGTTCAAGAATATCATATTTCAAAGACATCAGGTTGTTTTGAATTACCCTGTGTATACAGGGTGACCCATTTTAACTTAGGCAGCCAAATAACTCGAAAAATAAGCAAGATAGAGAAAAATGTTTTAGACAAAAGTTGTATGGTTTCGAGGGGGCCATAAGAGGGTATCATTGGTTTGACCTTGAAGAGTCATTTGAAGGTCACGTGAAGGTCACTTCAATTTTTTTAAATGGAATACCCTATATATTTTTGTACATTCTTGTAGCTTATTTCGAGAGCTTTCCAAAACACTATAATTAAGTACCTTTCCGTTAAGTACTTTTTGAGTTATGATGCTTGAAATAATTTCTTAATTTTACATAAACCGTAAAATATCTTGTAAAATATTCATTTTTCGATTATCTTACCTTAATACTTTTATGTACAAAATAATGAGAGGCATCAATTGGTGTAAAGAAAACACATAGTTGTTTTTAAGAAAAAATATGGAATTGTTAATTGCAAATTACATATTTTTTCTTCGAAACAACTATGTGTTTTCTTTACACCAATTGATTCCTCTCATTATTTTGTACATAAAACTATTAAGGTAAGGTAATCGAAAAATGAATATTTTACAAGATATTTTACGGTTTATGTAAAATTAAGAAATTATTTCAAGCCTCATAACTCAAAAAGTACTTAACGAAAATGTACTTAATTATAGTGTTTTGGAAAGCTCTCGAGATGAGCTACAAGAATGTACAAAAATATATAGGATGTTCCATTTAAAAAAATTGAAGTGACCTTCACGTGACCTTCAAATGACTCTTCAAGGTCAAACCAATGATACCATCTTATGGCCCCCTCGAAACCATACAACTTTTGTCTAAAACATTTTTCTCTATCTTGCTTATTTTTCGAGTTATTTGGCTGCCTAAGTTAAAATGGGTCACCCTGTATATACAGGGTGAGCCATTTTAATTAACGCACGCAATTATTTCGGAAACAAAGCATTTTAGAGAAAAATGTTTCAGACAAAAGTTTTATAGTTTCGAGGGGACCATAAGATGGTACCATTGGTTTGACCTTGAAGAGTCATTTGAAGGTCACGTGAAGGTCACTTCAATTTTTTTAAACGGAACACCCTATATATTTTTGTACATTCTTGTAGGTTATCTCGAGAGCTTTCCAAAACACTATAATTAAGTACCTTTTCGTTAAGTACTTTTTAAGTTATGAGGCTTGAAATAATTTCTTAATTTTACATAAACCGTAAAATATCTTGTAAAATATTCATTTTTCGATTATCTTACCTTAATACTTTTACGTACAAAATAATGAGAGGAATCAATTGGTCTAAAGAAAACACATAGTTGTTTTGAAGAAAAAATATGTAATTTGCAATTAACAATTCCATATTTTTTCTTAAAAACAACTATGTGTTTTCTTTACACCAATTGATTCCTCTCATTATTTTGTACGTAAAAGTATTAAAGTAAGATAATCGAAAAATGAATATTTTACAAGATATTTTACGGTTTATGTAAAATTAAGAAATTATTTCAAGCCTCATAACTCAAAAAGTACTTAACAAAAAGGTACTTAATTATAGTGTTTTGGAAAGCTCTCGCGATAAGCTACAAGAGTGTGCAAAAATATATAGGGTGTTCCATTTAAAAAAATTGAAGTGACCTTCACGTGACCTTAAAATGACTCTTCAGTGTCAAACCAATGATACCATCTTATGGCCCCCTCGAAACCATAAAACTTTTGTCTGAAACATTTTTCTCTAAAATGCTTTGTTTCCGAAATAATTGCGTGCGTTAATTAAAATGGGTCACCCTGTATATACAGGGTGTCCTAGACCACCCGTACACCTTTTCTTTCAAAAACTAAGCATTTTAGAAAAAAATGTTTCAGACAAAAGTTGTTTGGTTTCGAGAGGGCCATAAGATGGTACCATTGGTTTGACCTTGAAGAGTCATTTGAAGGTCACATGAAGGTTACTTCAATTTTCTTAAATGGAACACCCTATATATTTTTGCACATTCTTGTAGCTTATCTTGAGAGCTTTCCAAAACACTATAATTAAGTACCTTTTCGTTAAGTACTTTTTAAGTTATGAGGCTTGAAATAATTTCTTAATTTTACGTAAATCATAAAATATCTTGTAAAATATTCATTTTTCGATTATCTTACCTTAATACTTTTATGTACAAAATAATGAGAGGAATCAATTGGTGTAAAGAAAACATACAGTTGTTTTTAAGAAAAAATATGGAATTGTTAATTGCAAATTACATATTTTTTCTTAAAAACAACTATGTTTTTTCTTTACACCAATTGATTACTCTCATTATTTTGTACATAAAAGTATTAAAGTAAGATAATCGTAAAATGAATATTTTACTAGATATTTTATGGTTTATATAAAATTAAGAAATTATTTCAAGCCTCATAACTCGAAAAGTATTCAATGAAGAAATACTTTATTATAGTGCTTTGGAAAGCTCTCGAGATAAGCTACAAGAATATGCAATAAAAAATTGGGGTTTCCGTTTACAGAATTCAAAGTGACCTTTACGTGACCTTGATAACACTCTTCAAGGTCATACTGATATCGCCATGTAATGCGTTACTTGAAACCTTACAAATTTTGTGTGAAATATTATTGTCTGCCGCGCTCAGTTTTTGAGATATTCGGCTGATACGGGTGGTCTGCGACACCCTGTATATATAATATATATAAAAATTGAAGTGACCTTCACGTGATCTTCAAATGACTCTTCAAGGTCAAACCAATGGTACCATCTTATGGCCCCCTCGAAACCAAACAACTTTTGTCTGAAACATTTTTCTCTAAAATGCTTAGTTTTTGAAAGAAAAGGGGTGTACGTGTGGTCTAGGACACCCTGTATATATATATATATATATATATATATATACAGGGTGTCCTAGACCACACGTACACCCCTTTTCTTATATATATATATATATATCTTTCTTATATCTTATATCTTCTTATTTCTTATATCTTATATCTTCTTATTTCTTATATCTTATATATATATATATATATATATATATATATATATATACAGGGTGATTCAAAATAACCTAATTGTCCTTAAAATGATACATTCTTGAGTCAATTCTAAGACGATTTTTCCTTTGGCAAAATTTCGTTCGACGCTTAGTTTTTGAATTATTAAAAGAAGTAATTAACTTATGACGGGTCGGATACAAGAGGCAGGCAAGGGTGGCGCGATTCACCGTCAGACGCGGGTGCTTACGCGGGGCGCCTGCTGCGATCACCTGATCGCTACAGACATACACACACATGCGAATACATACATTCTCATTCTCTCTCTCTCTGCC
Source organism: Camponotus vicinus (assembly GCF_025532165.1). Classification (NCBI taxonomy): domain Eukaryota; kingdom Metazoa; phylum Arthropoda; class Insecta; order Hymenoptera; family Formicidae; genus Camponotus; species Camponotus vicinus. The sequence continues at coordinate 19,649,099 of NW_028141978.1, read as the reverse complement.
TCTCTCTCTCTCTCTCTCTCATTTGCTTACTCACTTTAAGTCATTATTATTCTTACTTAAATTATTATTTACTTTTTATTATTATACGTTTTCGCTTTAATTATTATTTTTTTAAATTGGTTTTTTTCTTTACGAGAGAGGGGAAAATGCATTTTATGCATACTCACCGGGCGGTCCGGTGAGTTATGTGGGACTCGAGTACCAAGTCGAATTATCAACTCGGTACTCCCTACCCGCTAAAAACCCCTCTCTTTCGCGAATTTTCTCTAACACTGTTTATTTGACATCCCGAAATCTGTTTTCACACAACACCAAAGAATAGTTATTATTACCTTGTTCGATGTATTGCTGTAATTCCTTGAGAAATGAATTTTCCGATAGATCGTACTTTCACTCAAATTGAACGTAGATATCACGTTCTAAAGGACAGAGATCCACACTAAATAATTAATCGAAAGTTCTTTTTTTTTTATAAACTGTATTCTTTTATAAACTTCAACATAATCACATTCATTTACTCACTCGATAAGACGAGAAATTTACTAATGACTCTATCACTAATCACTATCAATCACTGTCGAATAATCACTGTTGGCAATTAAACCACTCGATTAAAGAAACACACGCGCACATACGTTATTACACGACGCAACGACGCGACAACGCGACGATATTTACCCGGCGACAGCAAACAGTTTTTGGTTATGGTAGGTTATGGTAGGTTAAGGTACTAACAGCGCTATCGAACGTGAACATGTGTTTGATTGAAGACGCGACAATTTAGCGTATAATATTATTATCATATGATATTTATACATCGTATATTTGTTTTAAAATTAATTAGAATAGAAATAAATGTTTAATACTTTTACTATTAATGTTAAATATTATTTATTATTAATACTAAATATTATTATTAAATATTCTTAAATATTATTATTAATATTAAATATTTATTTATTATTATTAAATAGTATTATTAATATTAAGTATTTATTTATTATTATTAAATATTATTATTAATATTAAATATTTATTTATTATTATTAAATATTATTATTAATATTAAATATCTATTTATTATTATTAAATATTTATTAAACTATTATCTGATTGTATATCCACCAAGTAGCTACCAAAGATATCCAATGGATATTCATATATTTCCACAAGTTTCACGCCTTGCCGCTAGGTGGCGAAAAGGAAAAGCCTAACCCGAAAGTGGGATCCATCTAAGACAGTATATAAGGCCGCGGCACTGGTCCCGCGAGTCATGGCTTATCGGTCAAAGAGTGCAATTAGCTCGAAAACTGTTATAGCCATATCTCTTCTTTTGTGAGAGAAGCCCCAGAACTCCAAAAATTAACCGCAGACGGTTAATTTTTTTTATGGTGAATTCCGCCATATATGTATCATAGAAGATAGAATAAATATCCATGCAAAAAATAAATATCAATACATAATATAATAGTAAATGTATCTATAATAATAATAAATGTATCTATATAAATATCCATTGAATGTTGTACGAATATCTACAGGATATTGATTTACATATCCTGTAGATATCTATGAAACTTCGAATTGCGGACATTTGGATATCTATAGCATCTCTAACGACTGTTTTTCGTATATTCATGGATATCCTTAGTGTCCATGAAGGATATTTAGTAGATATCTAATACCAATTATTTTCCATATGGGTATGCTCTTAAATTAATTTGTATGCAAAATAGTTCATATAAAATATGCACTTTTACAAATAACTTGGTTCATTGAAAAATAGCAAGAATTATATATCCCTCTAAAAAAACCTTACAAAGGTAAAAAAAGTACGCCAAGTACATAAAAAGTATTCCACCTTGTATGCAACAAAACGTTTAATAAAAAAATATCAATAAAAATAATTTATAAAAATTTTCCCTCAAAAAATATATATAATTTTCCTAAAAGGAAAACCAAAACTAAATATGAAATCAATAATTAACTAGCCAAGTACATTGAGGCAATTGATAGGATTTGTAATTTGAAATAAATTTATCACAAATTCTATCTTGCATATATATATTATAGATTCTCGACAAAATGAAAATGATTTTCAAAATAAGTTCAATACCTTGTATTATATATAAAAATACATTATTATGTGTGATCCAAATAAATATTTGTACAAAAAATGAAATATAACTAATATATTGCGGGTTTTATATTAAATTATAAATAGTAAGTCATGAAACTATTTAACACTTACTGCAATAACATCGACTGTATTAATCGCCAATTTTGAATTTAAAAGAGAAAAACTAATTGATTTGTTTTAAGATCATAAGTTTTACTAAGTAGACCTGGAATTAAAGGATTTAAGAAAAGTTATATACAAAAATTTTACCCGAATTGTATGACAATTTACACATTTTTATTATTATGAAATATTTAATTTTGAAATTAATCATAAGCTTTACCAAGTAAATTCGGAATTAAAAAAATTAAGACCAAAACGACTGACAAAAACTTGGCGTGCTCGGGTCGTATTAATCTATAATTGAAATTAATTACATGTATATAATTCGCAAACTTTGTAAAATTATGTATATTTGTAAATTTGTAAAATTATGTGTATTATAATTTGACTCGAGCACGCCAAGTTTTTGTAAGTCGTTTTAGTCTTAATTTTTTTAGTTCCGAATTTACTTGGTAAAGCTTATGATTAATTTCAAAATTACATGTATAATTTGATATATATATATATATATATACAGGGTGTTCGAGCAGATCGGGGCCAAATTTTAAAGAGTGATTCTTCATGATAAAATAAGATAAAAATCAAGAGTAAAACCATTTCGACGGAGGCTTCCTTTTTTAATTATAAACGTTTAAAGATTTGCATAAAAGGCACGGCAATCCGCCTGAGGCATGGCAATCCGCCAATCTCGGACGTGCGTAGGTTACGTCGCTAAAATCGTTACCAAAATATACCGTGACACATAAGTACAGAAGCTTACCTCGTAGCAGCTGATGTAAAATCTGCGATATTCGACACGGCAATATTTTACTCCATACAAATCTGCTCACATAAATAATTAATAATATTTCATAGGGTATTGTTCTTCCGCGATAGGGCAATTGTTCTTCCGCGCGAATGTCCACACAAAAACTCACAAACACGAATATTCACCGAAAATACTCATTGCACTTTTGTTGTCTGTATAATAACGTAGAAGAACATTATAATAAATGTCCAAAATGCCCACCATTCTGTTGTACGCAGAGTTCGATTCTTCTGTAGAAATTTTGTCTTATTTTTCGGAAATCCATCATTACGTGTTGTATTATATTTGATGTAAATATAATCCTTTGTTGTAATTCTTCCAATGTTAACACCGGCGTAGAATATACCAAAGTTTTTAAATGACCCCAAAAAAAGAAATCGAGGGGATTCAAATCAGGAGAGCGAGCAGGCCAAGGGATAGGTCCTCCTCGACCAATCCATTTATTTCCAAAATTATTCGTTAAATATTCTCGCACAATTCCAGTATAATGTGGTGGTGCACCGTCATGCATAAACCACATGTCTCTGCGCACTTGTAGCGATATATCTTCTAGAAGTTCAGGCAACTGAAATTGTAAGAAGTCCATATATACCTGTCCTGTCAACCGAGGCAAAATAACAGGAGCAATAATTTTATCACCAAGAATTCCTGCCCAAATATTAGTAGAAAATTGTCGCTGAGAATTTGTTTCTACCAGTGCATGTGGATTTTCGTCGGCCCAGACGTGACTATTATGAAGATTCACTATGCCGCATCTATTAAAAGTTGCCTCATCAGTGAATAATATTTTAGATATAAAATCTGAGTCTTCTGTAATTTTAGGCAAAATCCACGTGCAAAAATTAAATCTCCTTTCAAAATCTCTTGCTTCCAATTCTTGCACTCGCTGATAATGATACGGGTGCAATTGTTGCTCTTTTAAAATAGTCCATACAGTGCTGTTACTAATTCCTTCTATTCGTGCAATGTTTCTTGTACTTGTGCAAGGATTTTCAATGTGTCGCAACACTCTTTCTTCTAAGTCCAGATCACGTTGACTGTATTCACCGAAATTCCTAGCTTTTAACATTCCAGTATCCCGCAATCTCTGATCGATTCTTGTGAATGTTTTTCTATTTGGCACATTTCTATTTAGATATTTTTCTTGATAAATACGTCGGGCTTCTGTAGCATTACCGTTTGCTCGGCCGTAACATAAATGCATATCCGCAAGTTCTTGAAAAGTATAATTCATTTTTCAAAATAAAATGAATTATAATATACACGAATGAAAATGTATACGAACGTATATACAAGTCAGTATCAAAATTATTATAGCATATTTTTACATACATACACAATCTGATTAGTCGCCGTACACTTTTTGCGCCGTACTCTATCTATAATGTTTCTGGCGATTGTAAAAAAACCATTGAATCGCAAAGGAAAGACAGAAGAATGTATTTAAAACAAAAGATAGAATAGAATTATTGACGATACATGACGCCTAACAATAAATTACGAATTGCTATGCGAGTTAGATTTCAATCAGCATTTTATATACATTATTCTCTTTACATAAATATATTTTTCTTGCAATATATTGCTTTATGTTTACATTTATTTCAAAATTTTAATTTTATTTGTACTTAACTCTTTAGTTACCTGAATTTTTAGAAAATATATCGCTGCAAATGTGCAAAAGTATGTGGTTTATGTATTATGTGGTTTGTGCACCACATTATACTATGATAGTGTGAGAATATTTAAGAAATAATTTTGGAAATAAATAATAAATAATTTCGGTATATTCTATGCCGATGTTAACATTGGAAGAATTACAACAAAGGATTATATTTACATAAAATATAATACAACACGTAATGATGGATTTCCGAAAAATAAGACAAAATTTCTACAGAAGAATCGAACTCTGCGTACAACAGAATGGTGGGCATTTTGAATATTTATTATAATGTTCTTCTACGTTATTATACAGACAAAAAAGTGCAATGAGTGTTTTCGGTGAATATTCGTGTTTGTGAATTTTTGTGTGAACATTCGCGCAGAAGAACAATTGCACCCTATGAAACATTATTAATTATTTATGTGAGCAGATTTGTGTGGAGTAAAATATTGCCGTGTCGAATATCGCAGATTTTACATCAACTGCTACGAGGTAAGCTTCTGTACTTACGTGTCACGGTATATTTTGGTAACGATTTTAGCGACGTAACCTACGCACGTCCGAGATCGGCGGATTGCCGTGCCTCAGGCGGATTGCCGTGCCTTTTATGCAAATCTTTAAACGTTTATAATTAAAAAAGGAAGCCTCCGTCGAAATGTTTTTACTCTTGATTTTTATCTTATTTTATCATGAAGAATCACTCTTTAAAATTTGGCCCCGATCTGCCCGAACACCCTGTATATATACAGGGTGAGTTTTAATGGTTGTGTCAATCTTTTTATCATACGGGAGATTACCGATCGCAATTTTAATAAATTGATTGATACATAGATGTTAGTTAATTGAATTGACCGTAACGAAGGCCGAAATATAATGTGTACAATTAAAGCAAGTTAAAAGCTGAAATTATGTAGTGTGGATTTATTATTATTATTAAAGCTACGCATTTATTATTATTATTATTAAATATATATGTTATTATTATTATTATTATTATTTTACTGTGATCAAATTAGGGATTTATTATTATACATATTCGATATATTAAAGCGGAAGAAATACATATTTAAAAATTCAATTCAAATTTAACACTTTAACGTTTTATGTAAAACTTTATTTCAAATTCCGCATTTATTTTTATGATAAATTTTTATTGTTTTATATGCTAAAAATATGCAGCAAAAAATTTTCTTCCTTCTTAAAATAAAATTACGCAATTGTTTCATAAGAATGTATTTCTTGTGGAACAATTGCGTGATTTTATTTCAAGAAGGCAGAAATACTACATACTTTTAGCGTATAACAATAATAAAAATTTTTATCATAAAAATAAATGCGGAATTTGAAATAAAGTTTTACATAAAACGTTAAAGTGTTAAATTTGAACTGAATTTTTAAATATGTATTCTTACTGCTTTAAGGGGGGAAGACCCTCCTGACAACAGGTTTTTCAATAATTTTTTACAAAAAACTGAGAGTATTTATTACATTGAATGAAATTACATATTGACATTGATGTTCAAATGTATACACACAAATTTTTTTATAAGAAAAAAAAACAAAATGGCGGCGCTACAGCTGCTCAAACTTGGCTCCTTCAATTTGCGCTGTGGAATGCCCAGCCCCTTGTAGTCAACTGAAATCAACCAATCAAAAGTTTTTCATTAAAATAAGTTATTTCGCTTTGTATATACCTATTTTTAACGAAAAAAAAAAAAAACGAAAATTTGAACTTTAGTAAAATTTGAACTTTAGTAAAATTTGAATTTTAGTAATAATTATTACTAAAAATATTGTTTTTAACAATTTGTTTATAAAAAAAAAGTGTAATTTTTTTCTTTAGTAAAATTTGAACTTTAGTAAAATTTGAATTTTAGTAATAATTATTACTAAAAATATTGTTTTTAACAATTTGTTTATAAAAAAAAAGTGTAATTTTTTTCTTTTTGTGTTCAAATTTTCATTTTTTTTTTTCGTTAAAAATAGGTACATACAAAGCGAAATAACTTATTTTAATGAAAAACTTTTGATTGGTTGATTTCAGTTGACTACAAGGGGCTGGGCATTCCACAGCGCAAATTGAAGGAGCCAAGTTTGAGCAGCTGTAGCGCCGCCATTTTGTTTTTTTTTTTATAAAAAAATTTGTGTGTATACATTTGAACATCAATGTCAATATGTAATTTCATTCAATGTAATAAATACTCTCAGTTTTTTGTAAAAAATTATTGAAAAACCTGTTGTCTGGAGGGTCTTCCTCCCTAAATATATTAAATATATTATACATAAATATGTATACGTAGCTTTAATAATAATAATAATAATAATAATAATAATAATAATAATAATAATAATAATAATAATAATAATAATAATAATAATAAGTGCGTAGCTTTAACAATAATAATAAATCCATACTATATAATTTCAGCTTTTCACTTGCTTTAATTATACACATTATATTTCAGCCTTCGATACAGTCGATCCAATTAACTGACATCTATGTATCGATCAATTTATTAAAATTGCGATCGGTAATCTCCCGCATGATAAAAAGATTGACACAACCATTAAAACTCACACGTATATATACATATATATATATATATATATATGTATATACATTATAATTATACATGTAGGGAATATTTCTGCGTAACTATATTTGTGTCTACGCTGGCAAATGTAATAAATGTCTATGTAACTATAATTATAGCTTGTGACGTGACGCCTTTTGCGCTCCGTCACAGTGACCCCGCCGGGGGGAGGAAGCGTACGGAGGGTCGTTCCTCGCACCTGAGGGGGGCCCCTTATCCGATCCCGTGATATATCTTTGTGTTTGAGATTGACTTTAAGCGAGCAGAGCGCGGCAATCTGAGCGAGCGGATAATAAGATAATGTACAGCAAGATCTCGGAGGTGGCAGTTACCGAAGAAAGGAGGAGGAAAGTAGCGAACCGATGCCTTTACTCCAAAGAAAGGTCATGTATCGAGATCCCGCTCTGCCGCTATCCATATGTAACAATTGTGTTAATATCCGCCACTTTTAGAGAGACGACGACGGGAAAATCCGGACGAAGAAGCAGCGAACACTCTCCCAGGCTGCAGACTGAGGAGAGGAGGTGCCTCTGGAGACGGACGAGGATACGGCCTGGCCAGCCCGACACGTCCGATCTACCGAGAAAACCATATCGACCAGACTACCGTCAACATCGGATCTTGACCCCTACAGAAGAGCAACCCGTCGTACAGCAGGACGAAATTCGAGTGGGCGGAGAATATCGACCCCTTCTCATCGAAAATCGACAGGGTGCGCGGAAAATCGGCGCGGGACTCGAGGGCCTCGAGGAGCCTTTATCACAAATCACTGTTCGACGAGCTGCGATAGCGAAAGGACGATTCTCCGTACAGGCTGCCATACCGAGAGCACGACCACAGCAAAAGCAGCGAGGACCCGGACACCGGAGATAGACTGTAAGCCGTCGCTCAGGTAGCCGTAGAATTATTCCCGGATACAGCTGGCGTCGTACCTTTTCCTGATACCGTCGCGAGGCGACGGTGATCTCGTTACCGAATTGTTGCAGAAAGCCTGCGTGCTTTTCTCGCGTTTCGTTGCCGGACGCCAGCTGGGCCCCGGGTATCGCGGATCTGTCCCTCTCAGGGGGTTCGTCGCCGACAGTCATTATACCGTATCGTTAACGCCGTATCGTATCGTATCGTATCGTATCGTTTCGTTTCGTATCTCGTTATATCGTTGCGTGGAGCGTCGAATTGTGAATATTAGTATGGTCACGAGATTCCGACACTATCGTATTACGTAAAGAATAGCGGGGTTTGCGTGAGATCGTTCTTCGCGAGTGAGAGTTACCGTATATCCGAAATCCACTCAGCAAGAATTGGATAATTCACGAAATCTCTGTTTAAAATTTACGTCCGTTACCGTTCGTGTTGTTTGAGATTGCGTGAGGGTCGAATTTGTTTTCGCCGAGAGCGAAAGGTCGGGAAGATACCGGACAACATTGCGAGATAATACTTGTGCCCGCTGACGTGGAAGTACCGTTACTTATAACCGCCGTTACATTTGATTTTTCCGTGAATTACTTGTTGACTTTACTCATCGCGGTCCGTGAAATTATATTCGTTATCGTTCCGATCTCAGAATTATCTGTTAGTCGCGCGTATTATATGTATTCGTTCCCGTATAGATAATAATCGACCTTCGTATCTTTCGTATAACTCTGATGTTTCTTTTCTTTCGAAATTCATATTATCGATTTCGTTACTTGCGTATCTTCTACATGTAATCTTTTCTATTTTCCCCGTACCGTTAACCTTTTCTATTGTACTCATATCGTCTTTGTTATATACTTTGTATATATACTATACTTTGTACATATACTATATACTTTGTACATATACTATATACTTTGTACATATACTATAATTGTTAAATATATTTATAATAATACTCGAAGGAGTGTCGATCATTTCTCTCTCCCGGAAGTTATTTAGCGCTCTCTCTCTAGCCTACAAAGAATCCTGCCCCTCTGCCCTATACTGAGCTCTGGGTTACCGAAACCCCTTTCGTTACCGTAACGATATCGTGGCGCGGGAGACCGCGCCTGGCGCCCAATACCGCTCTTCTTCTCGGGGAGCTGTGAGATACCGTACGCTACCGTATTTTGAGATACCGTTTTTTTTCTGTAAACCAGCTATTTTCTCTATCGGCTAAAATTGCACGCCGCCTCCTCCGGATCGGCGTTCCCGAGGCGGACAAAGGCGTTGCAAATTTTTGGCGCCCAACGTGGGGCCCAACGCCGTGTAGAAGTACCGAATATCATACCGGAAAGTATTTAGAGAAAGGGAGATAGAGAGAGAGAAGGAGTGAACCCTTCTTTTCTCTAGTGATCGACATTTCGGTGTTGTGTCTTCGTTAATGTGTTTGTGCTGTTAAATAATTTTTTTTTCCTAGTGCAGTGATTGTTGGGGTCAGTTAAGATACTGAGTATCGTTCAAGTATTGTCATGGTGTGTGTTTCCGTAATATTATCGTCTATCATAATTTAAGGCTCTGATAACGACTCTGAAATTTGTGTGCTCCGTATATTAAGATTACTGTATACCGTGTTGACGCTGCCGGATCGTCCCCTCAGAGAGAGTTTTTTTTTTCGCTCTTTCTCATTACAGGCGATCGGTGCTGGCACGAGGTAAACACGTGTTAAGAGCGGCCGACTCGAACGGCTGTTTCAGTCCGCGCGCCGGTTCGAGCCTCATCGGGAACCCGACGATTTTTTTTCCATTTTTGTTTCTTTTCCCTCCTTTTTCCGTTATACCGAGTAGGATACCGTAATCTCCCGTTATGTTTAGCCGTTAAAATTGCGATCATATAATATTTATTCTCGTTTCTTTTGCCGTTTTGAAAGGTCACCTACCGTTCGATTACCGTTCTGGTTGTTATCAACAATTTAACTTTACGTACTTTCCGTTAGTTTCCGTCACGTCGACGGTCTTGTGTGGTGTTTTTTTTTGTATACCGCTGGTGGCTCTTACTTCTAGTCGTAGGGGGCAAAATAATATTATCTCTGAAATAATATTTGGAAAGCACTGTTGTTCTCTGAATCTGTACGACCGTGCCTTTTGTTAGCGAATAATAATAACGAGAGAGTTCTGTTTTGATTTCTTATATTCCCTTCCTTCTTCTCACGCGTTTCGCATTGGTAATACCGGGTTATTCGTGAAATTTCGTTCGAAATTTCGTTCGTTGTTAACTTCTTTCGTTTTCTTTCTTTTATTTAATTATATACTTCAATTTTTTTTATCTTATTTATCTTTTTTTTTTGGGAGTCTCGTTGTTCATATGAGGAAGGATAGCGATCCCCATCAGTGGATATATAATTTGAATATTGGGCAAGCGCGTCGACATTTGGCGGATAGAGGGTTGAGTGTCCAGGGAATATTGCCAATTTTGCGCGCGCGACTCCTCCGATACGAGAGAAGCGTGAACGGGGAAGGTGAGGAAGACGAGGACGCGATGTCACTAGAGGAGAAAGGAGACGCGAGCGCACGAGACCTATTGGGGGAGGGCGCCGCGACTGACCCGAAAAGCCCCTTGTTATTAGGGGGACCAGAAATAAAAGTGGATGAGGTCGCGGGGAGAGCTACCGATTACCGTCCAACTCAGCGCGCACATACGGCCGCGCAACCGACTGATTCTCGTCCGGGACGAGCATCTACCGCGGAAGCCTATAACTTAATGCGGAAATGGAATCTGCATTTCTCGGGGAAGCGGGGTAATGATGCCGAAGCTTTTTTATTACGGATCAAAGAAGCCCGCGCGATAGTGCCGATCACCGATGCCGATCTTTTTAAGTGTCTGCCCTTATTTTTGTCGGAAGTCGCGTTATACTGGGTTCGACTGGAAAGCGAAAACTGGCGGAATTGGAATGATTTCGAGGCAGCGTGGAGAGCGCGATTTGGGGATGCGGATTATCAATACGCGCTCCGCGACGAAATATTTCGACGTACGCAGGAGGAGCACGAAACTGCGGTAGACTATTTGACTTGCCTACGGGCACTTAGTCGGATGACGGCTCCCTGGCCGTTAAATTTCGCGCATCGAAACATGTTACCGCGCATGCAAATAGCAATCCGACGCCAGGAGTTCAGAGATTTCGCCACTCTAGAATACCTAGCTACACGCATAGAAAGAAGCCTCCTGGCCGAAAAGAATTACCGACCCCCGTTACCGCCGGAACAGTCGATCTTTCCGGATTTGGCCTACCACGCACCGAAAGGAAAAGCCAAGAATACCGCTACCGTTGCTACCGCTACCGCTAATAAAAGAAGGAAAAAAGGAAGCCGGCCAAAACCCCAACCGCAAATACCGCGCAGAAGGAAACCGCGGCCGCTACCGTTACCGAACCCTCAACGAGTGCTACCGTAATCCCTACCGCTAGTACATCAGATACCGTAAAGTGCTGGAATTGCGATAAGACCGGGCATCGAGCCCGCGGATGCACGGAACCGCGACGGAAATATTGTTACCGATGTGGGAAGCGCGACTTTACAGTACAGACCTGCCCTACCTGTTCGGGAAACGCAAACCGGAACCAGTAGGAAGGGTCCCTACGACTCCGAGTCCAGAAAGCGAGACCCTGATTACCGTACAAGGTGTGTGTGAAGTTAGCGTATCATTTTGTGGAAAATCATAAATAATTAAGAGTTCTGGCTTTATTTACAATAGTTCTAGAGTTCTTGATAGTTTAAACAAATAGTTCTAGTGATTAAAGCAAAGAAAATGCCTTAGGACAAACTGATATGCCAACTTCACGCAGCATATCACTTTGTCCTATGATATTTTCCTTATCAATAATTGTTCAAATTTAAAAGATTTATAGTTCTACATGAGTTCTAAGAAGAGTTCTGCCTTTTAAATAAAAAGAATATTAAATAAAATAAAATGAAGAAACCTCTTATCTATAGATATATACAGACGATATGCTGGCCGTATTTCGATAGTTCTGTTTATTCTAAAACAGTTTTCGCATAGTACTAAGCATATTAATGAATTTTCCAAAGAGTTCTAGTTATGAAAATAATTAGAAATATTTTTAAACTATTCTTTTACCCAAAAAACGAGCATCTTTGAGTATAGAGATGATATGCTGGTCGTAATTCGACAGTTCTGTTTATTCTGAAACAGTTCTCGTATAGTTCTGGGCATATTAATGACTTTTCCAAAGAGTTCTAGTTTTGAAAAAAATTACAAAATTTTTGTAACAATTTTTTTACTCAAAAAACGAGCATCTTCGAGTATGGAGGTGATATGCTGGCTGTATTTCGATAGTTCTGTTTATTCTAAAACAGTTCTCGCATAGTTCTGAGCATATTAATGAATTTTCCAAAAAGTTCGTTATGAAAATAATTAGAAATTTTTTTAAACAATTTTTTTACCCCAAAAACAAGCATCTTTCAGTATAGAGATGATATGCTGGCCGTAATTCGACAGTTCTGTTTATTCTAAAACAGTTCTCGCATAGTTCTGAGCGTATTAATGAATTTTCCAAAGAGTTCTAGTTATGAAAATAATTAGAAAATTTTTTAATCAATTTTTTTACCCAAAAAACGAACCTCTCTGAGTATAGAGGTGATATGCTGGCCGTAATTCGACAGTTCTGTTTATTCTAAAACAGTTCTCGAATAGTTCTGGACATGTTCATTGCTTTTCCAAAGAGTTCCAGTTATGAAAATAATTAGGAATTTTTTTAAACAATTTTTGTACTTGAAAAACGAGCATCTTTGAGTATAGAGGTGATATGCTATACGTAATTCGACAGTTCTGTTTATTCTAAAACAGTTCTCGCATAGTTCTGGGCATATTAATGATTTTTCCAAAGAGTTCTAGTTATGAAAATAATTAGAAATTTTTTTAAACAATTTTTTACCCAAAAAACGAGCATCTTTCAGTATAGAGATGATATGCTGGCCGTATTTTCGTAGTTCTGTTTATTCTAAAACAGTTCTCGTATAGTTCTGTCGAACAGAACAGAACTGTCGAATTACGGCCAGCATATCACCTCTATACTCAGAGAGGTTCGTTTTTTGGGTAAAAAAATTGATTAAAAAATTTTCTAATTATTTTCATAACTAGAACTCTTTGGAAAATTCATTAATACGCTCAGAACTATGCGAGAACTGTTTTAGAATAAACAGAACTGTCGAATTACGGCCAGCATATCATTTCTATACTCAAAGATGCTCGTTTTCTGGATAAAAAAATTGTTTCAAAAATTTTCTAATTATTTTTATCATTAGAACTCTTTGGAAAGGCAATGAACATGCCCAGAACTATGCGAGAACTGTTTTAGAATAAACAGAACTGTCGAATTACGGCCAGCATATCATCTCTATACTCAAAGATGCTCGTTTTTCAAGTACAAAAATTGTTGAAAAAATTTTCTAATTATTTTCATAACTGGAACTCTTTGGAAAAGTCATTAATATGCCCAGAACTATGCGAGAACTGTTTTAGAATAAACAGAACTGTCGAATTACGGCCAGCATATCATCTGTATATATCTATAGATAAGAGGTTTCTTGATTATGTTTTATTTAATATTTTTTTAACTTAAAGGGCAGAACTCTTCTTAGAACTCATGTAGAACTATAAATCTTTTAAATTTGAACAATTATTGATAAGGAAAATATCATAGGACAAAGTGATATGCTGCGTGAAGTTGGCATATCAGTTTGTCCTAAGGCATTTTCTTTGCTTTAATCACTAGAACTATTTGTTTAAACCACCAAGAACTCTAGAACTATTGTAAATAAAGCCAGAACTCTTAATTATTTATGATTTTCCACAAAATGATACGCTAACTTCACACACACCCGTACAAGATACCGTAGGGGACGATACATTACTCCACTCGTATGTTACCTTAGAAAGAGAGGAGTTGCTGCCGTTGCGGTTCGTTAAAATCAAAATACAAGAATACACTCTCGCGGCCCTCGTGGACTCGGGGTCCAATCGAACCTTACTGGGCCGTGAAGGAATAAAAATTATCCGCGCGTTGGGAATAAACACCGAGAAAGACAGGGGGAGACAGATACGAACCGCGAATGGACAGATCGCCGACATCAAGGAGGAAGCTAGGATACCGATAGAATTAGAAGATCAGCGCCGTGAAGTTACTGTAGCCTTGTTACCGAATATAGCGGTGCCGTGTATTTTAGGATTGGATTTCTTGACGAAATTCGGGATAATATTAGCTTTGGACGCTAGCGAATGGTATTTTGCCAGAGCACCACACAGAAGATACCGTCTCGTTACGGAGGAAGATACACGCGAAATCTCTTGTTGCGGGCTATCGGAATTAACACCCGCACAAGAGAGGATATTGGGAAATTTTTTACGGACGTTACCGAAATCATCGGAGAATCCCGTTACCGAACTTACCGAACATAAGATAGACGTAGGTACCAGCCCACCGATAAAGCAACGTTGTTACTTAGTATCGCCTAAAGTCCAGGAAACTATACGAGCGGAAACCGACAAAATGTTTCAAGCAGGAATAATAGAGCCGTCGTTTAGCGAGTGGTCGAATCCCATTGTAATGGTGAAGAAACCAAACGGAAAGTACCGCTTTTGCTTGGATTTTCGAAAGGTCAATGGCGTATCGAAGAAAGACGCATACCCGCTACCGAATAGGAACGGGATCCTCGACAAATTGCGTGCAGCTCGTTACATCTCGACAATTGACTTGAGTCAAGCTTACTTCCAGATACCGTTAGCCAAAGAGAGTCGGGAGATTACCGCGTTTAACGTTCCCGGAAAGGGGCTATATCATTTTACGCGAATGCTATACGGGCTTACGGGAGCGCCGGCAACTTTTCAAAGGTTATTAGACCGCTTAATAGGGCCGGAAATGGAACCACACGCGTTCGTGTATTTGGACGATATCGTTATAGTTACACCGACATTCGAAGAACATATGGCTTGGCTCAATAAAGTGCTGGATAAAATCACTACCGCCGGACTTACCGTCAATCCGGACAAGTGCGAATTTTGCCGTTCCCAAGTGCGATATTTGGGATTTATAGTGCGGAAAGAAGGGCTAACGGTGGATCCCGAAAAGACACGGCCGATCTTGGAGTACCCTGCACCGCGAAATATTAAACAATTGCGGCGGTTTTTAGGCATGTCCTCGTGGTACCGCAGATTTATCCCACAATTCGCGATCCTTAGTGAGCCATTGACGCGGCTTCTGAAGAAAGGCAAGCGCTGGGAGTGGGGGGATGATCAGGGTCGCGCCTTTGAACAAATAAGGGACCACTTAGTTACCGCACCGACATTGGCATGCCCGAATTTCGAGATACCGTTTGTTCTGCACACCGATGCCAGTTCCGTGGGGTTAGGCGCGGTACTGACGCAGACCGTTGAGGACGAGGAAAGAGTAATAGCCTTTGCAAGTCGAGCTTTATCAGACCCCGAAACAAGATATTCCGTTACCGAACAAGAATGTTTAGCAGTTGTCTGGGCAATACAGAAATTTAGACCCTATTTAGAAGGATACCGCTTTACCGTCATTACCGATCATAGTAGCTTACGTTGGCTACACAACGTGAAGAACCCCACAGGAAGACTAGCGAGGTGGGCGTTAGAGTTGTTAGAGTATGACTACGAGGTAATTCACCGAAAGGGTGCCTTACACCAGGTGCCCGATGCGCTTTCCCGAATGTTCGAAACAGATAGTACTGAGGACACCGAACTGGCCGCGACAAATTCCGCTCACGTGACTGCCACCATAGATACCGTGGACTTGGCGAACACTACCGACGAGTACCGAAAGAGATATAAGGACGTAATAACGACTCCGGAGAAATACACGCAATGGAAGGTGATAGAAGGGCGACTATATTTTCTGAGACCGAAACGCGTAGTTTCTGAGATAGTAGAAGATTTAGACCGTTGGAAGTTGGTGATACCGCAGGAATACCGTAGGGAAGTTTTGAGGGAATCGCACGATATGCCGCAAGCAGGCCATTTGGGTACCGAAAAGACCTATCAGCGTGTTGCCGTTTCTTATTTCTGGCCGAATCTGTTTCGTGATGTTACCGATTATATCCGGCAATGCGATTTGTGCCAGCGGACTAAGATCGAGCAGGCGGGTCCCGCGGGTCTCATGGGTCGTCGCATCGCGGATGGACCATGGACTGCCATAGCGGCCGATATTATAGGCCCGTTACCGCGCAGCAAGGCTGGATTCCAGTACCTTCTGGTCATCCAGGATCTTTTTACGAAATGGGTGGAATGCAAAGCCCTGAGAGCCGCGACAGGTTCAAAGATTACCGAGGCATTAGAGGATCTGGTGATATCCTGATGGGGCGCCCCGAGGTTCCTGTTGACAGACAACGGAACTGAGTTCGTCAATAAAGTGGTGAAAGCATTCGCCGAAAACCGACAGATTTCGCACACTACCGTGCCCCCATATCACCCACAGGCTAACCCCGTTGAACGCGTAAGCCGAATTCTAAAGACGATTATCGCATTTATCGAAAAAGACCATCGGGAGTGGGACGAACACATCTCCGATTTTCGTTTCGCGTATAATACCGCCTGCCACTCATCGTTGGGAGCGTCTCCCGCCTTTCTGAATCTCGGACGCGAGTTGGAGCCGGTACACTCATTGGGCCGGCGCAGCCGGGGGTTACCGAAATTGAACCGGGGGATACCATGAAATGGGCGGACCGAATGAAGAAGATACAAGCCCTAAGGGAATGGGTCCTCGAGAGTTTGGACAGAGCCTACGAGAGGCAGGCATCGCGATATTTACGTAGGCGTAGCCGTACTTTTAGGGTGGGAGATTTGGTTTTAAAGCGTCAACACATTTTATCGTCGGCGGCTCACAATATAGCCGCCAAGCTCGCACACAAATTTCAGGGCCCGTTTAAGATAAAGCGGGTGATCTCTCCAGTAATATACGAGTTGGAACAGCTGGATGGGTCGCCCGCCGGGAAAATCCATATCCAGGATCTGAAACCATACAACCTTCCTGATACCGACCATTAGATGCCGAAAAACGTGATGGATCCGAGGGCGATGCGGAAGCTCTGGCGTGAATTCTGGTCGCGTCACCGGTCCGTCTGGGAGCACATCGAGTTTAACGATGAGGGCTTCTGGACGGATCTCGGGGACGTAGCCAGACAAGTCCGGAGGGCCCGCTGGACCACCGAGGGAGCCGTGGTGCGGGAGTGGCCGTCGACGAGGGATGCCCCGGCGCAGACGACAACCGACCAGGGGGTGGCACAGGCCACGCAAACGTGTCCCCCCGAGCCGACCGGGAGGTCCCCGACGCGACCCGCGCCGCAAGAACGAGCCTCATCGCTCAGGGACAACGCCGGATCTGGGCCGCGCCAGCTTCGCCCCGAGCCGACCGCGGAGCACCCTCCGCGACGCCGACCGTACGGGGTCGGGTGCTGGAACTGCGGTTCCCCCCGACACCCGTACGCGGAGTGCCCCCTGCCCCGCACTGGTACCTTTTGTTACGGGTGTGGGCAACAGGGCTGCAGGGCTGCGGACGCTGCGGCGGCGCATACCGACGAGCGACGCCCTACTCCGCGGGATGAGGCCCTAGGGCACCCCGCCCTCCGCCACCAGTGCGCGACGATTCGCCCCTGCGGGACGGATGGCCATGGGAGAGGGATGTCGGAGAGGGATGGGCCGACAAGGCCGCCGCACCCTAAGAAGATTTTTTCCTTTTTTTGTTGTTTTTTTGTTTGTTCTGTTTTGTTGATTTTTTTCTTTTTGTTTTCGTTGTTTCTTTATCTTTCCGACGCTTATAATTTATTTTTATTTTCCTTTTATTTTACCGTTCCTCATTTAATATGTGAACTTGCCCCAGGGGACCCCAAATAAAGAGGATCGGTCTGGACCTCCGAGTTCGTTTTATACCCCTTATCGTTCCATAACTCTGAACCTCCTTTCGCTCGCCGAGAGCAGAGATTCCCGGGCGTGCGGGGATATCGCGGGGGACGGTCCGGCCCGAGTCGGGCCGGACGTCGCGAGACTCGGGGAGGCGGTGATGAACTGTTGGGGCGACATACCGGGGAGAGCCTGAGGGGAAGGTAAGTCCACTCCGTAGTAAAGACTATTCCCTGAAGCTGCCTGAGCGGAGGTCGCCGGTGTGCCGGGGCCTGGAGCCCCTCGGCACCTGTCTGGGAGGGGGGAGTTGAGACTTGACGCCTTTTGCGCTCCGATATATCTTTGTGTAGATACCTTTGTGTAGATTTTTGTGTTTGAGATTGACTTTAAGCGAGCAGAGCGCGGCAATATGAGCGAGCGGATAATAAGATAATGTGCAGCAAGATCTCGGAGGTGGCAGTTACCGAAGAAAGGAGGAAAGTAGCGAACCGATGCCTTTACTCCAAAGAAAGGTCATGTATCGAGATCTCGCTCCGCCGCTATCCATATGTAACAATTGTGTTAATATCCGCCACTTTTAGAGAGACGACGACGGGAAAATCCGGACGAAGAAACAGCGAACACTCTCCCAGGCTGCAGACTGAGGAGAGGAGGTGCCTCTGGAGACGGACGAGGATACGGCCTGGCCAGCCCGACACGTTCGATCTACCGAGAAAACCATGTCGACCAGACTACCGTCAACATCGGATCTTGACCCCTACAGAAGAGCAACCCGTCGTACAGCAGGACGAAATTCGAGTGGGCGGAGAATATCGACTCCTTCTCATCGAAAATCGACAGGGTGCGCGGAAAATCGGCGTGGGACTCGAGGAGCCTTTATCACAAGTCACTGTTCGACGAGCAGCGATAGCGAAAGGACGATTCTCCGTACAGGCTTCCATACCGAGAGCACGACTACAGCAAAAGCAGCGAGGACCCGGACACCGGAGATAGACTGTAAGCCGTCGCTCAGGTAGCCGTAGAATTATTCCCGGATACAGCTGGCGTCGTACCTTTTCCTGATACCGTCGCGAGGCGACGGTGATCTCGTTACCGAATTGTTGCAGAAAGCCTGCGTGCTTTTCTCGCGTTTCGTTGCCGGACGCCAGCTGGGCCCCGGGTATCGCGGATCTGTCCCTCTCAGGGGGTTCGTCGCCGATAGTCATTATACCGTATCGTTAGCGCCGTACCGTATCGTATCGTATCGTATCGTTTCGTTTCGTATCTCGTCATATCGTTGCGTGGAGCGTCGAATTGTGAATATTAGTATGGTCACGAGATTCCGACACTATCGCATTGCGTAAAGAATAGCGGGGTTTGCGTGAGATCGTTCTTCGCAAGTGAGAGTTACCGTATATCCGAAATCCACTCAGCAAGAATTGGATAATTCACGAAATCTCTGTTTAAAATTTACGTCCGTTACCGTTCGTGTTGTTTGAGATTGCGTGACGGTCGAATTTGTTTTCGCCGAGAGCGAAAGGTCGGGAAGATACCGGACAACATTGCGAGATAATACTTGTGCCCGCTGACATGGAAGTACCGTTACTTATAACCGCCGTTACATTTGATTTTTCCGTGAATTACTTGTTGACTTTACTCATCGCGGTCCGTGAAATTATATTCGTTATCGTTCCGATCTCAGAATTATCTGTTAGTCGCGCGTATTATATGTATTCGTTCCCGTATAGATAATAATCGACCTTCGTATCTTTCGTATAACTCTGATGTTTCTTTTCTTTCGAAATTCATATTATCGATTTCGTTACTTGCGTATCTTCTACATGTAATCTTTTCTATTTTCCCCGTACCGTTAACCTTTTCTATTGTACTCATATCGTCTTTGTTATATACTTTGTATATATACTATACTTTGTACATATACTATATACTTTGTACATATACTATATACTTTGTACATATACTATAATTGTTAAATATATTTATAATAATACTCGAAGGAGTGTCGATCATTTCTCTCTCCCGGAAGTTATTTAGCGCTCTCTCTCTAGCCTACAAAGAATCCTGCCCCTCTGCCCTATACTGAGCTCTGGGTTACCGAAACCCCTTTCGTTACCGTAACGATATCGTGGCGCGGGAGACCGCGCCTGGCGCCCAATACCGCTCTTCTTCTCGGGGAGCTGTGAGATACCGTACGCTACTGTATTTTGAGATACCGTTTTTTTTCTGTAAACCAGCTATTTTCTCTATCGGCTAAAATTGCACGCCGCCTCCTCCGGATCAGCGTTCCCGAGGCGGACGAAGGCGTTGCAAGTTGCGTAGTCAAATATGTAAATTTCTACACACACACACGCGCGCACGCGCACACACACACACACACACATATATATATATAATTATAAATTACATAATAATTATGTTCCACAAAATGATAACTGTCTATTCTCTTTATTAAGATTAATATATAATATGTCAAAATATATTATGTCTAAACAGAAATGAGAAAAATTTCACAATATTTACCTTTTGATTGATGAATATTACAAAATTCACAGCCCACTTAGTAGTTAGTACTAGACCGGTTCTAACGCAGGGATCTCAGGGGGGGGTGAGGGGCGAGGGTATCTCAACGGTGCGGGGGAATGACGTCACGCAGGATGGAGGGGGATGACGTCACGCGGGTTCTAACTCATGGCCTATCAGGGATGACGTCACGTGGGACGGAGGGGATTTCCGTGGCGTGGGGGCTGCGGGGCGGGGGACGCACGTATATACAAAAATGGCGGTATTCCTTTGAAGAAGATTTTGGTTCTCTCTCTATCCCTCCCTCTCTCTCTCTCTTTCTCTCTTTATCCCTTTATCTTTCTATCCCTCTTTCTCTTTCCCTCTCTATCCCTCTATTTATCTCTTTATCCCTTTTATCTCTCTTTCTCTCTGTCATCTCTGTATTATCGCAAGTATACAATATTAGTCATAAACTTATATTTTGAGATATTTCGGGGTCCGACGTTTTCGAGCAATCTGTGAATCATAGCGAGATAACAACACATTTTTGATATATTTCGGGGTCCGACGTTTTCGAGCAATCTGTGAATCATAGCGAGATAACAACACATTTTCAACCCTAGGTTCAGTTACAAAAAAATTTTTTCTTTTGTGCTCCCAACAATCTGAATATCCCTCTCTCTTTCTCTCTTTATCCCTTTTATATATCTCTCTCTCTGTCATCTCTGTATTATCGCAAGTATACAATATTACCTGTTATTAAACAATATAAATAGAAGTATTCTTTGAAGGATTGGGTGGATGGAAACATGTGCGAAGAAATTACGTCATGATTTAGATTTAAAACTCTTTATTTATTTATGTTTATTTATGTTTTATATATATTTTTCTTACGTACTATGGACTAAAGCTAAAGCTGCCAGTTCGCAATCGACGAGTTGATGCTTGTTGAAAGCATCACTCGCACGTATTACATTTGATATTTCTTTCGGATTTATTACAGTGGACGCGATATTGGAGAATTGCGTAAATTTGACATCAACTGTTTGGATAATTTTATCCAATCGATCGAAAGTTACATCTATGCATTGATCGAGATCGAACATACGATGTAACGTCGATTCGACCATCATCAAGCATACGTTTGAAGATTCGAGACTTATGAGTTTGACGTCGTTAATCGTACGAACTCTCACTGTTAGCGGTCCAACGTTTATGAAATTGTAGTCATCTTTAGAGTCGTTCCGAAGTATATTTTGAATATTGCGACGTTGCTCGTAGAGTCCCTTCCATGTTTCGAGAGATAATATCAGTTCCTTTCCTCGATGATCTCCTATGGCAATCTCCACGTAACTCGGTGGACCCACGTTGATACCAATTTCGAGGAATTTGAATTCCGTAGCTGTCAATGCGTATCGTCTATCTAGTATACGAACCGCACGACGTTCCAACGAAATGCTACACCGCCTAGTATATCGGTCAGCCATTTTCGCTTTTCAAGTTCTTTAACGTACACGACAGATGATTCTTTTTCGTGTATCGTACCAACGACTGCTGTTGTAATTACACTCTGAGCCAAGTCATATGGAACGTTTCTGTCTTCCCATTGTAATCCGTGATGATTTCTAATCACCCATAAAACTTGACGTTGTTCAGATTTTGTTAGCACGCTCCACGGTACAGGACTTACGAAAAAATAATGCGAGAGAAACATATCCCTTCCTCAGGACTGCCGCTTCTTTCACGAAGAATAGTTTGTCGATGATAAATCCTTGCAGATCCACAAACGTTGGTATAGACATGACGAGATCTCTCTCTCTCTCTCTCCGATGCATCAGTCGAGAGGAATGACAAACTCTAAATTCATCTCGCAGCACTTTGATTTATATCCTCCCCCCCCTCCCTCTTGTGTCGATGTTATCGCTTAGGTGATTTTACGTACAACGTTGGTCAACGGATTGTACTGGATCACACGATCGTGTATGATGAGACAGTACGCAGTGGTATTCGCCGGCACGTTCTCCTTACATTCGAATTCCAATCTCACATCCACAGTTGCGCTCTTGACCGATTCATTTTGTCGAGAACAATCGATAATTACGAACGGACCGTGTAGTTGAAACATCTAGACGGAGAGACTCGGCTCGAGATACTCGTATCCGTAAGTGCTTGCAGAAGCGCGCGTACGTGTCGTACAGAATGGAATATCTACCTTTATCGAAATCCAGATTCATATCGTCGTACGGATAACATTCCGAATTCAGATAGAGTTTCATGCTGATTAATTTGCAGTTGTCGAATTGACTCACATCCGCAGACATGACATTCTTCCGGCCTGTTTGCAGAGCGAAGACAACGTATCGTGGTTTCTCCAGTTGAGTCGCGGTCTTAATGGCCCACGAATGCTTGGTTGTAAGCTGCAATAGCGGATACTCGTATAGATCTCACGAGCGAAAACCCATGCTGAGATATCGTCCGCTTTCCAGAGCACGCAGTATCGACAGTTTTTCGATTTCGCTCAACAGCATGTGAGGCATTCGCCATTGTATCTCGAATATGTTGATCACAGGCTCCAGCGTTGAATTTCCAAACAGACAATTATTATCGTTGCGCGATCGTATTAAGATCAATTCGTGACGAGCGTTAATCACCACTCGTTTATAATCCTCGCAAAATCCCAATAACATGTAGAGCGGTACGCAAAAATTGAAGTGTCCATTCGCATTGGTCGACGCATCCCAGCCGGCGTTCCTTATAATCACGCTTCTATCGGATGGTACCGTTACATAGTTTTTGAGCGTAGTATCATAGTTATTCCTACGTTTCTATTGCGATCAATCTCAACGCCGTCGAGTTCGTATCGAATCTCATCGAACATGAATGCGACGCAATTATTTCCCAGTACCACATCACTCTCTCCTTCAGCTGGTCTGTTTTTCGTTAGTTGTCCCTCGATGTGTAGGAAACTCTCGTACGGCAGCGTATACAGATCCTGTTGTTGTATGGGTATTCTTATCTCGTCACTGTGTCCGAACGTTGTATTGGCGAACGGGTTGTACGTGTGAGTCTCGATCTTGACGATATGATCGTCAAAGTTCGGTTCATCACCGATGTTGAGAATGTCGGTCATCGTTCAGCTGTTTCGCACCGCAAATCCCAAAGATTGTAAAAACGCAACGTTCGATGCGCTGAGTTTCTTTTTCTTGGATGATTTGATATTAGCGAACGTCGACGTTGTTGTTGTTGTTGTTGTTGGTGGTGTTGCTGGTCTCGTAAAGATTGCGTTATCTCTCACGTCTTTCGATCCGTTCAATACGAGCATCTCATACGTCGCATACGTACGTGCAATCTTACGGTGATCTCTTCTCCTCGAAAATCGAGCAATCGTCCGTTCTGGTCGACAACGCGTAACGTTAAATCCGTAATGCTCCGCGCGATGATCGGCAGGTAAATGATCTGGGCAGGCGTTTCCGATATCTTATATCCCGGTGGTACCCTCGGTGAAAATTCATGTATCGTATGAACGAGTATGCCGTTGTTGTACGCACCCGCGGTCACGTTAAACTCTATACGGATAATATTCACGTTGAGAATGTTAATCGGCATGTTTGATTCGTACCATTTTCGCGGCTCGAGAATACGATTCGAGAATCCTAGCAGCGATCCAATGTTGTCGGGTTTGGTAAAGTTTATTCTGTAGGCACATTTGATCTCGCTCCTCATTGTATTGTAATTAACGCGGAGCACTATCGGATATTCATCATCTTCATAGTCACCGCCGTCAATGTGTTTCTTATCGCGATGTTTCCGTGAAATTGCATGTTTCAAAAATTCATGTATATTTTGCAACTCATACGATCCCTCGGGAATCGTAATTTCCTCGTCGTCTTTGCCAAAGTAAAATTTATTATTAGAGGAATTCACATTCGGTATCGTGTGATAAGTTTCAAAATCCGTTAGACCGAGCTCGTATTCGCCGTCGCTCAAATCTACGGTGGGAATGAAGTTTGCCGTGAGAACTCCCGTGAGCTACTCCCGTGAGCTACTCTTCACAGTCAATGTGAACATCATAGACATGTCGACGAAACTGTTTAACGAATACTGAGTTAAATAGCGCAATATCTGTCTTTAAATTCACATGCATCGACCGTTCGAAGAAACTGCAAGCACAATTGTCCACAGATACTCTGATCATAAGTTTGAACAGGTGTGTAATTGTACTGTATCTTCGTTACGTGTCGTCCGAGATATCGCACCAATTCATTCGGTGGTCGAAGATTGCCGAAACTGTCGAAATATATAGCGCGATTCCCCCTCTTTGCATACGCTACCCAATGAGTACCTGGTCCTTCGACGCTATCCAAATTTACGATGCCGCTCTCGTTTTGATATATATCACCGATCGGTAACGAGTTGCGCATGAAAACACCTCTAAAATATGGAATGTGCATACGTTTTGCCAGTTGTAGCAATTGTATGTTGATAGTTGCGCCCTGCGGCATTTTTAGCGTCTCTTTGACGTTTTTTTTTTTCTCGTTGAGGCTCCTCGTCCGTATTTGTAAGGAGCGAGATATAATCCGTGACCTTCCATGGCGCGATTGTGACGTAGCATCTCTTGCAACTGACGTTGCGCGGCTTTTCCGTCGTTCACCACTTTCGCTACACCAGCCGCTCCACCGATCAGGGATCCGAGCGCACCCAACATTGGTAGAATCGGCAATACACCGCCGCATTTCGCTACCGGAAGTATCCGTTTCTTCACTGTTTTTTTCTTCGTCTTCGTCTTCAGACCCATACCGAGCTTCGTCTTGGCTTTCATCGCTGCCCAGACAGTTGTGGAGGCGGCTCTCTCACCGAGAGTCGAATCTTTCGCAACGATGCGATTCCGCGCTTTCTCAGCGAGTATCCTATCCGCCGCGTGTCTCTCGGTGAGATCGTTGCTCCGAGAGTATGCTATATCGTGTTCGCGACACGCCGCGTCCAATGGATTTATACCTCGATCGCCTCTGACTAATCGCTTTTGCAACCGCATGCCTGGTTCGCAAAACTGATAGCCGGGAATATGGATTTCGATCGGAAGTGCGTTTATCGCGTGATTTAATAGGCCTCTACCTATTTTCGTTGACATTCGCCGCAATTCTTTATCAACGGCGCCGGACCGTTGATGTGCGTTTCCTGCCACGGCTGATTGTAATGTTCGTAACAGCGACGATACGTCTGAACCTCCGGATCCGCTTTTATGTGTCCCGGAAGTTTGTCCCACACGTAGTGGACGTAATCACCGCACGTTCTCAATAGAACTGCTTTCGGCACAAATTGTAGCTGTTCGACGCTCAAATCGCGAATATCGGAAGGATTTGTTAGCAGGATGAACATTTTTTCTCTACTGAGCGACTCGTGATTTCGCGCACCTATAAATAGGCAGGCGTTCGATCCAATCAGCAGTGTTGAAAAAATGTGATTCGTACGACAACCTTTGACGATATGCGTGACAAATTGCGACGACAGATTACGATCAATGGAGGACAACGCGGCGATGCGCAGGCACGGTACGATGCTACCGACTACTATACGCGCGATCGTTTGCGGCCCCTCGAATTGTGGTAAAACCAACGTTCTGATAAGTCTACTGGAAAGCCCGCACGGTGTACGTTTCGAGAACGTGTACGTGTACTCGAAGTCGCTGCAACAGCCGAAATATCGATATCTGGAGAATTTGTTGACGCCGATTGACGAAATCGGCTACTTTACGTTCTCCAATAACTGTGACGTCATTCCACCGAGCTAGGCACGTCCAAACTCGATTTTCGTCTTCGATGACGTGGCGTGCGACAAGCAAAATACGATAAGAGAGTACTTCTCAATGGGTCGTCATTCGAACGTCGACTGCTTCTATCTCTGTCAGACGTACGCGAGAATACCAAAACATCTTATACGCGACAACGCGAACCTGCTGATCTTGTTTAAACAGGACGGTACCAACTTGAAACACGTGTACAACGATCACGTGAATACCGACATGTACGGGGATTTCAGTGAATTATGTCGTACTTGTTGGCAACAAAAGTATGGATTCCTAGTGATAGATAAGGACAGCTCATTTACGAACGGGCGATACAGAAAAGGATTTAACATGTTCGCGATACCGCAAGACGATTAGTCGCTGCCGACACACTCTGTCGACATGTCTGAAGGCGATAATATTCGCGAGCGTGAAAAGATTGTGAGGGAGATTGAAAAAACGAGCGAATCGATCCGCAAGAAACATCGCGCTTTGAAGATCGGTAAGATCGACGACGATATCGCGGTCAAAACCCATTTTAGGCCTATTATCGAGCCACTACAAAAAATCGTCGACAACTCTAGCTTAATCGCGATGAAAAACGAGTCGGAGAGTAACGCTGACGCTATAATTAAAACGTTACTCATCAAGCGGTATAAGGAGGAAGAGGTGGAGGAGGAGGAGGAGGATACGACACCGAAAAAGAGACAACGATTGAAGGCGAATCGTTTATCGACATCGCATACATCGTACGAACCGCTGATAACCTCCACACCGTCCGCGACAACGAGAATCGTACAACCCACGATACCCGAATCACTCGCAATCGAAAATGTTTTCGAAACCATGGGCAACCCGCTCGAATCACCATCTGTTCGAAACATGTTACAAACGTTGGAAGGTCAAAAAATGTTACGAGAGCACTTCGGGCCACTGGCACAAAAGTACATGGACGCTCACCTTAGTGGCGACAAAAAAAACCAGATCGATTACGTGTACGGTGTCTATTTCAACAAGAATGAAATGTGGCTCGGTAACAAACGATTCGACATCGGCGCAGATGACTCTATAATCATAGACAAAGTGAGGTACATTGGTACACCTGGACTATACGAGTTGATCTTCAAGAGAATTCCCGATAATGACATATACACTGAGGACGATATGCAAAAATATAAGAGCATATTAATGGCGACGAGTGCGCATAAACGTCAATATGATGCGCAAGGTCAATTAAAGAGCAACAGGGGATACAAGTATAAACACATAATTGCACCGTTAATGTCGATCGAATCGAAAAAGAAAAAATGCGGTACAGGAGTATTCATGCCTCGCGCGATGACGCTAACCGACAATAAGATCGATTACGTGCACTGGGACGATCCCAACGAGCTAGTGGATCGTCTACGATTGCTCGACGCTTCGCGCCGAGCTGCCCATAACGCTCACGACAACGAGATCCTGTCGATCATCGATGAACTTCGCGAAGTTGGTCTTATTATAAATTAAACGGTGTCTCGACAAAACTGATCAGTCGATCGACGTCACTCGCATCGAGAAAAAAATGCCCATCAACAAATTTGGATTATTCGAACGGAGAAATGAAGCAATTAGAACAAGCGATCATTGGGATAAATCGGTGACAAGTTACTTGCGTCAAAACACTCTGTGTCGCGTCGCTACGTACTATGACGCGAGGTCGCGCAAGATTCGCCGTGTAGCGCAACCTGAGGCTGATACCGATGCAGTCAACAAACTGTACGTGGAACAATGCGTTAAAACGTTGAAGAATCAGCAGAAAGAGTCAGAAGCTGACTGCGTTCGAGAGGGACGTGCGAGCTTTGCAGACTGCGATAAACGAGCTTCGGCGTGCGATTAACACTAATTCAGAAACGGCTATCAACCTGTAATGAGCGGCTGTAGTGAACGGTTTAAGAGCGGTTATTGTACAATTATTAAACATCTGCAAAGGTTTATCGAACGGGTTGGGAATGGCTATCGAACAGCTATGAACGGCTATCGAACGGCTATTGAACAGCTACGAACAGCTACGAACGGCTATCGAACGGCTATCGAACAGGCCAGGAACGTCTAGCAACGAATGATAAAACGCACGGTGATACTCGAGGCACACATCGTTTGATCGATGAATCGAAACAACGATGGATCGGCGATCGGGAATAACCGAGGAAGCGAAGAAACAACATAGTTTAGAGAAACGGCAGTTGGTGAACGAATTGCACGCGCCGGCAAGAAAAAATTTTCCCCGAAGACACGTCATAGTGCGGGGATACGATTACCTGTGGCAAGCTGATATTGTCGAGATGCGTCCGTACTCTTGTTTCAACAGAGGTTACCACTACATACTCACAGTCATCGATGCGTTGAGCAAGCACGCGTGGGCCATACCACTCAAGAGTAAAGGTGGAAGCGAGACAGCTGACGCTATCGCCGAGATAATTCGAGATAGCAAAAGATGTCCGAAAAACTTACAGACTGATATGGGGAAGGAATTTTATAACGCTGACGTGCAACGGCTCATGCGGAAACATGACATCAATCACTATTCTACATATTCGGTATTGAAGGCATCGATCGTTGAGCGATTCAATCGCACGCTGAAAAACGACATGTGGAAGATGTTTACGCTGAACGGATCTTACAAGTCAGCGCGTTGCCGCGACTCGTATCGGATTACAACGCGCGCAAGCATCGAACGATCGGTATACGACCCGTCGATGTTACTCCCGCAATCGCTGAAAGACTCTTGGCTACTGTGTACAACCATGTAAATATCGCGGGTCCGGCGAAATTCAAAGTAGGTGACTCGGTACGCGTTAGCAAGTACAAGACAGTTTTCGAGAAAGGTTACACGCCAAATTGGACAACCGAAGTGTTTAAAATTGTAAAAGTGCAGCATACTAATCCCGTAAGCTATCTACTTGAGGATTATCGTAAAAAACCTATCGCTGGAGCGTTCTACGAGCACGAGTTGCATCGCGCGAATTATCCGGACGTGTATCTCGTGGAGAAAGTACTGCGTAGGAGGGGTGACGAGGTTTACGTGAAATGGTTGGGATTTGACAATTCGCACAATTCTTGGATACATAAAGACAATGTGATTTAATTCATACAGTGTTTATTTTTAATTTTCTGGAAAAATATATGTGTATAACATATATATAATATTTGAAAAATGAAAATATACATAAAAATCCTTATGAATTTTCCTTGCGATAGTACATGTATTTTTAATATAAGATGTATGAGATATGCATTACATAAAAATATATGAAATATAAAAAATACCAAAAAATCTTTATTAATATTTCCTTTAGTAGTATATTGTATCGCACACACACACACACATTTTACATTTTACATTTTACATTTAATATTTGAAAAAATGAAAATATACATAAAAAACATATGAAATATAAATGTGTAAGATGTGTATTACATAAAACTATATGAAATATAAAAATACAAAAATATATACATGGTTATGTACAAAATATATACAATTAATAATAAACAATATATACATTTATTTACAAAGGTATCCTATAATGTCCCCATGGTAACGTGTCAGTCGAATCAGGTACGATATACCGCTTGTCATCGTACGGACTCAGAGCAATTTTCGTCTCGCGGACGGTATACACTTTGTGCAATTTCGATCTTATACATGACTGCTGTCGCGTCATTTCGATCTCATCGTGCAAACACCGCGTGTAATCGTCGAAGGTTATATTACGCACTACGACATTACTTTTGACGCCTTTAACGTTCTTTGTATCCTTTTTGCCGTCCACTCTCACCGCGTACATCTTTGCTCTAAGCCCGACGAATTCGGTCATTATCGCACCGTTATTTTCATCCTTCATTAAACCCGGTACTTTTTTATTCACGAGCGGTATACCGTACGCGTTATCAATTGGATAATCGCTCGTATCAAATCGGTTGATATCGTGCTTCATGTTTTCATACACATCGACGCATTCGATGTGATATATTAGACTATCTGTGTCGGTGTATATTACCCGGCATTTGTCGCGATACAGAGGAAACATGTACTCGTGGTGAAATTCGTACAAGCACGTTTTAGAAATGTCTAGTATGCACATGCCGACATAGATTGGTTTATAAAATTTTACTTCTAGTTTGCGTAACTCTATGGCAACCAGATTCTCCGAAAAAATACTTCGACTATGGAAATTTGGTTTCGCTATCATTGCTTCTGCGCCGTATCGTCCGTCCCACTTTGTTAATAATTTTACGTCGACACGATTACGCACATTTTCCATCGTCTTACCAAATACCGCGTTATTCATCAGTTTATATAAATTTTTTTCAAAATCATTTTTCGCGAGTGTTCTAAACTGTGTATTTAATTCGATATAACTGCGAAGCCACGGAGATTGTGTAAATTGTAATACGCGATGTATTTTTATAACGCGAAGGCCGTGTCGCGTACATTGCTGTAGATTACGGTAATGTATCACGTAACGCTTCTTATCATATAATGTTGCGAGGAGTTTGTCTTGCCGCTTGCCGGGCGGCTTGTCGCGTGTCGGACAAAACGGAAGGTCAGTGTGCGTATCGTGAAGATATTGCGGGTACTCGAGATCGACTTCGAGGATATAACCCGTAGGCGAATCTAACGCGATCGATGCTACGTCAAAATTCGACACGTCGTCGACCCATCGAAAATCGGCATAGGGCAACGGTTGACACATTGCCCATCCGTATAAATTATTTACACCGAAATACATCAAGTACGACGATGGTTTCGATGGATCGTACGATTGTTGTACTTGTTATTAGCGCGCGCGTATCTGTTGGAACACTGACTCAGACCACCGCGTATACCGCGTTCGATAAACATGACCATGTCGATGTCGGTAAGCAATTCGAACGTAATCTTTGTATGCTTTAACATGGCATCCCACGTGTATCCGGGAAGAGTATAATAATACGCGGGGTCGAGTCCGTAACTTTTGATGCAACTATCGCGAAAGTTTTCAAAAATATCGGCTAATAACAAGACATCGATTTTCAGGTACAAATCGCTATACTCGCCTAGCGTTCGAATGTAGAATCGCGTCCAGATGTTCTCGGCGTGCGCGTAATCGCTCTCGGATATAGTTTCACCGGTCAAAGAACTGTGAAACGATTCGCGCGGTGGTAAACACGTATCTTGCAACCTATCTACAGAGTCGACGTATTCGTATGCAAAGACGCCTATCCGTGTTAATAAACTGAAATTGTCTGCAGATAAATTTTGAAATTCCGATTTTAAAATTTTGAATTTGTCTTTGTCTAGATAAGATGCCAATTTGTCGAGACTTGCCGTAAGAAATTTGTACGAATCGATAAAACTTAGTTTTATATAATTTTTCCAATTGTCTTGTGCAACTTTAACAGTTTTTGTAAACAATATATATTTTTCCTTGGTTATCGGAAGTAATTCGATTTCCCCTTTGAACGCTGTGGCTATATCCTCGATAATGAAATGCGCGTCGTAACCTGATAAATTATGAAAGACTATCGGAATATATAATGATTCTTAATTTAGATTGCAATTTGAGTGCGCGGGACCCCTATATCGCCCGGTCAAATGACAATGATCGCGTACGCGTGTATCGTCTTCTTGCGTAAACGGTTTTTCGCATATATGACAATGCGTTGCGCTGTGAAATTTTTCCCACTCATCCGATGTTAAATTTACCATGGAGATATTTGTAGTCATTAAAATAGTCTTTACACGTAACGCTAAATTTTTAAGTTCTTCGGCGAACCACGCGATACAATCAATACTGCGGCGAGAATGGTACGCGGATAACGAGTCGTCGAACGAACAATGCATATAATACGCTATACTAAATACCTTATGATGCTGATAATTTTTTTCTTCGTCAGTCTTTGTCAGCGCACATTCCAAATCGGCATAGATCACAAATGGAAGCCGCTCTTTCCTCGTGTAGTTGTTGAACTCGAGCCACTTGTCCTTATCGCTCGGCAATCGGATAGCGCATTCGTTTATTTTTCCGCAGTCTACCGTATGTGACTGCAACTTGTCTTCCGATCCGAAATAGTGCAAGCATCTGTAAAAGAATATTTAAATTAAAGATTTATGCAATGCATTATATTTTATAATTACATAAACTATTTAAATTATACGTACCGATCACAGATATATTTCTTGTGATCCTTTTTACTCAACTGTGAACTGACAAGTCGCGATAGATTTTTGATCCATGCGAAATGTCCGACGCTGTTACCGTCTTCCACGTACAACAAGTTGACGTGCTTATCTTGTTTCTGCTCCGAAAGACGTACCGGGACAATGCTGTTCTCTTTCTCGATGCTGTACACGTTGATGGAGATATTGTTTATATGTTCAAACTTTTTTAGTTGATTCAACGTCATCGGAAACTCAATATTTTGTACATTTAACACCGTCGTATAGTGGGGATATGAAGATTCCCGATTCGTATCTCTTTCAGCGGGGTATAGAGCGGCCACTACTGCCCACGCGAAACACGCATTGTCTCTGGATTGTACATTAATTACAGCTCTCTTCATCATAATTTCTCGCGGCAATTTAATATAACATCCCGCGCGCATAGGATTATACTTATTTATATTTACAGTTAAATTCTGTATTCGCGACAATGCCCAGCCACTATCGCGTTCCTGAAATTCTAGCAATGCTAGGGTGGGCTCGATAACGCGGCGCTCGTATCACTCGTGTAAATCAGACGTGCGAAAGAGTTCACAGTTTCTCGTATTGATACTTTTATTTGCACGCTTATCACCCGACACAAATTCACCGTTGAATATAGTGTTCACTTTTACACTGTTGTGTCTTCTTATAACGTCTTGCACTTGCTCGAGCACGATGTCTTTGGCATCCTCGAGAAATTGACGAGGTTCGATATGGTTTGCGTTAATCACAGCACCGGTCAGAATACGGTTATCGAACGCGGTATCGATCTCGCGCCACACAAGTTCATTTTGATGCGCGCTACATCCGGCATCCGCGTTATTGTCACCACTGTAACTACCACCACTGGGCATAAACTGTCTCTGCAATCGAGTCTTTGCACCTTCGAGTCGCGCGATTCGAGCAATCAGCGATTGTCGATTCCCGATCGATAATCTTGATCGTTTGATCCGACTTTGTTCTTCCAGCGACTCGATGTACTCGTTGCATCGTTGTGTAGCCATGCAAAATATTCGCCCAAGGTGGCAATTTGGTTGAATTACTCCACCAGGTCGCGTTCAGTCTGTTCGATGTTTTCCATTTTATATATAATTACACAATATATATATATATATATATATATATATATATATTTTTTTTTTATCACACTTTCTGATAGAACACTATACTTTCTGACAGAACACTATACTTTTTGACTACTTATACTTTTGCTATACCGACGTGTCGATGCGCTTTCAAATCACGTACTATGATCTGATGCGCTTCGATCCTTCTTATATTCAACCAACAAACTTTCAGAGATTGTTGGAGGCACAAAAGAAAAAATTTTTTGTAACTGAACCTAGGGTTGAAAATGTGTTGTTATCTCGCTATGATTCACAGATTGCTCGAAAACGTCGGACCCGGAAATATCTCAAAAATGTGTTGTTATCTCGCTATGATTCACAGATTGCTCGAAAAGGTCGGACCCCGAAATATCTCAAAAATGTGTTGTTATCTACGTATTTCCATCCGCCCAATCCTTCAAAGAATACTTCTATTTATATTGTTTATGTTAAAAAAATATAATGAAGAGGACTCTGCTGCACTAGAGTATCATTTCTTTCGTTGCTCTTCTGTGTTTCGGTGGTCTGCTGCACTAGAGTATCATTTCTTTCGTTGCTCTTCTGTGTTTCGGTAGTCTGCTGCACTAGAGTATCATTTCTTTCGTTGCTCTTCTGTGTTTCGGTGGTTCTTGTGCAATGGCTGAAGAAAATGTAATTATCATCGACGATGATACGGATGATGATTACGATTATTGGATGGATCCAGTTGTGGCGGAGAGGATGGAGATAGAGAGAAAGGAGAGAGATGGAAGATGATGGGTCTGATATAGAAATAGAACCCTTGGAGAAGGACAGTGATTACGATAGTGACAATAGTGACGATATTCTTGATGAACTGTTACAAAAGAAACAGCGAAATTTAAGCATACCAGAAATAATAACATTCAACGAAGCAACAAAGATATGTTGCATTTCCTATTACTATATGGAAAATGGATCAAAATATTGTATCGAATGCTTTCTAAGAGTACCGTATCAATTTGAAGAAACTAGTTCTGTTCGAGAACATAGAACCATAGCTTATGTCCATGTGGAAAATATGTCATGCACAGGGTGCAGAAAATGTTTGAATCAAATATTGGCCTGCAACATGTGCCCTATTTGCACAAATTAAAATAGATGAGTCATCGATAACATTGTAAGTATCTTTTAATTTATTATACAGGGTGAGCCATTTTAATTAACGCACGCAATTATTTCGGAAACAAAGCATTTTAGAGAAAAATGTTTCAGACAAAAGTTTTATGGTTTCAAGGGGGCCATAAGATGGTATCATTGGTTTGACCTTGAAGAGTTATTTGAAGGTCACATGAAGGTCACCTTCAATTTCTTAAATGGAACCTACTATTTGTCATTGCATATTCTTGTAGCTTATCTCGAGAGCTTTCCAAAACACTATAATTAAGTACCTTTTCGTTAAGTACTTTTTGAGTTATGAGGCTTGAAATAATTTCTTAATTTTACATAAACCGTAAAATACCTTGTAAAATATTCATTTTTCGATTATCTTACCTTAATACTTTTACGTACAAAATAATGAGAGGAATCAACTGGTGTAAAGAAAACACATAGTTGTTTTGAAGAAAAAATATATAATTTGCAATTAACAATTCCATATTTTTTCTTAAAAACAACTATGTGTTTTCTTTACACCAATTGATTGCTCTCATTATTTTGTACATAAAAGTATTAAGATAAGATAATCGAAAAATGAATATTTTACAAGATATTTTACGGTTTATGTAAAATTAAGAAATTATTTCAAGCCTCATAACTCAAAAAGTACTTAACGAAAAGGTACTTAATTATAGTGTTTTGGAAAGCTCTTGAGATAAGCTACAAGAATATGCAATGACAAATAGTAGGTTCCATTTAAGAAATTGAAGGTGACCTTCATGTGACCTTCAAATAACTCTTCAAGGTCAAACCAATGATACCATCTTATGGCCCCCTCGAAACCATAAAACTTTTGTCTGAAACATTTTTCTCTAAAATGCTTTGTTTCCGAAATAATTGCGTGCGTTAATTAAAATGGCTCACCCTGTATATCAAAAGTATCTTAAAATAAATTATTAAATAATTTAAACTAATGAAATGCATATGTTTTCTTCTGTTTTCAGAAACGGCTTCCCCAACATAGCCCGACGGCCTATTTTATATATTATTATTTTTCTTTTATATTGTATACTTTTTATTAAACTTACACATACACACATTTAAATAAATTATATATATTTTTTTAATTGTAACAAAATCGTCGATTGCGAACTGGCAACTTTAGTTTTTAGTCCATAGTACGTAAGAAAAATATATATAAAACATAAATAAA
The DNA here is from genome assembly GCF_025532165.1 of Camponotus vicinus. Taxonomy (NCBI): domain Eukaryota; kingdom Metazoa; phylum Arthropoda; class Insecta; order Hymenoptera; family Formicidae; genus Camponotus; species Camponotus vicinus. Next base: position 19,613,017 of record NW_028141978.1, on the reverse strand, counting down.
GAGTTTTAAGTCTAAATCATGACGTAATTTCTTCGCACGCATTTCCATCCATCCAATCCTTCAAAGAATACTTCTATTTATATTGTTTATTAACTGGTAATATTGTATACTTGCGATAATACAGAGATGACAGAGAGAGAGAGAGAGAGATAAAAGGGATAAAGAGAGAAAGAGAGAGGGATATTCAGAGATTGTTGGGAGCACAAAAGAAAAAAATTTTTTGTAACTGAACCTAGGGTTGAAAATGTGTTGTTATCTCGCTATGATTCACAGATTGCTCGAAAACGTCGGACCCCGAAATATCTCAAAAATGTGTTGTTATCTCGCTATGATTCACAGATTGCTCGAAAACGTCGGACCCCGAAATATCTCAAAATATAAGTTTATGACTAATATTGTATACTTGCGATAATACAGAGATGACAGAGAGAAAGAGAGATAAAAGGGATAAAGAAATAGATAGAGGGATAGAGAGATAAAGGGATAAAGAGAGAAAGAGAGAGAGAGCGAGAGAGAGGGAGGGATAGAGAGAGACCCAAAATCTTCTTCAAAGGAATACCGCCATTTTTGTTTATACGTGCGTCCCCCGCCCCGCAGCCCCCGCGCCACGGAAATCCCCTCCGTCCCACGTTACGTCCTGATAGGACCTGAGTTAGAATCCGCGTGACGTCCTGATAGGACCTGAGTTAGAACCAAGGCTACCAGATTGTACACGCTGCGTCCAGCGGCGGCACGATTTGTATCCCCACCACTTTCGCGCACTAAGGCATAAGCTCTCCTCCGTGTACGCTCGACGTTCATCTTCGGTTTACAGAGGAAGACGGATAGATTAGCTTTTGTCCCCTTCTCTCCTGAGAGGTCTATTGTATCTTATCTATCTCTCTGAATACAATAGCTATGTGATCCTCGAAATCTCGAGCTGGCGATGCAAGTTGCATCGTTGCAAGTATCGCAGCGATACTTATCACACATAATATTTTCCTATTGATTTTTTTTTATAAAAGTTTATATGTTGTTTAAAAAAGAGAATATAACATATACAAAAACAAATTTTACATATTTTTATCTAAATTTTTATCTAACATATTTTTATCTCAATTTTTATCTAAATTTCTCCACTCTTGGCCAATATGTACGCTTTTTTATTAAAAAAAAATTTCTTTAAAAAAATAATTGTAATAAAATAATATTTAAATTTATTTTAATAGAATTGTATTTTGTTATTATTATTTTGTATTAATGTATGACGTACATCTTGTTGCTCAACGGAAACCGCGAGAAGGTGGTGGTCTCTTCCGTTAAAAAGGAAATGTAAAAAATTTAACAAATGAACAATAATAATAATAAAATTAAAATAAAATAATAAAATAATGATAAATAATAAATAAAAATAAAAAATAAAATTATAATAAAATAATAAAATATAATCAATTTTCTAATTGATAAAAGGTCAAAAGATTATTTCACATTTCCTTACATACATACATACATACATATATATATATATATACAGGGTGTTAAAAAAGTATCGCATACGCTCAGTGCCATCCGATAGAGAAGGAGAATTTAAGAAAAAATGTCTAATACAATTTTTCGATCCCATGAATAATTTCGCCGCAATTAATTATTGTAATCAGTTAATCAGCGCGGAGCTACAAGAGGAAGCCAGGGGCGAAGCGCGCGAAGTCTGCGGCGCGATGGCTACCGCGCTCATACCATGCTCTCGTACCGAGCGGAGGGAAAGTACTTGCGATCTATTTATTTATTTTACTCACCTTCTTTTTGATAAGAGTAACAAAATAATTTACAGGAACAATCATCACGTAAAAATTCGCGTGATTCTAATATATCACGATACAGACTTTGTTAATTTAATGAAAAAATTTATTTTTAATAAGTAAGAAGCGAAAATTAATCCTCTTTAACTCATTTTTTAAAATGTTAACTGAAAATATTAATTAAATTATCTTGCCTTCTTACTTATTAAAAATAAATTCTTTCATTAAATTAACAAAGTCTGTATCGTGATATAATCACGCAAATTTTTACGTGATGATTGTTCCTGTAAATTATTTTGTTACTCTTATCAAAAAGAAGGTGAGTAAAATAAATAAATAGATCGCAAGCACTTTCCCTCCGCTCGGTACGAGAGCATGGTATGAGTGCGGTAGCCGTCGCGCCGCAGACTTCGCGCGCCTCGCCCCTGGCTTCCTCTTGTAGCTCCGCGCTGATTAACTGATTACAATAATTAATTGCGGCGAAATTATTCATGGGATCGAAAAATTGTATTAGACATTTTTTCTTAAATTCTCCTTCTCTATCGGATGGCACTGAGCGTATGCGATACTTTTTTAACACCCTGTATATATATATATATATATGTGTGTGTGTGTGTGTGTGTATATTTCTTTACACACTTATTTCTTAAGTGTATATAAAAATTTTTACACACTTAAAAATCTTTACACACTTATTTTTTAAGTGTATATAAAAATTTATTTTAAAATTATTTATCGCAGGAAGGGCCTGCTACGTCAGCATCCGCATGGACATTTAAATTGTTTTTATTAGCGGCATATAATTTATCCGCCGACATAAGAGATAAATGCTCTTCATTAATGAGCATATTTAAAGCTGTTTCTCCTCTAGTTTTTAATGCAGACTTAAACACACAAATAGCATTAATGGAAACCGTTGAAAAGCTATTACGTGTTTTCGTTTTTAAATTGTTCAAAAGAGAAAAAAGAGAGTTTCTCTCAGGATCGGCATTAGAATTCGGAAGCGTTCGAATAGTATTTATAATATTCGTTAAATTGGAATATTTAGGAACATTATTCGTGTGCCGACGTTGTAAAATTGCTTTCCACATATTGTCAAAATTTAATTTAGAAAAATTTTGTTTTTCTTCCACTGTAAGGTCTGATGCTAATGCAATCCATTCTATTTTTAAAGCATCTTCATCAAAACCGCCGAGAGTTTTAGCTACGAGAGAAACATCATCAAATGATGTTTGTCTATTATTATCGAATAAACTTACAGATGGTTGAAAAACTTGTAACTTGAATAAAAATTCATTATTTATAGGTAATCTTTTACAAATTTCTTCTGCAGCACTCACATAAAATGTTAAACAGTTCTCTCGAACAATTTTAACTATGTTTATGTGATCTTTCAACGTTAATTCGTTCTGATATTCCTCACAATCTGATTCCAAAATAATTTCATTAATAGGTTTTTGATTTTCTTTTAATGAGAATATAATATTTGAAGAAAATGGTTTTAAATATTCTTCTTTTATAAAATTTCGACAGATTTGGGAAAGAAAGTTTTTAGATTTTGGCTGCAATAAATGGATTCTCGTTTCTGACGCTTGAAAGAATGCATTAAATGCGTTAAAAAAATTTAAAACATATTTTGAAAAAAGAAAATAAGCTTTTATCTCTATGTTGTTCGTCATAGATAATAAATATTTTCCAGAATTTGTTTTTTCACTCGCAACCATTTCAGTAAGAAAATATTTAATTGTATCCCAAGATTCAAGAAGTCGTTCGATGCATAAATAATGAGAAAGCCAGCGTGTGTCACATAATTTTAATATTTTGTGATTTGTTTCTTGGAAACATTCACAAAATTCGCGAAAAATAGCTGTTCGTTTTGGACTGCTATTTAAATATTTTGCAATTTTTTTTTAAAATTCATCGCAATATGCAGGCATTTTGGAACAAGCAGCATGCGCTGCTAATGCGGAGGAATGGCACGCGCATGAAAATGTTAAAACATGTGGGCATATTTCTTCCAATTTTTTTTTAAACGATAAATGTTTCCCTGTCATAACGGAAGCATTGTCGCATGATAGGGCAACAATATTTAAAAATGGTATCTGTAATTTCCACATTTCACTTTTAAATGCATTGAACAACTTTTCTGCGCTTGAATCTTTGGCATCAATATTTATTAATTTAACTAATTGCGAGCGAACATCTAATGTCTCCGGATCAACGTATCGGACAAAAAAAGTCATCCATTTATTATTAGTGAGATCAGATGTTTCATCGATAAATATCGAAAATTTTGTGTTTTGAATAATATTGACAACACGATTAGTCTCAACCGGGCATACAACGTTTGTAATAATATTTGTACATTTTGTTCGGCCCATACTCATACTATTCAACACATTAGGATCTTTTCCTTTATGTTGGAAAAAATTAAGAATTTCTTTTGCCGTTTGATAAGGAATATTTTTCTCGGCAATTAATGCGGCATATCTGATTTCCGCTGATTTCTTACGCTCATCAAAAGATAAAAGTGATTCATTAATTTGTATATTTGAATCCTCATTCGAAACTCTTGTTTCAATATAATTTTTTTCTTTATTTATATGAACATTAGATTCTGCGTGACGATAGATTTGCCATAAACCGCCAGCGATAGATTTATCACAAATCGAACAAAAAAATAAGCTTGCATCATGTGGCACTTCACGTAACCAACATTTAAATTGCTGAATTTCTAACCATTTTTGTTGAAATTTTGATTTACGCAATTTTTTTATTGGCGAATCAACATTATTATTATTATCAGTTAGCGTATTTACCTTAATATTATTTTTGTGACACGCAGAATCCGCATGTCTTGATAGTGTTGAATTGCACGAATAATTATTATTGCATATACTACAATAATAAAGACTATCGTCGGATGGTACTTTGCGTATCCAAGATTTATATCGATCATCACTAAGCCAAGCTTCTAAAAAATTTCGCTTACGTTTTTTGGTTAATTGATCACACATTTTGATTATCTATTCTTAACTTAATTTATTTTCTCGTTGGCACAATATCACCAATCTTTTGTCGATTGCTTTGAACTATCTTTTGACTGGGTCACGAACGTATTCGCAAGACAAGCACAGTCAACAGTCAACAATCAACAATTAGTCGATAACAGTCGACATGAGTCGAGAAAAAAACAATGTCAAACACATACAGGGTGACCCATTTTAACTTAGGCAGCCAAATAACTCGAAAAATAAGCAAGATAGAGAAAAATGTTTTAGACAAAAGTTGTATGGTTTCGAGGGGGCCATAAGATGGTATCATTGGTTTGACCTTGAAGAGTCATTTGAAGGTCACGTGAAGGTCACTTCAATTTTTTTAAATGGAACATCCTATATATTTTTGTACATTCTTGTAGCTCATCTCGAGAGCTTTCCAAAACACTATAATTAAGTACATTTTCGTTAAGTACTTTTTGAGTTATGAGGCTTGAAATAATTTCTTAATTTTACATAAACCGTAAAATATCTTGTAAAATATTCATTTTTCGATTACCTTACCTTAATAGTTTTATGTACAAAATAATGAGAGGAATCAATTGGTGTAAAGAAAACACATAGTTGTTTCGAAGAAAAAATATGTAATTTGCAATTAACAATTCCATATTTTTTCTTAAAAACAACTATGTGTTTTCTTTACACCAATTGATTCCTCTCATTATTTTGTACATAAAAGTATTAAGGTAAGATAATCGAAAAATGAATATTTTACAAGATATTTTACGGTTTATGTAAAATTAAGAAATTATTTCAAGCATCATAACTCAAAAAGTACTTAACGGAAAGGTACTTAATTATAGTGTTTTGGAAAGCTCTCGAAATAAGCTACAAGAATGTACAAAAATATATAGGGTATTCCATTTAAAAAAATTGAAGTGACCTTCACGTGACCTTCAAATGACTCGTCAAGGTCAAACCAATGATACCATCTTATGGCCCCCTCGAAACCATACAACTTTTGTCTAAAACATTTTTCTCTATCTTGCTTATTTTTCGAGTTATTTGGCTGCCTAAGTTAAAATGGGTCACCCTGTATAATATTTTAAATATATATTTGGATATACAGAGTGTCCCAGATCACCCGTACATCCCTTTTAAAATGAAAATAAATGGCTTTTATCAAAAATCACGAACAATTTTTAAGTAAATCGGGTACGCTCTATCAAATGGTGATATTTTCAACTTCTGATTCCGACCGGAAATACGCCATCCGCATCGGAAGTCGAATTTTTTTAGAGGTACATGATACTTTTTATTACAGATTCGAATTGTACATGAAAAAATAAGAAACTTTTGTATCAAACGTTTTTTCTGAAACGTATTTTTTTTTTAAATATGTTTTAAATTTTTTTAACGCATTTAATGCATTCTTTCAAGCGTCAGAAACGAGAATCCATTTATTGCAGCCAAAATCTAAAAACTTTCTTTTCCAAATCTGTCGAAATTTTATAAAAGAAGAATATTTAAAACCATTTTCTTCAAATATTATATTCTCATTAAAAGAAAATCAAAAACCTATTAATGAAATTATTTTGGAATCAGATTGTGAGGAATATCAGAACGAATTAACGTTGAAAGATCACATAAACATAGTTAAAATTGTTCGAGAGAACTGTTTAACATTTTATGTGAGTGCTGCAGAAGAAATTTGTAAAAGATTACCTATAAATAATGAATTTTTATTCAAGTTACAAGTTTTTCAACCATCTGTAAGTTTATTCGATAATAATAGACAAACATCATTTGATGATGTTTCTCTCGTAGCTAAAACTCTCGGCGGTTTTGATGAAGATGCTTTAAAAATAGAATGGATTGCATTAGCATCAGACCTTACAGTGGAAGAAAAACAAAATTTTTCTAAATTAAATTTTGACAATATGTGGAAAGCAATTTTACAACGTCGGCACACGAATAATGTTCCTAAATATTCCAATTTAACGAATATTATAAATACTATTTGAACGCTTCCGAATTCTAATGCCGATCCTGAGAGAATGTTTTCTCTTTTGAACAATTTAAAAACGAAAACACGTAATAGCTTTTCAACGGTTTCCATTAATGCTATTTGTGTGTTTAAGTCTGCATTAAAAACTAGAGGAGAAACAGCTTTAAATATGCTCATTAATGAAGAGCATTTATCTCTTATGTCGGCGGATAAATTATATGCCGCTAATAAAAACAATTTAAATGTCCATGCGGATGCTGACGTAGCAGGCCCTTCCTGCGATAAATAATTTTAAAATAAATTTTTATATATATCACTTAAAAAATAAGTGTGTAAAGATATATATATATATATATATATAAATATATATATATATATATATACATATATATATATATATACATATATATATGTATGTATGTAAGGAAATGTGAAATAATATTTTGACCTTTTATCAATTAGAAAATTGATTATATTTTATTATTTTATTATAATTTTATTTTTTATTTTTATTTATTATTTATCATTATTTTATTATTTTATTGTAATTTTATTTTTATTATTATTCATTTATTAAATTTTTTACATTTCCTTTTTAACGGAAGAGACCATCACCTTCTCGCGGTTTCCGTTGAGCAACAAGATGTACGTCATACATTAATACAAAATAATAATAAAAAATACAATTCTATTAAAATAAATTTAAATATTTTATTACAATTATTTTTTTAAAGAAATTTTTTTTAATAAAAAAGCGTACATATTGGCCGAGTGGAAAAATTTAGATAAAAATTGAGATAAAAATATGTTAGATAAAAATTTAGATAAAAATATGTAAAATTTGTTTTTGTATATGTTATATTCTCTTTTTTAAACAACATATAAACTTTTATAAAAAAAAATCAATAGGGAAATATTATGTGTGATAAGTATCGCTGCGATACTTGCAACGATGCAACTTGCATCGCCAGCTCGAGATTTCGAGGATCACATAGCTATTGTATTCAGAGAGATAGATAAGATACAATAGACCTCTCAGGAGAGAAGGGGACAAAAGCTAATCTATCCGTCTTCCTCTGTAAACCGAAGATGAACGTCGAGCGTACACGGAGGAGAGCTTATGCCTTAGTGCGCGAAAGTGGTGGGGATACAAATCGTGCCGCCGCTGGACGCAGCGTGTGCAATCTGGTAGCCTTGGTTCCGCATCGTTTTTCCGCCGCTCGGTGGGGGCACCCCGTTTTTACGCCGGCGCGGGATTAATTACCCGGTGTATAAAAAGGCCCTCGGCGTTATCTCGGCACCCAGATTCCGATTCCGCTTGCGAGAGCAAGTACGATCCGAACCTAGAACCGATCCTAGAAAACGCCTAAAAGCGCCGAACAGAAGGTGGAGCGAACTCCTCCTCGGCCGAGCACTCTCGGTTTCGGGCCTAAGGCTAAGATCCAGAACTACATCTAAATTCCGCCAAAAAGAATATTGGAGCGATCTCCGATATTATCGAGTGATCTCGATTTCGGCAAAAGATCCCGCCGCCGCACCGCCGTTGCAATCAGTTACCGAGGTAGAGAGAAGAGCTACTCCCGACGAGTTGTTCTCGTCGGCACGACGTATTCCCGCGATCTTCCATCTGTGGGAATTAACTAATTAATAGCCAAACCAGAACAGGAGCGCGTTCGATATCTCGAAAACGACGCTAAGACCGCGTGTCAAAACACGGCACAAAAACACCGGCACGCGTCGCGTAACGTCACGCGGTCATCGACCGCACGCCTATAATAGATCGGCGAAACAGCTGACAGGGTTTTTCTGCATCGCGCGAAGCCCTTTAATACATTCCGATTTCCGCGGCGATTAAATTAACGCTCAGCATTTTATGCACACCGATAACGCCTGTAATTAAGATCGAACATTTATACCGCGCACTCACGCCATACATTATATATTGTACATTTACACCGCACCGTTCTACAAGACAATTATACATTGCACCGTACATTTATATTGCGCATTCGCACCGTATATTCATACCGTACAATCACACCGTACATTTATACTGCACATTCGCAGCTTACAATCACACAATACACGAGACACGTTTGTGCTTTCATACACACACACGCACTTTTCTCTTTGTATACACTCAACATTCGAATAAATCAATTTTAATTTCTGACCTAAACACCGAGAGAAATTCTTAAGCTTGCCTAAGAAACCGAATCCTGATCCCGGCTGCGATTATCCGCCGGCGTACGCGGAGGTCGTCCGTGACAATTTCATACATAACACAGGCCCACAAAAAAAAAAAAGTGTCTGACCTCGGCATGCAAAGCATGTTTTCTTACGTATTTTTTTGCGCTGAATCCAAATCTGAAGTCAAATGGGGGGTTCTCCGGGCTGATTTTGAGTAAATAGCTGTTTAAAGTAAAAAAATTATGAAAATTAGTTTTAAACACCTAATCTATCATTTTTAAATAAACAATGTACCAAGACCATTTGAGTCTTATTACCCAGAAGACAAAGGGCCCACAGAGCGAGCATTTTGACCCAATAACTCAAAAAACCATAAACCCCAGCCAGGTCAGAGGCCTCAGTTCAAATCTAAACAGGCTATATAACACAATCATCATCAGATCTTACATAGAATGAGAACCTCAGTTTAAATTTGAGCTGACTATAATTACATAACTCCTAAGCCCCAGGCACACCGGAAGCCTGAGCTAAGTGTCAAGCACGGATCCAGGGGGAAAGGGGGGCAATGAGGGTGATCGCCCCCCCCCCCCCCAAGGCTCCTGGATGTATCATGAAAATGAAACTTTTTGTGTTAGTTGAGACCTTTTTTTTTAGCTTGAAGACCCTTTTCATACCAATAACATATGATACGCCCCCTCCCACCCAAGGCAGGTGTCTGGATCCATCCTTGCTAAGTGTGCTATAATCACATAACCTCCAAACCTCTGACAGGTGGAAAGTCTATGCTCTTAAAAATATTGTATTCAATTTTTTGCTCAAATTTAAACTGAGGCTCTCATTCTATGTAAGATCTGATGATGATTGTGTTATATAGCCTGTTTAGATTTGAACTGAGGCCTCTGACCTGGCTGGGGTTTATGGTTTTTTGAGTTATTGGGTCAAAATGCTCGCTCTGTGGGCCTTTTGTCTTCTGGGTAATAAGACTCAAATGGTCTTGGTACATTGTTTATTTAAAAATGATAGATTAGGTGTTTAAAACTAATTTTCAGAATTTTTTTACTTTAAACAGCTATTTACTCAAAATCGGCCCGGAGAACCCCCCATTTTGACTTCAGATTTGGATTCAGCGCAAAAAAATACGTAAGAAAACATGCTTTGCATGCCGAGGTCAGACACTTTTTTTTTTGTGGGCCTGTGTAATTCTTGTTATTTTTCAACGAAGTGAGTTATTCGTAAAGATACATATATTATACGAATTATATATTACATATGCAATATATAAGATCATACACTAACGATTTATTTTTTATTTGATTGAACTATTCACAAATTATATAGCTATTTCTTTGTATATATAAATCTTTCTATATAAGCAATTTTTTTCTGCAATATTTAAATTAGCTTAATACCGTTGAATCCTAACTGCATTAGTATATATGCTTTTAAACCATTACCTATCCTGCATGTAAGATAACTCGTACACAAATAACTTTATTCATTGAGTACTCGTATACTCGTACACGAATAACTTTATTCATTGAAAAATTACAATAATTATGCATTGATACTTAAATATGTATATATTAATTCCATTGATCCTAAATATGTAAAAGTACATAAACATTTAATCACTTAACTAATCTAAAAAAAAGAAAAAAATGGGCTCTAGTATACCACCATACATTACATCTACTAAAAAAAAGAATGATATAATGTCTAAAAACTTACTTTAAAAAAAAAAGTAAAAAAAAACGTCAAGTACAATCGCCATGTATAAAATTGTGTTATTTTAAAACTAAAAAAGTAAAACGAAAAGAACTATTTTCGGAAACTAAAAAAACCATTTTACAAAACAGTATTTTTAATTAAAATATTTCTATTTAAATTTGCAAGTTTTTATTCTTAATTGGCGCAATTTTTTATATCACTCCTTTTGTAAAAAATTAAGATATCTATTTTACATAGCTTAGTTTAATATATAAGTTCTCTTTTACAGTTTAATATAATACTATTTTGTATATGTAACTTTTTACATTACAGTATTTTTCACAATTTTTTAAGATAATCTTTTGTACAAGTTAGTTTTTTACATAATTTTTTAGTAGTTTTTACATAATTTTTTACAATATTTTTTTTAGTTTTAAAATAATACAATTTTATACATGGCGCGTGTACTTGGCGCTTTTTTTATTTATTTTTTTTAAGTAAGTTTTTATTAGTTTTACACTGGTCGGTTATTATCGATCAATGAAATGTTATATTTGAAAACTGTTATAGTAAACATATTTAAATTGTAACACAACTTCCTAACGGGTTAGGATGAAAGATATATATTTGTCTATAGATATTTTTGTCATATTTCTTGTTCCATGCCTTCCTCTCTCATAATTTCTTTTCTTAATAACTTTTGCAAGTAATTTATAGCAAAGCAGATAAATAAACTCTCTGACGCTATAAAAAATATGAGAAAATCGAGATGCTATAAGCAATAATTGTCAAAACTCGATTTCAGCATTAAAGCTAGTCGGCAAGAAGTTCCGTGAAAAATTGACTCATGCAAATATTCATTTTTTTAAACTTATAAAATTCGTTGAATTATATTTTAATATATTACTAATACCAATGTTGAGGGGACGTCGCCGCCATTAGATTGGGTGACAGGTGTGGAAGTGAGTGGCAGAAAGGAGAAGGAAAAGGGGATGGTTGGGAGAGGAGATGAGAGCTGGGAACGGAGGAGGAGGTGGAGGTATACTGGAGGGTTGTGAGGACGTGGAGGCGGAGATGGAGAGAGAACGGATAGAGAATTTTTTGGAAAAGTTGGAGTAAAAGTGCTGAGTTGGGAAGAATGGCGGATGGAGGGAGAGGCGGGAAGAAGAGGAGTAGTGGAACGACGGAAATGGAGAGTGGAGATGGTGCTAGAGGCCGAAGGAAGGAGCGAGTGGAACGGCAAAGATGGAGAGTGGAGATGGCGCTAGAGGCTGGAGGAAGGAAGCGAGCGGTAGATAGATCGATGCGTGGATCGATTAAAGAGAGACGGAGAGTACGGGATTTACAGTGAGGAAGTTGGAACGATAGATAAAAAGATGGAAAGTGGAGGACTGTGGAGGAGATCAGAGAACTGAGGAAGGTTATGGTGGAGCTGGTGTTGGTGTTAAGGAGGTTGACAAGGGGAATGGAGAGGAGAGAGGAGGTCGGTCAAGAGAGCGTGGGAGTTGAGGTTAGGATGGAGAGGGAAGGTGCAAAAGAGGAGAGTAGGGGGGAAGGTGAGAGGAGAGAAAAGGAAGAAGGAAGAGGAGGAAAGGAAGGCAGGAAGGTGGAGGAGTCAACGATAGGGAAGTGAAGCGTGAGAGTTGAGGTTAAGTTGGAGAGGGAAGGTGCAGAGGAGGAGAGTAGGGTGGTAGGTGAGAAGAGAGAAAAGGAAGAGAGAAGAGAAGGAAAGGAAGGCAGGAAGGTGGAGGAGTCAACGATAGGGAAGTGGAAAGCATTAGAGGTGAGGAAGGAGATGAGAGAGAGGACGGTGGAAGGAAGGAGAGCTGGTGATGGAGAGAGGAGGGGCAAGCGGTGGAAAGAAGTAGGTGGTATGAGGAAACAGAGGAGACGGAGGAGGAAAGTGATGAATAGTGGAAAAGAAGAGAGGAGGAAGAGGGTGAAAAAGGTAAGGAATGGAGAGCTGGAGAGGGAAGGGTAGGAGGTGGAAGAGGGGGGACGAGTAGGGACAAGGGGGAGAGAATAGGGATAGAGGAGGAAAGGTAGGAAAGATAGGAGAGGGAGTTAAGGGAAATGGAAGAAGTGGAGGGAGTGGAGAGGAGGAGTACCGCTGTGCTTTTGTTTAATTTCCGTTTGTTTGCAGTTACTCTCGATACAGGGTGGGGAATGGAAGGATTAGAGCAGAAGGAAACGGAGACAGGAAAGGAAGAGAGACAGGATAGGGAAAGCAAAGCGCAGGAGAAAGGGAGAGGAGGAAGAGGAAGATGGAAAGCGGTGCTGGCATGAGAGGAAGCATAGATTGGGAGGAGAAGGGTCCGGAGAGTGGAAAGGGAGGTGAGGGATGGAGAGAAAGGAAGGGGAGGGTACGCAGGGAGGGTGTGGGAAATTAGAATGTAGTGGTCGCACAAGGGCTAGGTCGGGGGGGATGTAAATTTTTTGGATTGTGAAAGGTTCGGGTACGCTCCTTGCAAAAGCGCCTTGTAACCCTAAGGGGAATCAATAAACTATCTAATCTATCTAATCTACTAATACCAATGTTTTTGATTTAATAGTGAATGAAATTTGCACGAATTATGGATTTGCATTTCCGTACATTCATGCTCAAGAATATTATCACATTCAAAATTTTATTATATTTGTTCAAGAATGCATCATTTCGTGTACCAAGAAAATCAGAACAAGAAAAAGAATAATTCTATAAACAAAAATATCCAAATTGATGACAAGAAATAAAGAAATTATAGAATACAATTATTATTTTATTATCTTTTTTAATAAAAATACAATAGTTCATCAAAATCAATACTTTAGTTTTAAGGCTTTCGCTTTCATATTGAAGCTCATTCATGTTAGAGCGCTTGCTTGTATTTTACAGCATTTAAAGTTGGATCAAAATATTTCAATTTCATATACAGTTACTTCCCATACAGCACAGAAGCTTGCATCAACATTGCTGCAATGTTACAACATTGTACGTTGCAGTGTAATGCTGCAGAAATATTGCAGAGATATTATTTTGTAATATTACTTTGGCAATGTTGCAGCAACATTTTAACATAACGAAAATGTATAACATGTGTTCTTTACTTGCCGCTACGTGGCGACACCAAACTTAACTAACTCGTATTCGAATTTTCGTCTAAAGTGAATATAAGGTCTACAAAGGACTAATGTATTAATTATATTTCTTGTCTTGTGTCGGTTTAATTTCTGAGAAACTGACTTGATTTAATATTCTGAATTCTAAATAAGGGATCTAACAAATAATTTGTTTAATAATCTGGATCCCTCGTTGGGATTCAGAATATTAAACAGATTTTTCTTCATTGAATGGATAAATGAGAAATAGTTCATTTATTGCACGTATTAAAATATTCTGGTGTCGAGGGTATGTAAAATAATTGTATGTATATTATTGAGATAAATATTTAATAAAAAACTAATAAAAAACACTAATAGATATTTTTTTAAAGGCGTGAAATTTTTTTAAAGGGAAATGTTTTTTTCCTATTTTTCTTAAACATTTTTTTTATATTTTGAAAGTTTATTTATTAAATTTAAAACGGTTTGCATTTGTAGCAAAACGCGTTTTGATATTACAAATACATTGCACCGTAACATTACTACAATCACATTGCATTATTCCTAAAAGCGAATATTTTAACGTTGCTGCAATCCCACGGCAATGGTGCAGCAACATTTTGCAGTGAATTTGCAATGTTGCAACATTGCGGTAAAAGATTGCTGCAATGTGTATGCAATCTTTGTGTGCTGTATAGGTTAGATTTAGGACATTTGCAATTTATTTGCTTTTGTATCATTTATAAGTATATTAATAACCGCTATAATAATGTTAGATACAATGAAAAATATAGAGCAGTGTGTTACACAGAGAGATAATACTTATTTCTGTTTCTATCGTAGAAATTTCTAGATCGCAGCGAATTTAGCGATTAAACTCTGAACTTAAGAATTTGGTTACATCACAGACTTTTATATACAGGCTATCTCATTTTAACTTAAACACTATAATATCTCGAAAACAATACATTTTCAAAAAAATGTTTTAAATAAAAGTTGTAGGAGGAGGAAAAAAAGGGATATTAATTTGACCTTGAATTTAGATGCTGAGGCCATGTAAAAGTCAATCTAGTTTTTATAAATAAAATTGTTTAATCTTAATTTGTAAACAAAATCGATTTCTCACAATATTCCACATAAAAAGATATAGGAGGGTAAACCTGCATAAAAGGGGACCCTGCTCGTATGACTTTGACTTTGACATATGTTGTCAAGATCATCCTCCTGAGTAACATTCCTAAAGTTTTAGCCGTCGGTCGTTGTTTATTGAAGAGTACGATTCCACATAAGTTTGCAACTTTCCACGCAAAGCGAGGTACACTCCATACCATGAGGTCTATTGTTATACGATTCCACATAGGTTTACAACTTTCCACGCGAAGCGAGGTCCACTTCACACCACCCCTGAGTCACTGCGAAACGAGGTCTACTATATAATTGTACAGTTCCACATAGGTTTGCAACTTTTCACGCGAAGCGAGGTCCACTCCACACCATCTCTGAGTCAGTGCGAAACGAGATCTATTATTGTACGGTTCCACATAGGTTTGCAACTTTCCTAAAGCGAAATACACCCCGTATCAAACATATGTTATCTCCTCCACTCATGATGACCAGCGTACGCGTTCTAACATGAATGAGTGGACCTCGTTTTACGAGGAAAGTTGCAAACCTATGTGAAATCGTGCACGAGTCCCCTTTTATGCAGGTTTATCTTAATAACATTAATATACAATTTTCTCCATGTATGTATGTGTGTGTATATATATGTATATATACAAAAAAAAGGAAGACCTAAACTCCAAAATATGCAAGATATATATAGAAAAAGATGTTAAATGTTAAATGGTTAAATACAACAGTTGTAGGATTTTAAGTGAAACATTAGTAATATCAGTATGATCTTGAATAGTTGTCAATGTTACATAAAGATCACTCTGAGATTTTTAAATGGAAACTTCCATTTTTTAACATGCATTCTTGTTCTAGCTTATTTCAAGAGCTTTCCAAAAAACACTATAATAAAATATTTTCCCATTAAATACTTTTCGCGCAAATTATGTGAGATTTAAGAGAAATAATTTCTTAATTTTATAAATTCTAAGATTTATTTTTCTCGTAAAATTCATTTTTCAATGATTTTATTTCAATGCTTTTATACCCAGAAAAAAATATGAATAAATTTGCAATGAATAGTTACATATTTTTTCTTAAAAACAATAGTGTTTTTTATATCAATTGATTCCTCTCATTATTTCATGCATAAAAGTATTAAGGTAAAATCATCGAAAAATGCATACGAACGAATTAATAATATAACAAATTTATAAATGTATCTGGTCCATAAGATAAGTCAACTTTAGATGAGAAAGGCTTTTAAGATCAAAAATCGTAATTAGTAGTGTGTAAATTACACATTTTGTTGAAAATTATATTTTTATCATTTCACACTACTAATTAAAAATTACTAATAATAATTACTAATAATAAATTATATTTTTATCATTACACACTATTAATAAATAAATAGATCCGACCGGAGATAATGCAAATATTGACTTTTGAAATCAATTTCGTAACATAAGAAATTTTTTATGCATTGCACAAACCCAATCAAATCCTTTGAGACTCGCATCATGTTAAAAAATTTGAGTGAGCGTGTACGGTAAAAAAAGGATGTTAATTGCATTTTTTGAATGAAGATGAGAAATTAGATTCATATTTAGCAACTTAAAAAAGTTAACTTAAAAACTCTTTTAAGTCTAAAGAAACGTAATTGAAAACTATTTAATAAATCCTCAATGAATTAGCAATAATCATCATATTTAATTATGAATATCTTCTTAAACATAATAAATTCTTCGAGAAAGCTGAAAGTTCTGACATAACATTCCATATAGCACAGAATATTGCAGAAATATCACAGCAATATTATTTTTCCATTGCAATATTGCAACGAAATATAGCACGAATATTACAGGAATATTATAGAGATATCACAGTAATATTAAAATGTCCGCGAAAATGAATCACAGTAATATAATGGTGATATATCACAATTATATTATCGTGATATTTGTTATAATATTTATGTAATATTATGAGGAGTTAAGGATCGTTTATGAAGGCCATAAACTGTTAACTTGTGTCGGAACCGGTAAGTTCAATCCCAGTGAACAGTTTATAGCAGTTATAGAACATAGAAGTAATAATTAATATAACAATTGTTATGTTAATCTATAATTAGTTCTATAATTGCGACAAATTGTGTTTATTGTGGGATTGAATTTACTGGTTTCGGCCTAGTTAACAGTTTATGGCCTTCATAAAGGAGCCTTTAAATTAGGAATAAATATACTCTACAGTGATACGCTATTCTAATAATTCGTTATTATTGTAATAATGTTATCCATTAATATAATCATTACTCCAATTATATTTGCAATATATTTAAATGTAATATTAAATATTATGTTATGTGTAATAGAAGAATAGTAAATATAGCAATAGTAATAATAATAAAGTATTAATATAAAGAATAGAATAAAAAACTAATTACATAGAATATTGTTATATAAAATAAAAAAAATAATATTGTTAAGAAATATTGTTAAAAACTACATACTATTTTTATAATGTTTCAATCACTATCATCAAACGAAGCGTACAAACGATGAACCAGTGTCTCTTTTGATTTCTCCACATTTGTTGATTCGGCCTTTTCTTTCTTCAATCTACAATTTTTTAAATTATTATATATTATCCGTGCAATAATATAATTAAATTATTATAAATGATTTAAAACTATGCTTACTTTTCTCGAGCTTCACGAGTAGGTGCATTGGCAAGCCAAAATGCTATTTTTTTTATTGCATAGTCCTCTTTTACATCAAATTTGTGACGATAAATGGCATCTGAAATATAAATTTTAATTATTTTCAATTATCTTTATAATTGGAGTAACATACATTTATTTATTTCACATAATTTACCTAAAATGCATTTACATATAACCAAGTTATAAAATGGTTTCTTTTTCTGTTTTCCAAAGTAGCTATATTTAGATACTAAAGTGTTAGTAAAAATT
Source organism: Camponotus vicinus (assembly GCF_025532165.1). Classification (NCBI taxonomy): domain Eukaryota; kingdom Metazoa; phylum Arthropoda; class Insecta; order Hymenoptera; family Formicidae; genus Camponotus; species Camponotus vicinus. Next base: position 19,595,170 of record NW_028141978.1, on the reverse strand, counting down.
AGATTCATTATTTTGCTCACAACTTCGTCAACGTTTTTTCCTCCTCGATAGTATAATTTATTAACCTATAATAATCATAAAATAATCATAAAATACCATTAAATATAAAGTAATAACATATTTTACTTATAACATATTAATATTTATAACATATGTGTATTTATAATAGGATACATGCGTGAACCTTCACCATTGTTAATATATATTCAATAAGTACAAAGACATAAAATATACTAATAAATAATATTCATTTTTTAGAGAGAAAAACATTGTTTAATTTTTGCATGAAATGTAGAGAATAAACACACATGCATTATCAACAACTCAATTGCGTAAAGTTTGTCACTATTGAACACATTCTTTAATAAATATATACCTTGCATTGCAGATGAATTGACAGTGAGATATAAATTCTGCTTAAAAGATAAAAATCTGCTTAAAAAAGCGTATTAGTATTAATTATGATACAGTACGCGTCAATGATTTGTTCCGTTTCCCTAGCGAGGGTTGGTAATATCTATCCTTTGCTAATGTATAAGAATCGTATGCATTAACAAAGGATAGATACTACCAACCCTTGCTAAATAAACGGAACGAATCATTGACGCGTACTGTACAAAGAAATATTTAACGATATCTAAAGGATATACAATATCATTTAGCAACATATGTAACATTTTTTCTTATTGTATATTTTTCAAACTATTTTTTTATTATAGAAATATGAATTAGTATTTTTGACAAATAAGATTTTTAGCAAAAAAGAAAACAAGAAAATAATTTATTGAAATGTTGTTTTTATAATGTACTGCGACTATATATTTCACATTATATTTTCATTAACTATGCAATTAAAAAAAGTTATAATTCTGTAAATGACCACAGAATAGATTATTCTGGTTTTAACTAGAATAAATCATTCTGGTTAAAATTATAAAAGTGCGTGTATCACTTTTTTATATAATTCCTTTTTTTTTAATGCTTCTTCGAAGTTTTCCAGTTGTTGTTCAGTTTCAATTGGAAATTGATTAGCGAGATCGTCGTCATCATTGTCGTTATCACCGTCAACATTATTATGATTTGTATGTCCTGATTTATGTAGATCATTGATAAGTATTTGTAGATCATTTATTTTAGTAAGAATAACATTTTCTTTTTTTATACTCAATTTGTGTAGTTCTATAATTAAAAATTAAAAATTAAATAATTAAAAATTAAAAATTTTTTTAATGTCAACTTCCATTCTTTTTATGTATGACTCACCAATTAAATAATCAATTTTTTCATTATTTGTTAGAAATTTAATGTAATCTATATCTGTTGAAGTATCTTTAATGTAAGATACTTTGACAGAGGTATCCTTTTCTTGTATAATTGTATCAACATCATTTTTTGCCAACATTGTGCTATCTATTGAAATATTTTTATTCTTTTCTGGTATAATTGTGTCAACATCATGTTTTGCCAACACTGTGCTATCTATTGAAATATCTTTAGTCTTTTCTTGTACAATTATGTCAACATCATGTTTTGCCAACATTGCGTTATCTATAATGAAAATTGAGAAAAGAAATTAATTATATCATAATAAAACAGAAAGTGTTATAAATGACAAATTAATGGAGTTAAAAATGCACTGATCATAGTATATTACTTACAGTATATATAACTTGTAAATATACTGTAAATATACTATATAATAAACATAAATTATAAACATAATAAACATAAATACCATTATTTTCGATACTAGTAGATGATGATCTGGTGATGTTGGATGCTAAAGGAAATTCTGGATATATATTGGATTTAATTGCTTTTTTTGCACTTTCAATCTTTTTGTATTTTTTTTTGGTAGGATATTCTTCAATATCTGTATCTTCACTTGATTGAACACGACGTGCACGAGATTTTCTAGTTATTTTTGCATTTTCTGAATCACTAATATCAGTTAGCTGTTCTGCTAAGGACACTTTCTTCACAGCATTGTCATAATCAGCTATAATAAAATAAATGTTTTCACGCAAGTTATATTATAAAAACTTTATACATATTATAAAAACTTTACTATATTATCTTACATGCAGTTCCAAAAATCTGTATGACATTTAAAAGTTCCCAATTTTCATTAGGTTCTTCTCTTTTCGAGATAGCTTTTAAAATTTTTCTTTCATTATATGGAGGCCAAAAGCATTTTTTCTTATCTGCACATAACTAAATAGTCGGAATACCAAATATTCCATCATTAAATTCAACAATTGAATACATATTACAGTTTGTTTTTTTATTAATTATATTGTATTAAAAAGAAGATCTGAAAAAATATTTGCAGAAACAAGTTTCACAAAAAATACATATTACTATATGTTATTCTTATTTATAATTTTTGCAAACATTTTTATTTTACAACTTTTAATGAATTCGTTTTCCAAGCATTAAAATATATTAATTAAGTTTCAAAAAAATTGGTAAAAAAAATGTGAAAATATATCTGCACAAAAATTTGTATAAACGCATAAACATAAGGAAATTGATTGATTTATTTTCTTATACAGAGTGATTCATTTTAATCTTAACAGTTAAATATTTTGGAAAATATGCGAGATACGAAAAAATGTTTCAGACAAAAGTTATATGGTTTTAAAGGAGACATAAGATGGTGTCATTAATTTGACCTTAAATAGTTACTTGAAGGTCACGTGAAGATCAACCTCAATTTTTTAAATGGAACCGTCTATTTTTTATTACATATTCTTGTAGCTTATCTCGAGAGCTTTCCAAAACACTATAATTAAGTTAGTTTTCATTAAGTACTTTCCAAGTTATGAGGCTTGAAATCGTTTCTTAATTTTACATAAACCGTAAAATATCTTGTAAAATATTCATTTTTCGATTACCTCACCTTAATACTTTTGTACAAAATAATGAGAGGAATCAATTTCAACTTATAACTCGGAAAGTACTTAATGAAAACTAACTTAATTATAGTGTTTTGGAAAGCTCTCGAGATAAGCTACAAGAATATGTAATAAAAAATAGGCGGTTCCACTTAAAAAATTGAGGGTGACCTTCACGTGACTTTCAAGTAACTATTTAAGGTCAAATTAATGACACCATCTTATGTCTCCTTTAAAACCATATAATTTTTGTCTGAAAAATTTTTTCGTATCTCGCATATTTTTCAAAATATTTGCCTGTCAAGATTAAAATGAATCACCCTGTATATGTATTTATATGAACTGATCAATTTCCTTCTGATTATGTGCTTATGCAAATTTGTCTAAATATACTCTTATATATACTGTAGACATATATCTACTACGATTTTATCTTTTATATATTTTTTATTGTCACTGAGGAACATACTGTACTTATATAGATAAAATAAAACATAACCATACACAGTTAAGCAAATCACAGATATTACGTCTTGTCTAGCCGAAAATAATATATAATTTTATTTTCACTGTATGTCGTACAATATTCTTGCAATTATTTAGCACTAAATTTTTACATATGTAATTATTTTGACAACAAAAGAACAAAAAATCAAGCTGTATAAAAAGATACTCTCATATAACCTCGATCGCGTGTAACTGCTACGTTTCGCCGACAGCCACCCAAGTAGAACAAGTTAATCACAAAAACGTCAATGTGACATTAAAATGATGAAGTTTACGTCATAAAATGATCGATATCAAGATTTACTTTGCAATGACTGATTTATGACATGCTGTTTTATGATATTTGTGATGTGTATAATAATATATTATTACAGATTACATAATTTGTTATAATTTTCTGCGAGTTTTATAGAATATTAAGGTATATTTCTAAAGAATAACAAAAGGTCATATAATAGTCAAAATGAGAGAAGTAAAATGTAAGATATATATGTATATAGTGCGCGTGCGCAGCAAAGACGAACAGACCACAAAAACTTATAATGCGTTTACGCGAGTTTTCCCGCCATTTTGCATCATCTGCCACGTTGGTCGCATCTTATATATGTGGTCTTTTGTCCGTCGTATTTATTCGTAAATTTTACTCGATATGCTCAGAATTTTATGCAAAAGAAAGTGATTATATAACTTATTGCGATTCCTGATAGTAGGTATACAAGGCGGGTTCTAACTCAGGTCCTCTCAGGGGGAGTGAGGCGCGAGGGGATCTCAACGGCGCGGGGGAATGACGTCACGCGGGACGGAGGGGATTTCGTAGGCGCGGGGGCTGCGGGGCAGGGCGGGGGACGCTTGTGTTGGATGTTTTATGACAAGTATAAACAATCATAAACCGATGTTCGACTGCTTTATACCCTTGCCGCGCGTGTGAGAGAGAACGATAATATCGCGTACGAGAGAGAACGATAGCGAGACTTCTAATTAATGCGAGAGCACGCAAAGGATTGGAGCGCAAGGAAAAGGCGTGTAAATAATTGCAATTTTTTTGAAATATAAATTTATTTAAAAATGTGTATGAGTATTACAAATTGTGTGTGTGTGTGTGTGTGTGTGTGTGTACTTAATAGTAAAATTATGTAAAATTTAAGAAATTAATAAAATATAGAAATAAAAAAAGAAAAGAAAAAAGAAAAAAAAATGAATATAAAATAATGCGGACGGTGCGCCGGGCTGTAAGGGGGAGGCAGCTCCTGAAACAGGAAAAACGCTACATTAATTTTATCTTAATTAAAATAAAAAAAATAATAATTTATTTTAAGATACTTTTGATATATAATAAATTGTAAGTTACTTACAATGTTATCCATGATCCATTTATTTAATTTGTGCAAATAGGGCACATGTTGCAGGCCAATATTTGATTCAAACATTTTCTGCACCCTGTGCATGACATACTCGAATTTTCCAAATGAACATAAGCTATGGTTCTATGTTCTCGAACAGCACTAGTTTCTTCAAACTGATACGGTACACTTAGAAAGCATTCGATACAATATTTCGATCCATTTTCCATGTAGTAATAGGAAATGCAACATATCTTTGTTGCTTCGTTGTATGTCATTATTTCAGGTATGCTTAAATCTCGCTGTTTCTTTTGTAACCGTTCATCAAGAATATCGACACTATTGTCACTATCATAATCACTGTCCTTCGCCAAGGGTTCTATATCAGATTCATCATCTTCCATCTCTCTCCTCTCTCTCTCCTCTCTCTCTATCTCCATCCTCTCCGCCACAGCTGGATCCATCCAATCATCGTAATCATCATCCGTATCGTCGTCGATGATAATTACGTTTTCTTCAGCCATTGCACAAGACCACCGAAACACAGAAGAGCAACGAAAGAAATGACACTCTAGTGCAGCAGACTCCTCTTCATTATATATATTTTTTAACATAAACAATATAAACGCGGGGGAATGACGTCACGCGGGACGGAGGGGATTTCGTAGGCGCGGGGGCTGCGGGGCGGGGCGGGGGACGCTTGGGGATGTGTTGGATGTTTTATGACGAGTATAAACAATCATAAACCGATGTCCAAATGGTAAACAGCGGTATTTGAAGAGGATTGAATATTAGGACCAGAATTATTTTCCATATTTTTTCTAGGAAGAATTGCAACGTATCAGCGCCGATATTCGGCTGCTTTGTGCCCTTGCCGCGCGTGAGAGAGAACGAATTCTTTCTGAGATGTAAATAAATGATTATTATGATACACCACTTATTTATTTTACACAAAGATGAAAAGGTTTAGACGAAATACAGGGAGGATTGAAGCGCATCAAGTCACAGTACATGATTTGAACGCGCATCGACACGTCGCGTCGGTATAGTAAAAGTATAGTCAAAAAGTATAGTGTTCTGTCAGTGTTGTGTGATAATATATATATATATAAAAATGGAAGACGAAGATCACGCGTTGTCATCTGACAGTGACTGCATTAGTGACTGCAGTGAGAACTCCACGGAATTCAGAGAGAAAATAGTGTCTGTTGCGGAAATTAATGCTTTAAACGCACGTAGTACAAAATTTTGTATCATATACAGTTATTATTCCACGGGTGGTGCTCTAGCTGTATGTCCTTCGTGTATGATTGCATTGCAAGGCGTGGATAGCCAAATGATGTATGCTATTAGAAAACATAAAATTGAGACACTTAATGCGATGGATGGCCGATTTTGTTCAAGGTGTAGCGAGCCGTTGTATATAAGATTTCCATGCAATATGTGCCCAATTTGCACTCAGTGAAAAAAATGGAAAATATCGAACAGACTGAACGCGACCTGGTGGAGCGATCCAACCAAATTGCCACCTTGGGCGAATATTTTGCATGGCTACAACGATGCAACAAGTACATCGAGTCGCTGGAAGAGCTAAGTCGGATCAAACGACTACGATTATCGATCGGGAATCGACAATCATTGATTGCTCGGATCGCGCGACTCGAAGGTGCAAAGACTCGATTGCAGAGACAGTTTATGCCCAGTGGTGGTAATTACAGTGACGACAATAACGCGGGTGCCGGATGTAGCGCGCATCAAAATGAACTTGTGTGGCGCGAGATTGATACCGCGTTCGATAACCGTATTCTGACCGGTGCTGTGATTAACGCAAACCATATCGAACCTCGTCAATTTCTCGATGACGCCAAAGACATTGTGATAGAACATGTGCAGGACGTTATAAGAAGACACTACAGTGTAAAAGTGAACACTATATTCAATGGTGAATTTGTGTCGGGTGATAAGCGCGCAAATAAAAGTACCAATACGAGAAACTGTGAACTCTTTCGCACATCCGATTTACACGAGTGGTACGAGCGTCGCGTTATCGAACCCACTCTAGCATCGCTGGAAGAATTTCAGGAACGCGATAGCGGGTGGGCATTGTCGCGAATATTGAATTTGACTGTAAATATAAATAAGTATAATCCTATGCGCGCGGGATGTCATATAAAATTGCCGCGGGAGATTGTGATGAAGAGAGCGATGATTAACGTACAATCAAAAGACAATGCGTGTTTCGCGTGGGCAGTGGTCGCCGCTCTATATCCCGCCGAAAGGAATGCGGAACGGGAATCATCGTACCCGCATTACGCGACAGTGCTGAATCTCCGGGACATTGAGTTTCCAGTGACTGTCAATCAGATTAAAAAATTTGAACTTGTCAACGATATTTCGATCAACGTGTACAGCATCGAAGAGAAGAACGGCATTGTTCCGATACGTCTTTCGCAGCAGAAGCGGGACAAGCATGTGAATCTGCTATACGTGGAAGACGGCAACAATGTCGGACATTTCGCATGAATCAAAAATTTATCCCGGCTCGTGAGCTCGCAACTGAGCAAACACAAGAATCAAAAATATATCTGCGATCGGTGTGTATAATTTAAATAATTATAAGTTATGTAGCAAATTGTATATAAATCTTTAATTTTTAAAAAATTTTTATTTTCTTTTATAGATGCTTGCATTACTTTGGTTCGGACGACAAGTTGCAGTTACATACGGTAGACTGCGGAAAGATGAACGACTGCGCTATCCGGTTACCGAGCGATAAGGACAAGTGGTTATCGTTCAACAATTACAACAGGAAAGAGCAGCTTCCATTCATCGTGTACGCCGACTTGGAATGCGTTCTGGCCAAGATGGAGGAAGAGAAGAATATGTGCCAGCACCATCAAGTATTTAGCATAGCATATTATATACATTGCTCGTACGACGACTCATTATCAGCATATCATTCGCGTCGCAGTACCGATTGTATAGCATGGTTCGTCGAGCAACTTAAAATGTTAGCATTTCGTGTAAAAAATATTTTAACTACTAATGTCCCTATGGTAGATTTAACATTCGAAGAGTGTGAAAAATTTAATAGCGCTACTCAATGTCATATATGCGAAAAACCGTTCGCGCAAGACGATACACGCGTACGCGATCATTGCCATTTGACTGGACGGTACAGAGGTCCCGCGCATTCAAATTGTAATTTAAATTATAAAGAGTCTTTCTGTATTCCGATAGTGTTTCATAATTTATCCGGTTATGATTCGCATTTCATTATCGAGGAAATAGCCACAGCGTTCGAAGGGAGAGTCGAGTTACTTCCAATAACGAAAGAGAAATATATATCGTTTACCAAAAATGTCGATCTTAAGGAAGAAAAACCAAAAAATCAAGTAAAATTACGTTTCATCGATTCATTCAAATTTCTTACGGCAAGTCTCGACAAATTAGCATCTTATCTAGATAAAGATAAACTAGATATTTTAAAATCAGAATTTCAAAACTTATCGAGTGAAAACTTCAAATTATTAACACGAAAAGGTGTGTTTCCATACGAATACATCGATTCCGTTGACAAGTTGCAAGATACATGTTTACCACCGCGCGAATCATTTTACAGTTCCTTAACCGGTGAAACTATATCCGAGAGCGATTATGCGCACGCCGAGACCATCTGGACGCGATTCTCCATTCGAACGCTAGGCGAATATAGCGATTTATATCTTAAAATCGATGTCTTGTTATTAGCCGATATTTTTGAAAACTTTCGCAACAAATGTATCGAAAGTTACGGACTCGACCCTGCGTATTACTATACTCTCCCCGGATACACGTGGGACGCTATGTTGAAGCATACCAAGATTACGTTTGAATTGCTTACCGACATCGACATGGTTATGTTTATCGAACGCGGTATACGTGGTGGTCTGAGTCAGTGTTCCAACAGATACGCGCGTGCTAATAACAAGTACATAGAGTCATACGATCCATCGAAACCATCATCATACTTGATGTACTTTGATGTAAATAATTTGTACGGATGGGCAATGTGTCAACCGTTGCCTTACGCCGATTTTCGATGGGTCGACGACGTGTCGAATTTTGACGTAGCATCGATCGCGCTAGATTCGCCTACAGGCTATATCCTCGAAGTCGATCTCGAGTATCCGCAACATCTTCACGATGCGCACACTGACCTACCGTTTTGCCCGACACGCGACAAACCACCTGGCAAGCGGGAATTCAAACTGCTTGCCACGCTATACGATAAAAAGCGTTACGTGATACACTACCGCAACCTGCAGCAGTGTACGCGTCACGGTCTTCGCGTTACAAAAATACATAGAATTTTACAGTTTTCTCAATCTCCCTGGCTTCGAAATTACATAGAACTCAATACACATTTTAGAACATTGGCTAAAAACGATTTTGAAAAAAATTTATACAAATTAATGAACAATGCGGTGTTTGGCAAAACGATGGAAAATGTGCGCAATCGCGTTGATGTAAAATTACTAACGCACTGGGACGGGCGGTACGGTGCATAGGCAATGATCGCTAAACCAAATTTCCACAGCAGAAGCGTCTTTTCGGAAAATTTAATAGCTGTGGAATTGCGCAAACTCGAGGTGAAATTCTACAAACCAATCTACGTGGGTATGTGTATACTCGACATATCCAAGACATGTTTGTACGAGTTTCATCATGAGTATATGTCTCCCCTGTATCGCGACAAATGTAAGGTCATGTACACCGATACCGATAGTCTCATATATCACATTGAGTGCGAAGACATGTACAAAAATATGAAGCGCGACGTCAGCAGATTCGACACTAGCGATTATGCTGCAAACAATGCGTACGGTATGCCGCTCGTAAATAAAAAGGTACCGGGTCTAATGAAGGATGAAAATAACGGTGCCATAATGACCGAATTTGCCGGGCTCAGAGCAAAAATGTACGCATTACGAGTCGATGGGAAAAAGGATACGAAGAAAGTTAAAGGCGTCAAGAGCAACGTTGTCGCGAGAACGATAATGTTTGACGATTACACACGGTGTTTGAAAGAAGAAATTGAAATGACGCGCCAGCAGTCGTGTATATGATCGAAATTGCACCAAGTATACACAATCCGCGAGACAAAAATTGCTCTGAGTCCGTACGACGACAAGCGGTATATCGTACCCGAAACCACCGATACGCTACCGTGGGGGCATTATAAGATACCATTGTAAAATGTGTGTGTGTGTGAAAGAAATATTAATAAAGATTTTTGTATTTTTATATTTCATATATTTTTGTAATGCATATCTCATACATCTTATATTAAAAAATACATGTACTATCGCAAGGAATATTGATAAGGATTTTTATGTATATTTTCATTTTTCAAATATTATATATGTTATACACATATATTTTTTCCAGAAAATTAAAAATAAACACTGTATGAATTAAATCACATTGTCTTTATGTATCCAAGAATTGTGCGAATTGTCAAATCCCAACCATTTCACGTAAACCTCGTCACCCCTCCTACGCAGTACTTTCTCCACGAGATACACGTCCGGATAATTCGCGCGATGCAACTCGTGCTCGTAGAACGCTCCAGCGATAGGTTTTTTACGATAATCCTCAAGTAGATAGCTTACGGGATTAGTATGCTGCACTTTTACAATTTTAAACACTTCGGTTGTCCAATTTGGCGTGTAACCTTTCTCAAAAATTGTCTTGTACTTGCTAACGCGTACCGAGTCACCTACTTTGAATTTTGCCGGACCCGCGATATTTACACGGTTATACACAGTAGCCAAGAGTCTTTCAGCGACCGCGGGGGTAACGTCGACGGGTCGCATACCGATCGTTCGATGCTTGCGCGCGTTGTAATCCGATACGAGTCGCGGCAACGCGCTGATCCACTTGTAAGATCCGTTCAGCGTAAACATCTTCCACATGTCGTTTTTCAGCGTGCGATTGAATCGCTCAACGATCGATGCCTTCAATACTGAATATGTAGAATAATGATTGATGTCATGTTTCCGCATGAGCCGTTGCACGTCAGCGTTATAAAATTCCTTCCCCATATCAGTCTGTAAGTTTTTCGAACATCTTTTGCTATTTCGAATTATCTCAGCGATAGCGTCAGCTGTCTCGCTTCCGCCTTTACTCTTGAGTGGTGCGGCCCACGCGTGCTTGCTCAACGCATCGATGACTGTGAGTATGTAGTGGTAACCTCTGTTGAAACGAGAGTACGGACGCATCTCGACAATGTCAGCTTGCCACAAGTCATCGTATCCCCGCACTATGACATGTCTTCGGGGAAAATTTTTTCTCGCCGGCGCGTGCAATTCGTTCACCAACTGCTGTTTCTCTAAACTATGTTGTTTCTTCGCTTCCTCGGTTATTCCCCCCCTATGTTGTTTCTTCGCTTCCTCGGATCGCCGATCCATCGTTGTTTCGATTCGTCGATCAAACGATGTGTGCCCCGAGTATCACCGTGCGTTTTATCATTCGTTACTGTTCGATAACCGTTCCTGCCCCGTTCGATAGCCGTTTCTGACCCGTTCAATAGCCGTTCGTTACCGTTCCTACCCCGTTAGTTGTCGTTCCTGCCCCGTTCAATAGCCGTTTCTGACCCGTTCGATAGCCGTTCGTTAGCCGTTTCTGACCCGTTCGATAGCCGTTTCTGACCCGTTCAATAGCCGTTCGTTACCGTTCCTACCCCGTTAGTTGTCGTTCCTGCCCCGTTCGATAGCCGTTTCTGACCCGTTCGATAGCCGTTCGTTAGCCGTTTCTGACCCGTTCGATAGTCGTTCCTTACACGTTTGATAGTCGTTTCTGAGCCGTTCACTGCCGTTCTTGACCCGTTTGTTGCCGTGATTGACCCTGTTGGTAGTCGCTTCTAAGTAGTCCGTAGCCTCGTTCACAGTCGTTTCTGACCCGTTCGCAGCCTCGTTGGCAATCGTTTCTGACTCGTTCGTAGCCGTTCCAGAGTTGTATGCCGCCTCGTATGTAGCCGTTCCTGAGGTGTTCATAACCTCGTTCGCAACTGTTCTTGAATTGTTCGTAGCTTCGTTCACAGCCGTTTCCTCTTCGATCACTGCCACTCATTGTAGTTCGATAAGCCTTTGTAGATGTTCAATAATTGTACAATAGCCGCTGTTTAGCCGCTCGTAGCTGTTTCTGAATTAGTGTTAATCGCACGCTGAAGCTCGTTTATCGCAGTCTGCAAAGCTCGCACGTCCTTCTCGAACGCAGTCAGCTTCTCGTCTGATTCTTTCTGCTGATTCTTCAACGTTTTAACGCATTGTTCCACGTACAGTTTGTTGACTGCATCGGTATCAGCCTCAGGTTGCGCTACACGGCGAATCTTGCGCGACCTCGCGTCATAGTACGTAGCGACGCGACACAGAGCGTTTTGACGCAAGTAACTTGTCACCGATTTATCCCAATGATCGCTTGTTCTAATTGCTTCATTTCTCTGTTCGAATAATCCAAATTTGTTGATGGGCATTTTTTTTTCTCGATGCGAGTGACGTCGATCGACTGATCAGTTTCGTTGAGACACCGTTTAATTTATAATAAGGCCGACTTCGCGAAGTTCCTCTATAATCGACAGGATCTCGTTGTCGTGAGCGTTGTGGCCAGCTCGGCGCGAAGCATCGAGCAATCATAGACGATCCACTAGCTCGTTGGGATCGTCCCAGTGCACGTAATCGATCTTATTGTCGGTTAGCGTCATCGCGCGAGGCATGGATACTCCCGTACCGCATTTTTTCTTTTTCGATTCGATCGACATCAACGGTGCAATTATGTGTTTATACTTGTATCCCCTGTTGCTCTTTAATTGACCTTGCGCATCATATTGGCGTTTATGCGCACTCGTCGCCATTAATATGCTCTTATATTTTTGCATATCCTCCTCAGTGTATATGTCATCATCGGGAATTCTCTTGAAGATCAACTCGTATAATCCAGGTGTACCAATGTACCTCACTTTGTCTATGATTATAGAGTCATCTGCGTCGATGTCGAATCGTTTGTTACCGAGCCACATTTCATTCTCGTTGAAATAGACACCGTACACGTGATCGATCTGATTTTTTTCGTCGCCACTAAGGAAAGCGCTCATGTACTTTTGTGGCAGTGGCCCGAAGTACTCTCGTAACATTTTTTGACCTTCCAACGTTTGTAACATGTTTCGAACAGATGGTGATTCGAGCGGGTTGCCCGTGGTTTCGAAAACATTTTCGATTGCGAGTGATTCGGGTATCGTGGGTTGTACGATTCTCGTTGTCGCGGACGGTGTGGAGGTTATCAGCGGTTCATCCGATTTATGCGATGTCGATAAACGATTCGCCTTCAATCGTTGTCTTTTTTTCGGTGTCGTATGCTCATCCTCCTCCTCCTTCTCCTCTTCTTCCTTGTACCGCTTGATGGGTAACGTTTTAATTATAGCGTTACTCTCCGGCTCGTTTTTCACCGCGATTAAGCTAGAGTTGTCGACGATTTTTTGTAGTGGCTCGATAATAGGTCTAAAATGGGTCTTGACCGCGATATCGTCGTCGATCTTACCGGTCTTCAAAGCGCGATGTTTCTTGCGGATCGATTCGCTCGTTTTCTCAATTTCCCTCGCAATCTTTTCACGCTCGCGAATATTATCGCTTTCAGCCATGTCGACAGAGTGTCGGCAGCGATTAATCGTTTTGCGGTATCGCGAACACGTTAAATCCTTTTCTGTATCGCCCGTTCGTAAATGAGCTGTCCTTATCTATCACTAGAAATCCATACTTTTGTTGCCAACAAGTACGACATAATTCACTGAAATCCCTGTACGACATGTCGGTATTCACGTGATCGTTATACACGTGTTTCAAGTTGGTACCGTCCTGTTTAAACAAAATCAGCAGGTTCGCGTTGTCGCGTATAAGATGTTTTGGTATTCTCGCGTACGTCTGACAGAGATAGAAGCAGTCGACGTTCGAGTGACGACCCATTGAGAAGTACTCTCTTATCGTATTTTGCTTGTCGCACGCCACGTCATCGAAGACGAAAATCGAGTTTGGACGTGCCTCGCTCGGTGGAATGACGTCACTGTTATTGGAGAACGTAAAATAGCCGATTTCGTCAATCGGCGTCAACAAATTCTCCAGATATCGATATTTCGGCTGCTGCAGCGACTTCGAGTACACGTACACGTTCTCGAAACGTACACCGTGCGGGCTTTCCAGTAGACTTATCAGAACGTTGGTTTTACCACAATTCGAGGGGCCGCAAACGATCGCGCGTATAGTAGTCGGTAGCATCGTACCGTGCCTGCGCATCTCTGCGTTGTCCTCCATTGATCGTAATCTGTCGTCGCAATTCGTCACGCGTATCGTCAAAGGTTGTCGCACGAATCTCATTTTTTCAACACTACCGATTGGATCGAACGCCTGCCTATTTATAGTGCGCGAAATCACGAGTCGCTCAGTAGAGAAAAAATGTTCGTTCTGCTATCAAGTCCTTCCGACATTCGCGATTTGAGCGTCGAACAACTACAATTTGTGTCAAAAGCTGTTCTGTTGCGAATGTGCGGTGATCACGTCCACTACGTGTGGGACAAACTTCCGGAACACATAAAAGCGGATCCGGAGGTTCAGACGTATCGTCGCTGTTACGAACACTACAATCAGCCGTGGCAGGAAACACACATCGACGGTCCGGCACCATTGATAAAGAATTGCAGCGAATGTCAACGAAAATAGGTAGAGGCCTATTAAATCACGCGATAAACACACTTCCGATCGAATTCCATATTCCCGGCTATCAGTTTTGCGGGCCAGGCACACGGTTGGAGAAGCGATTAGTCAGAGGCGATCGAGGTATAAATCCATTGGACGCGGCGTGTCGCGAACACGATATAGCATACTCTCGGAGCAACGATCTCACCGAGAGACACGCGGCGGATAAGATACTCGCTGAGAAAGCGCGGAATCGCATCGTTGCGAGAGATTCGACTCTCGGTGAGAGAGCCGCCGCCACAGCTGTCTGGACAGCGATGAAAGCCAAGACAAAGCTCGGTATGGGTCTGAAGACGAAGACGAAGAAAAAAACGGCGAAGAAACGGATACTTCCGGTAGCGAAATGCGGCGGTGTATTGCCGATTCTACCAATGTTGGGTGCGCTCGGATCCCTGATCGGTGGAGCGGCTGGTGTAGCGAAGGTGGTGAACGACGGAAAAGCCGCGCAACGTCAGTTGCAAGAGATGCTACGTCACAATCGCGCTATGGAAGGTCACGGATTATATCTCGCTCCTTACAAATACGGACGAGGAGCCTCAACGAGAAAAAAAAAACGTCAAAGAGACGCTAAAAATGCCGCAGGGCGCAACTACCAACATACAATTGCTACAACTGGCAAAACGTATGCACATTCCATATTTTAGAGGTGTTTTCATGCGCAACTCGTTACCGATCGGTGGTATATATCAAAACGAGAGCGGCATTGTAAATTTGGATAGCGTCGAAGGACCAGGTACTCATTGGGTAGCGTATGCAAAGAGGGGGAATCGCGCTATATATTTCGACAGTTTCGGCAATCTTCGACCACCGAATGAATTGGTGCGATATCTCGGACGAAACGTAACGAAGATACAGTACAATTACACACCTGTTCAAACTTACGATCAGAGCATCTGCGGACAATTGTGCTTGCAGTTTCTTCGAACGGTCGATGCATGTGAATTTAAAGACAGATGTTGCGCTATTTAACTCAGTATTCGTTAAACAGTTTCGTCGACATGTCTATGACGTTCACATTGACTGGGAAGAGTAGCGTTCTCACGGCAAACTTCTTTCCTATCATAGATTTGAGAGACGGCGAATACGAGCTCGGTCTAACGGATTTTGAGACTTATCACACGATACCGAATGTGAATTCCTCGAATAATAAATTTTACTTTGGCAAAGACGACGAGGAAATTACGATTCCCGAGGGATCGTATGAGTTGCAAAATATACATGAATTTTTGAAACAAGCAATTTCACGGAAACATCGCGATAAGAAACACATTGACTATGAAGATGATGAATATCCGATAGTGCTCCGCGCTAATTACAATACAATGAGGAGCGAGATCAAATGTGCCTACAGAATAAACTTTACCAAACCCGACAACATTGGATCGCTGCTAGGATTTTCGAATCGTATTCTCGAGCCGCGAAAATGGTACGAATCAAACATGCCGATTAACATTCTCAACGTGAATATTATCCGTATAGAGTGTAACGTGACCGCGGGTGCGAACAACAACGGCATACTCGTTCATACGATACATGAATTTTCACCGAGGGTACCACCGGGATATAAGATATCGGAAACGCCTGCACAGATCATTTACCTGCCGATCATCGCGCGGAGCATTACGGATTTAACGTTACGCGTTGTCGACCAGAACGGACGATTGCTCGATTTTCGAGGAGAAGAGATCACCGTATGATTGCACGTACGTATGCGACGTATGAGATGCTCGTATTGAACGGATCGAAAGACGTGAGAGATAACGCAATCTTTACGAGACCAGCAACACCACCGACAACAACAACAACAACAACGTCGACGTTCGCTAATATCAAATCATCCAAGAAAAAGAAACTCAGCGCATCGAACGTTGCGTTTTTACAATCTTTGGGATTTGCGGTGCGAAACAGCTGAACGATGACCGACATTCTCAACATCGGTGATGAACCGATCTTTGACAATCGTATCATCAAGATCGAGACTCACACGTACAACCCGTTCGCCAATACAACGTTCGGACACAGTGATGAAATAAGAATACCCATACAACAACAGGATCTGTATACATTGCCGTATGAGAGTTTCCTATACATCGAGGGACAACTAACGAAAACCAAACCAGCTGAAGGAAGTGATGTGGAACTGGCAAATAATTGCGCCGCATTCATGTTCGATGAGATTCGATACGAACTCGATGGCGTTGAGATTTATCGCAATAGAAACGTAGGAATAACCACTACGCTCAAAAACTATGTAACGGTATCATCCGATAGAAACGTGATTATGAAAAACGCTGGCTGGGATCCGTGGACCTATGAGAATGGACATTTCAATTTTTGCGTACCGCTCCACATGTTATTGGGATTCTGCGAGGATTATAAACGAGTGGTGATTAACGCTCGTCACGAATTGATCTTAATACGATCGCGCAACAATAATAATTATCTGTTTAGAGATTCGACACTGGAACCTGTGATCAACATATTCAAGATACAATGGCGAATGCCACACGTGCTGTTGAGCGAGATCGAAAAACTGTCGATGCTGCGTGCTCTGGAAAGCGGACGATATCTCAGCATGGGTTTTCGCTCGTGGGATCTATACGAGTTTCCGCTATTGCAGCTTACAACCAAGCATTCGTGGGCCATTAAGACCGCGACTCAACTGGAGAAACCACGATACGTTGTCTTCGCTCTGCAGATAAACCGGAAAAATATCATGTCTGAGGATACAAGTCGATTCGACCACTGCAAATTAATCAACGTGAAACTCTATCTGAATTCGGAATGTTATCCGTACGACGATATGAATCTGGATTTCGAAAAAGGCAGATGTGCCATTCTCTACGACACGTACGCGCGCTTCTGCAAGATCTATTACGGATACGAGTATCTCGTGCCGAGTCTCTCCATCTTACAGTTTCAACGTCATGGTCCGTTCGTGATTATCGATTGTTCTCGACAAAACGAATCGGTCAAGAGCGCAACCATGGATGTGAGATTGGAATTCGAATGTAAGGAGAACGTGCCGGCGAATACCACTGCGTACTGTCTCATCATACACGATCGTGTGATCCAGTACAATCCGTTGACCAACGTTGTACGCAAAATCACCTAAGCGATAACATCGACACAAGAGAGAGAGGGGAGTAGAAGCAGGATATAAATCAAAGTGCTGCGAGATGATTTTAGAGTTTTGTCATTCATCTCGACTAACGTATCGAAGAGAGAGATCTCGTCATGTCCGTACCAACGTTTGTGGATCTGCAAGGATTTATTGTCGGGAGAAATTTTGTCGTGAAGGAAGCTGCGGTTCTGAGAAAGGGATATGTTCTCTCGCATTACTTTTTCGCAAGTCCCGTACCGTGGAGCGTACTTACAAAATCTGAGCGATGTCAAGTCTCATGGGTGATTAGAAATCATCATGGATTACAATGGGAAGACGGAAACGTTCCGTATGGCTTGGCTCAGCGTGTAATTACAACAGCTGTCGTTGGTACGATACACGAAGAAGAAGAAGAAGAATCGTCTGTCGTGTACGTTAAAGGACTTGAAAAGCGAAAATGGCTGACCGATATACTAGACGATGCGGGAAACGGCTATATTATTGAAACCTTGGATGCAGACTATGAAGATATTGATTCTCTAAATAAATTAGATATTACCAATAGTATGCGATGTGGAAAACATGTTAAGAATTGCGCATTACAAAATGTATTCAAAATATTTAACTGGTGGTCGCAACGCCAGAAAGAATTGCAAGAAAATAAAATATGTAAACATTAATATGTTTTATCTCTTATTTCCCCTTCCTAGACCTTTCTATGCGTTTCTAAGAATTTTTTGTCTGAGCGTTATCCCCCCTTCTCCTAAAATTCAAAGCATTGATCCCCCCACCACATTATACTTTTGGAAGATGAGCGTCATGTATACTCGGTTATTTCTTATACGATCAGTGTCGCGTTAACACCGCTCTCGTGGTTCACTTTTCATAACTCCCAGAGAAATGTATTACGTCGAAAGAAACGGAAACAGCGGCATCGGAGGACGTGTGAATAATTACGTACCGAGTCATGATAAAACTCCATCGTTTGAGAACAAATGTGACAAGTAAGTTTCATTTAACTTCTTTCTATTTTTTATATATTTTTTTTTACAAATTGTATTATTACTATTATTTTAATTTTAATTTTTCTGTAGCATTTCGTTGGAACGTCGTGCGGTTCGTATACTAGGTAGACGATACGCATTGACAGCTACGGAATTCAAATTCCTCGAAATTGGTATCAACGTGGGTCCACCGAGTTACGTGGAGATTGCCATAGGAGATCATCGAGGAAAGGAACTGATATTATCTCTCGAAACGTGGAAGGGACTCTACGAGCAACGTCGCAATATTCAAAAATTACTTTGGAACAACTCTAAAGATGACTACAATTTCATAAGCGTTGGACCGCTAACAGTGAGAGTTCGTACGATTAACGACGTCAAACTCATAAGTCTCGAATCTTCAAACGTATGCTTGATGATGGTCGAATCGACATTACATCGTATGTTCGATCTCAATCAATGCATAGATGTAACTTTTGATCGATTGGGTAAAATTATCGAAACAGTTGATGTCAAGTTTACGCAATTCTCCAATATCGCGTCTACTGTAATAAATCCAAAAGAAATATCTAATGTAATACGCGCGAGTGACGCTTTCAACAAGCATCAGCTCGTCGATTGTGAGCTGGCAGCTTTAGTTTTTAGTTCATAGTACGTAAGAAAAAAAAAATATATATATATATATACATAAAACATAAATAAAGTTTTAAGTCTAAATCATGACGTAATTTCTTCGCACGCATTTCCATCCACCCAATCCTCTTCAAAGGAATACCGCTTATATTGTTTAATTCGAAAAAAAATCTAGAATTACTTATATTGTGGGAGAGGGGGTGTATCACAACAGCACAAAACTATTTTGTTTGCGAAAACATGTCCCGACGCGTTAGTCAGCCTTAAGACCCAATCCTCTTCAAAGGAATACCGCTTATATTGTTTAATTCGAAAAAAAATCTAGAATTACTTATATTGTGGGGAGAGGGGGAGGGTACCGCGAGAGCCATTTTGTTTGCGAAAAACATGTCCCGACGCGTTAGTCTCGGCCCCAATCCTCTTCAAATACCGCTGTTTATCAATCGGTTTATGATTGTTTATACTTGTCATAAAACATCCAACACAAGCGTCCCCCGCCCCGCCCCGCAGCCCCCGCGCCTACGAAATCCCCTCCGTCCCGCGTGACGTCATTCCCCCGCGCCACCGAAAACCCCCTCCATCCTGCGTGACGTCATTCCCCCGCGCCGCTGAGATCCCCTCGCGCCTCACCCCCCCTGAGTGGACCTGAGTTAGAACCCGCCTTGTATACCTACTCCTGATATCATCGTACATGTGCGCATATTGTAAAATTCTAATATGACTGATAAACCTGTAAGTATAATAAACTTTTTGTGAAAATATTGCACGTGTAGTAGATTGCATGTGAGCTTTTTCTAAAAAAATAGTACTTTATTTGCTTTTAATATTTTTACGCTTCGCATTCAAGTATTCATATTTTATATTAATATAACATATAATTCATTTAATGCAATCCTTTATTAGAGTTAATGCATTTTGATACTCTAACCTTGCTTTTGACATGAGAAACGAGAAATCATATTATAATTTATTTTCTCTCTTGATTTTTTCATATTTTATTTTACAGCATATTTACATATTTTATTTTAGCTATTTATTGATTATTTGATTTGAATAAAAAGAAAATTAAATATATCTTATAAATATGCTGAAGTGATAACAATATGGGTGCGTTCCATAGCGACACAAGTTGACATGAGCTAACACACAAGTATCATTCTATCTTTTATTATTCCTGAATGTTGAAAAAAGACAGAATAATGCTTGTGTCAACTTGTGTCGCTAATAGGAAAGTACCCAATAAGTGTCATCTTATGCGAATATACATTTTTATTTCATTTTATTTTTATATTTATTATTTCAACATATACTATTTTTGGCATGGATTTCTCACTTCTAATGTTATCAAACAAAGATAGAAGCGGTTTGTAGACAGAATTTAAGTCTTAATCAATATCTTTATCTAATATCTTATATCAATAATTTTTATAGAGTAAACGTCGTAGAGCAAGACATGCTAGACAAGAATGATGCAGAAAATTAGAGTGGTTGAATTGGGCTTTAAAGTGAAAGGAATTCCAGGGCATATTAATTTGCAATCGCTTAATGATTTAAACAGAGATGATAGTGACAGTAGTAGTACATCTAGTGTTAATATTAATCGATGTGAGAATAGAAATGACAATAATACTTTTTGTATTAACACAGATAACTCTAATGGAGTTGATAGTAATATAAGTAGTAATAATTCTGACAGGCTTGAATTTGAAATAGACAACAATAATATTCACAGTACCGATGATAGTGAACATGAAGTATTAAGTAGTGGTAGTGAAATTTTCGAAAGAAATCTTGAAAATCAAAATGATTTTCTTCAGAATGACGATCAGAAGCAATTAGTATCTATTAACAAATTTAAAAGAATGGGCAATGAAAGATGTAAGCTTCGTTAATGTAGATAGTCTTCTGAAAATACTTGCACCTTTGTTTCCCAATTTACCTAAGAGCTATAAAAGTCTTTTGCACACTCCTCGTGAAACAGTTACTATTGCTCTTGAAGATGGAGAGTTTTTTTATAAGGGTATTAGAAAAAATATTGATGATAGACTTGTGCAACAATATTTCGTGGATCATCAAGAGGTTGTAATTGATATAAACATAGATGGATTGGATCCATATAAAAGTACAAATGATTGTTTTTGGACAATACTCGGCTGCTTTGAAGATGATCCTCAGCCATTTATAATTGCTGTTTATTATGGGAAAGGAAAGCCAAAGGATATTGAAACATTTTTAGGACAATATGTGGAAGAAGTTAAAAATTTGCAAGAGCAAGGTGTTGAAGTATTCCAACATATTTATCCTTTTCGAGTTCGCAATTATGTGCTTGATGCTCCAGTGAGATCATTAATAAAATATACAATTGGTCATAACAGTCGCTTCGCATGCGAGAAATGTGAAGTTGAAGGAGAATATTATCTGTCGAGACAAATTTTTTTAAATTTAGATGATACTTTAAGAACAGACGAGTCATTTCGTATTCGATCTAATATTTTGCATCATACTGGTGATTCACCCTTGGAAAGAATTCCGACTGGAATGGTTTCACAATTTCGATTAGATCTCTTACATTTGATTTATGCAGGTGTTTGGAAGAGGTGGCTTACTTTTGTTTTGGGTTCATATAACAAACGTGGTATTGCACCACAAGCTGATGTTACGTCCAGACCCTTAAAAGGTCGGGCCGTCTGGAAAGACGCAACCTACTTACCCGGTGACACACTTTTCGGGCGTGTGTATAGATCGGGTCGAGCGCACTGTCAGGGGCCTGGCACAGGTCAGTGACCAGAATGGTCCCTTTAACTCTGTGAGTGTCCCAGGCCGTTATGCTCGTCGGTCCCTTTTCGGTAAGAGAATCGAATCTCTTTTACTCGGGACGGGACCCTGTGCGATTTCGGACTTCAAGGAATGAGAACGGGTAGCAAAATTAAATGAAGATTTTATTATAAATTATCATTTATTCAATAATTAGTCGTTTGAGCGATATGAAATGTTTACATAAAGATCTTTTCTAAAATACAAAATATAATTGAAAATTTTATATGTGTGTTGTTTGTATGTGTGAGGGAATTTCCGCGGGTGTTACATTGGTTCGGAGGACGTCAGCCAGGAATAAAAGTGGTAAATCTAATCTTAAGTATTACCCCTGGCTGGAGATTATTACAATCTTGTTACTTTTAATTTAAAATTTGCTATCTAAACAGGTATATTATAGGTGGGGAAGGAAAAAAAAAAGGAGGGGGGGAGCACAAAAGGTCAAGGATTTTCAAATTGGATAGTGGACGGAGGGAATTTCTTCCACAGGGCTTGTATAGGAACTCCTAATGGAAGGTGGAAGCCAGGGAGATGCCAAGCAATTATAGCATCGGGAGGGGCAGTGGTAAGGTAGTGAAGGAGCTCCTCGTGATAAACAGGACCGGGGCCCACACGGAAAGTTCCTTCGGGAATGGGGAAGTCGATGAGGGGAAACTGTGATAGGAAATAACTTAGAGGGTGAGGAGGGAGAGGTTCGGGAGTTTCAGGGGTGTCGGGATGTTCCGACAGGGAATCGGGAGGGAAGTCGAAATCGGGGGAATCTTGTTCAAGGTCGGGAAGATCTCTCGCGAAATCCTCCAGAGCCTCGCTGAACTCTGAAAACTCCGAGGAGGTGGAAGGAGAAGGAGGGTCTGAGTCGAGGGTGATGACAGGTATGGGAGGGGTACGCTCCCGGACAGGAGGTAAGGGGGAACGAGGGGGTTCGGGAGAAGACAAAGGAGAGGGTTCGAATACAAGGGTTGATGAAGTAGCTGGGGAAGGAGAAAATTCTAGTGGGGTCGGGGTAGGAGATCTGGGGGGTGAACCAGACGACCGCGCGGGGCCTGGAACAGGTGTACCGGGGGAGGTCGAGGAATGCCCTGGGGATGAGATTGGAGAATAATTCGGAATACGGGGTGAGGAAGAGGGGTTAGGTGTGTGTGTGTTGGAGTCGAGTTTATTACTGTCTATACTAGTGGTCGAACGATTTACTGGACCGCCGATAGCCTGAGCCAGCCCTTCTCTTAACCGTTTGTTCCGGCGATTCCGCCAACGCCTATTGTTTGACCGCGAATTATGAGGCGACACTAGTAAAATTTAAGATACGCGATTTAAATACGGTAATTATTGATGAAGATAGATGATCGATCAGGTATATTAGGTCTCTATCAAGAAACGATCTTCAAGGTTTATTTATCGTTCAATCCTTTCATTTGAAATATATCCGATCACAATTTGAAGAAGTAATTATATATATATATATATATATATATATATATTTATATCGAGAAGAAAATTAAAGGGAACTAATGGGATAGATTGCTGTAAAGAATCTTTGGAGAGTGGGGAAGTATTCGTGAATTCCAATTCTGAAATCTGCAACGAATAGATAGGAGGAATATTCGTGAATTCCAATTCTGAAATCCGCAACGAATAGATAGGAAGAATATTCGTGAATTCCAATTCTGAAATCCGCAACGAATAGATAGGAGGAATATTCGTGAATTCCAATTCTGAAATCCGCAACGAATAGATAGGAGGAATATTCGTGAATTCCAATTCTGAAATCCGCAACGAATAGATAGGAGGAATATTCGTGAATTCCAATTCTGAAATCCGCAACGAATAGATAGGAGGAATATTCGTGAATTCCAATTCTGAAATCCGCAACGAATAGATAAGAGTTATATGGAAAGGGAATTGAATTGTTAAGGATAAATTACTATTGATGGTTATTATGAAATTCTAACTGATAGAGAGTATTATTGATTAAATTTTTATTATTTTAAGGATCTATAGTTCAAACTCTTTAATTACTTAAAGATCGTTTTTGATATCGCCAGTCGAATGGGAAAGAGAAATAGGAACTGAGAGAGAAATTTAAACTTACTACTTATTGTGAACGTTGCAAGGTGTTGAAAAAGAAATTTAATCCGACCGGAGCTGAAAGCGCAGGTGGGTGGCTGTTGGTTGAAGATGAGTAGAATGCTCAGTTGATCCAAAGTTCACCTCACTCACTTCACTTACTTATTGACAATGATTGAATTTAAACAGATACTCTGTGCTGCACGAAAGAGGTGTCGTAATTTCTTTAAAATGAACTGTGTTCTATGAACTGTGAACTGAAGTGTGTCCGCGTCTTCGGCTCAAGTTTTAAGGATTTTACTCCTCCTCCCTTCTGGATGGTGGGGAATCTTTTTAGGCGAATCAAATGATTTCTATTACTCCCTTCCTAAGGTCAAGGAGCTTGATTTTTTAAAAGGAGAGGGGTCTCTTGAGATTTTAATTGGTTAAGCCCTTTGGCTCGAGACTTAGCTCCATCCAGTAGAGAGTGGGAGTGAGCTGATTATCTTATCGCTTGATGATTTGGCGATTCGGAGAACGCTTGAGGGTGGCCTGTCGAACGAGCGCACGTGCACTATCAATTTCGAAAGGTTTTGTCTTACGTTTATTATTTGTCACTCTTCCGAGGACCAGATCTTTATTTTGAAAATTCTTTGGATAGAGAGGCTTGGAACATAAAGCCGTACCCATAGATACGGGACAGTTAGAATTTCTCATAACAACTTTTCATCATATAACTCGTAAATTTATTTAGAGTTTCGTTGACGCTATCTCGACTGGCCATTCTCAGTATTAGATTTGTTAAAGTTTAATGACGATACCCGCGGGTGAGGTTGCGTTCTTCTAAGTGCTATCTTTATTTCTAAGAAGAATCGCTTTGCATTCCGAATGCAAGTCGATCCTTGATTTCCTTCTTCCACGAAATCGTTTCGAGGAAAGAAAAGAATCGTGGAGTCCACTGGACGTAACACCCCCCGCCTTAGACAAATGTTGGGGGTACACGACATTTGCAAATAATAAGAATATTAGATTCTTTTCTTTTTGAGAAACGGAAAAAGGAAATTTATACGCATTATTATTATATATTTAAAGTAATATGTAAGAGTATAGTATAAGTGTGTTATAAATTTTAAAGAAGGAGGAAAGAAAAGGCGACCTCCATAACCCCTTCCTTTTATTCTTTCGTCCTTCTTGTACATGATTTCTTTTTATATATGTTTTTTTTTTTATATGATTAAAGATTATATAAAGGCAACTCAACATAAGAAGAATATAATGATAGTTTAATAAAAATTATTGATAATTGATATTTTAACGCAGTTATATAGTTGCGTGAAAGAGAAGACTGGAGCGGAGAAAGGATAGTAAGGACAAGAGAGAGATGTGGACATTTTGTCTTTGTCAGAGTCGATACCAGATGTGCGTATGAGAGAGAAAGACAAGGCTCCTTCTTTGTCTTTTGATCTTACTCTTCTCTCTTTAAGGGAAAGACTGGTATTCCCCACCCTCGATTCAGGTCAGTCTCGTCAGTCTTCCAAAATGTTTCAATACAGTTTACACATTCGTTTGCAGGTCTGATTCTCATCATGGTTTGATTGCATTGCGTGCAATTTCTTAGAGGTTCAGTAAGGTCTGTATGAATTAGCATGTGTGGCAACACCATTAAGTATTTACGTCGGTGGCTTTTTGGCACTGTAAGGTAGCAGTGGGTGCAAATTTTTTGATGATTTGTGAGGTGTTGGAAAATATAGTTTCTTGATTGCCTGACACACCTGAGTTCTAATAAGTAATCTGGTGTTCCGGAATGGTCTTGTGGTCTTGTTCCTCTGGTAGATCTATGAATTTCTTCTCCATGCGTGTCGGGGTTCCAGGAAAGCCATTGTCTTTCTGCCATTTTGTGCTGTGGTTGATGGTTAATTATTCAAGAATTAACTGTAAATACTTGGAATGCGAACTTATATATATATATATATATATATATATATATCTTATATTCTTGGTTTTTTATTATATATATTTCTAGTATTATTTTTCTTCTCTTATTATTATTATCATTATTATTATTAATTTTTTTTTTTTTTTTTTTTTTTTGAGGAAAAGTAGTGAATAATATAGAGACAAGCAAGGGCATGTGGTTATGGTTACAAAGTCAGGATTTGATGGTGAGAGTGCGAGGGGGAAAAAGGGGGAAAAGGTTTCTCTTTTCACTGTTATGTTTCTTCCCATCGGGCGAAGACAGGCGCTCCCCATCCTTCGCTAAGATATGCTTTATCGGTGTTCAAGTATTTTTCGATGCATCCTTTGCACTCTTCAGCTGGTCTAATTTTTATTATTATTTTATAGCATTGTGTGCATCTGGTTTGATTTTCTACTGATGCTCTATGTACTAAATTATGTGGTGCCACTACAGCGTATTCTTGCTGATAGTCTTCCGGAACTTTAAAGAAACATAAACTGCAGATTTTATAGCAGTCTGAAATACGTTGATAAATTTCGCCCTCGAGTGAAACAATACATCGAAGTTCAAATAGGTAGCTGTAGGTTTCAGGGTGATCGCTTGGTTTTACGCCGTCAATCAGTTCATCGTCTTCTTCCTGATTTTCAATGGATAAGTAATGGTGTCCCGGCATTTCTACGCTGTAAGCGATTATCAAGTGTTCAAGGGTGACTCTTGTTGTATATATATATAAAAGAAATTAGAATAAATAGCTTTTGTGCTATATAGTTGTTATCCTATGTGTTTTACTTATTGTATATATATTTTGCATATATTCATTATATATATATTTTTATTATTATTATTATTTTTTTTTTTTTTTACACTGCGGGGGAAACATGCTCCATAATGTTTTTGCTGTGACGAGCTATTCCTAATTTAATTAGTGCTTCTTTAAAATCGTAGGACGCATCGAAATTTACAGATTGTAGTCGAAGATTAACTAAAGCAGCTCCTTTCCAAAGAGGTTGTACTATGTTTATCCATCCTTTATTACCCTCAGCGACTATGCGAGCTAGATTTTTATTAACCTCTGGCCAGGTGGGAGTGGGGGGTTCTGATCCTGTGTGAGCTAAAGCACAAGCGATGGCACGCCACGGTAATTTTCTGAACTCATCGTCAAGTTCGTACAGTTCATTATGAGACAGACATATTTTCCGGCCAATGTCCTTTAGAAAGATTTCGGCTGCTCCTATTAGTCTGCTGACTCTGGTTATTATACCTCTATGCCAGAGCTTGTTGTGCATTACGCTGACGGCTTGATCTTCATGTATATTTGTCATGAGTTTCTTATTAGCGGCCATTTTTATTTGTAATTTATTTTGCAGTTTTTCGTAGGCTTTTTCATCATTTCGGAGTTGTACCCAGAAGAGTAACGGTAATTCCACGCATACAACTCTTACTTCTTGATGCCCTGAGCGCAAATGTGTGGTGTCGATGGATTCGATTTCCATTTTCTATAAAGAGCGATAATGTCGATGGTATTATCGAAAAGATATTTCCTCCAGTGTTTTTATCAAAAGATGGAAACCGTGCGATTATTTTAATTGTTATCATTATTATTACTATTTTTGTCATTACTACTATTGACATTTTATCAGGGAATATAATATATATATATATATATATATATGTGTGTATATAATTTTAGGGCAGTACAAAGTACAAATTATAAAGAAATAGTGTATAGGTACAATGAGGGAAGGGGGGGAAGGAAGAAAAGGAGAAGAGTAAATTTGCTGATTTAGTACTTAATGTGAGTGTATTGTATAATTTTTCTTACATAGATTAATTCGTTCAATGTATGCGTATTTTAACGCTGAATGGATTGTTATGATGCTAATATCCTACGGTATTAGTATATATATATTACCTTATAAATTAATGTAAAAGGTGTGTGCTATGGTATTAGAAGTATATGTATGTATATACTAATGAATATATATATACATATATATATATGTAACTGAGTAGTTTTAATATACGTAATAATAACATGAGTATATAAAATATCTAGAATAAGTATATTAGTATGTAAAATATATATATATATATATATATATATATAGTGGAGATATACTAATGATATAAATGTAGTTGGGTTCTCTAAAACCCCCCCCTTTTTTTTTATTATATATCTATATTTTTTTTTATATTTTTATTTTTTTATTTTTTATTTATTTATTTTTTTTTTTATATTGCGGGGAATACATCTCTTGTTATTTTAGTACTTAATTCTACGTGTCCTAGCTTAATTAACATATCTCTAAAGTTGTAGTTTCCTCCATTATGTTCGCCCTGTATCGTCAGCTTGACGAGGGCCGCTCCCCTTCCTAAAGGAAGTATAATGTTGATCCAGCCGGTATGACCTTCGGCTAGGAGCCGGCAAAGTTCTCGGGTTTTCTCCGGCCATATTGTCGAATTATCGGGTGATCCTGTGTAGGCGAGCCCACACGCAAAGGCTTGCCAAGGCAGGTCTCGAAATCTATCTTCCAGGTGATAGGTTTCGTGCATTGGTCGCCAGGTTGACCAACCGTGGTCGCCTAGACGTACTCTGACCATCCCCGACGCCTGGCTGATTTTCTCTATCCATCCTCGCCGCCAGCCGTTACCTTCTTTGACTACGACGTCCATTTCCAATTTTATGTCTTCTGGGAAGCATATCAGGAACTTGCTCCGTCTTGACATACGGAGGGCAAGTTCCTCTTCCAACTCCTGAAGGTCCTGGTCACCGTTTTTCAACCGGACCCAAAATAATAAGGGAGACACGACCCGGAGAATAAAAACCTCCAGCCGAGATCGTGTAAGGCTTCCCGTGTCAATGGCTGCTGGTTCCATTTTTCTATAAAAGAGGTTAATTTGTCTTATCATTTGCGACTTTTTCGTCGATTATCTATTTGAGTTTTACGGAGTTGAGATAACGTTGACAGAAGGCTGTAGAGAGGGGATAGAGGTTTGTAGCGGAATGCTTAAACCTTCATTCCCTGAGTTGTAGAGTATAGGTAGTGTTCTCTTTATCAGAAAGAGATGGATAGATACGGTCTGAGGATCCTTCAGTGTCAGCGGGGTGTTTATTCTTTTGTGGATTCTCGAGTGGAGCGGATGGTTTGTTTGTTGACGGTGGTTGCTTTAGTTTTAAGTGTAATAAGAGCTGAGTGAGAGAATCCCAGATGGCTCCAAGCAAGTATATGGACCAACCATATACTGTATGCAAAGCGTAGCCATGAACTAGAGTATCTAATATCAATTTAAAAATTCTAACGGATAGATATATTCCCATTATTCCAGCGCTGATATTTCCGAAAATTAAAAATCTATTCCAAAATTTTTCCCAGGTAGAGACGGCGATTTTTTCTATTGCGTCTTTGTCTAAAAGATTGGTAATTGAACCTCCCTGTAAGGATGTAGGTCTTCCCATTATTCCCCTGGCGATGGTGTTAAGTACCGCGGGCCTCTCGGCAGGGAACATAATATGGTCTTTTAGATCTTCCAGATCGTTTTCGCTATATATGCCACTAGTGGCTAGCGAACCAGGGCTAACGTACTTCCAAGTAGGCTTGGTTAGAGGTTTCATAATGGCAGGGGGTACTGTATCTACTGGTTTAGGCATAAGTTTATACCATGAATCTCCCAGCAGGTACATTGCAGGTGCAAATGCGTTGCATGCCGTTTGTATCCCCTGACGCAGTATTACATGTGTCTGCGGTGTCAAAAAGAATGTTCGATTTCCCCTTAATACAGGAAGTTGATTGTAACAATATTCTGTTTGAGCAAGTCTCACCTCGACAGGTACGCATTTTACTATGTGGATTACCTCACCGGCTAACAGTGCCATATATCCTGGTCCTTTCATTAAATAATATGCAAATATATCAGGCGATTGAGTTGCTATGGCTAAGGCGTTTTGCAATAATTGTTGCTCCAGATTACATTGTTGTAAAAGTATATTTCTATATAATTCACTTATTTGTGTACGTATATGTCTTTCTACATACACGAATTTGGAATTCATGTATGTAAAAATGTCAAGATTTGATACTTTTGATTGCTTCTTAAAGATTTCAATGCCAGGTGATGCTTCGAAAATTATTAATTTTGGATGTTCAGTACGAATTAGAGTATATCCACAAGTAATATATTTCCCACGGCTGGTTAATGCGAATATAGTGTTTTGTGCTGTTAACGAATAAGCTACTTGTGATTGCTGATTCATGCTGTCAATTATCTTGTCAGCATATCCTTCATATAATACGCCATAGCTAGAAAATTTGCAAGTATCAGCAGATACGGGATCCCAGAAGGTATCTCCTCCTTCTATATCTAAACAACTTGTAGCGCTGAGTTCACACGCTACTCCAGATCTGAGGTGTACTTTATTAGTATTTATTTTTACGTCGGCTATGTAATCTTGGAGAGTAATTTTAATACTGCCCAGTACAATGACGTCCGCCCATGTTCCATATGGGTCGGAATAAGCGCTTCCGGAGCACGATCCTTCCGAGTCGACGTGACCAGCTAATATTATAGGACGTGTCAGGGTTTGATTTGATTTTAACCCAGTTATATATGTTCCTGCCAATTCATAAGTTCCATAAGTGTGCATACGGCGGCATGCTTCACGAGTGGTTTCTTGTATGAACGAATATTTGCCGTTAAAGACATCCATGGTGTGAGAAAACATCCCGCATTTCTTAATTAATCGGTCGATTTCAATTTTACATTGTATTACTTTCACAGAGTCAAATTCGTTAATTTGAAGTAGTTGAATATAAATTCGGCTTGAATTGACGCTTTGCTGGGGAATATCACATTCTTCGATGTTTAGTAATGATAAGGTGGTGAGATTAGCAGACGCTGAACCACAATCGTAGCCTATTATTCCATGGGTGAATTGTAAGTTCACGAGTAAGAATGTTAACGTAGCTATTCCCCTGGGATCCATCTGCAAATTTTTCTTATATATATATATATATGACATAATTAACCTATCTATTTATCATTCATTTACGTCGATTAATCATTATATTTATTATTTAGTTACTACCTAACAAAAGGATATTACATGTATACGTATATGAGGTTTTATTATTACTACTATTATTAATATTATTATTATCACTATTGTTTATCCTCTTGATGGTTTGATGATTTATTAATAGGTTTAATATAAGAAATTCGCAACCGATTTGGATGTACTATTCGGCTGTTCTTTTTTATTTTTATCCTTACATTATTTTTATTTAAAATTTCTAAAACTTCATGAGGACCTGTGTAATGATCGCCGAATTTTCCCGGTTTCGGGCCCTTTAGTAAAAATACCTGATCTCCAGGTTTAAAGGTTTGAGGATTGATTTTTCTGTCATAATATTTCTTTGATCTATGCTTGGCGCTGATTACATTTTCTCTTGCATTCCCTTGAATGTTGTGTAGCTGTGTTACAAGGTTTATCAGGTATTCATCGTAATTCGCTAATCTATCTTCGGGTGCTGGAAGTTCACTTGAAGGAACTCTTGCTATTTTTCCAAATACTAACTCGTATGGAGTGTGTTTCGTAGCTTCGTGGACGTTTGTGTTATAATTAAACATTGCAAGTCCTATCCATCGGTCCCATTGCTTTTGTTCATTAGCATATTGTTTAAGATATTCTCCTAGTGCGTGATGTGACCTTTCCAAAGATCCGTTTGATTGCGGATGAAAGGCGGTAGTACGGAATTTACGAATTTTAAATAATTTAGCTATTTTCTTCATTAAGTCACTAATAAAGTTTCTGCCTTGATCTGTTAATATAGCCTTGGGGGATCCAAGTATGCAAATAAAACGGTCTACAAATGCTTCTGCAATTGTTTCAGATGTCTGGTTTGGCAATGGTATTCCCATGCAAAATTTTGTTAATTGATCTTGCAATGTTAATATATATTCGTTGCCTCTCTCAGTCTTTGGTAAAGGACCAACGATATCCATTGCTACTTTATCGAAGGCAGATCCTGGAGTGTCAGTGATTATCATGGGCTGTTTAGTTTTTACTCGGACTAATTTCTTTAACTGACATTGTAAACATTGTTGTATATATTTTTGGACGTCTGATTTTAAATTTTCCCAATAATAATTATGTTTTATTCTATGGTATGTTTTAGTAACGCCACGATGTCCTCCTGCTGGTGGACAGTGCGTTTCGCCGATTATAACAGGGCGTAAATCTTTAGGAGGATATTTAATTAATCCATTACATATTATTATTTTAGTAGGTGTGTCGAGAAGTATTAATCGAAGCTGTATCTTAATATTATCCCACGGGACATTGTTAACATAATCAGTCTTTGCTATGCTGAGTGTTTCTAATTTCAATGTTTCAAGTAGATTTCGTAAATCGTTTAATACTGTAACGATTTGGTTGAGAGTTACTGTAGGACCTTCTCGTTGTCCTTCGCTGACAGGCAGTGCCACGTGGTAATAGTTCTTATATTTTATGGCGTTAGCTTTACCCAAGACAAGAGAATTTAGATGTGGTAATTCATTTCGCTCAAATAATTTTTTAGATCCAGAATCCAGAGGATTTCCCTCAGTATCAACAAAATATGCTATGTTGTCTTTTCGTAAAAATAGTAATTCACGTGAGTCGACAATATTACTCTTTAAGAATTTATTTCCGATTATAAAGGGTTTTATTTTCTTGGATTTTAGATTCTTATTAATGTCATCTTCTTCCGTATCTTCTTCTTCCGTATCTTCTTCTTCCTTCCTTACTTCTTTTGTGCTTAATTCATTTATTGTTTTATAATTTTTATCAGGTGGATCATTTCGTTCATTAATTTTTTCGGTATCAATCTTGAATTTAGCTGTCTGACTTCTTGTTAATATTCTGTTCTGTTTAGGAGGGTCATGTATCAATGCTTTCTCTGTTAGCTGGGCCTCGACTGGTTCATTTAATTCTTCTAAAGTAAATGGAAGTAAGTCAGGATTGTCTTCCGTTATTATTTCTTCATTATCCTCGCTATCGGAGAGATGTAAATGAAAATAGTCGCTTTCTTCTTCTTCTTCGTCTTCTTCAAGTTCTTCTAACATTTCAGATATTACTTGAGCATCTTCGGGGTTGTCAGGGTTTAAGAGTTCTTTATTTCTTATAATTTTGCAATCAAATTCTTCAATACTTGCTGGATTCCTGGATAGTGCATCTGCATTTACATTAGTTTTCCCTGCCTTGTATACTACTTCATAATCATATTCGGCCAATTTCAATCTCCATCTTAATATCCGCATATTTGCATCTTGAGCGTTTTTAAACCACATTAGTGGTTTATGATCTGTAACTAGGGTGAATTTTCTTCCGTACAAGTATGGTCGGAAATGCTTAACGCAATATACTATTGCAAGTGCTTCTTTTTCGTAGGTATCGTACTTTAATTCATTGTCCGTCAGAGTTCGTGAGGCATAGGCTATTGGCCTGTCTTTATTTACTTGTCCTTGTGATAGGATTCCTCCTACAGCTATGTCAGAAGCGTCAGTGGTTAAAATAAATGGTTTAGAGAAATCCGGGTATTGTAATACTGGTTCTTCGCACAATTTTTGTTTTAAAGTTTCAAATGACTCCTCTTGAGTGGCCGTCCACTCAAGTCGTACATCATTCTTTAATAATAATGTTAATGGTTTCGCTAATTTAGAAAAGTTCGGTATAAATCTTCTATAATATCCGGCAAGTCCCAAAAATTGTTTAATATTTCTTGGTGTTTTCGGTCTTGGAAAGTGTTGTACTGCTTCTAATTTTTTCGGATCTGGTTTTACTCCATCTCTGCCGATTACATGTCCCAGATATGTTACTTCAGATTTCAGAAACTCACATTTATCAGGTTGTAATTTCAGGTTAGCCTCACGAAGACGTTCAATTAATGCATTGTATTTCCTTTCATGTTCTTCCAATGAAGATGCGTAAATGACGATATCATCCATATAAACAAATAATTCTTCACCTTGTAATCCGGTCAACACTAAATCCATTAGGCGTTGAAAGGTCGCTGGAGCGTTTTTAAGACCGAAAGGCATTCGCTCGAATTCATAATGTCCAAAAGGCGTTGTAAATGCGGTTTTATGACTATCTACAGAATCCATTTTTATTTGGTGAAAACCGGATGCTAAGTCGCATACTGAAAAATAACGAGCTCCTCCTAATTGATCCAATATATCGACGATATTCGGAAGAGGATATGCATCTCCTATAGTTTTTTCATTTAAAGCGCGAAAGTCTAAGACCATTCTCCACCTTTTATTACCCTTTGAATCTTCCTTTTTTGGCACAATCCATATAGGCGTATTGTAAGGTGATTGTGAGTGTTTCACAATGCCTCCTTCTAGTAATTCTTCTACTTGTCTATTTATTTCTTCTTTGTGTATTTGTGGGAAACGATACTGTCGGGTATTTATTGGATGGTCGTCTGTGGTCGGAATTTGATGTAGTAATACGTTCGTCGCAGTCAATTTTTCTCCGGGAATGTGAAATCGATCTTGACTATTCGTTATTAATTTTATTACGTTGTCTCTCTCTGTTTCCATTTAGGTGTTCTAATCGTAGAGATTCTATTATTTTAACGAGTCGATCCTTCATTTTTATTTCAGTGACCACCAAACACTTGGAATTTGCAGTATTAATTTGTTGATTTTCGTCATGTTTTGATTTACGTTTTCGCATAAATTTATCTATGATCTCTTGAGATTTGTTTAACAAAGACGTGGAAATTCTCGAAGACGGTCTGTATTCTTTGAGACCTTTAATTTTTTATTTTTTATTTTTCCGAGTCATCGTTTGAACTTTATTGAGGAGATTTTTTAGAGAAATTTCAAATTCATTATCATTATTTTTTGAAAATAATTCGAATTCCGGAAATTCGATATCAAAGGGGGATAAGGAATCGCTCCCCTTTTTAAAACAAGAAGGTGTCGAATTGTGTAATGAGGTTTGGTAACTTCCCTCCTCACAATTGACGGATCTAGGATTTTCTGTCGAGGTTTGGAAATTTCCCTCCGAAATCCTAGAGTTAATTTCCCCTGGAGAGGTCTGGTAATTTGCCTCTTCTAGGATTTTTAAATTTATTTTCCTGATTTTTTCTTCATGGTTATTTTTATTTTTAGTTTCTTTCTTGTTTTCCCTTTTGTTTAATATCTCTTCTTTATTTTCATTCAATATTCCATCAATAGTAGGATTATGTTGATGGTTTTCATGTTTAAAGTCCGCTCCATTTTTGCAACTTGCAGTTTCCTCTTCTTTCTTCCTTTTTATTTTTATTTTATTTTTATTCTTATTCTTGATTTCATTTTCTTCTTGATTTATTATTTCTTTATTAGTTTTGTTTTGAGATTCCTTGATGCTAACTTCATTTATATTTTTATTTTTATCTTCGATTTCCATCTCACCCTTGTAATTGAGCTCTTCAATCTTTTTGTTAAATTCCTTATGTTTAATTTCTTCCTCCATACGGACTGATTTTTCTAAGTCGTTTCTATTTTCCAGTGTAGATTCATAGTCGTCAAGCACTTCATTCAACGGTTTTAAGCGCAAGTTCGGAACTTGTACTTCCGTTTCTTCGTCTAGGGTACTTATGATGTTTAAATACGCTTTTCCGGATGTATTTTCGACAATGGTGTCCCCTAGATAAATTCCGTGAGTTAATTTTAATCTGGGTATATATCCTACTTTTATTTCTGGATTTTTTATCCTCACATAAAATAATGACTCAGATCGTGGAGCCACTACGATCATCTCCGGCGTAAAGAAAGGTATGTTAATTCCGGATGCAACCAGGCATTCTTCCGCATAATCTATTTTCGAAAAAGTTTGTTTAAAAAATTCGTTGCCTAATATTCCAGATTGCGGAATTGGGAAATCGTTAGATACAATATGAAAGATGACTGGTATTTCAAAAAGAGTTAATACGATTTCACCGAGGGTGTAAACAGGATAATCATTTATACCATTTAATTTTAATATATTTTTGTAATTAATATTAAGTCCCTCAGGCGCGAAATTTTCTTTGATAACATTAGGTCCAGATCCTGTATCTAACATAAGAGTTATGGAAGTCGGCATATCTTTAACGTTAACCCGGACAGTAGGCACTAGGCTTTGCTTGTTGAGATTTACTGTCACAGGCTGTACATTTATGTTATTACTTCCTATTTGACCACTTGAGATTGTGAAGGGTGTGAGGTCTGCCCGGCCCCCTGCTGCACACCCGACGTCGAGGGGCCCTTGTAGTTTCCCTGACTATTTTCCTTGCGACGGTTGTTACTCGCGATACGTAATTGACAATCATCGAGTAGATGACCTCGGTCTTTGCAATATCGACAGAATAAATCGTTCTTAGGCGCCGCTTGTTGATTAATTTTAGAACGACATTCTTTAGAGGTGTGTCCGAATTTGTCGCAAGTTTGGCAAGTAATTCTCGGTTTATTTTCGAGGTTTCTCTCTTCATTTTGTTTTTTCCAGCAATTATTGGCGGAATGCCCTGGCTTATCGCACCACTGGCAAATTACAGAGACTTTATTGGGTTGAATATTAGTATTTTGTCGACAGGTTTTTGCATTATGTCCTGGTTTTGAACATAATTGACAGGTGACAGCTTTTTCCTGTATTACGTTTATCGTTTGTCGAGCTTGAGGATCGCGAAACCGACATTTGTCAGCACTATGCCCTCGTTTCTTACAAATCTGACATATTAATATTTCCATGCCTAGATCAGATTTATGGTGATTTTGTAGTGAAAATTGAGAGAGTTTTCGACAATTGTTTGCTACATGCCCCTCTTTGAGGCAAATTTGGCACGTTTCACGCAATCGATTAGTAGGTAATATTTTTGTTCTGTTTGAGTCATTGCTCTGTCCCTGTCGTAAATCTGTCATTACCCGCAGTTCTCTTTCTATCTTTAAGGCATCGGCGACCGTTTCTTGTACATCTAAATCCCTCGCTATTCTTTGTTCGATTTCGGGCTTAAGCCCCCTTATAAAGCATTTACTCATATCTTTTTCTAGCGATGTCTTAGTAGCTTGGTCTGGCAATGTATTTCCGGGTCCTCTATACGCTTCTAATATCTGTTTTCCTAAGATCTTGACGCGGTTAGCGTAAGTAACTACATCCTCGTCATTTTTCTGATAAACACATCCTAGTTCTCCTTGGAGTTGATAGACGGTTTTTACCGGCCCATAAATTCGTTTTAAATAAGCAGTTAGTTGCGATACTTTATCAAAATCTTGGTCTTGAATCGTTCTGCGTGCTTCACCTACTATTCGTGTTCTTAAAATTTTAGTAAACTGCGGTTCGGCTTCCTTAGGAAGCATTGATCTTGCTTCTTCGCAGCCTTCAATAAAATAGTTAAGCGGAATGTTGCTGCCATCGAAGAAGGGGACAGCGTCAACCGCATATTTCAGTGTGGCGAAAGGATTTTGTTGCGCCATGATTTTAGGGTTTTCAGGATAATTTTCAAAGTTATTACTATCAACTATTTTACTTATACTAGCGTTTGCGGCGGTAGATTCGGAATCGTTGGAAGACGGCTCAGGCGAATCGGCAATTAAGGTATTTTCAGTTAAATTGGAAGAATTTTCCTCAATAAATTGGACTTGTTTAGATGTCGCTTTAGGGGTAGATGTGTGTAAAGGAGTAGAAATAGCTCGAGTGTTTTTTGGTTTACTATATCGCTCTATTGCAGTTTTATAAAGATCCTCTATTTCGTCTTTATTGACTTTACTTCGAGTCCCGTCACTCATTCCGGTTTCCAAGATCGCACATTTCAATCCCGGACGAGCCCCCAAAAATTAGTCAGTATGTTACGTCCAGACCCTTAAAAGGTCGGGCCGTCTGGAAAGACGCAACCTACTTACCCGGTGACACACTTTTCGGGCGTGTGTATAGATCGGGTCGAGCGCACTGTCAGGGGCCTGGCACAGGTCAGTGACCAGAATGGTCCCTTTAACTCTGTGAGTGTCCCAGGCCGTTACGCTCGTCGGTCCCTTTTCGGTAAGAGAATCGAATCTCTTTTACTCGGGACGGGACCCTGTGCGATTTCGGACTTCAAGGAATGAGAACGGGTAGCAAAATTAAATGAAGATTT
The DNA here is from genome assembly GCF_025532165.1 of Camponotus vicinus. Classification (NCBI taxonomy): domain Eukaryota; kingdom Metazoa; phylum Arthropoda; class Insecta; order Hymenoptera; family Formicidae; genus Camponotus; species Camponotus vicinus. The sequence goes on along the minus strand of NW_028141978.1, from coordinate 19,556,953 downwards.
TATTATAAATTATCATTTATTCAATAATTAGTCGTTTGAGCGATATGAAATGTTTACATAAAGATCTTTTCTAAAATACAAAATATAATTGAAAATTTTATATGTGTGTTGTTTGTATGTGTGAGGGAATTTCCGCGGGTGTTACATTGGTTCGGAGGACGTCAGCCAGGAATAAAAGTGGTAAATCTAATCTTAAGTATTACCCCTGGCTGGAGATTATTACAATCTTGTTACTTTTAATTTAAAATTTGCTATCTAAACAGGTATATTATAGATGGGGAAGGAAAAAAAAGGGGGGGGGGAGCACAAAAAGTCAAGGATTTTCAAATTGGATAGTGGACGGAGGGAATTTCTTCCACAGGGCTTGTATAGGAACTCCTAATGGAAGGTGGAAGCCAGGGAGATGCCAAGCAATTATAGCATCGGGAGGGGCAGTGGTAAGGTAGTGAAGGAGCTCCTCGTGATAAACAGGACCGGGGCCCACACGGAAAGTTCCTTCGGGAATGGGGAAGTCGATGAGGGGAAACTGTGATAGGAAATAACTTAGAGGGTGAGGAGGGAGAGGTTCGGGAGTTTCAGGGGTGTCGGGATGTTCCGACAGGGAATCGGGAGGGAAGTCGAAATCGGGGGAATCTTGTTCAAGGTCGGGAAGATCTCTCGCGAAATCCTCCAGAGCCTCGCTGAACTCTGAAAACTCCGAGGAGGTGGAAGGAGAAGGAGGGTCTGAGTCGAGGGTGATGACAGGTATGGGAGGGGTACGCTCCCGGACAGGAGGTGAGGGGGAACGAGGGGGTTCGGGAGAAGACAAAGGAGAGGGTTCGAATACAAGGGTTGATGAAGTAGCTGGGGAAGGAGAAAATTCTAGTGGGGTCGGGGTAGGAGATCTGGGGGGTGAACCAGACGACCGCGCGGGGCCTGGAACAGGTGTACCGGGGGAGGTCGAGGAATGCCCTGGGGATGAGATTGGAGAATTCGGAATACGGGGTGAGGAAGAGGGGTTAGGTGTGTGTGTGTTGGAGTCGAGTTTATTACTGTCTATACTAGTGGTCGAACGATTTACTGGACCGCCGATAGCCTGAGCCAGCCCTTCTCTTAACCGTTTGTTCCGGCGATTCCGCCAACGCCTATTGTTTGACCGCGAATTATGAGGCGACACTAGTAAAATTTAAGATACGCGATTTAAATACGGTAATTATTGATGAAGATAGATGATCGATCAGGTATATTAGGTCTCTATCAAGAAACGATCTTCAAGGTTTATTTATCGTTCAATCCTTTCATTTGAAATATATCCGATCACAATTTGAAGAAGTAATTATATATATATATATATATATATATATATATTTATATCGAGAAGAAAATTAAAGGGAACTAATGGGATAGATTGCTGTAAAGAATCTTTGGAGAGTGGGGAAGTATTCGTGAATTCCAATTCTGAAATCTGCAACGAATAGATAGGAGGAATATTCGTGAATTCCAATTCTGAAATCCGCAACGAATAGATAGGAAGAATATTCGTGAATTCCAATTCTGAAATCCGCAACGAATAGATAGGAGGAATATTCGTGAATTCCAATTCTGAAATCCGCAACGAATAGATAGGAGGAATATTCGTGAATTCCAATTCTGAAATCCGCAACGAATAGATAGGAGGAATATTCGTGAATTCCAATTCTGAAATCCGCAACGAATAGATAGGAGGAATATTCGTGAATTCCAATTCTGAAATCCGCAACGAATAGATAGGAGGAATATTCGTGAATTCCAATTCTGAAATCCGCAACGAATAGATAAGAGTTATATGGAAAGGGAATTGAATTGTTAAGGATAAATTACTATTGATGGTTATTATGAAATTCTAACTGATAGAGAGTATTATTGATTAAATTTTTATTATTTTAAGGATCTATAGTTCAAACTCTTTAATTACTTAAAGATCGTTTTTGATATCGCCAGTCGAATGGGAAAGAGAAATAGGAACTGAGAGAGAAATTTAAACTTACTACTTATTGTGAACGTTGCAAGGTGTTGAAAAAGAAATTTAATCCGACCGGAGCTGAAAGCGCAGGTGGGTGGCTGTTGGTTGAAGATGAGTAGAATGCTCAGTTGATCCAAAGTTCACCTCACTCACTTCACTTACTTATTGACAATGATTGAATTTAAACAGATACTCTGTGCTGCACGAAAGAGGTGTCGTAATTTCTTTAAAATGAACTGTGTTCTATGAACTGTGAACTGAAGTGTGTCCGCGTCTTCGGCTCGCAAGTTTTAAGGATTTTACTCCTCCTCCCTTCTGGATGGTGGGGAATCTTTTTAGGCGAATCAAATGATTTCTATTACTCCCTTCCTAAGGTCAAGGAGCTTGATTTTTTAAAAGGAGAGGGGTCTCTTGAGATTTTAATTGGTTAAGCCCTTTGGCTCGAGACTTAGCTCCATCCAGTAGAGAGTGGGAGTGAGCTGATTATCTTATCGCTTGATGATTTGGCGATTCGGAGAACGCTTGAGGGTGGCCTGTCGAACGAGCGCACGTGCACTATCAATTTCGAAAGGTTTTGTCTTACGTTTATTATTTGTCACTCTTCCGAGGACCAGATCTTTATTTTGAAAATTCTTTGGATAGAGAGGCTTGGAACATAAAGCCGTACCCATAGATACGGGACAGTTAGAATTTCTCATAACAACTTTTCATCATATAACTCGTAAATTTATTTAGAGTTTCGTTGACGCTATCTCGACTGGCCATTCTCAGTATTAGATTTGTTAAAGTTTAATGACGATACCCGCGGGTGAGGTTGCGTTCTTCTAAGTGCTATCTTTATTTCTAAGAAGAATCGCTTTGCATTCCGAATGCAAGTCGATCCTTGATTTCCTTCTTCCACGAAATCGTTTCGAGGAAAGAAAAGAATCGTGGAGTCCACTGGACGTAACACTGACATAATAGAAATGAACAATAAGATTTTAGAATTGACTTCGTATATTCCTAAGATTTTTAATCGAAGACCACGAACATTCAAATATTTTGCAAAATTTAAAGGTACAGAGTTCAGACGTTTACTGTTTTATGATGGATTGATTATATTTAAACACTTAGACAAGAATTTGTGGAAAAGCTATATTCTCCTACAATCATCAATTTATATGTTGGCGAGACCTGATTTAGTAAAAGATATGATACCTGTAGCTGATGTGATAATCCGCCAATTTATAAAACATGCCATTAAAGTTTTTGGAAAACAATTTGTAGTTTATAATGTGCATAGCTTGTGCCATTTGCCAGAGGAGTGTCGTTTGCATGGTGCTATTGATTCTTTTAGTGCATTTAAATATGAGAATTTTTTTATGACACTAAAGGATTGTTTGCGTTCAACTTATAAACCTCTTCAGCAACTGGCTAATAGAGATTTTGAGACAAAAGGTCGTCTAACATCAAAAATATTGCAGTCAAATGATCGAATAGTAAAGTTAAAAGGCTTGTGCGAAAATATAAGAGATAATATAGAAGGTGACGTGTATTCTTCCATTGAAATTGATGGAATTCTTTTAAATACTAATCTAGCTGATTGATGTTTTCTTACCAAAAACAACACAGTAGTAGTGTTATTAAATGTCATTCATACACCTGAAAGCAAGATAATATTAAACGGTCAAAAATTTCTGATTATGACTGACTATTACACTTATCCGTGTGATTCCTCAGTTAGGCATCTGGAAAGTGAGCTCATTAGATCCTCAAGTTCATGGTTGGAATATTTCACAGTTTGCTACAAAATGTGTTTTATTACCTTTGCAAAATGAAGAATTTCTTACAATTCCTCTTATACATAAATGACTCTATAAATAAATAATATAGTAAAGTAATATAGTGTAAATATGTTAAATATTCATATATAATCATTCGTATTGTTTAAATTTACTTTGTTTCTAGCTTGCATTATTTAATAATTTATTTATCATTCTATTTTGTGGTTATTCAAAATTGTATCTATTTTTAGTATGCAGTTGTTACTTTTCTTCCAAATAATGAGGATACTGAGCCAACAAGTGATGTTATACCCACTTGTTGGCTACTTGCTAAAGATACAAAGGCTTACTGGCCCAATTTTCCTAAACGTGGGACTACAGATAAACGATCAAAATTAATATTAAGTTTGGCTGAACCAGATAAAAGCTGGCCTACATATGATGTAAAATTTTGTCACAGCTATGGTAAATACATTCACACATTCATTTATCTATTTTTTGTTAAGACTTGTAATTATTATCTTTTATAATGTAAAACCTTTCTGTTTATTTTAGATACATATAACAAGGCACGAAAGGCAGCTAATATTCAAAATGAAGAAGATCGAACAGTAGGAACAGAAATTAGTGATACAGATCAGCGCAGGAAAATAAGGAGAAATCCAAAATATTTTACAGAATCATCCGAAAATGAACGTGATGTTCATAATGTTAAGAGGAGCAATACAGTGAACCAACTGTCTAGTGACAATGAAGATGAAGAAGAAGATCTTAAAGCAAAAGTTGCAGCATTATTATTAAAAAAAAAATAACAGAAAACAGAAAGTTTCTCAAAATAAGGAAGTTTCTATGGTTACATCTAAGAATTTAACGCAAACAATTGATTCAAAAAAGGACCGTTTTGTTTTAAATAATACCAAGAAAAGTCATTCACGTTCTAAAGAAACATACCAGCTAGAAGATGCTTCTTCACATACAACATCAGAAGCAATAACTTCAACGTCATCTTGCAGTACTTCGTCCTCGCCTTTTCACCGACAATATGACGATGAAGATAAAGTGAAAGAACAACTTTTGTCAGGTAAATAATTTATGCCTTAAATCTGTCAGTACAAGAAAGTATTGACTGCTATTGTATTAATCTATTCTTTATGTATGTTTGTAGAAAATCATTCTCAGCAGTCAGAACCTGTTTTATTCAGTCCAGAAAAACGTAAGTTTTGTTTTTAAAGAAAATATTTGGGAAAGAAGTTACTGGTAAAATTATCGCAACTTTTTTTTGTACATTGAGTTGTTAATATTTTTACTTATTATATTATTGTTATATATATATATATTGCAAATTACTTTGTTCTGCATAAATAGAAATTGTACAAGAAGATAGTAGACAAAAGATTAATATTGCAAGATAATGAAAATCAGACTAGCTCGCAGAAATTAAATCAGCCTACTTACTTAAGTAATGAACAGAGAAAAAGAATTACTTCCGTCGAAGATCAGCCTACAGGTACATACTATAATTTTACAGCTATTTATTTCTTACCTCTATTGAAAACTTCAGATGAAAAATATAAGTTTGACATAAATAAATTCTTACTTTATTTTACAAAAGGAATCATTCCTTATAAATTGTAAATAAATTTTTTATAATTTAATTAGTAATTATATATTGATATTTCTATGCAAGTAATTTTATTTTCGAGATTCTAATTTATATTTATACTTTGTGATTATAGGTATACAAAGTGGGACGCAATTCAAAGAAAATAGATCTTACGATGCAAACTGTAATAATTTACTTAAAAAATCGGTTTCTTCCAGTAATCATCCATCAAGTAAGCATATATGAGATTATTTAAAATTTTATTAACTAATAATACTTTATATTAATAATTTCTGCTTGTATTAATTAGGTGATAACACTACTGCTGCTGCCATAAATCAAATTAAGACAGAGTTGCTTCAAGAAATAAGTAACAAACTCGACTTTGTAATGATGAACACAACAAAAATTCTTACTTATTTATCACCAGAAGAAAGTCTTCTTTTAAGACCAGATAACTTTCCAGCGCTTCCTCTAAACACAATTGACGAATATAACAAATTTTAAGAGTTTTTAAATAATGGTACAAGTTTCTCAACAGTGGTATGTTTAAAGTAAATAAGATTTATTTATATGATTTTGTTCTTTGTACTCATTGTCAAATAAATGTAATTTAGGTACAATACTTTGCGAGTCGCACGCTCAGTCAAGGTAATGACTGGCAAAGTGCTGTATATTTGATATCAAAATTACTAATAAGTAATAAATTGGCAAGAGCAATAAGCTGGGGAGGTACTAACGACACTAAGATCGCATTAGCAAATAGTAAAATTATGGAGGCTGTTTACTGTAAGTATACTTTTGTAGAAATTATAGTTTTTTTATTAAAATAATAGATAAGAAATAAATAATAAATGAAAATTGCAGGCGCTGTTCTGAAAAACCATCCAAAAAGTGACCTAAAAACAGTAAAGTCAAAAATACAAAGATGGCTTGACACAGGAAATCAAAGAAAACTTTAATTACTTTAAAACATTTTTTTAGTCATGGAAAAATTAGTTGCTTTTGTGATATTTAGTATTAATGAGATTTTTATTTTTATAATATGAAACCACGACTGAAAATTTTTAATCACAATGTGCATTAATAGAACGTACACTTAATTTTTGTTCATGATTTGAATATCTAATTATTTTATTTTTTGATCAGGTATTTAATACCTGAAGTTATTTCGTTAAAAAAAGGTAAAAAAAGGTGCTAAGTCCGCGTAAAAAACAGTATATGTATTTGCAAAATAGTGTATTATTAACTGTAAAAAACTATTGTAAAAAACCTGTCTCCAAAATAGTGTTATTTTAAAACTGTAAAAAACTACTGTAAAAAACCTATCTTCAAAATAGGATTATTTTAATCTACAAAATAGTTATTTTAATCTGCACAAAATAGTGTTATTTTAAATCGTAAAAAATTGTTCTACAAATTATTTTAATTTTGTGTAAAATTGTATATCCTACAAAAATAATGATATCAAAAAAATTGCGCTAAGTGAAAATAAAAACTTATAAAAATATTTTAACCAAAAAAAGTTATACAAAATAGTTGTTTTAATTTTCTACATTATATCCTAGAAAAATGATGATATCCAAAAATTACGCTAATTGAAAATAAAAACTTAAAATATTTAACTAAAAAAAATTGTACAAAATAATTGTTTTAATTTCCTACAAATAATATTAAAAAGTTGCGCCAACTGAATAAAAATTTTCACTATAAAATATACATTTCTTTTTTATTTCCAATATTAAAAGAAAAATGATATTAAATGAATTGTAATATATCTATTATAAAAAATCGTTGAAAATATGAACAATCATATACATTGCAATAATCATATGCATATATCCTGAAAAGTTTAATTAAAAAAAAAAAAAAAGAAAATGATAATACAAAATACAAAATTAAAAATTATTTAAAAAATTAAAAATTAGAAATTAATAAAAAAAAATAAAAATTTATTTAAAAATTAAAAATTAATACATATAAAAAAATTTTAGTTAAAAAACTTAGCGCTGCTACGTTGAATAATGTGCTAATGAAATTAGCAGCGCTAAGTTTTTTAACTAAAATTTTTTTATATGTATTAATTTTTAATTTTTAAATAAATTTTTATTTTTTTTTATTAATTTCTAATTTTTAATTTTTTAAATAATTTTTAATTTTGTATTTTGTATTATCATTTTCTTTTTTTTTTTTTTTTAATTAAACTTTTCAGGATATATGCATATGATTATTGCAATGTATATGATTGTTCATATTTTCAACGATTTTTTATAATAGATATATTACAATTCATTTAATATCATTTTTCTTTTAATATTGGAAATAAAAAAGAAATGTATATTTTATAGTGAAAATTTTTATTCAGTTGGCGCAACTTTTTAATATTATTTGTAGGAAATTAAAACAATTATTTTGTACAATTTTTTTTAGTTAAAATATTTTAAGTTTTTATTTTCAATTAGCGTAATTTTTGGATATCATCATTTTTCTAGGATATAATGTAGAAAATTAAAACAACTATTTTGTATAACTTTTTTTGGTTAAAATATTTTTATAAGTTATTTTCACTTAGCGCAATTTTTTTGATATCATTATTTTTGTAGGATATACAATTTTACACAAAATTAAAATAATTTGTAGAACAATTTTTTACGATTTAAAATAACACTATTTTGTGCAGATTAAAATAACTATTTTGTAGATTAAAATAATCCTATTTTGAAGATAGGTTTTTTACAGTAGTTTTTTACAGTTTTAAAATAACACTATTTTGGAGACAGGTTTTTTACAATAGTTTTTTACAGTTAATAATACACTATTTTGCAAATACATATACTGTTTTTTACGCGGACTTAGCACCTTTTTTTACCTTTTTTTTAAAAGGGTAATTTTTTTAGGGATATCACTCTTTTTTGTACTATATGTTAAACATCTTTAAATAAATGAGCAAAGAACTCGCCACCACCCCCGTCATATTTCATTAAAATTCGACGGTCCTCTTTGCTTACTATATAGATATTCAAATCCTTCAAACTTCTTTGCTATTCTTATTGCAAAAATAACGGATAATTACAAATCAATATGTCATTAGAAATCTACATTTATTATTCACAATTAATACTTATAAATCCATTAATGAATAATCGTTGCTTTGCTTATCTAATTCATCATTGAATATATAAATGGAACGGAGAAAAAGTGAGTTATTTAATTCTATTTTTAATAGTAAGGAAAATAAAGACAAATTATCAAGAGACACGGTAGTGTTGGCAACTTACCTAAATATTTTTTCACAGTTCATCAAATAATGCAGAATATGAAGCAGTCTTCACGAAATTATTGTTGATACATTACAACATTCTTTTATATGGGACTGATCGAAAGGGTTTTCTATCATTTTTATACAAATATTTTATAACTTATATTATACATTTACAGTTCCAGAAACGAAAAAGAACCAGCAACAATTAATGATAATGAAACTCACAAAAGGTAAGCAATGATTATTAATAATATCTATAAAGATATTTTATAATATAATTTATTATTTTATATATTTTATTTCAATCTTTTATTATAATCTTCTATTATATATGTTTCACGCATGATACTGTTTAACTTTTATTTAAATGTCTTATTATAATTCATATATGTATTATACATACAAATACATATAATTACTCATCGCAATAACTAATGATTGTTATAATACATATATATTACTATATGTTGCATGCGCAATACAAATGCATTATAATAAAAAATTAAAATAGACCATTAAAATTAAAACTAACCATTAGTTGTTGCGATACGTAACTATATGTACTTCTGCGTATAACACATATATATGTATTACAATAAAAGATTAAAATAAAGGTTAACCAAGTATTGTGTGTGCAACTCATATGCATTACAATAAGGATTAAAATAATAAAATATATAAAATAATAAAATATTATAAAATTTTTTATAGAAATGATAGATAACAATCTATTATTTCATTATAAAAATGTTTTATAATCTATTTTAATATTTTATTATCTTAATCTTTTATTATAATGCATATGTATTGCATACCCAATACTTGGTTAACTTTTATTTTAACACTTTATTGTAATACATATTGTAATACATATATATAATAAAAATATAGAAATATATAATAAAAATAGATGACAAAGAATTAATTTTTATTTTAATCTTTTATTGTAATACATAATATAAAAATATTTTATATTGTACAATATATTTTATACATTTCTATTTTCAGATCTAACGAAAAGGAAAATGAAGAAAATCCTAAAAAGTAAGTGTAACACATTATATTATTAATACATATGCGTAAGAAATGATAGATAACAAGGGAATAAAAATTTATTTTACTATTTTTATTGTAATTCACTTATTGTAATTACTTATTTTTTATTGTAATTCATATTTGTGTTGCACACACAATACATATATGCATTACAATAAAAGATTAAAATGAAGATTAATCATTTATTATCTATCATTTCTACTATCATTTCTAAACATATTTTATAATATGTATTTTATATGTTTCCATTCTTTCAGAATCTACAATATGGAAGAAATGGAGCCAGAAATTGAATTGTCGTCCTTTTTACGTGTTGAGGCTGAAGCGGCTTTAAAAGAAAATATAATACTTAAAAAAAAATTACAAAAATTAATGGAAACACAAAAATTAATGGAAACACAAAAAGAATCGCCTCCACCAACGATGGCATCACTACCACCGCCACTGCCGCCGTCAACGTCGTCACCGCTGCCATCGCCGTCAGCGTCGTCACCGCTGCCACCGCCGCCGTCGTCACCGATAACGACAGCGGGGCAAGTAAGAGGTAAATAATTTTGAATTATATAATTGGCACGTTAATTATAAAGGAATCAGCTAAATGAATCAACTATGTTAAAAGTTAATAAATCTATTACATTTTCAGATTTATGAATTTAACATTGCCCAAAGTATTTTTAGCCTTCTATAGAATTAAAATTTGTATTTTCATGAATTTTTGTGTCGTATAAATTATATTTTACAAAAAAAATTTTTAATTCACAAATAATTATTTTTATATTTTAAAAGGCTAAAAGTATTTTGCGTAATGTTAAATTCATGAATCTAAATGTACATATATTAAAATTAGATTTATTAACTTTCAATATAGTTAATCCGTGCAGTTCTTCTTTAAATATTATATTCAAATAAAATAACATTAAAATATTTCTTTTATTGTAGAACAACCGCGTGCACGATGGGCTAGAGCGGGACGGTCGAGAGGACGAGGCCGAGGCCGAAGTTCCAATCCAAGAACCTCAGCCCGTTATAGAAATAATATTTTTAATTTTTATTAATATTTAAATGTGTATGCGTGTGCGTGTGTGTGTGTGTGTGTGCGTGTGTGTGTGTATCATCATACATAGAATATTTTTTATAAATGTGTCTTTTTGTTTTTTCTTTCTATGCTTTGCACAAACTACTTTTTATTTTTCATTTCCTTTTGCAAAGCATAAGCTATTTTTAATTTTGAAAATTTAAATATTCTACGTTATGATGATATAAAAATATGTTTGTATATGTGTACATGCGTGTGCGTGTGTGTATGTAATATCATCATAGCATAGAGTATTTATTTTTTCTTTCTATGCTTTTGCATAAACTACTTTTCATTTTTTTCATTTTTAATTTTCTTTCGCAAAGCATAAGTTATTTTTAATTTTGAAATTTTGAATTTCAATACTCTATGTTATGATGATATAAAAATATGTGTGTGTGTGTGTGTGTGTACATCATCATAACATAGAATATTTTTTTTTTTAAATGTGTTTTTTCGTTTTTTCTTTCTATGCTTTGCATAAACTACTTTTTATTTTTAATTTTCTTTTGCAAAGCATAAGCTACTTTTAATTTTGAAATTTAAAAATTCTATGTTATGATGATTTCTTTTAAAATCGCTTCAGCCTCAACATGTAACGATGACGATAATTCAATTACTGACTCCATTACTTCTTCCATGATTAGTTTGTGCGTGTGCGTCTGTGCGTGTGTATCATCATAACATAGAATATTTTTTATAAATGTGTCTTTTTGTTTTTTCTTTCTATGCTTTGCATAAACTACTTTTTATTTTTCATTTCCTTTTGCAAAGCATAAGCTATTTTTAATTTTGAAAATTTAAATATTCTACGTTATGATGATATAAAAATATGTTTGTATATGTGTACATGCGTGTGCGTGTGTGTATGTAATATCATCATAGCATAGAGTATTTATTTTTTCTTTCTATGCTTTTGCATAAACTACTTTTCATTTTTAATTTTCTTTCGCAAAGCATAAATTATTTTTAATTTTGAAATTTTGAATTTCAATATTCTATGTTATGATGATTTTTTCTTTCTATGCTTTTGCATAAACTACTTTTCATTTTTAATTTTCTTTCGCAAAGCATAAATTATTTTTAATTTTGAAATTTTGAATTTCAATATTCTATGTTATAATGATTATATCAATTGCAATAAAATGAGCATTATATTTTTTCAATGCCATTGCTAGAGCTGTGATGACTATACCAGAACCACTACCTATTTCTAAACAAATCACAGGTTTCATCACATGCAGAATGTCTAAATCTTCTTCCAAAGTATCTATTAAAAGATACGAATCCTCAGAAGGATCATAAACTGTCTTGAGTTCTTCATCTGATAAATTAACTACTGGAGTTTCCATAATTTATGGTGAAAATTGTAAGAAATTTCTTTTATAAAACTTGCAAAGTAATTAATGTTAAGTAATAACAATCCGCTGCTTCAGCTCTATTTGACATATCCTATAACAAAGAGAATAGTTATGCATAAAAAATAATACTCTTCGCAACTTTTGTACGCAACTTGTAGTACATGATAGAAGCACAATTTTTTATAACATTCCAATAATTATATATGAAAATTGAAAATGATTTTCAAAATGCTCAAGAATTCTTGTAAAATAGGTAACAATAAGATATATATGTTGCTTGTGTAAGTAAATCGCAATTTTTTATCGTTACAATTCGATGAATAAACATATATTTTGCAATAAATAGTACGTACTGTGAAAGAAATATAAGAATAATAAATATACGTAAATTTGCAAGAAGAAACGCGAAAAATAAATGTTACTATTATTGCATGCGCGCTGAACAGAAAACTTGACGTCACCTTGTGGCGCGAATTCTCTCGTCCAGTTGATCCACCGTAGGTTTCAAGAGACTCATAAGACCTTCCGTTAATGCATCCCGCGTCGGATTTTCGCAAAAGTCATCTATCTTGTCGTCGATAGATGTATTGTCACTTGCTGTGTCCACGTCCATGTTATAGCCACAGTATATACAGTAGCGCAACTCCCTGTCGGCACCTTTGAAGTTTGTGTAGCATAAAATGAAATGCGCATGCGCGAAGTCAGCGAGTATACTAGTACTGCCATCTGTACTTTCCTCTCATTCTCTCCTTTGGTTTTCGTTCTCTTTCTAACACATTATAATATGTAATATAAATTAAATTCAATAAAACTTGAATATATGTACATAAAGAAATTGTAAAAAATATAATACAAAATATATAATGCAAATATATATAAAAAATAGTATATATGACATGATGTGAATATTAATTAACCATTTTATATGTCATATATAACTGATAGCAGAAAAGATATATACTCATAATACTCACATATAATTTATAATATATTTACATATTAATACTTATATATATAATTTTTAATATATTTATATATTAATTGTACATACGTATATTTTATATATATATTCAAAAACTTAAAATTAAAAAAAAAACATTTAGATTGAGACTACAATCACTTAAATTTTATTATATAAAATATATATATTTATGAGCAAAATGAATAAAAAAACAAGAAATATATATTTGTTAATAATATATATTTATTTATAAACAGTTGTATTTCGTTAAAAATATTTATTTCACAAACAGACATAATCTTGAAACTAAACCTTTTCTCTCTCAAATCATCTGACCATACCTCAGCTACTCGGTCCACCTCAGCATGAATCAGAAAGAGAGAATGAGAGAGTAGAAGAAGAGAAACAAGAAAGTGTTTTACATTCAATTAAAATACAAATGTGTGAAATACGTTATAACATATATGTCATATAAACGTTTGATGTTTACATCATATAAACATCAAACGTTTATATGACATATATGTTATAACGTATTTCACATTTGTATTTTAATTGAATGTAAAACACTTTCTTGTTTCTATTCTTCTACTCTCTCATTTTCTCTTTCTGATTCATGCTGAGGTGGATCGAGTAGCTGAGGTATGGTCAGATGATTGATTTGAGAGAGAAAAGGTTTAATTTCAAGATTATTTCTGTTTGTGAAATAAATATTTTTAACGAAATACAACTGTTTATAAATAAATATATATTATTAACAAATATATATTTCTTGTTTTTTTATTCATTTTACTCATAAATATATATATTTTATATAATAAAATTTAAGTGATTGTAGTCTTAATCTAAATGTTTTTTTTTTAATTTTAAGTTTTTGAATATATATATAAAATATACGTATGTACAATTAATATATAAATATATTAAAAATTATATATATAAGTATTAATATGTAAATATATTATAAATTATATGTGAGTATTATGAGTATATATCTTTTCTGCTATCAGTTATATATGACATATAAAATGGTTAATTAATATTCACATCATGTCATATGTACTATTTTTTATATATATTTGCATTATATATTTTGTATTATATTTTTCACAATTTCTTTATGTACATATATTCAAGTTTTATTGAATTTAATTTATATTACATATTATAATGTGTTAGAAAGAGAACGAAAACCAAAGGAGAGAATGAGAGGAAAGTACAGATGGCAGTACTAGTATACTCGCTGACTTCGCGCATGCGCATTCCATTTTATGCTACACAAAATCGGGAGAGTTGCGCTACTGTATATACTGTGTTATAGCTGTAGTGAAGTAGACACTACCGTGTCTCTTGATATATATATATATATATATATATATATATATATATATATATAATTTGAAATAATAATATAGATACAATCTAATCTAAATATATAAATGTTATATGTATATTATTATTTTATATAATTACCTGAAGTGACACACTTAACCTTTTAGAACATATTTATAAGCATCGTTAACGCCACAGAGCGCTACTAACGCTGCGTCGCGTGAATCACTGCTAGCACATTCTTGTGGCAGACGTTGGAAACGTATTTTTGTATATTCTTTGTTACGTTAAGAGGAGTTGACGATGACTATGACGACGTTTCTTAATCGAAATTTTCACATTTCAGACTTTGCATCATGATATCTCCGTTTACAGAGCACGTAGCGCAAAAATAAAAACACTTTTATTATTTAATTTAAACCCAAGCTATCGATTAATTCTACTAAGAACTCGATCCGTTGAGCGGTTATATGAGAAATAAAAATATCGAGTTATACTCTCAATCCGACTCGCGTAATAATACACGGAGTGCATTTTTTTGCTTACGCTGGGACTTAGCAAAGACACTACCGTGTCTCTTGATATATATATATATATATATATATATATATATATTATTTTCAATATATATTTAATTACTCAAAGTTATTTCATTTTATATATCAAATTGTATTAGTACATTTCATTTTTCTAAATATCTTTAATAATTAACAAAGATTTTTTGGTTTATGTATGGATTATTAGTGCATTTTAATTTTATTCAGTATCTTCAATATTTTTTGTTTTATATACTTCAAAATTTATAATTTCTTTATCTCTCTGTTATATGGTACATGTAAATTCCATATGTAAATTCCAATAAAGAGAAATCTCTTTACACGTAATTATATTTCTTACATGTTATAATGTTTATCTTATATTACTTCAATTTACTTTTACTAATGTATAATATCTAATTAACTCTGCTTTGTAAAACAAGATCATTTTTACATCATTTTGATGTCTTAATGATGTCACGAATAGGTGCTCTCGGTGGGCCATTTTGACGTCACTGTGATGCATAAAAAATGATCAAAAAAAGATGTCATCTTGGTATTTTTATGACTAATGTGTTCTACTTGGGCAGTGACGTAATATAGAGGAAAAATCCTATCCAGTCAGTGTTCCTATATAAACATGATTTGGCACGAGTCGCTTTTTTGCAAATTTTGGAATAAATAAATATAAAAGTTTTCTATACTTTCTTTATAAAATATAAAATATAATATATATTATCATTATTTTTCTAATATTTTTAATTTCTTACTCCTGACAGGACTAGCGCACGCGATACCCTTATTATTAGTGAAATATGTCAAATGACATTTTAATACCGTCTTATTCTGTCAATAAAAATGTCATTAAAACATCATTTGATATCACTTTGCTACTGAAAATGTGATATATTACAGTAATATAACTATAATATTTCAATGTTATTTATAAACGTGTAATATGTTAGTAATATTTCTGCAGTATTTTCTTAAAATATGTAATATTTCTGATATATTGCAATTTTTCTGTGATATTTCTGCTATATCACGTGCTATATGGGATATTACTTAATTTTTATTGCAATAAAATTTTTTCAATACTTCACATACCATAACTATTATATGACAAAATACATTAAAATAGCTTTCTTGCAATTTTAACTGCAAACTTATCAAAATTATGATAGAATAATTAAAAAAACACAATTATATTTAACGTAAAAAAACCAATAATAAGTGACTATTTTTATTTTTATGCTCGAAAAAAATTATTTTTTGTTGATTTGTGTAATCGAATCAATATGTATAATTCAATTTTAGAAATTCTTAGATATTCTTGAAATAAAATAATTCTGATTGCCTCTTTATAATATGTATGGAGTGCGCACTGATATGAGCTTAAGCTGGTGTCGAAGAGTTTGGAATTGAAACCAATGGTGGAGCGCGAGCCGCGGCGGCGTGTGCTAGTCACTCAGTTACTCGCCGGCCGTCGGTGTGGAATGATCGTTGTGCCTTATTGGGCCGTTTATATTTTCACATTACTCAGAATCCCTACTCGTGGTAGGGACATTATAAAGCATCATTTCTTATCCGTTTATAGAAAAAAAATGCTGTTTGTGATATCGTTAAAAAAACTGTTTGATACCATGTTCAATTTGTAAAAAAAAATCTGAAGAAAGTTGCTTGTCATAATCTCTTTTATGTCTCTTTTTCTCTCTTTCTCTTTCTTGTGCTTCGAGTTTCGGTGCGATGATCTCTTGCTGGAGTATCGGGAGTTTATGTGAGACATAAGTGAAAAAGTGAGCGAGAGTTCAACGCCAAAAAAATTTCGAAGCAAGCGTACGAAAGTTTGTGTTATGCTATCATATATGAATGTATTTTAGTTTGCAAGTGTTTATTTCCGACGACCATTTACTTGCGTCCTTCTTACATCACATTGGATTAATCAGATTATGCGCATTGAAATATTCGTGTGAAAAATAGAATCGACTATAGAGACGCTGCGAAAAAAAGGTAAGGGTGAGTGATCGAGCATGTGACTCCACGCTCGTACGTCCTCGCTTTTCGTTCGAATAAATGGCACGCACGGTTTCTCTGTGTTGCCGGTTCAATTCATATAATCGCTGTAGCATAATATTGGTATTAATTTGCGCATGATTCACATCTTGCACTCGAATATTAATGCAGAAATATATCCATAAATGTACGCATTTCTTTTCGTCGAAATTGATCACATCTACAATGTGACATGATATTAACGCGTAGCGTTTTCATGTTTTGCAAACTTATCAAAAGATCCTTCATTCTGATAGTGTTTAAACACTAACGAAAAAATTATGTTAATTATTAGAATATCGTTAATTGCGATAAAAAATTAGATATTGTTTCGACATCAATTAAAAGTATAAAAGCAGAAATTGTCATTTTAATAGTAATATAAGTTTTGAAAAATTTAATAATAAAACAGATGATTACACTTTATTTTATAGTATAAATGAAATTGAATTCTAAATTATATACATAATATATATCCTATACGGCACAAAATATTGCAACTACATTACAATAATATTGTAATATGTTGCAATATTACAATATTACAAATTGCAATGCGACATTACGGAAATATTATAGAAATATAAATTAACAAAATGTGTGTCTATTACTAGCAATATGATGTTAAAAAATATTTTGGAAACATTACAAAATTATAACTCTTTAATTCATCTATAAAAATGATATAATAATAATTTTTTATATTTGTGTATATATGCGATGATTTTTAATTCTTTGCAAGTAAAGTCAAATAAATTAATGACAAAGAAATAATATCAGTCAAATAATGTAATTCTAAGCTAAAGATAAGCATTATTTTTTCTGTAATATTTTATATCAATATTACGATATTTTATATTTTATAATATTTTATAATATATTTTTAATACAACTCATGTATAAATGTGATATTAGTGAATTTCCAAAGATAATATATATTTTATTATATATATTTATATATTTATATATTAATTTTATAATATATGTTTATATATTAAAGATAGATAATATTTTATTATATTTTATTTGTATTCTTCTATGCATTTTTATATTTCCTGTGTATTTTTTACATACAGATATATGTGATTTTAAACAAACTTTTATTTAAATCAAGTTTTTTTATATTTTATATATTTTTATATACTTCCGAGATATTCATTCAGAAACAAAAATATTTTATATGTAATATTATTATACTAGATGGTTACAGTATAACACACATTGCATTCTTTCAAATATATTACATTGCAATCTTACTATCATGTTTCATTGCAATATTACAAAAAGTGGATATCTTAATGTTGCCACAATTTTACAACAATAACTCAGCAGAGTTATGTAATCGATTTGCAATCTTGCAATGTTTTAATGAAATTATTCTACAATATGCTTACAATCTTTCAGTGCTATATGGGATATCATAAAACAGTTATGAGATCTGATTCGAATTTTTAAATCTGAATTTAAAAAAAATCTTAGAAAATTAATGTGTGAAATCACTAACTAAAATTTTGAAAATTACATGTGTTGTTAATATACAATCTTTTAAAAGGTTTTACGAAAGAAAAAGGAAGATAATATATCATAGAATTATTATTAGAATTCTTCAAATTATGTATTCTATCACAAATTTGGAATAAATTTATTATTAATAAGATTTAGTAGGTTATTGTCATTTTTGTATATTTTCATAAAATATCTTCATAAAATATTTTTTTAAAAATAAAATTCAATTTTATATTTAATACGCATAGATATTTCTTGACTTTTTTTGGATTTTTAAAAAACTACTCAATTCTAAAATAATTATATAATAATATTTAAAAAAAATATCAAAAATTTTAAATATACGGTCCACATTCAATATTATTAATATAATACCATATGTATATATATATATACATCATTTTATTCCATCCAGTTATATATATATATACTATATAACAACGTATCGACTAGCACGATGCGGCACGGCCGCATATCAGAGCGATGAACAGTGATGTAGGAAAGATTGCAAGAACCGTGCGACACACGTGGAAAGAGCAAAAGGAGCGGCTCAATGATGGCGAGAGGAATGTATACAAGCGTGCATTCCACAGACTCGCATACGCATGATTGAATGGTTCGTGATTTGTTACTAGTTATTTACATCTGCGCATTCTCGCGCACCACTGCGTCATTGAATTCAAATTCGCAAAAGATAAAACATAAAAAACACGATGTTTTAGGGTGCTTTCCATTTAGCGACACAAATCGACACAAGTGTCATTCTATCTTTGTTTGTGTTATTCACTGAAAAAAGATAGAATAATGCTTGTGTCGACTTGTGTCGCTAAATGGAAAGCACCCTTATTTAACTTGATTATTAAAAATATCTGCTATTTTCAATAACATGAAAAAACACACAAAGTAAAAAGTATTTGTTAAAAAAATTGAAATATTATGATATAATATGTATATATCTTACCATATTTTCAGAAATGTTTTATTTGAAAAAATATTTTACAAAATTCAAAAATAAATATATTGTGTAACTTTTTATTTTCAATTATAGCAATATTTTTTTATATAACTTATTGTCAATAAAGATAATTTTGATTAAATTTATCATATTGTGCGTAATTATATATAATTGCTAAAAATTATGCATAGTAATCACAAATAATCAAACTTACTATAACACACGCATACACATATAATTAACATTTTATATACACACACACACACACACACACACACACACACACACACACACACACACAGGGTGTCCCATTTTATTTTCAGTCAAATATCTCGATATTACTTAGAATTAGAAAAAAATGTTTCAGACAAAAGTTGTATGGCTTAAAGGGGGCCATAAGATGGTGTCATTGGTTTGACCTTGAAAAGTCACCTAAAGGTCACGTGAAGATCACCTCCAACTTTTTAAATGGAACACCCTATTTTTTATTACTTATTCTTGTAGCCTATCTCGAGAGCTTTCCAAACACTATAATATAGTACTTCTTCATTGAGTATTTTTCGAGTTATGAGGCTTGAAATAATTTCTTAATTTTACATAAACCATAAAATATCTAGTAAAATATTCATTTTTCGATTATCTTACTTTAATACTTTTATGTATAAAATAATGAGAGGAATCAATTGGTATAAAGAAAAAACATAGTTGTCTTTAAGAAAAAATATGTAATTTGCAATTAACATAATGAAAACTAACTTAATTATAGTGTTTTGGAAAGCTCTCGAGATAAGCTACAAGAATAAGTAATAAAAAATAGGGGTTTCCATTTAAAAAGTTGAGGTAATCTTCACGTGACCTTCAGGTGACTTTTCAAGGTCAAACCAATGACACCGTCTTATGGCCCCCTTTAAGCCATACAACTTTTGTCTGAAACATTTTTTTCTAACTCTAAGTGATATCGAGATATTTGACTGATAAAAATAAAATGGGACACCCTGTATATGTATATATATATATTTGCAATTAACAATTACATTTTTTTTTCGAAACAATTATGTGTTTTCTTTACACCAATTGATTCCTCTCATTATTTTGTACGTAAAAGTATTAAGGTCAGATAGTCGAAAAATGATTATTTTACAAGATATTTTACGGTTTATGTAAAATTAAGAAATTATTTCAAGCCTTATAACTCGGAAAGTACTTAATGAAAACTAACTTAATTATAGTGTTTTGGAAAGCTCTCGAGATGAGCTACAAGAATATGCAAAAGCATATAGAGTGTTCCATTTAAAAAGTTGAAGGTGACCTTTACGTGACCTTCAAATAACTCTTCAAGGTCAAACCAATGATACCATGTTATGTCCCCCTCGAAGCCATACAACTTTCGTCTAAAACACTTTCTAGTAAAACTCTTCCTTATCGAAATATTCGACTGTGTCCAGACTTTTTTAACACCCAGTATATATATATATATATATATATATATATATATATATATATATATACAGGGTGACCCATTTTAACTTAGGCAGCCAAATAACTCGAAAAATAAGCAAGATAGAGAAAAATGTTTTAGACAAAAGTTGTATGGTTTCGAGGGGGCCATAAGATGGTATCATTGGTTTGACCTTGAAGAGTCATTTGAAGGTCACGTGAAGGTCACTTCAATTTTTTTAAATGGAATACCCTATATATTTTTGTACATTCTTGTAGCTTATTTCGAGAGCTTTCCAAAACACTATAATTAAGTACCTTTCCGTTAAGTACTTTTTGAGTTATGATGCTTGAAATAATTTCTTAATTTTACATAAACCGTAAAATATCTTGTAAAATATTCATTTTTCGATTATCTTACCTTAATACTTTTATGTACAAAATAATGAGAGGAATCAATTGGTGTAAAGAAAACACATAGTTGTTTTTAAGAAAAAATATGGAATTGTTAATTGCAAATTACATATTTTTTCTTCGAAACAACTATGTGTTTTCTTTACACCAATTGATTCCTCTCATTATTTTGTACATAAAACTATTAAGGTAAGGTAATCGAAAAATGAATATTTTACAAGATATTTTACGGTTTATGTAAAATTAAGAAATTATTTCAAGCCTCATAACTCAAAAAGTACTTAATGAAAATGTACTTAATTATAGTGTTTTGGAAAGCTCTCGAGATGAGCTACAAGAATGTACAAAAATATATAGGATGTTCCATTTAAAAAAATTGAAGTGACCTTCACGTGACCTTCAAATGACTCTTCAAGGTCAAACCAATGATACCATCTTATGGCCCCCTCGAAACCATACAACTTTTGTCTAAAACATTTTTCTCTATCTTGCTTATTTTTCGAGTTATTTGGCTGCCTAAGTTAAAATGGGTCACCCTGTATATATATATATGCAATATATATATGTAAGTATGTATACATATATATATGTAAGTATGTATACAGGATGCAAAAAAAGTTGAAACCCCTGAATAAACTCCAAAAATATGCAAGATATAAAAAAATGTTAAATACAAAGGTTGTAGAGTTTTAAGTGACGCATTACATAGTAATACCAGTCTGACCTTGAGCAACATCGTCAAAGTTACGTGAAAGTCATTCTGAATTTTTTAAATGGAAATACCCATTTTTCATTGTATGGTATTACTATACAATGCCACCTAATGTCACTTAAAATCCTACAACTTTAATATTTAACATTTTTTTCTATCTTGTATATTTTTAAAGTTATCAGGAGTTCCGACCTTTTTTTGCACCCTATATATAGAGATAATTATCGTGACGAAAGGAATAAAGCAGTATCGCGCAATAAATGAATTGAAGTCAATAAAATTTGTATATGTAAAAATATTATACAGGGTGTCCGATTTGTGAGGGACCAAACGAAAAATGATGATAGATTGGGTCAAACTAAGAAGAAAAGTCCTCTACCATTTTACAAAATTCGCAATAATTATTAAGTAATAAGCAAAAATGTCACATAAATGTTAATTTTTTAGATGGAACCCCTATTTTTTATTACGTATTCTTATAGCTTATCTCGAGAGATTTCCAAAACACTATAATAAAGTATTGCTTCATTGAGTACTTTTCGAGTTATGAGGCTTGAAATAATTTCTTAATTTTACATAAACCATAAAATATCTAGTAAAATATTCATTTTTCGATTATCTTACCTTAATACTTTTATATGCAAAATAATGAGAGGAATCAATTGGTGTAAAAAAAAAATATAGTTGTTTTTAAGAAAAAATATGTAATTGTTAATTGCAAATTACATATTTTTTTTAAAAAACAACTATGTTTTTTCTTTACACCAATTGATTCCTCTCATTGTTTTGTATATAAAAGTATTAAGGTAAGATAATCGAAAAATGAATATTTTACTAGATATTTTATGGTTTATGTAAAATTAAGAAATTATTTCAAGCCTCATAACTCGAAAAGTACTCAATGAAGAAATACTTTATTATAGTGTTTTGGAAATCTCTCGAGATAAATTATAAGAATACGTAATAAAAAATAAGGGGTTCCATTTAAAAAATTAACATTCATGTGACATTTTTGCTTATTACTTAATAATTGTTGCGAATTTTGCAAAATGGTAGGTGGACTTTTCTTCTTAGTTTGACCCAATCTATCATCACTTTTCGTTTGGTCCCTCACGAATCGGACATCCTGTATATACATATATATATATATATATATATATATATATATATATATATATATAATTAAATTATATTATTAAAATGTTAATATTTGTAATGTTTTATGTTTATTTGTTTTATTTGTTTAAGTACTATACATCGATAATAATTTATTAAAAATTGGAAATTAGTAAAGCATTGAAGTTTAAAAACATTATAATATCAGCTAAACATATTAACATATTAATAATATCAACTAAAGAAACAAAATAAATTTAGTTTTCTTTTTATTTTATATAACAGATAATGTAATATTTAATATGTAATAGATAATATAGCAAACATAAAAATTTAATACGTTATTTATGAAATTATATTAAAACTAATATGTAAAATTTTTATATAAATATAATATAAAACAATAATTAAATACTTCTTTTAAAGCATTTTGTTTGATTTTTTTGGATTTCTGTACTTCTTTGTCAATTATGAAAGGATTTATGCTATTTAAAGATATCGGTTCATACATTACAAATCTTTTATTACATATAATTTACATTATAATTTTATTACATTGTTTTATTACATTATAAATCTTATATTTATTTCTTGAATATCATCTTTCTTTGACCATGTAAATTCATTTAAATTGGTACATAAAAGTTTAACTCCACATGTATGTTATTCTACATGTAATACTCTTCCTATGTACTATTCTATATCATACGTTATCTACGTATTATTCTATATCATAATAGATATAGTAATATTTTTCACATTTTATCAATTATTTTTTATTTGATTTTCTTATTTGTATTTGTAATGTTTATAGCAACAATTATTTTCATACCACGAATGCAATATAATCTGTCACTAAACAGTCTATTTTTATTTTAATATGGTCAACAAAGTGAAGATTTTCTCACATATTTTTTCCATTAATATTTACATCTCAACTTAAACTTTTATTATTTTTTGTATAATTCGTTGTATAATCTCTTAAATATAATTTTTTTTAAATTTAAGTACACAAACACCTTTTAAATAAAAATATCATTTTGTAAATATGTATATATATTTTTCAGATCTTCCTCGAAATTTTCACCAGCAGATCTAATATCTTTATTATTTTGTCTTATATCTTTATTATTTTGTCTTTCTACAATATCATTATCATTTTTCTTTCTTTCTTACTTTCCTTTTTTTTACTTTCTTCATCATTTAAATGTCGAATATTAATTCTTTTAAACTGTTCTTTTGTTTTCACTTTATTCACATTTACTTTTAATTTTATTGTAATATTTAGTGTATTGTTTTTTAGCATATTAAATTTTAAAATTAGGATTTCATTAAAAGAAATTCCTAAGCGATTATATTTTCTTTTCGTGGAAATTGAAATGTATCTCCTTAAAATAAAAATATATATTGCTAAAGTAAATTAAATTTTGGTAATTATTTATGATTATTGATTTATTTAAAATTGATATTATAAAAGTTAAATTTACTTAAGGATACTTGATATTATATATCTTGAAAACAAGTTAGGAGAACATTTTAAGATCGAATAGTAATAGCAACTAATTATGTTAATGTACTTTACTCTTATAGGCAAGCTAGCACCGCCACTCGTTTAGATTGATTTTTTAAATTAAATTACAAATAATAAATTCGAAAATGGTTTATTTTCGGAATGTTTAACGGAAACAATTATATAACGGATTAATAGTGTTAATTACCCAAGAAGCACAAGTACATCCTACGTACGTACAACGGACATCTATGTCGGTCATTGTGTACATCCATCGGACGTCCATATTACCTGCAGCAGACGTACAAAGGACGTTCACTGTACATCCGTTTGCAACTGCTCTGGACGTCCATAAGACGTCCTTTAATGGACGAATTATGGATCTTAAATGGACGAATTTTGGATATTGAATGAATATGTGGGAAAATGGTTTATATATAATTGTGTAGACATAATTATGTGTGGATTTTGGACTTGATCTAATCATATATATATATATATGATTAGATCAAGTCCAAAATCCATACATAATTATGTCTACACAATTATATATAAACCATTTTCCCACATATTCATTCAATATCCAAAATTATATATATATATATATATATATATATATATATATATATATATATATATATAGGGTGTATCGTAACATGTGGGACCCACTTCAGGGATGGATAGGGGGCACACCAACAATGAAAAAAGTTCATATTAACATATATATTTGATACATATTTGATTATATACATGTTATTATATACATATATGATTATAACATATATATTGATACATATATAAATTGAAGGTGACCTTCCCGTGACCTTCAAGTGACTTTTCAAGGTCAAACCAATGACACCATCTTATAGCCCCCTTCAAGCCATACAACTTTTGTTTGAAACATTTTTTTCTAATTCTAAGTAATATCGAAATATTTGACTGACAAAAATAAAATGGGACACCCTGTATATACAGGGTGAGCCATTTTAATTAACGCACGCAATTATTTCGGAAACAAAGCATTTTAGAGAAAAATGTTTCAGACAAAAGTTTTATGGTTTCGAGGGAGCCATAAGATGGTATCATTGGTTTGACACTGAAGAGTCATTTGAAGGTCACGTGAAGGTCACTTCAATTTTTTTAAATGGAACACCCTATATATTTTTGCACACTCTTGTAGCTTATCTCGAGAGCTTTCCAAAACACTATAATTAAGTACCTTTTCATTAAGTACTTTTTGAGTTATGAGGCTTGAAATAATTTCTTAATTTTACATAAACCGTAAAATATCTTGTAAAATATTCATTTTTCGATTATCTTACCTTAATACTTTTACGTACAAAATAATGAGAGGAATCAATTGGTCTAAAGAAAACACATAGTTGTTTTGAAGAAAAAATATGTAATTTGCAATTAACAATTCCATATTTTTTCTTAAAAACAACTATGTGTTTTCTTTACACCAATTGATTCCTCTCATTATTTTGTACGTAAAAGTATTAAGGTAAGATAATCGAAAAATGAATATTTTACAAGATATTTTACGGTTTATGTAAAATTAAGAAATTATTTCAAGCCTCATAACTCAAAAAGTACTTAACGAAAAGGTACTTAATTATAGTGTTTTGGAAAGCTCTCGAGATAAGCTACAAGAGTATGTAAAAATATATAGGGTGTTCCATTTAAAAAAATTGAAGTGACCTTCACGTGACCTTCAAATGAGTCTTCAGTGTCAAACCAATGATACCATCTTATGGCCCCCTCGAAACCATAAAACTTTTGTCTGAAACATTTTTCTCTAAAATGCTTTGTTTCCGAAATAATTGCGTGCGTTAATTAAAATGGCTCACCCTGTATATATATATATATATATATATATATATATATACAGGGTGGGCCATTTTAATATATGCACCCAAATTTCTTTGTACCTAAGACAGATACGGAAAAATGATTCAGACAAAAGTTTTATGGTTTCGAGGGGGCCATAAGATGGTATCATTGGTTTGACCTTGAAGAGTTATTTGAAGATCACATGAAGGTCACCTTTAATTTCTTAAATGGAACCTACTATTTGTCATTGCATATTCTTGTAGCTTATCTCGAGAGCTTTCCAAAACACTATAATTAAGTACTTTTTTGTTAAGTACTTTTTGAGTTATGAGGCTTGAAATAATTTCTTAATTTTACATAAACCGTAAAATATCTTGTAAAATATTCATTTTTCGATTATCTTACCTTAATACTTTTATGTACAAAATAATGAGAGGAATCAATTGGTGTGAAGAAAACACATAGTTGTTTTTAAGAAAAAATATGTAATTTGCAATTAACAATTCCATATTTTTTCTTAAAAACAACTATGTGTTTTCTTTACACCAATTGATTCCTCTCATTATTTTGTACGTAAAAGTATTAAGGTAAGATAATCGAAAAATGAATATTTTACAAGATATTTTACGGTTTATGTAAAATTAAGAAATTATTTCAAGCCTCATAACTCAAAAAGTACTTAACGAAAAGGTACTTAATTATAGTGTTTTGGAAAGCTCTCGAGATAAGCTACAAGAGTGTGCAAAAATATATAGGGTGTTCCATTTAAAATAATTGAAGTGACCTTCACGTGACCTTCAAATGAGTCTTCAGTGTCAAACCAATGATACCATCTTATGGCCCCCTCGAAACCATAAAACTTTTGTCTGAAACATTTTTCTCTAAAATGCTTTGTTTCCGAAATAATTGCGTGCGTTAATTAAAATGGCTCACCCTGTATATATATATATATATATATATATATATATATATATATACAGGGTGGGCCATTTTAATATATGCACCCAAATTTCTTTGTACCTAAGACAGATACGGAAAAATGATTCAGACAAAAGTTTTATGGTTTCGAGGGGGCCATAAGATGGTATCATTGGTTTGACCTTGAAGAGTTATTTGAAGGTCACATGAAGGTCACCTTTAATTTCTTAAATGGAACCTACTATTTGTCATTGCATATTCTTGTAGCTTATCTCGAGAGCTTTCCAAAACACTATAATTAAGTACTTTTTTGTTAAGTACTTTTTGAGTTATGAGGCTTGAAATAATTTCTTAATTTTACATAAACCGTAAAATATCTTGTAAAATATTCATTTTTCGATTATCTTACCTTAATACTTTTATGTACAAAATAATGAGAGGAATCAATTGGTGTAAAGAAAACACATAGTTGTTTTTAAGAAAAAATATGTAATTTGCAATTAACAATTCCATATTTTTTCTTAAAAACAACTATGTGTTTTCTTTACACCAATTGATTCCTCTCATTATTTTGTACATAAAAGTACTAAGGTAAGATAATCGAAAAATGAATATTTTACAAGATATTTTACGGTTTATGTAAAATTAAGAAATTATTTCAAGCCTCATAACTCAAAAAGTACTTAACAAAAAAGTACTTAATTATAGTGTTTTGGAAAGCTCTCGAGATAAGCTACAAGAATATGCAATGACAAATAGTAGGTTCCATTTAAGAAATTAAAGGTGACCTTCATGTGACCTTCAAATAACTCTTCAAGGTCAAACCAATGATACCATCTTATGGCCCCCTCGAAACCATAAGACTTTTGTCTGAATCATTTTTCCGTATCTGTCTTAGGTACAAAGAAATTTGGGTGCATAGATTAAAATGGCCCACCCTGTATATATATATATATATATATATATATATATTACTGAAAAAGTAAATTCAAATCTAAAACTTTTTCTTGAGTAAGTTCTCAAAGTAACAAAGAAAGATCTTGTTGAGGATAATAAGAAAAGAGAAACAAATATTTTCGAGATATTTCTCGTTCATTACAAACGAAATAATGAGATATCTGATTTTTTTATAGCTTTACGTGATCACATACAAGTGTCAATTTTTAGAATTTTTAAGAAACCTTTAAAGATAAAAGACCCGTTAATTTTTAATCATGACAGAACTTTTCCAACATGTCACATATCATAGATATAACATTATATTAAAGCATATTTAAATAGCATTTTTTTACAATTTGCAAAAACGTGACTGCAAATTTCTGAAACTTTGATGTAATAACCTAATTTTGATGTGATAATCTAATTTGAATTCAGCAAAAAGACTAGCAAGAAAAAGAATTATTCTTTTTCTTTATTTGAGAAAGATTTATCTTTTAATGCTTAATTATATTGTACATAAAATTAAAGTTAAAAATCAGTATTTTATACAATACATTCAGGAGTTTTATATTCTTTGCAATATATTAAATAAGATATAATTGAATCGTAATCGAAAATATAAAAAAACAACAGCAAAAAGATCCTTATTTATCGAATTGTTCGATAAAAATATTAATATGGAATAAGATAATAGACTAGTAGAAATTAGAGGCGAGCAAATCTGCTCTCACTCCCGCTCGTTCTCGCCAGCGAGACTGGATTCTCGATACTCAGATTATCGGGAGCGCTGTTATCGAGAATAGACGCTCGAGAACGAGCGAGTCCCGAGACTCCCGAGTCTCGATGTTCTATTAGATGGAGTGGGGGTAGGTAAGATTCACGATTCAGCAACCGAAATCGAAACGACTCGGCGTTGTACGCAACACATGACAATAAATTCGTGAAAAAAATTGCATTTTTGCTATTTAATTATTTAAACACAACTTTAGTTTTAAATCTAAAAATTATTAATAAAATAAAATGAAAAAATAATAAGAAATTTTTTTAATGATAAATAAATTTTGTGAATAAAATAGGTAATAAAATAAGAAAAATTAATGTCATTTAAAAACACATTTAATAACAAAATACATTTAAAATAGAGCTGAAAATGTGAATATGTATGTGTGTGTATATATATATATATATTATCCGAAATGTATGTGTGTGCAAATAAAACATGTAAAACTTTAAATATAATAAATAAAATAAATAAATAAAATATAATACAATAAAATAAAAATAAATTAAATAAATTAAATAAATTAAATAAATAAATACAATACAATACAATAAAAATAAAAAAAAAATAAAATAGAAATAAAATAAAATACAATAAAATATAAATATAAATAAAATATAATACGATAAAATAAAAATAAATTAAATAAAAAAATAAAATACAATAAAATAAAATAAAAATAAATTAAATAAATTAGATAAATAAATACAATACAATACAATAAAAATAAAAAAAAATAAAATAGAAATAAAATAAAATACAATAAAAATAGAAATGAAATAAAATAAAATAGAGTAAAAATATAAATAAAATATAATACGATAAAATAAAAATTAAATAAATAAATAAAATAATTAATTTAAAATAAAATTAAAATATCTATATGTATTTTTAAAATTAAGACAGCTTATTATTATGAATAAGTAAAATATCATTTACGCGATCAGGCTCAATGGTGCTACGTCGATTTGTTATAATAAGTCCTGCTTTGCTAAAATTTCTTTCACTAGCTGCACTGGTAGCAGGAATACACAAAATTCGTTTAGCTATTTTAGCCAGCTTTGGCAGATGATTTGCATATATTTCCACCATAATAATATGCTTTCCACCAATATGCTATCACCATAATAATATGCTTTCACATTCTAATAATTCCTTGAATAATTCTATGTTTAAATATTTTTCAATTTCATCTTTTTTGTGAGAATTACTTGACCGCCATTCTCGAAACTTCTTCATCGGAGGTTCTGAGACAGTTCCTTGATCAAAATTTATGTCTTCGTACATATATCTAACATTTTCGTGAATTTTTTCTCTTTGCTCATGGCTTAAGACTGAAAGTTCTTTAAATGCTGGATGTAAAAATGTAGATACATAATGAATATCTTGAAGTTCATTTAATACTTTTTCCATTAAAAATTTCTGAGCTCGTTTTTTAATTTTTTGCATTGGCTGTAATTTAAACATCAATAAATTAAATGTATGTTCTAAACATATGTATATATGTATATATATATATGTGTGTGTGTGTGTGTGTGTGTGTGTGTGTGTGTGTGTGTGTGTGTGTGTGTGTGTGCATGCGCGCGCATATGTGTTCTAAACGTCACATTATTAAATTAACAAGCAAGTTGAAAAATTACCTCAGTATCAGTACTTGTGATATTACAATTGTTCAATAATGAGTAAGTCCAAGGAACTGCGAGTGGAAGTGTCGGTTCTTTTTCTCCTTCTAAATCATCCGTAGCATCTTTGAATAGTTTTAAAAAATTTATTATTTCCTCCATCAATTTTTTATTATATGCGGATATCATATAATATTTGTTTTTCTCTAATAAAATATTTGCAATCTCTTCATACTGTGTGTGAAAAGAGTTTAACAGTATGAAAATGCTATTCCATCTTGTTTCAATATCTTGTTTTAAAGTTTTCTCAAGATGGACTACTAAGCCTGATCTTTTCATATAGCCTACAATTCTTCGTGCGCTTTGGATGGAAAAAAAGACATCAGGTACTTCTTCATTTAAAAATGTTTCGTCCAGAGTATGACGTAAAGGTGTATTTAAACAGTGCGCTAAACAAGATAATCGTTTATAATTTTCTAGAGCTTTTTTTATATTTGATCCTTGATCAGTGACAAAAGTGATATTTTTCAAGTCAGTTATATCAAGCATCGACATTTGCTCTTATATTTCTAATAAAATATTTTCACCTGTTTTAGAAGTATCTGGAAATTTGGTGGTTGATATTACATTTGTTTTAAGTTTCCATTTATGTAAAATTTCTTCAATATAACTACTTGTTATTGTCAAGTAATGTAATTTTCGATAATTATCTGTCCACAAATCGCAAGTCATGGCGCACTGTTTTTCGGCTATAGCTGTCTTAATTTTCGGGATTATTTCTAGTCTTATTTCATCTGCCATCTCTGCTAAGTGTCGTGACACTGTTGTAGGATGTGGCAGAACTGAAGCCGCATCAATTTCGCCATATTTAGCACCTGTATTTATCAATTCTTGAGCAAGATCATGAAATCCATTACCTCCAACAAAATTAAATGGACGCAAATCTTTTGCACACATCAAAGCACATTTAAGTTTTATTTTATCTTTATCCTGTTTTGATATAGTATTTGATTCCGTACTTTTTAAAACGCATTTATGACGATTCATGCCGGTTGTGCTATTTTTATATGATAAAATGGTTTGACAATTTGTACATTGCACAAAACCAATAGAAGCATTCGTTCCAGATTCAACAATCAACTGGATAAAAGAATTAAATAAAGGAAATTATTATAAAATTAGAATATTAGAAAATTTTTCATATAACGCAAGTATACATAATATATCAAATTTGTAATAAATTTTTAAAACGTGTTATATATATATATATATATATATATATATATATATAGAAATAAATACCTTAAAATTATTCCAGCAAACACTGGTTTTATCTGTAATAGGTTTTTGGAATAATTGTAATGTTCCATCTTGTAATTTCTTAATTATTTCTTCTTTATTGTCAGAAATTTTATAAAGATAATTTACTTTTATTTTAACACAGACAAACTTTACTATTCGAAGGCATATGACTGTTTAACTGAATATTTTTCAATATCCTAACTAAATGTTCGATTATTTCAAACAAGGTCAAGATACTAAAAGAAACAATATTTTTAAATAACAACATAAAAACATTAAATAAAATCATGTTTCTGTTACAAATATAATTATTTTATTGAAAATATAGATATTTTTATATATTTATATCTCTTCTTTATCAGTATTTATAAATAAATATGGATATTTTTAATTATTTATATTTTTACTTATAATTATATATATAATTGTCTAAATAACTAGAAGCGAGCTAATAAGAGTCAATAAGAATCAATACGTTGTAATTCAGGCGCAAGGATATATTTTAAAAACAATAATAAAAAGGCTATCGAACGTTTTGGCAATTTAAATTATTCTCAACGAATTTAAATAATACAATCGTGTCAAAAATTAAGAATCAAAAATTGAAAAATTAAAAGATCGCATAATATTTATTATCAATTATATACAATAAAAAAAGAAATTTTGTCATGATTGTTATTAATAATGTGCATTCGAATAATAAAGTTATACTGAATAAAATTATACTGATATATTGATTTAAAATAAAAATAAAAGAGATCTTACTTAAATTTACAATGATAATAAATTTTTCTAATTTTATAATTATATATAGATTTATAATTATATATTTATAATTATACGTATAGATTTATAATTATATATTTGTTTATTATTTTATGTTTTATAATTACATATTTTCATTCTATAATTATATATTTTATGTTTACTTATTTATTTATTTATTTCTTTAATATAGTTTTTAATAATTTGTTAAAGTAGTTGCTTACGTACCCAATAAACACTGTTTTGTAACTTTTACAGAACATTCACAAAACAGCTGTTCGCTGTGTGGTAACTGTTATGTCCACGATTAAGTAACGTTTAGATGGAAATGTCAGCAACATTATGCTTGTATATAATACATAATAAATACATAAAATTTAAACGTAATAGACACAAAATTAAAACGTAATAGATATATAAAATTTATATGTGAAATTACGTAACTGTAACAGAACATAGTAAACACTGTTCTGTAACATTTACAGAATAAATATGGTAACCGATAAAACGTAATAAATACATAAAATTTATATATAAAATTACGTCACTGTAACAGAACATAGTAAACACTGTTCTGTTACAAATTATTTACTAAGTGTTACATCGCATTTTTATTGTCTTACATTTAACTAGATACAGTACAATATCCTTTGTAATCACGCGTGTATATATATATATATATATATATATATATATATATTGATTTCCGACATTGATTTCCGACATTCACCCGACATAAAAAAAAATTATATTCGTATATTTATCTCGAAATTTTATTACTCTTTTTAACTACGTTTGTTTTTTAAGATGCAGCCTATATGATGATTCTATCTGAAAATTAGCGTTTTTTGTACTGGATTAAATGTTTCCTCGTATTTGGCAAACACACTTACCTTGGTGGGACTCGAACTCGGGACCTCTGGATTGTGAACCAACTGCCTTACGTGGTAGACTACTTCTTCATTTAATTTAAGTGTTATATATTATCTACATATGTCATAACTAGCGCAAATATATAATTTTCCATAAATTATTTTAAGAACCAAATTTATCATTAAGAAACAAATTCAGTTTTAAGAAAGTAATAAAATTTCGACATAAATATACGAATATAATTTTTTTTTTAATGTCAGGTTTTCAATGTCGGACACCAGTTGTCGCGGTATTGCCAACGTTGACCCGTGAGTCGGCATCTGGCAAGAGTCGGCTAACCTCGCTTGGGCCGACGCCGCGACGTCGCGTCGCAATCGAATAATGACAGTCGGTATATATATATATATATATATGTATATATATACCTGAAAGCAATAGCGAAACGGTTATAGAAAGCATAATATTAGAAGAAAATTTATTTTACATTTATTTATATCAACAGTGAGATAATTTTATGATTATTTATTTATTGACATCGTATCTAGATCTTTTGCAATGTGTATACATATAAGTATATCCCAATCACAGTTATTAAGCACAAAACAAAATGTTTCACCTATCTGTTGTTCATGAGTGCATTGAGGAAAAGATACATATACATTTCGATCAAAATTTCTCGTTTATATAGAATCGTATACAATTATGCATGATTGTATCTGAACTATATTTGTTACTTATATATATTGATATATGACGCAAGACTTATATATATAATTATATATTAAACTAACAGAAATCCATATATAATTATACATAAAACATTGTGAACATTATATATAAGTATGCAAAATGCGCACTTATATATAATTATATGTAACAGTTATTGCATTTATATATAAATATATATAATGTTCTGTACTCTATCATTTAGAATTATACATATTTTTGCACAATTATATATAGTTTTGTACAATTATATTCAATTCTGCATGAATATACATGAAAAATTTTTTACCGGGTTATCGCTTTTAAATTATATATAAATATATCGCAACTTTTCTTTCTCAAAATCTTTCATTTTCTTGTTTCTGCATATTTCTCTTCTTTTTACGAATTCTTTTTACAAGATTTAAACAAAAATGTATACATTCACATCAATAAAATACTGTTAATGTTACATGTTTAAAATAACGTTACAATTATGTCGTTAAAGTTGCATAGCATTCATGAAGTTTTTAAAGTGTACCCATTTACATTCACCAAAATACATAAATATTACGTATTTAACATAACGTTTCAATTATATCATTAGAGATACGTAGCATTTATGAAGTTTTTAGAGTCTACACATTTACATTCACCAAAACACATAAATATTACGTATTTAACATAACGTTACAATTATATCGTTAGAGTTACATAGCATTTACAAAACTTTTAAAGTATACACATTTACGTTCAACAAAATACATAAATGTTACGTATTTAACATTACGTTTCAATTATATCGTTAGAATTACGTAGCATTTACGAAACTTTTAGAGTATACACATTTACATTCACCAAAATACATAAATGTTACGTATTTAACATTACGTTTCAATTATACTGTTAGAGTTACGTAGCATTTACGAAACTTTCAGAGTATACACATTTACGTTCACCAAAAAATACATAAATGTTACGTATTTAACATTACGTTTCAATCATATCATTAGAGTTACGTAGCATTTACGAAATTTTTAGAGTATACACATTTACGTTCACCAAAATACATAAATGTTACATATTTAACATAACGTTACAACTGTGTCGTTAGAGTTACGTAGCATTTACGAAACTTTTAGAGTGTACACATTTACGTTCACCAAATTGCATACATATTACATAACAAAGTAACGACAAAATTACATAACAATTTTATGTAAGAATTATAGATTCATTATGTTATTGACATAACTGATACGTTATAGTTTCATTTTAATGATCTGTAATATATACATATAGAACATTATGTAATTGTTACGGAAATGAGTCCTGCGTGTTTACTGGGTACCGTACGTTTCGAATATAAATATACATACATATTTCATATTTTCTAATTAATTTTATTTATTTTATTTATTTTTTTATTAATAAATTTTATTATTTAATATTAAAAAATTTTATTTATTTTATTGCATTTTTTATTTTAATTTATTAATAATTCTTAAATTTTTAGTAAAAATTGTTCAAATAAATGAATAAAAAGTGAAATTGCAATTTTATTCGAATTTATTATTGTAATGTGTTGCGTACATCGAATCATCTCGACTTTGGGACTCATCGGGAACCGTCGAGAATCAAAAATCTCGATCTATCCCGAGTCTCGATATTACCGAAAGGTCTCGATTCCCGTCATAGCAGGTAGTCTCTATCTTATCCCCACTCTATCCACTTGCGAGTTTGACCGAGACCCATGGTAAAGACTGTCGAGACCGAGCGGGAATAAAACGATATTTGCACGCCTCTAGTAGAAATAGACCGCATCCCTATACAAAAGACTATCTTAAACATTTCGCCGCTTTTCTGTTCATTTTCCTCCGGCCGTGATATCCCCTCTCCTTCAGTGGTGCGAGAGAGAAAGAGATCCGACCGCTATCGCTCTCTCTTTCTAATATTTAAGACAGTCTTTTGTACGAGAGTGGTTTGAAAAGTCCGTGTGAAATCAGAGAGATGGCACTACTGGTGTGTATCGAGATTATTTTCAGTTAGTAGCATCTCTTGGAAGAACACACACCAGGTTTCAGCCAGATCGGTCTATTTCTCTGTGTTTGGCGTTCGTTTGAATCGAGGAAGTTGAGTGATTTCCAAAAAATGGATGAAAGAGAATTTGGCCGCAAAATTGATAGAGTTAAGGTTCCAACTTGTTCCTCATCCCCCCTATTCTTCAGATTTGGCTCCCTCGGACTACTACTTGTTCCCCAATATGAAGAAATGGCTGGGAAAGAGATTTTATTTAAAGGAGGAGGTGATTGCGGAAACGAATGCCTATTTTGCAGAGTTGGCCCAATCCTATTATTCGGAAGGGATCAACAAACTAAAACAGCGTTGGACGAAGTGTATAAGCCTAAAAGGAGACTACGTTGAAAAATAAAAAAGGTTTATCCTGAAAAATGAAGTAGTTTTCATTTTTGTACGGACTTTTCAAACCACCCTCGTATAGGGATGCGCAGTCTATTTTTATAAATCTATGGGAATAACTCGAGGGATAGTTTTTGAAAATTGAAGATAAAACAACCAATTCAAAATTTCACTAGAAATAGCACAATAAAATAAAAAAGGTTTTATTCATTGAAATATGTAGTGCTTTGGAGTTTTAAAATGTTGTGCTGATATAAAATAATTAGGGAAATTTTTGAAAGTTAAGGAGGAAAATTAAGGATAAAACATTAAGGATCACTGGAAATGAGCAATAAAATCTGAAAGACATTATCCATAGAAATACGCAGTCTTTCTGGATTTCATTGCCATTTATAATAATTCCAATTTTGTTACTTTATCTTTGATTTTCGAAAACTATTTTCGATTAATCTGTATATTAATCTGAATATAAATAAAATTTTTAAAATTTTTAAAATTATTTTGCATTTTACTTTACAATGTATTTTAATTTATACAGAATATAGAGTTTTAAGATAAGTTGTATAAAATATTTGTGTTTTTAATTTTAATTCTTGTATAATATAATTTAACAAAAAATAATTTTTACAGTTTAGTGTTATACTAGTATGAAATTAATACAATTAATTGTATTAATGAAATTAAATGAAATTAAAATAATTTTAAAGATTAAGTAACAAAATCAAGTATAGAGTCATTACCCTTACAGCACATTGCACTGAACATTGCAATAAGGTTATAGGGAGATTACAATCTTACACATGTTAATGATCATGTGTTACTAGTATATATATCACTAATCTTATAATATAACCTTACATTATAATATTGTCGAAAGATTAATAGAATCTTATTTCAATATTTCAGCAACTTTCCGCACAATCATCTCACTTTTCGCGTATGCTGAAAATATTACAAAACTATATAATATCGTTTAAAATATTAATTAAATTTAATGTGCGCATTTTTCATAATTATTTATTAAGAAATTAAATTAAATTAAAAATTATGAGTACAGACAATTATTTATATTATAAAATTAATATTTGTATGTATCACAAAACCAAAACAAAAAAACAAAAAACAGTAGGATCTGTATTTTTTATTCATTTATTTAATCAAATAGTGACATAATCGGTATTTAAGTGTTTCTTAATATTTGATTTGATAGTTTCTTCGCTTACCGCTAGGCGGTGTACTTTCTCGCAATCAAATTTCTGTTAGAAATAGATATAAAGTTTGCAAGTTGTGATTACTAATAAAAGATCAAAAGTATATATTTCTATTAGTAATAAACGATACATCGATATGTATTTATATCTTATATTTCCAAATATAAATAAAAAGCTCGTTTTCTTTAATTTTGTGGATTTTTTGCAGATTGCCTGCAAAATTCTTTATTGAAGAAAAAAAAACTTTGAACTATTCGATTATTGGTGAAAAAACAATTGAAAATCAATAATGCTTAATCGGTTTTTCGCCAATAGTCGAATAGATCAATATAATATTTTTCTTTTTGCAAGGTTTCTTATTAAAAATTATAATATTAGAAAGTTTTTGGCATGTGCATCAATATTAATACAATATCCTCTGCAAGGTTCTTGGGATATTAATGAAATGACTTAAGACGAACATTTTCATGTCATTGGGAGATTAATGGTAGGTTTATTAATCTCCGTAGAATGTTACCATCTTACAATTTAAGATTATTATAATCTTATTAGAATGTTGATGTGCTGTGAGAGTAATCGTCCCTATAGCACAGAAGCTTGCATCAACATTGCTGCAATGTTACAACATTGCTTATTGCAAAAATATTGCATCAACATTGCTGCAATGTTACAACATTGCTTATTGCAAAAATATTGCAAAGCGATTATTTTTTATAATATTACTTTGGCAATGTTGCAGCAACATTTTAAAATAGCGAAAATGTATAATACAGTCGCATATTGCTGCAATATTCTGTGCTGTATGGGGTATGACATCTCTTACAGCACGGTAAAATTGCAGTAATATTGCAACAACATTTTTCT
The DNA here is from genome assembly GCF_025532165.1 of Camponotus vicinus. Classification (NCBI taxonomy): domain Eukaryota; kingdom Metazoa; phylum Arthropoda; class Insecta; order Hymenoptera; family Formicidae; genus Camponotus; species Camponotus vicinus. The sequence goes on along the minus strand of NW_028141978.1, from coordinate 19,518,090 downwards.
GTAAGATTGCATCATTGCAGAAACATTGCAAAATATTCCTACAAAATTGCCATAATATTGCAGCAACAGTAAAATGTCCGCTTACGGAAATATTATAATATAACGTTGCAGCAATATATAGCAATATAATAATAATACTTTGTGTATATTTATATCAGTATCTTTAATATATGGAAAAATAATAAGAAATTAGGTCTATAACAGCCAAAGACAGGATTTAATGTGTGGATTTTCTGTATTAAAATAATAACGAAATTAAAAAATGCAATTTAATAAGAAATCATCAGTTGAAAAAACGAATCAATGACTTTTTAATCAGAGAGATCGGTTAATATAGACATAAAATTTTGATTGAAGATTTTTGTGTCCTTTAAATTAGATTTCTATGAAACGTTTATTTTAAGATCTATTAGCCGTTTATAAAACGTTTAGAAAATATTTGTTTTTTATTAAGCGTTTTTTATCAAATGCTTATTTCGATAATCTATACAGGGTGTATCAGACCACCCGTGCCAGCCAAATATCTCGAAAACCAAGAACGACAGACAAAAATATTTCAATAATTAGAAAAAATACAATAGGCAATAGAGAGCAAGAGAATTAAATTTAACTTAAAGTAAATAATCAGAAAATATAATTCATTTAAGTTATACAAAAAACTAAAAACACGGTAATAGAAATAAGTACATGAAAAGGCGAACGTTTCTGGCTCTCGTTTGAGCCTTCTTCAGCGCATTAACAAACGGTACAAATTTAAATACGTAATATCTTAAAATCGGACAGACATGTTGAATTCAATGCTACGCAACCAATCGTCGGTGGATCCTGTACAAGTAGACCCGAGACGCATCGTTGGTGGACTCGCGTTCACCGTAAAAGGCTCCATGGTGGTTGAGCCAAAAGTCTTCTGCGGAATACTTATTATCAATTTCCGACCTGATAATGATACCAATCATATCCTAAAAAGTGGCACGATACAAGTGTATAAAAGAGATTATGTAAATGCACTTAACTAAAACACTTTGACGTTGATCTTATCACACTTACAGAGAGAGAACGTTCGGTAAAAATATTATAACGGATGAAAGCAACAGTGTCTTTCTGAAGTCAGACCGTTAATGTGTGGAACTCTCGAGACATATTGTTTATATACAATTGCATGACTTTTAAATTTTCGGAAGCTTATTTATTATGTCCTGATATAAGGCCGGTAGGTTATCTGTGTCTGTCTGCAAATTCAAACCATTCTTTTGTCTTTTAATATGAAGCATTTCTGAGATCAATCTTTTGCTGTAGTATGGAACCTCCTCCAAAATTTCAACATCGTTCCAGCAAAATTCATGATCAAAAAGAAGTCTATGGTTAGTGATCACGGAATAATTAGTTACATTCCTATTAATTTGTGATCTATGTTCAGATATTCTGGTCCTCAGCATCCTAGAAGTTTGACCCACATACGAAGCATCACAGTCGAAGCAGAGCAGTTAATCTTATAAACAACGTTATTTTTGCGTTCATTAGGAATGTTATCTTTGTGTGCTTTGATGAATTTTTTTAATTTGTTTAAACTAAAGTAAGATAATTTAATATTCATATTTTTTATGATGTTTCTATATTGCTCTGTGACCTTAGGTAAATACGGAATCGTAAAGAAAGAGGAAGCGTTCTCTTGTGTCTTGTCATTAGTGCCGTCGTGTTTATTAATCAGATATTTCAGACGTTGATTGAAGACGTCGAAAATCAATTTTAAAGGATAACCATTGTCCAGAAGAACTCTAATGACGAAGTCAAGATTTTTGTTGTGGAATCTCGGATGTGATAAGGAGAATGCTCTATCTACTAGACCAATTATTGTGCCTTTCTTCTGACAGAGTGGATGTTGTGAATTAAAGTTTAGATATCTTCCTGAGAAAGTAGGCTTATGGAACCAGTCAAAAATTAAAAAATTGTTGTCCAATATAAGAGTCACGTCTAAGAAATTAATTGTCCGGTCAACCTCTATTTCAGAAGTAAATTGCAACCTGTCATGAAAAGAATTAAATGTTATTAGAGTCAATTCGATAGAATCCGAAGGGACTGTCAACAAAATATCGTCCACATATCTAAAATAAAAAAGAGGTGTAAATCTTAAAGCGTTCAGAGCCCTCACTTCAAGATCCTGTAATACAATGTCCGCTATTATGGGTGATAAAGGAGATCCCATGGGGGTTCCAAATGTTTGTTTGTATATTATGTTATTAAACGTGAAGTATGTGGAGTGTTAAACCAATTTTACTGCATTTATAAATTCTAATTCGGGCAGGTCACAATTACCACGAAGGAAACACCATCTATTCGAGACACTTTCCAATGCGAGATCTATAGGAATATTAGTAAATAATGAAATCACGTCTAGTGAAACCAATTTCGTGTCGTTATCAATCCGAATATTCGACAACTTATTTACTAGATCAAAGCTGTTATTAATATGGCTAGAGGCTGTCGGGAAATTATTACACATGACTCTATGCAAGTATGATGCGAGAAAGTAAAGAGGGCTGTTTATGGAGGAAACAATAAGTCTGTAAGGAATATTAATCTTATGGATCTTTGGTAAACCATAAGCCCTTGGTAAGGTGCCATCAGTAAATGAGTGATCTTTTTGTTGCATTAGAGATGTGGCCATGTTTATTCCATCTAGTTAGCATTTCTCTCAAATTAGAAATTAATTTTTTTGTTGGATCTTTTTTAACAACTGTATACAGGGTGATTCAAAATAATCCCTGTGTCCCTGAAATGACATATTCTTGAATCAATTCTAAGACGATTTTTCCTTCGGCAAAATTTCGTCCGAAGCTCAATTTTTGAATTATTAAAGGAAGTAGTTAACGTATGACGGGTCGAATACAAGAGGCAGGCAAGGGTGGCGCGATTCACCGTCAGACGCGGGAGCTTACGCGGGGCGCCTGCTGCGATCAGCTGATCGCTATACACATACAGACACACATGCGAACACATACATTCTCTCTCTGTCTGTCTGTCTGTCTGTCTGTCTGTCTGTCTGTCTGTCTGTCTGTCTGTCTGTCTGTCTGTCTGTCTGTCTGTCTCTCTCTCTCTCTCTCTCTCTCTCTCTCTCTCTCTCTCTCTCTCTCTCTCTCATTCGCTCACTCACCTGTAAATTTTTTTTTTCTTTTTTTACGAGAGAGGGGAAAATGCATTTTATGCATACCCACCGGTCGATCCAGTGAGTTATGTGGGACTCGAGTACCAAGTCGAATTACCAACTCGGTACTCCCTACCCACTAAAAACCCCTCTCTTTTCACGAATTTCCTTTAACACACTGTCCCTCTGACTTCCCGAGATCTGTTTTCACATAACGTCAAAAAATAGTTATTATTACCTTGTTCGATGACTTTTGATGTATTGCTGTAATTGCTTGAAGGAGAAATGAATTTTCCGATAGATCGTACGTTCTCAAATTTAACGTAGATATCACGTTGCAAAAGACGAGAAATCCACACTAAATTATTAACTGAAAGTTTTTCTTCTTTCATGAACTGTATTCTTTTATTAAACTTTAACGTAATCACATTTATTTACTCACTCGATGAGACGAGAAATTTACTAATGACTCTATCACTAATCACTATTAATCACTGTCGAATAATAATTGTTGGCGATTAAAAATCACTCGATGAAAGAAACACGCGCGGACACGCTACGACGCGACAATGCGACGATAATTACGACTCGGCGACTGTAAGCAGTTTTTTGTCATGGTAGGTTGCGGTAGGTTAAGGTATTACTGGCGCTATCGAACGCGATCATGTGTTCGATTGAAGAATGCGGTAAACATAATAAACATTTAAGATATTAATATTATTATTATGTAAAATGTTTATTATGTTTACCGCATTCTTCAATCGAACACATGATCGCGTTCGATAGCGCCAGTAGTACCTTAACCTACCGCAACCTACCATGACAAAAAACTGCTTGCAGTCGCCGAGTCGTAATTATCGTCGCATTGTCGCGTCGTGTAGTAACGTGTCCGCGCGTGTTTCTTTCATCGAGTGATTTTTAATCGCCAACAATTATTATTCGACAGTGATTAATAGTGATTAGTGATAGAGTCATTAGTAAATTTCTCGTCTCATCGAGTGAGTAAATAAATGTGATTACGTTAAAGTTTAATAAAAGAATACAGTTCATGAAAGAAGAAAAACTTTCAGTTAATAATTTAGTGTGGATTTCTCGTTTTTTGCAACGTGATATCTACGTTAAATTTGAGAACGTACGATCTATCGGAAAATTCATTTCTCCTTCAAGCAATTACAGCAATACATCAAAAGTCATCGAACAAGGTAATAATAACTATTTTTTGACGTTATGTGAAAACAGATCTCGGGAAGTCAGAGGGACAGTGTGTTAAAGGAAATTCGTGAAAAGAGAGGGGTTTTTAGTGGGTAGGGAGTACCGAGTTGGTAATTCGACTTGGTACTCGAGTCCCACATAACTCACTGGATCGACCGGTGGGTATGCATAAAATGCATTTTCCCCTCTCTCGTAAAAAAAAAAAAAAAAAAAAATTACAGGTGAGTGAGCGAATGAGAGAGAGAGAGAGAGAGAGAGAGAGAGAGAGAGAGAGAGAGAGAGAGAGAGAGAGAGAGACAGACAGACAGACAGACAGACAGACAGAGAGAGAATGTATATGTTCGCATGTGTGTCTGTATGTGTATAGCGATCAGCTAATCGCAGCAGGCGCCCCGCGTAAGCTCCCGCGTCTGACGGTGAATCGCGCCACCCTTGCCTGCCTCTTGTATTCGACCCGTCATACGTTAACTACTTCCTTTAATAATTCAAAAACTAAGTTTCGGACGAAATTTTGCCGAAGGAAAAATCGTCTTAGAATTGATTCAAGAATATGTCATTTCAGGGACACAGGGGTTATTTTGAATCACCCTGTATGTATTTCTATCTCGAAGTAAATTTTCCACTTCACTAAGGTAATCAGTTCTATCAAGTGCTACGGTGACATTACCTTTATCTGCACGTGTGAGGATGAGATCTTTATTTGAATGGAGAAAACTCTTCGTAGTCATCAAACTCCGTGTCAACCATTCATTCTGTAGAGTTTTTGGATATGAATATGTAGGAATGTTCTTAATGATGGATTTCGATTGCTCTCTAATTCGCATTCTTGATTCTGTAGGGAGTTTCCATAGGTTGTTTTCTATATTTTTTATGAATTCCATCGTAAGGGTAGGCTTGTCAATCAGGGGGAGGCTGAAAGTCTCTCCTAATTGTAAAAAACACTGTATTTCGTGCGGTATCTCTATTTTAGATAGGTTAACGAACCAATTCTCTTTAATTTCTTTTAAATTCGAAATCGAATCCGAGTAGGCCGTTGGATCAATCCGAACTTTAATGACCTCATTACTTGGCATATTAGCAAGGGAAGCGTGTTCAGAGGAAAATTTAAAACGGTGTTGTAGTAAGTCGTTGCTATTGTCAGATAATGGATACTGGAGACCACAATATTGAACGGGCTTGATAACACTTAAGTTACGTCGTTTTGACAATAGGAAATTAAATTTTTTATTAAATCTATTGTCTTCTCTTTGAAAATGCTTGAAAAGAGGAAAGCTTTGAAAAAGTTGTTACAGACAGACACAGGTAAAGTTCTGTATATCTCGTCGGATAAGTGGAACATATTTTTAGCTATTTCTAATATGAAAATAAATATCTCTGAGCTCGATACGTATTATTCTGTTAAAGAAATTCAATTTAGAGAGATTGTAAAGGTGACTTGATTTGTAATTCTTAAAGGAGAGTTTAGATTTTGATAATAATCGGTCTATATGTGACGGAAATATATTGTGCGCAATACATCTTCTCAAGAATTTAACTCTAATTCTGTTGGATATAATAGCCTTTCTAAGACCAATCCATGATTTTAAGAGTCTGGTAGCATTGTAGTTGTATGTAACATTGATGTAGGAAAAAAACGAATATATAATAATAAAAAATATTTCAGACGAAAGTTGTAGGGTTTCAAGTAACGTATTATATAGTAATATTGGTACGACCTTGAGTAGTGTTGTCAAGGTCACGTGAAGGTCATGTTAAATTTCTTAAATGGAACCCCCTATTTTTCATTACATATTCTTGTAGCTTATCTCGAGGGCTTTTCAAAACATATAATAAAGTATTTTTTCATTGAGTACTTTTCGAGTTATGAGGCTTGAAATCATTTCTTAATTTTACATAAACCGTAAAATATCTTGTAAAATATTCATTTTTCGATTATCTTACCTTAATACTTTTATGTACAAAATAATGAGAGGAATCAATTGGTGTAAAGAAAACACAAAATTGTTTCGAAAAAAAAATGTAATTTGCAATTAACAATTACATTTTTTTCTTTACACCAATTGATTCCCCTCATTATTTTGTACATAAAAGTATTAAGGTAAGATAATCGAAAAATGAATATTTTACAAGATATTTTATGGTTTATGTAAAATTAAGATATTTCAAGCCTCATAACTCGAAAAGTACTCAATGAAAAAAATACTTTATTATAGTGTTTTGAAAAGCCCTCGAGATAAGCTACAAGAATATGTAATGAAAAATAGAGGGTTCCATTTAAAAAATTTAAGATGACCTTCACGTGACCTTGACAACACTATTCAAGGTCGTACCAATATTACTATATAATACGTTACTTGAAACCCTACAACTTTTGTCTGAAATATTTTTGTCTGTCGTTCTTGGTTTTCGAGATATTTGGTTGGCACGGGTGGTCTGATACACCCTGTATACGACTATCTTACATTCACTCGACAATAGAAATACTTTAATATAAGCAATAAATGGACTATTAGTCATTTATTCGTCTAACTACAAATAATCTATTTAATATTCTGAATTCCAACAAGGAATCCAGATTATTAAACAAATTTATTTTAAATCAAGTTAGTTCACCAAGAATTAAACTGACAAATGAAAAGACATACTTTAGATTTTCTTGATATAAAAGGTGTCGTAGAGCTGGGATGATTGTGTCAGGGATAAAATAAAATACTCATTGCTAATAAATACTGTTACGATATTTTATTGGAAAACGAAACGACTCGACACTCGCGTGATTACTGCACGACAAGTACACAGAGACAAAGAGATGCGCATATTGGGGAGGATAAACAAAAGAAAAAGGTCTTTAACTAAGAATCTATTAGATATCACCACGAGAGTCGCCACATAAGACGATATCTCGAACACTTCCCCTCGATGAGCGTGCGCGATATTTTCCAAAGATATTAAATATCTTTCAGATTCAAAAAATCTAGACACCTCTCGTGTTTTAGTTTGGTGAGACCTTTTGTGAGAACGTCAGCCGCCATGAGTTCCGTAGGTATGTAGTCTATCTCCAGAGTTCCACTTTGCAAAACTTCACGCACATAATGATGACGAACATCTATGTGCTTTGTTCTAGCGTGAAAAACAGGATTCTCGGCCAATTTCCGGGCTCCATTATTGTCGTTGCAAATCCTTAACTTTGTCGGTAATTCAAAACCGAGATCGTCAATAAATCTTCGAAGATACACTGCCTCCTTTACAGCGTCCGATATAGCCATGTATTCGGCCTCTGTCGATGACAGAGCAGTGGTCCTCTGCTTCTTGGATTCCCAGGACATCTGTTTAATATAAATGCGTAACTTGTGTAGGAACATCGGTCATCTAAGTTGTTGGCCCAATCAGCGTCAGTGTAGCCTGAAAGATGTTCCTTGGTTCTCCTGAATGATAGACCAACGTCTGAGGTTCCTTTCAGATAACGCAATACGCGTTTAGCTGCCATCCAATGCGTTTCGTTAAAGCAATTGTTGAACTGACTGAGATGACTAACTGCAAAAGCAATATCTGGTCTAGTACATGTAGTTAAGTACATTAACATACCAATTAGCTCTCGGAATGGTAGATCCTTGTCTCGCACAGTAGGACAGCCCTCGCCTTTCTTCAGTTTGATGCCGCAATCTAGTGGAGTGGCCACGGGCTTGGAGTTCTCCATTCCGAATCGATTTAGAATATCTTTTATATATTCATTTTGGTTCATCGTAACATTATTCTCGCCTTGAGAAAATTCGATGCCAAGAGTGTATCTTATTCCTCCGAGATCCTTGATCTGAAATTTACTAGAAAGAAATTTAGTAAACTTGGTAATTTTTGATTGATCCACGCGATGCCACCAAGATATCGTCGACATACATGGCGACAATTAGTATGTCCTCGCCCTTTCCAGTGAAAAATACACAGAAATCGGCAGGAAACTGTTTTAATCCAAAATTCCTGAACTCCTGACACAGTTTTACATGCCAACTGCAACCAGCTTGTCAAAGCCTATAGAGAGCTTTTCTTAGTAAGCAAACCTTATCTCCGTCCTTCAATTCGCGTAGCATAATCTCTGCCTTGTTGACGATCCTTTTATTCCTAGAATTTACACTGAAAATTTAGAAACTTCCATGTAGATCTTTTCTTCTAGTTCTCCATGTAGATATGCAGTTGAGACATCCAGCTGGCGTATCTTCAAGTTATGTTGAGCTGGCAAAGCGGATATGATGCGAATTGAGCTAATACGAACGACCGGCGCGAATGTCTCATTGAAATCGATGCCGGGGCGTTGTGAGAAACCCCGCGTAACTATACGTGCCTTTCTTCGCTCAAAAGATCCGTCCTGATTTAGCTTGTTTCATAATACAATGCGACTGCCAATGACCACGCGTTCCTTGGGACGATCTACCAATGTTCAGGTGTCATTTCTGATAATGGCTTTCATTTCTGCTGCCATTGCATCGAACCACTCAGCCGCTTCAGATCCTTTTAAGGATTCGTCGATTGGCACTTCAGCGAGATATGAGAATTTGGACTCTTCTGTTTCGTAGCTCGCTGCGAATTCTGCTTCTTCAGTGGTTGCCTGCAATTTGGTATTGCTTCCTGGGTCTTCCCTTGAGTCCAGTCATTACTTTTCGAGGTCTTTCACGTCCTCTCTTCGCCGCGATTTGTAAGTCAGGAACTTGAGCCTCGTTCCGGTCTTCAACCGATTGAACATCTTTGATCATACATTCATTAGTTTTGTCTTCCTGATCTTCGTTATTTCCGTCGTTTACTGACAATTCAACTTCCTTCCGATCATTAGTGAATTCTTCATTAAGATTGCGATCACTGCCCTTTTGATTTGATGATTCCGGCATGGCCATGAAATCCACATCTCTAGAAATATCTATTCTGTGTTTGTTCGGAATCCATATCCTATACGCCTTGGCGTTCTCAGCGTACCCGACAAAAATTCCCTTCTTGGATCGTGATTGGAATTTATCCTTGTTTGGATTTCTGTTCAAGAAGTATGCTGGACAACCAAAATCCTAAAAATGTCCAACATTCGGTGTGTTACCTGTCCATTTTTCGTATGGAGTTTTGCCGACGAGACTGCTGGTCGGGCATTTGTTGCGTATGTAATTGACTGTATTAACAGCTTCTCCCCAGAGTGACGGTAAGAGATTCGATTGAATCAGGAGACATCAAGCCATTTTCACGAGAGTCCTGTTCTTCCTCTCTGCTACTCCGTTCTACTCCGGAGTGTGTCACTGTCAGTCTGCGTCTGATTCCTTCTTTCTTCAGAAAATCTTCGAACTCTCGATTGATGTACTCCTTGCCATTGTCCGATTGTAAACATTTAATCTTGCGTCCAGTTTGATTTTCAATTTGTGCTTTGAATTGCTTAAAAGCATTAAACACTTCATTTTTGTTCTTGAGCATTCGAACTACGCACCATCGCGACTGATCATCGATGAAAGTTACGAAGTATCTCGACTTTCCGATCGATTCGACCCTCATGGGGCCGCACACATCTGAGTGTATTAATTCCAAGAGCTCAGTCTTTCTGTTCGATTTTTTCGGGAATGTAGTTTTTGTTATCTTACCACGAATGCAAACTTCACATTTGAAATCGCGTTCGGAGTCTAAGATATTCATTCTGCGCGCACAGCTCCCTCGCGGTTGCACGTTAAAAGATCTCCTATGTTGACATAGCCCATCTTGCAGTGCCAGATTTCCGTCGATGATTCGGTAGAGATTCGATCGAACTTGTTTATCGCAGCCCGGCAATCATATTTATCCTCTTGTAAATAATATAATCCGTCGATACGAATAGCTGCGAACTTCGTGATTCCATCTGGGTCGATAACCCTTGCCGATTCCTTTTGAAAGATGATCTTGAATCCTCTGTCGGTAATCTTGCTTACCGATAGCAGATTTGTGCGTAAGTCGGGCACGTGTAGCGTGTTTTCTAAATTCACATGCTTGGAATTACCCTCGACTTCCGCATTGAGTTGTACAATTCCTCTTCCTGTTATCACCGTTGATGAATTATTAGCTAGATTTAATTTGTTATCTGTAACTCTTGTAAAATGCGTAAACTTATCTGAGTCGCTGCATAAATGAGAAGTGCATCCACTATCTAAACACCATGGTTTGTCTCGGGTGACTTCCTTCGCCTGGAACGCTTCCGATTCATCCGGGATCCGTGCTGGCGCACATGCGAAAACGCATACGTCATCAGCGTCGGCTATCTTCCCCTTTTCGGAATTCTTTGCTCTATCTTCCTCGACGTTCGAACTACAATCGGACGCTTTATGTCCGACTTTCCCGCATCGATGACACTTAAACTTAAAAGGTTTTCTTCTGTGATATGAAGTTTTCCTTTTTGCATTTCGGATTTCTGCGTTTCTCGAAGCGTTTGGCGATCATGGCGCCCTGTCACGAAGCACGTGTGTCGTTCTTTCTAGCATCGTATTCTTTTATGATCTTGATGCGAAGCGTCTCCGGTAACTCGTCACGCGATTCTATTGCACATCGAAAGTTTTCAAAACAAGGCGGAAGGCTATATAATAACATCACTGTCAACAAGTCAGGATTAATGTCCACTTCCATGTCACTGAGCTTGTCCACTGTATCGAAAAACTTGCACAAATATTGGCGAACGTCTTCGTCGTCTCCCATTCGCTGTACTGTTAACTGCTTTAACAACGTAGCTTTTCTGGTAGGACCCTTGGATTGATAAAACGACGAAAATTTATCCCATACTTCTCTTGATGTATCACAGCCTTTCACCTGTTTCAATTCAGTCGGGTTTATCGAGAGAATTATGTCGGATTTAGCTTTTTGATCTGCCGTTTCCCATTTTCTCACTTCTACTGCAGATTCCTGGTTTCCAGCGATGAGTTCGGGTTTGACTATATTTCCATTCACGTAATTCTACGCGTCGTTTTTAATAAGAAGCGTTTCCATTTGGATTTTCTAAGTGTCGAAATTTTCTTTGTTTAGCAGCTCGATTCTTACGGACGATGACACCATGTTTCCTCCTTTATCTAGTGAGATGCTTAATAATTTATCCCTTGATTGCGATAAAGCCTGGGCCCGTAACTTCTTGATATAAAAGGAACCGTGGAACTGGGACGATTGTGTCAGGGATAAAGTAAAATACTCATTGCTAATAAACACTGTTACGATACTTTATTGGAAAACGAAACGACTCGACACTCGCGTGATTACTGCCCGACGACGAGTACACAGAGACAAAGAGATCCGCATACTGGGGAGGATAGACAAAAGAAAGAGGTCTTTAACTAAGAATATATTAGATGTCGCCACATAAAACAATACCTCGAACAGATCTTATGTTAATTAACCGTTTCGTACCTCCGGCTTTCCCAAAAGAGATGTGTTTCATATGAAGACAATTTTATAGGTTTTTGGGGATACTGATTCCAAATTTACTATCAAAATTTAAATTCAAAATGGCAGATTCAAGATGGCGATTATGAAAAGCTTAAATATCAATATGAGCTTTAAAATATGAAATTAGATTTTATTTTTTTAAATATATATTATGTTTTTTCCTGAATATGCACACACACATTCGATTCGTAGCGTTGTTATACATTTTTTTTGCAAGCCGCGCATCTGCCGCGAGACTTGGATGCTCGTCGCACGCGTCGTCTTATCTCATCTTTGATACACATATAAAATATTATAATATTTATCATAATAAAGTTGTAATTACATTTAAATAAAACTTTAAGTTTATAATTAGCGCATAAATTCTATTTTTCGATTAATATACGGTTAATCTTCATTCTCTAAAAGTTTGACTTTTTGCAAAGTTTGAATAATTATATTTTATTGTAAACATTACATTTCAAAGTGCGCGATTTTTTCACGTGTAGCTTGAACCTTCTTCTTTAAAACAAGCTAAGGTAAAAGTCGATAAGATTATTTGTTTAAAAGTTATGATTTTTTTCGTAGGTGGGACATACGAGGTCTGTAAATAAAGTAATGAGACTTTTTCGAGATGAACTTTTATTTATAATTTAACTATAATTTAACTCTGTCACCTTCAAAATAGTTCCCTTGGGAAGCCACGCAGCGCCTGAGACGTTGTTTCCAGTCTTCATAGCAGTGCTGGGACTCAGAAACCCGAATGGCCTTCAGCTGGTCGGTTACAGCCGCTTTTACGTTTTCGGTCGTATCAAAGTGATGTCCTTTGAGATGAGTTTTCAATCTCGGGAAGAGAAAGAAGTCATAGGGACTCAAGTCAGGCGAATACGGGGGCTGGGGGACGACAGGAATGTTTTTTCGTGCCAAAAACTCCGTAATCGAAAGTTTACAAGTTTAAGATTCGCCTGACCTGAGTCCCTGTGACTTCTTTCTCTTCCCGAGATTGAAAACTCATCTCAAAGGACATCACTTTGATACGACCGAAAACGTAAAAGCGGCTGTAACCGACCAGCTGAAGGCCATTCGGGTTTCTGAGTTCCAGCACTGCTATGAAGACTGGAAACAACGTCTCAGGCGCTGCGTGGCTTCCCAAGGGAACTATTTTGAAAAAGACAGAGTTAAATTATAGTTAAATTATAAATAAAAGTTCATCTCGAAAAAGTCTCATTACTTTATTTCCAGACCTCGTATATGTGTATGTCCCGGAGGTACGAAAGGGTTAATATTGTTAATGTCTTTGCAATATTTTTGCAACATTATAATGCAATGAGTAGTGTAACATTGCAGCAATGTTGTTGCAAGCTTCTGTGTTGTATAGGATTAATAGTGTACATTTATTGTCTTATATTAGAGAGAGTTTAATTTATAATAAACTGACTGATATTTAATATCTGAACGCGTTTTAATGTTACAAATACATTGCACTGTAACTATTATAATTTTAAATTGTAATATTTCTAAGGGCAGACATTTCAATGTTGCTGCAAACTTGCAGTAATGTTGCAGAAACATTTCACAACTTCTGTGCAATATTACAATGTTTCAATGTTAGGTCTATGCAACGTTTTTGAAATCTTTCAGTGCTGTATGGGTAGCAATAAAATAGTACCAAAGAAACATATTATTTTAATTTTATAACATTTTTTTCCTATAATAATTTTAGCCTTAAGTTGTACAGAGGATATTATAATTAAATCACAGTTGACAATAAATCGAGAATAGCAACAAATTAGCAACAAAAAACATTAATTTTATTTGATTATGCTAAAGTGGTTTAATAAATGTGCAATTTTCTGTATACATTTCTATTCTAGATTTTTAAATTGCATTCTGTTAGTCTCATATTCTTATCTGCCGTTAATATTGCATATGCAGTAAAGGGCGCATTAAAAACAATGTTTACATAACTAAAATTATATATACAGGGTGACCCATTTTAACTTAGGCAGCCAAATAACTCGAAAAATAAGCAAGATAGAGAAAAATGTTTTAGACAAAAGTTGTATGGTTTCGAGGGGGCCATAAGATGGTATCATTGGTTTGACCTTGAAGAGTCATTTGAAGGTCACATGAAGGTCACTTCAATTTTTTTAAATGGAATACCCTATATATTTTTGTACATTCTTGTAGCTTATTTCGAGAGCTTTCCAAAACACTATAATTAAGTACCTTTCCGTTAAGTACTTTTTGAGTTATGATGCTTGAACTAATTTCTTAATTTTACATAAACCGTAAAATATCTTGTAAAATATTCATTTTTCGATTATCTTACCTTAATACTTTTATGTACAAAATAATGAGAGGAATCAATTGGTGTAAAGAAAACACATAGTTGTTTTTAAGAAAAAATATGGAATTGTTAATTGCAAATTACATATTTTTTCTTCGAAACAACTATGTGTTTTCTTTACACCAATTGATTCCTCTCATTATTTTGTACATAAAACTATTAAGGTAAGGTAATCGAAAAATGAATATTTTACAAGATATTTTACGGTTTATGTAAAATTAAGAAATTATTTCAAGCCTCATAACTCAAAAAGTACTTAACGAAAATGTACTTAATTATAGTGTTTTGGAAAGCTCTCGAGATGAGCTACAAGAATGTACAAAAATATATAGGATGTTCCATTTAAAAAAATTGAAGTGACCTTCACGTGACCTTCAAATGACTCTTCAAGGTCAAACCAATGATACCATCTTATGGCCCCCTCGAAACCATACAACTTTTGTCTAAAACATTTTTCTCTATCTTGCTTATTTTTCGAGTTATTTGGCTGCCTAAGTTAAAATGGGTCACCCTGTATATATATATATTTTTTTTTTCCATGTAAGAATCGTATCAATTTTTTATTGTTAGTTTTAAATTGTAAGTTTTAAATTTTTAGTGCTAAACTTTTTAAATGCAACTTTTCAAAACGTATTTATAAATATGTCTTTAAACGTATTTTTCAAAATATATTCAATGAAATAAAGACCCCTACTTATCAAAGAAAAATCGAAAGAACTTTAAAGCTATTACTTGATTTTTATCAACATTTAAATTTTTTACGAAATAGTTAATTTTATTTTAACGAAAAAAATGTAATGGAGAACAATTGAATTATCATAATTATATATTTATATATTTATCATAATTATATATTTTAAAAAGCATATTAATTTAATATTTTAATATAATAAAATAATTTAATTATTTTAATATTATAAAATAAGTTAATTTTTTATTTTAATATTAAAATTAAATACATTTAATATCCTACTTACTTTTTACGTTGTATTCTGTGACATGAATACAGTATGTAATATGCGAGCAAGTGGAATGCATGCTCCAAAGTGGGCTGCTCTTGGCTATTGGCATGCATCATGGAATCCGGCTATTTGGTGAAAGTACTATTGTCTATTTGTACTCTACATCGAAGCGAATGTGTGTATGCGTTTTAAGCATGAACTAAGATCAGCATTGTATGTATGGAGTCAATTGCATTCTATTGTGTCATCCATTGCATTGTGAGATAATGTGTTATACGGCTTCTAAAAATCCCATTTGAAAATCGACGATCCACTAGTCCACATTTTTTGTATAACACATTCATTTCTTGTTATTATATTTGTTCTTTTAATATGATTATGAAATATTTTTATAAAGATTCTCGTAATACTCTTTAACTAAATATAGTCATTATTGAATTTATTAAAAATAATTAAAGTAACAAAACTGAGATGTTATTAATGATATCAACATTCTAAAAATATATAATTATATATAATTATTTATTAATCTATGTTATAAAATATATTATAAATATATAAATATGTATTAGAAAAAAAAGATGAAATAAAAGTTATAAGACTTATTGATAAATGTGCTGAATAGGGAACCCAGCTCCAATGACTTTGACCTTGACATGTCGTCAAGGTCACTGTCCTGAGGGACATTCAAAAGGTTTTAGCCGTCATTTATTAACAAAAAGAGTTTTACCATTTATGCGGAATTTTTAGACACTGTGTACATTTTACAAAGTGAATCTCTTCCAAATTAATTCATTTATGTATAGCAAGTAAAACGCGTGGACAAGAGAGGGGATCCGCTTCCCCTGTACCCCTATCTCGAAAAAAAGCTTCTGTATATACTGCCCGTCAATAATTCGTTCCGTTTCTCTACCGAGGAAAAGCAACTTATCCTCTGCTAATGTATAAGAATCCTATTAAAAAACAAAGGATAGATATTACCAATCCTCGCTAGAAAAATTGAACGGAACGAATTATTGAAGGGCAGTGCAATATGAAAACACGATGCAATTTGAGTTATAGAACTTAACTCAAATCAAATTTTAACTATGACTCTCATTAAAAGTTAACTTCGGTTTATCTTATAAAGTACATGCGTGAACATAGTGGATTCCGCCCTCCCCCTCCTATGGGGGAGCTCCACTTCCGAAAGATATAACCCAATTCAAACCTATTTCTGATTTAAAATTAACAATAATTTTACTGATAAGAGTTAAATTATAAAAAAAGTTAAGTTATTAAGTAAAGCAAAAACTTAAGCTTTATTATTTTTGAGATTACATATTAATTTAAAAAAAACTTAAAGAAATAAATTTTTTTAGAGAAATTAAAATTATATGGTGTTTCCACCATTTCTATTTAGATATCTTAATACTGAAATAAAACAGAAATAAAACAGAAATTATACGAGATAATTCTTAATTACACCTCACAGATACATGACACACACACACACACACACACACACACACACACACACACACACACACACACACACACACACAATATATATATATATATATATATATATATACATATTTTTATATAATAATTTTTACTTATACATACATACCTACATACATATATATATATATATATATATATATATATATATATATATATATATGCAGGGGGTGTCTCACTGTCGCAATACATGTACATTTTTCCTGGAATTACTTATGCATTACTTCGAATTACTTCGCATTACGTTGTATTATTTCGCATTTTACCGCGCTTACGTCTGAAGCAGCATCGATAGCATAGGAATGGGGATGAGTGGGGGTCATTTTGAACGGTACACAGTGTCTGTATGCATGTGCGGCCGTTCAGAACCATCCCCACTCCCATACTGTCGATGTTAAACTTATAGAAAAGTTCAATCTACAAGATATTGTATCTCCTGATTATTTGAAGCAACTTCTCCTTTTTACTGGATATGACAATATCACATCAATAAGCAAAATAAACGAAGAAAGATTTTTGCCAAAGAAAAGTTAACTTTATTGTTAATTCCTGAAGAAAAAAAAGATTTTTTTGGTATATACACGGCAAAAGAACAATATTTTGAAATTTTATTTAGGCATAAAGAATTATTAAATATATTAATTAAAAGTAGTAAAAAGTTTCTTGAATCTACTATTCTTGAAAAAACTCAAGAAAAAAATTTAGAATGTTTATGTGACGTTAGTACACAACATCAAAGCACGTCTAATAAACGTAAATGCTTAAATAAAGATAGAAATATAAAACGTAATAAAAATAATTTTGATGATACAATTAATACATCTAAAAACAAATCTTCTTATTTAACTGAAGACGATAAATCTAAAGCTGTTAATCATATTAAAAACGTAGTTTCAAATTATATTATTAAATTCCTACAAAGCATCGATTATGATGAAGCTAAAAAATCACAAACTCTTTCTAACTTAGATAATATTAGCATAGAAATAAAAAATCAAACTGCTTATGTAAATTGCACAGAGTGCAATTTTTTTTCTAAAACATTTACACAAATTGAAAATAATAAATATAAATGGGTTCTTTCAAATTTTAATAAGCATTTTAAAACGCATTTTAAAAATAAAAAGTCTCAAAATATGGTAAAACATTCTAATATTTTAAATTTTCTTCAAGTAAATCCAAAATCTAATGTAATAGAAAAAAATATTAATGAACAACCTGATGAACGTAATAACAATGTCGTCATAATTCCGTATGATAATGCACTCAAGAAAATACATGTATGGAAGCTGAAAAATTATCAAGTGTCTCATTATGTTCTTCATCAAGTGTTGATGATTCGATTCAAAAAGAAATTAATTTTATTGAAAATGTATCACAAAGTTCTAGTTTCATATGTACTCAACTTTATATGGATGATCAGCTAACATCACATAATGCAAGTCTTTTCTTGGATTTTTCCTTGAATTTTTCTAAGAGTGAAATTACTAAGGAGGCAAATCAAAATGACAACGTCCACTTATCCAGCTTCCACAAAAAATAACAAATTTTCCAAGCAGATTAGATCGAACAAAGACAAAAAGAAATCTTGCTTTAGATATAAATCAAACGAATATCACAAACTTTGTTGAAATTTGTGAACGTATCAAACAGCATGTAAATGAATGTGAAATAATTTCTCAAGAGTTTGTTTCCAATTTAAGACTTTTGGATGAGGAAAAATATTATGCTGTCTATTATAATAACACATTCTATATTGGAAGAGTCATTGAAATATTTGAAAATTCTACAAAAATTAAATTTTTAAAATCCAAATTAGATGTTTATAAATGGCCTAAAGAAACAGATATATATTCAAATAATACAAAATGAATACTTATTCTTTGGGCCAGTTACTCTAATTGGAACCGAACCGTTTTCTTTAAATAGACATGAAAAGTATTAATTAAAAAAAGATACAAAGAATTAAAGAGAATATATAATGATTAACTATATGTAACTCAAATATGTGTACATATATATATATATATATATATATATATATATATATATATATACAGGGTGGGTCAAAAGTATGTTTTAAAAATTTGTGAGCGTGTTCCTGGATAAAAAGGAAGAACAAATGTTTATATGAACATATGGTCGCAAATGCTTTGTTGTCGAGATAATGTACATAAATCAGCAGTATCAAATAATGCTTTATTTGAACGTTTACAATTTTGTTATTGTTACGAATGCGCCACCCACCACCCCCTATCCCCCCCCCCACCCAATCAAACCAAACCACACTACCAACCAAAAAAAACAAACAAAAAAACAAAAAAATAACAAACAACAATAACAAAATTGTAAACGTTCAAATAAAGCATTATTTGATACTGCTGATTTATGTCCATTATCTCGATAACAAAGCATTTGCGACCATATGTTCATATGAACATTTGTTCTTCCTTTTTATCCAGGAACACGCTCACAAATTTTTAAAACATACTTTTGATTCACCCTGTATATGTATATGTATAATTGTATTTTATGTGTTCATGTTCGTAAGTTTAAAATAAAAGATTTCTTTTTTAATTAATAATTGGAACAAAGTTTAAAATAAAACATTTTTTAAATTTATAATATGTATATTTTGCAGAATAAACAATTATTCACGTATATATTTATTTTATATATATATATATATATATATATATATATATATATATACAGGGTGAGCCATTTTAAGTTACCCACCCCAATAACTTTTTTATTTTTGAATGTACAACAAAATGTTTCAAATAAAAGTTGCTTGACTTCGAGGGGTACAGAAGGTGGTGGCAAAAATTTGACCTTGGATAGTCATTTGAAGGTCACATAAAGGTCACCTTCAATTTCTTAAATGAAACCTACTATTTTTCATTGCATATTCTTGTAGCTTATCTCGAGAGCTTTCCAAAACACTATAATTAAGTACCTTTTTGTTAAGTACTTTTTGAGTTATGAGGCTTGAAATAATTTCTTAATTTTACATAAACCGTAAAATATCTTGTAAAATATTCATTTTTCGATTATCTTACCTTAATACTTTTACGTACAAAATAATGAGAGGAATCAATTGGTGTAAAAAAAACACATAATTGTTTCGAAAAAAAAATGTAATTGTTAATTGCAAATTACATATTTTTTTACGCGCGCGCGCGTGTGTGTGTGTGTGTGTGTGTGTGTGTAATTTAGAATAAAAATCTTTTATTTTAAATTTACGAACATGAACACATATAAAATACAAATAAAATTAGTACAGATCGGAATAAAATCATTAATGATTTTATAAATTATAATATTTAGTTATACATATATTTTTTTATTATTCATGTATATATATATATATATATATATATATATAAAATAAATATATACATGAATAATTAAAAAATATATGTATAACTAAATATTATAATTTATAAAATCATTAATGATTTTATTCCGATCTGTACTAATTTTATTTGTATTTTATATGTGTTCATGTTCGTAAGTTTAAAATAAAAGATTTTTTTTTAATTAATAATTGGAACAAAGTTTAAAATAAAACATTTTTTTAAATTTATAATATGTATATTTTGCAAAATAAAAAATTATAAATAAATATATTCGCATTACATAGAATTACTTTATATTTCATGGAATTGTTTCGTATTACGTCGCATTACTTAGAGTACATGGTGTATTACATGGAATTACCTGAAATTACCTGATAATTCGCAATACATGTACAAATTTTTAGTCAGTGAGACACCCCTTGTATATATGTATATGTATAAGTAAAAATTATTATATAAAAATGTGTTATATGTGTGTATGATTTTATTCACATTATTAATGTGAAATGATGACAGAAAATAACAAAAAGAAATATATAACATACTTATATATGATAAGTTTGGTACAAAGTTTAATGTTAGATATAATAGTAATAAAAATGACAAAAAAAAGAAAAAAAGAAAGAAAGAAGGTAGAAAAGAGGAGTAACAAGAGAGAAGAGAAAAGAGAGAAAGAAGGAAAAAAGAGAAAGAAAAAGAGAAAAAAGAGGAATTATAAATAATTATATAAAGATATTTGAAATAAATTTTTTCAAAAAAAAAGTCTTGCATAAAAATATTTTACTTTATATTTCTGTTTTATTGTGTAGAATTATTTTACCTGTCATATATAAATCTATAATCAATAATCAATAATCTATGTACTATATATTCAAAAACAAATCATACACACGTGTAATATACATATATGTATATTGATAATATATGCATGCACGCACACAATCACCCACCGCATTCATCCACCTACATCCACCCGCACATCAACACACACACACGCATATATATATATATATATATATATATATATACAATCGTCAACAAAATTATCGCATAGGTAATTTCATGTCAAATTTTCGCATAACTTCTAATAAGTATAACTCCGTAAGAAATGGTCGTATTTGAAAAAATTTTTTTTTCATTCTCAAGCTTAAACCTTCTATTTTAAAAATCATTTGTCAGATTTAGAATTTATCCCCCTTCTCGTCATTTCCTTAAAAGTAAGGTCGTGTTTCGTCTCCAAAAAATTGACGCATAATTTGACGCATTCCACGAGGTGGAATAAATTTTTTTCACAAATTTTATGATAATCATCGTAAAATATGGACTTTTATGTGAATTGAAAAAAAATGAAGTTTGTACTATTTTTTTTTCGCGGAGTTACGACACATCAAAATTATCTATACATTTTTGTTCATTTACCGCCAACATTAGTATTATCTGATGCGCACGACGAGGAAGTTGCTAGTCGGATTTGAAGCATCGTATGTGTGTGTGTGTGTTGGAGGACGAAATGTGGAAATGATCACAGCGCTTGTTTACCTTTTTTTTATTTACCTTTAATTTACCCTTTTTTGCGTTTTTCTTCGACTTGCGAGTTTGACCGCCATTTTTAAGTTTCATATTCGTGTTTAGGAGGTAAAAATACGTAGGAATTGGGTATTCTTACCCATTATTTCATATAGGTGGGTTTTCCGAAGGTTTACCGAAGAAAGTTATATACAAATATACTTATTAAAAGTTTAGGTAAAATAAAAAGTACAATTTTTATTTAGCGAAACTAAACAATAATTCTATAGCTTAGGGACAACGAGCAAACGTAAACAAAAAAATATAAACACAAGTAAAATATAATATGAAACCGTGATGAGCAAATGTAAACAAAAAATGTAAACACATAAATAGGATATAACGAAAAGATGACAAAAATATGAACCTTTTCTCCATATTTACCTGAAAGATCTATTATTGTACATGGTGTCCAAAAATTCTATAAAATTTATAAAACTTCTTATGTTTATAACTTTTTAATAAACAACGAGCGACGCCTAAAACCTTTTGGATGTTACTCAGGGCAGTGACTTTGACAATATATGTCAAGGTCAAGTCATTTAGGACTGGCTGTGTAAAGGTAAATATTTACCTTTGCAATATTTTTTAATGTTACAATATTTACAAAGCACGCGAAAATAGAATTTTTTAAATTGAAAAAAATATATATATATAAAACTATTAACATTATTCCAATTCTAATATTTATTTAATATAATACATATATTTTTAATTCTTTTATTTAAAAAAAGTCGAAAAGGAAATAATGAATAATATTTGTTTCAAACATATTTGAAAAGAACTCTTCACTAATCGTATGTGAAACTGGATTCCGGTAAAATCAGTTGATTTTCTTATATATTGTAGTTTATGATCTACTGAACAAAAGATGTACCTCAAAACTCAAGATGTGATTCAAAATTAGTTAATAGATAGTTATTAGCCTACAATTAATTAAACACAAAAAACTCCGACTCTGCGAATATTGTTTCCAAATACTTTGGAATATATTTAAAATCTCATAAAAAAGTCATTACTTTTATCGATCATAGGAAAAATTCTATATATGAATTTATATGGATAAACAGGGTGTCCCATTTTAAATAATATATTGATATTTGTTGAAGTCTTTTCAAAAAATGTTTCATACAAATTTTTCTGATTTCGAGAGGGACATAAGATAATGCTATTGATTTGATTTTGGATGAAAGTCATTAAGTTATTTCAAGGTCATTTTTATTTTTTTAAATAGAATTATTCTAATTTGTCTGTATAAGTCGATTTCTCACAATATTCCGCATAAAAATTTATAAGAACAGGATGGCCAAAAATTGAGCAATTTACGAGATATTTTGTTTTAAATGATATAATTTTGTATACATATATAAAATATTTTATAAAATACTTATTTTTTTATTATCTTACCTCAATATTTTTATGCACAAAATAATCACAGGAATCAATTGATGCAAAAGAAACACATAGTTATTATTAACAAAAAATATATAGGTGCATGTTGCAAATTCATATTTTTTCTTAAAAAACAATTACGTGTTCTACTTACATCAATTGATTTCTCTCATTATTCTTTATACAAGTGTAGTAAGATAAGATAATTGACAAATAAATATTTTACTAGATATTTTATAATTTATGTAAGATTATATCAATTTAAAGTATAAAAAACATATCTCGTAAACTATATATTCAATTTTTAGTTATCCTACTCTTATAACTTTCTACGTGGAATATTGTGACGAATCGATTTATATAGACCATTTAGAATGGTTCTATTAAAAAAAAAATAGAAATTACTTTAAAATGACCTTTATCCAAGATCAAGTCAATGGCGCTATCTTATAACCCCCTAAAAATTACAAAACTTTTATACAAAATATTTGTCGATGAGTCTTGGTTTCAATCAAGAAGTATCAATGCATTATTTAAAATGGAACGTCTTGTATGAATCGACATATGTAGCATATATGCGAGGGGTAAACCGCTGATCAAAATTATGTACACTAATGCCTACTAATGCCCAATTCCTGGGCATTACTGCTAAATTTTTAAAATTTAATAATTTAAATTTTAATAAATTTAAAATTATTATTTGGAAGAAAAGACTTAATAATACTTTAATAACGTCCATAATACGCATTAATACTTCAATAAAACCTAATAATGCCCAAGTAATGCCCAAGCAATGCCCAGTAATGCCTCAAATCTGTACACCGCAATGTCCTCAGCGGTTTACCCCTCGCATATATGGAATTTTTCTTGCGATTAATAAAAGTAATGAATGATTTTAGGTATTTTAGGTATATTCCAAAGTGTTGGGACTCGCAGAGTCCGCATGTTTAACTGACTATAAGCCAATAACTATCCATTTAGCTTTAAATTATATCTTTTACTCAGCAAGTTATGAGACACAATGAGATACAATGTATGAGAAAATTAGTTGATTTTCGGAGTCTATTTTCGATATACGATTAGTGCGAATTTTTTCCTTACTGACACTCACTAACTTATGGTAGAATGATTTGAAACATAAAAATCAAAAAGATTATTAAATGGACATGATTGTAGCTATTAAATGTATGGATTTTTCGAAATTTATAACAATTTATGACAAATGGTGGCTATTTAAAGTGAAAATTTTATTTTTTCACAAAGAAAAATAGCAAATTTTATTTTTTCCTTCAAAAAGCTCTTTAAAAAAATTCTATGCGTTTAACGTTTAACTATACTTATGCCATTTAATAATCTTTTTGATTTTAGGTTATTCTATCAGAACTTATGAGTGTCACCACATACAAGAACTTCTGAGATATGCTTAAAACAAGTATATTTATTTTTTTTTTGTTTTTTTATAGAAAAATTAAAAGTGTAAATGTATTATATTGAACAAAAAATATTAGAATTGGAATAATATTAATCATTCTTTTATTTTCGATTTATAAAAAAATTTCTATTTTCGGCGTGCTTACAATAGTATTCCCCCTTAAAACCCCCTAACACTTTTTCGCTTATAACAATTCTTTGAATGGGCATACATGAATTTGACGTCTTTTTTAAATCTCTTCTTAAAAAGTAATTTTATAGAGATTATAAAATATACAATACATTATATTTTTAAGTAAAAATATTACAATTTATATTACAATTTATTTATATTACAATTTGTCATATAATGGATGGATGTATGTATGTTATAGTATGTTTCAATTTACAAAACTACTTTTTATTACTTTTCTCTAGCATAGTCACAGAAAGAGCAATAAAGCAAAAAAGCAATAATAGCATAAATAGCAATAATGAAAAAAAAAACAAAATAAAAAACGAAAATAAAAAAAACATGTAGTAAAACATGGTAATTAAATAATAACTTTTTTGAACCTAATATATAATAGATTTACAATTGAACATACATAATATACATATATAATATATTCATACAATTATATGTATATAAGCAATTGAGGAACTCAGATTTAGATAGTGATTAATATAATTTTATATGTATTATAATAACACTTGCGTTAACTAACATTCACACTATTATTAAAAGAAAAGTTGGCAGTTAATTAAAGATATTACGGAATCATTAATATATATATATATATATATATATATATATATATATATATATATATATATATATATATATATGTACATACACACACACATATATAATTCTCCACATTATGATTTACATATTAATAAAAATATGTGTATAAAAATCATAGTGTGGAGAATTATATATGTGTTCTATGAAATGATATACATTGTAATTTGTTATTGTAATCTCTTTTATTTTAAAGTACCTATGAGTATATAATTTTATTGAAGTATTAATGTAAAAAAAATATAAATAAATTGGATGACTTAAAAACTGTATTTTCCATAAATAACTTCGAAAATATCTTACAAAAATTTTAATTCTAAGAGCTAAAGAGTATGATATCTTAAAAATATTTAATTTTATAAATAAGAGAAAACAAAATAAAATATGTTATTTTAAATACTCTTAATAAAATTGTATATATTATTTAAAATAGTATGCTGCATTCTATCAGTACTTTTTAATATTTTAATATATTTTTATGGTTTTTAGGTATCCAGTTTTTGGATATTTGTTTGAATTTTTATTTTCATTCACATTTTAAATGAACTACTCAATAATTTGAAACAACGTTAAAATTATAACATATAAATAAAGAACAGCCTCTCATAAATACCTATGAGTATAAATTTTTATTTTAAATTTTCAATAAAATTAAGTTTTGAGTTTCAATAAGTTTAACAAATGGTATGATATGTCGATTTTGGTGCTCTAATAAATATATTTCAAATATAAATTTATAATATAAATTTCTCTAAAAAAGAATTTTAAAAATTTACTTAAGAGAAATGAAGTGTGATTATTTTATTTTTAAGTTTTTTGCGTATATACGATATGTGTGTATGTGTGTATGTATTAAATATCATTAGTTTTGTGTGTGTGTGTGTGTGTATTATTATCTATTTTTTTAACTATGCAACTAATAGAATTATATTCAATACTCTAATGATTGATGATTTAAAAAAAATTTTTTTTAATATATATCAATATTAAGACTTTATGTGATGCACAATATATACACAATATATACTGTTTTTTATCAAGAATGTTTATTATAATTTTGTTGAATAAATGATAACAATTTTGGATACAATAATAATATATTTTCGATGAAATAATATATTGAACGATGTTTCTTTTTTTTATCGAATATCTCTAATTCAAAAATAACGCGCTAATTTCATCAAGTAAGTCTAAAAGAGGCGTTAAGCGTCAAGCAGTATTAGCTTCTACAAAAAGTAAGACGAAGAGAGGAAAGAGTGAGATGGGCGTTTCTCTCAAGCAAGTATTCCAAGTTAATTTTATCGAGCCCTAAAGAGTGCATGGAAGGACCAGCGAAGGATAACGTTAGCGGGTTTCATCGGACGCTGCTCGAAGCGGATGAAGGACGCCCGCATTCCACGCAGCAACTTGGTATAATACGAAGAATTGGCTGTACAGAAGGAGGAAGCGAGAGATAAAATGAGATGAGAAGAATAGAAAAGAGAGGTGAAGGAAAGTATGTGAGTGTATGTATATACATGTGTGCGAATGTGCATGAATGCAGGTGTGTTGTGTATGCATGTGTGTAAATGTGTGTATATGTGCGCGCGCACGAGAGAAAGAGAGAGAGGGAGGGAGAGAGAGAGAGAGAGAGAGAGAGAGAGAGAGAGAAGGAGGGAGAGAGAGAGAATAGAGAAAAAATAGAGGGCAAAAAAGGAAAAGAAAATAAGGTAGAGAGAAAGAGAAAGGTGATGAAGTTAAAGAAAATAAAAATCAGAACGGAAGAATGAAGGCGAAGAAAAGAAAAGGAGACTATAGAAATGAAACAAAGATTCGAGTGAGAAAAAGAGAAAGGCAAATGCAAGCAGTTATTCTAGTAGTCATCTATATCTGTCCTCTTTCTCTTCTTCGTTTACTTTTCCTTCTCCGTCTCTTTTTCTCTATCTTTCGACCTTTTATTTTTTATTCTTATCTTCTTTCGCTCAACGATCGCGTGCCGCGTGTTTTCGACGAAAGTAAATCGATCATATATATGTATATATATATATATATATATATATATATATATATATGTATATATATATATATATATATATATATATATATATATATGTATATATATATATATATATATATATATATATAATTTTTTTTTCTACTTTTTAATTAGACTTCCGTTCACTATAAGATCCAGTATCATATATCACACTATCTTATAAGTTGCATATAGCACCGTATGTTCGCACATAACTGGCAAGAAAAGAGTCGGAAGAGTCGTTCCCTTTTGATTTTAAGAAACTTCGAATATATTGTTTATGTCAAAATAATTCGCACACATGTACATACATAAAAATGTCAAATTTTTAAAAATGCTTTCTCCTTCTTCCTTATCTTTTAAAATTTTGAAATTTCTTAAGGATGGAAAAAAGAGAATCTCGCGCCAAATTCAATTGTGCATAAAATTATTTCTCAAAACATTTTTGAGAAATTAAATATAAATACTCTACATGTACGTTATTCATGTATTTATTTTATCTATTCGATGACAATTTTTTTTTCGTAATTTCTCGTCATATGAGAATAGTTAAATTCATATGCATATCATATGATTTCAAATTTCAATGTGAAATTAGTAATATTAATAATTTGTTATATAATTTTTGTGAATTATAATCAATATCAATAAAATAATAATATATTTCATAAATAATATATTATATAAAATTTATCTTTTTATTACATGTATTTATTATGATATCTTGCGAAATCAATTTCGTTGATTATACAAATAGTTATGCACTGACGTGCAAACAACAGTTCAATCTTTTGTTTAGTGTTAATGATTGGGAAATAATTAGCTATTATACAATCGACTCACGGACAGATGACAATTTCAATAACGTTCTTAAATGATAAAATTTTAAGTTTTTATATTTAAAAAGTTATTTCTTAGAATAAAAAACGACATACACTTTTATTATTTAATTTTTTAGCTTTTATGCTGTAATATCATTATCCTCGAATTTTTAAATACTTTGTGTATGTGTATGTATGTACACATATATACGCGCGCGCATACGTGCGTGTGTGCGTGCGTGTGTGCGTGCGTGTGAGTGTGTGAGAGTGCGTACATGCGTGTGCATGTATATGTGTGTGTACACAGGGTGTTTCAGAGCCCAAGACACAAATTTCAAAGGTACCAAATAGTTATTTGTATATTATTATATTATATATAGTCTCTCTCTCTCTCTCTCTCTCTCTCTCTCTCTCTCTCTCTCTCTCTCTCTCTCTCTCTCTCTCTCTCCTTCTCCCTCTCTCTATGTTTTACATTTGTATATGAATATATTAATATATATATATATATATATATATATATATATATATATATATATATATATGTACAAATATTTAAATAAAATACATAATCACATATTGCGCTTTGTTATATGAAATAATTTTAATATTGAAACATAATAATAAAGGAATTATATTTTACACGTTTTTAATGTATTTAATGTATTTTGATATAATTATCTTATAGAAGAAGTTTAACCAATAAAGATTTAATTAATAAAATATGCATCAAAGTAATATTTTTTGTACAACAATTTTTTTAACAGATGTATGAATTTGGCATTTTTTTAAGTTTAGTTTTATAACATCGTATAAATGCAGCGTACATATATGTGGATGTACACGTATGTGTATATATGTAGATTGCTGCATCACTGTACTGATTATTAACTTGACCAGATTGCCGACTGTTTGCAATATAAGAACAGAATTATTATTAAAGAGACAATTTTTTAAATAATTTCTGTAGCAATAAAATTCCATGAGATTTTCCAAGCTAAAAAATCTGAGAATTCCAGATTTCTTAGGATTTTTTAGAGAGTAAATACTCTTTGTACAGAAAAAATGTAATAATATTTTTAAAAATGTATAAAAAATAATATATATATTAAATAATGTATAAAATTAAAATTTAAGTTTATTGATAAATAAATCGTTTTTGATGCAAGCAATAATTCTCATATGTGTATTAATGTAATGAAAAAACTAAAAAGTAAAAAAAAATTATTTTGTCAGATAAAAATATCTTATATTAAAAAATATGATATGATTGTATAAATTTATATAATTTTATTTCATTCTTTTAAACAATAAAAAACATGGACACATAAGGCAAAATAAATAAATAAATAAATAAATAAATATATATATATATATATATATATATATGCTTATATTTTCATAGTTATTTGACTAAGCAGAGAAATATTTTAATGAGATTATAATGTGAATATAATGGCAAGCTTCCAAACTACGTATAGGAACTCAGTTTTGCCTTGACCGCGCGTCATGATTATGCATTTAATCCGTCGGCCTTTTTCCAAATTAATATGGTTGGTCCAAATGGTATGGTTTTCCAAATTAATATGGTTGGTCAATAAAGTTTAAATCAATCTTTATCAAGAAGCTAGTATAAGCGAAAACACATAAAACAATGATGAGTTAAACAATTATATCCCTGAATATCAGATGTGTCTAAGAATGCTGGAGGAACGTTACGTTTAGATTCTCTTTCTCTTTTCTTTTTCGAAAATTACTATAAAAATTATAATTATTTGTTGTGACATCAACACATACAGTTTAGTTTTATATAAACTCTTTGTAAAGACCTTGGCCGGTTTTCGTATGATGGGATGTCCTTAGCGATATCAAGCTGTTTTTCACACACAATGTACTTCATGACTAAATCCAACACTAAATAATCCATCATGCTAGTTTCTGGAATCATGTAATTCCGGAATTATGACCTCAAGCTCTAAAATAAAAAAGAATTTCTTTCTTCTTAAGGTGAGAAAAACTGTGACTTTGAAAAAAATGTAGGTAGTAGGACCCTCCAAAAAAAACCTTACAAAGGTAAAAAAAATACGCCAAGTACATAAAAAATATTCCATCTTGTATGCAACAAAACGTTTATAAAAAAATATCTCTAAAAATAATTTATAATAAAAATTTTCTCTCAAAAAATATATATTTTTCCTAAAAAAAATTCAAAACTAAATATGAAATCAATCATTAATTAGCTAAGTACATTGAAGCAATTGATAGGGATTTGTAATTTGAAATATTTGTCACAAATTCAATCTTGCATTTATGTATTAGATTCTCGACAAAATGAAAATGATTTTCAAAATAAGTTCAATACTTTGTATGATATATAAAAATACATTATTATGTATGATCCAAATAAATATTTGTACAATATGTGAAATAGCATTAATATATTGCGGATTTTATATTGCAGATTATAAATAATAAGTCATAAAACTATTTAACACTTACTGCAATAACATCGATTGCATTAATCGCCAATTTTGAATTTAAAAGAGAAAAACTAATCGACTTGTTTTAAGATCATAAGTTTTACTATGTAGACCTGGAACTAAAAGATTTAAGAAGTTACATACAAAAATTTGACCCGAGTCGTATTATAATTTACACATTTTTATTATTAGGAAATATTTAATTTTGGAATTAATCATAAAGCTTTGCCAAGTAAATTTGGAACTAAAAAAATTAAGACCAAAACGACTTACAAAAACTTGGCGTGCTCGGGTCGTATTACAATTCACATATTTCTATAATTGAAATTAATTACAGGTACATAATTCGCAAACTTTGTAAAATTATGTGTATTATAATGTGACCCGAGCACGCCAAGTTTTTGTAAGTCGTTTTGGTCTTAATTTTTTTAGTTCCAAATGTACTTGGCTTTATGATTAATTTCAAAATTAAATATTTCCTAATAATAAAAATGTGTAAATTATAATACGACTCGGGTCAAATTTTTGTATGTAACTTCTTAAATCTTTTAGTTCCAGGTCTACATAGTAAAACTTATGATCTTAAAACAAGTCGATTAGTTTTTCTCTTTTAAATTCAAAATTGGCGATTAATGCAATCGATGTTATTGCAGTAAGTGTTAAATAGTTTTATGACTTACTATTTATAATTTGCAATATAAAATCCGCAATATATTAATGCTATTTCATATATTGTACAAATATTTATTTGGATCATACATAATAATGTATTTTTATATATCATACAAAGTATTGAACTTATTTTGAAAATCACTTTCATTTTGTGGAGAATCTAATACATAAATGCAAGATTGAATTTGTGACAAATATTTCAAATTACAAATCCCTATCAATTGCTTCAATGTACTTGGCTAATTAATGATTGATTTCATATTTAGTTTTGAATTTTTTTTAGATAAAATATATATTTTTTGAGAGAAAATTTTTATTATAAATTATTTTTAGGGATATTTTTTTATAAACGTTTTGTTGCATACAAGGTGGAATATTTTTTATGTACTTGGCGTATTTTTTTTACCTTCGTAAGGTTTTTTTTGGAGGGATTTCATCTTATTGTAAAATTTACATATATTTCAAATTACAAATCCCTATCAATTGCTTCAATGTACTTGGCTAATTAATGATTGATTTCATATTTAGTTTTGAATTTTTTTTAGGTAAAATATATATTTTTTGAGAGAAAATTTTTATTCTAAATTATTTTTAGGGATATTTTTTTATAAACGTTTTGTTGCATACAAGATGGAATATTTTTTATGTACTTGGAGTATTTTTTTTACCTTTGTAAGGTTTTTTTGGAGGGATTTCATCTTTTTGTAAAATTTACATATATTTTTTGAGAAATAAATTATTTTTAGGGATATTTTTTTTATAATTGCATTATTCTTTATTATAAAATAAAATTTTGTTTTATGTATGAAGAATCAAAGGAAGTTTTTAGAAGTTCAGATGTAATTGAACGATAAGACATGTTGCAATTCTGTCATTGTATTAGATCTTCAACAAAATTGAAATTTAGTCATTACTAGGTCTATAAGAGAAAAAAAAGAAGTTAAAAATTCGAAAACTTAAACAGGTGTATGTAATAAGTAAATAATAATAATATAATTAAAGAGAGAGTAAAAGTTTCCATAAAAGTTTCATATAAGTTTGTTGCGTATCGTAATAAATATTATTTTATAAGGCAGCATCAACATACAGTGGGTGTAAAAAGTATTCGTACACTAGGAATTTTCACAAAAAATGGTTTATTTCTGTGTAACAATAAATAATAAACAAATAATTATTTGTTTATATTATAAATTCTTCTTTTCTTAATAACATTTAAAAAAAAAACTCATAAATTATAACATTTTATATTTCAAAACAATAAAATAACAAAATATAGCGATTTTCGAAAGTACAAAAAGTATATATTCGTACACTCTAATTGTTGAAAAATAGGAACAAAATTAATACTTTGTCGAGTATCCCTCGATCACTGCCTGCAGTCTTCTTGGCATCGAATCAACAAGATTTTTTGTAACGGCAGGTAAAATTTCATTCCATTCTTGTTATAAAATTTTAATAAACTCTGCACGATTCGATGCTTGTCTTTTTCTCACTGCATTTTCAAGAATACTCCACAAATGTTCAATGGGATTCAAGTCCGGTGATTGTGGGAGAGTATGTAATTGTTGGAGTATATTATATAACAGCCAATTTTTGGTATTATAGTATGCTTCGGGTCGTTGTCCTGTTAAAAGATGAATTTATTTTCGAGTCCAAGTTTTTCCGCACTGACGGCTAGATTATTTTTCAAAATGTCAATATACATTTTGTGATTCATTGTACCTTCAATAAAATGTAATTTTCCAATCCCTCCAGTACTCATATAGCCCTACACCATCACTGACCACCGTCGTGTTTCACAGTGAGTAACAAATTATTCGGATTTAATTCACAATTTTTTTTTCGCCACACTGTGCGTCTTCCATTCGAACCAAAAATATTAAATTTACTCTCATCTGAGAATATGACTTTATTCCAAAAATCACTATCCTTATTGACGTATTTTTTCGAATTGAAGTCGTTTTTTCCGATTAGTTTCGTTAACCCAAAATTTCTTTCTTATTACTCGACCGTGATAACCGTTCTTGCGCAACATATTCCGAACAGTACTAATTAAAACATGTATACCTCGTTTTTCCATTATAGTCACAACCGTCGGAGCCGAAATTTTGGGATCTTTTTTGATAAGACGCACGATAAATCTTTCATCGGTCTTTGAAAGAATGTATGGTCGACCACTTCTGGGCGCATTTTTTACGGTTTTCTGTGTACAAAATCGATCAATAATAAATTTAATCGTTGAGCGGGCTCGACCAACAATCTTCGAAATTTGCGCGAGACTTTTACATTGATTGTGCAGCCTAATAATAATTTTTCTTTCTTTCTCGCTTCCTTTTCGACCCATTTTTACAAAACAGAGAACAACGACTGAATAAAACTATGAAATTTTACGTCAATACATAAGGGGGAGGTCAATCAAAAAATGTAAACAAACATACAAACTATGTTCCCTACCTAAGATCAGTTGTTGTCATTGATATCATAGTGTACGAATACTTTTTGTATTTTCGAAAATCATTATATTTTGTTATTTTATTGTTTTGAAATATAAAATGTTATAATTTATGAGTTTTTTTTTTAAATGTTATTAAGAAAAGAAGAATTTATAATATAAACAAATAATTATTTGGTCGGCCGCGAATGTGTATTGAGGTGACAGGTGTGGAGGTGTGGGCCGACAGGAGAAGGAAAAAAGGATGGTTGGAGGAAGAGTTGAGAGCTGGGAGCGGGGGAAGAGGAAGAGGTAGACCGGGGGAGCGGATGGAGGTGGAGGCGGAGTTGGAGAAAGAAGGGTTAAAGAGTTTTTTGAGTGAGAAAATATATGGAAAAGTGCTGAGTTGGGAAACGGAAGATGGAGGGAGAGGCGTGAAGAGTGATGGAGAAGGAAGTGAAGATGGCGCGGGAGGCAGAAGGAAGGGGAAGGAGGTACAATAAAGTGGAGAGTGGAGATGGCGCCAGAGGCTGGAGCAAGGAGGCAAGTGACAGATGGATGGCGCCAGGGGTGCGTCGATGAAAGCGAGGGATAGAGAGACGGGGAATCGATGCGCAGATCGATTGTGGTGACGAAGAATTTTAGGAGTGCCGGCAGGGAAGAAAAGTAAAGGACGGACAGCAGAATGGAGTGCGGAGAACTGGTAAAAGAAGTCAAGGAGCTGAAGAAGGTGGAGTTGGTTTTGGTGATGAGGAGATTGGTAAGGGGAGTAGAGAAGAGAGGGGAGGCCGATAGGGAAAGTGAAGGAGCGGAGGTTAGGAAGGAGAAGGAAGGCGCAGGAGAGGAGGGCAAAGAGGAGGATGAAAGGAGAGAAAAGGAAGACGGAGGTAGAAGAGAAGAAGGTTGGAAGGTGAAGGGGTTAAAGAGGGGGAATGCAATAGGGGGGAGAAAGGAGACGGGAGAGAAGAAGGAGGAAGGGGAAAGAGCGGAGGGTGGAGAGAGGAAGAGCAAGTGGAGTAAGGGCGAGGAAGGCAAAACAGGAGTAGAGGAGGAGGAAGAAAAGGAGAAGGCAGGGGATGGAGAAGGGAGAGAAAGGAAGCAGGGGGTGAAGAAGAGGATGGAGGAGATAGGCGGGAAAGTGGAAGGACGGGGGGAGGATAGGAAGGGGGAGGAGATAGGGGAAGGAAAGGGAAATAAAACAGAAGGGAGGAAGGGGTCAAGAGAGAAGAAGGAGAAAGGAAGGGGGGAGATAGATGAGGAGAGGAGGGGTAGGCGGAGTAGTAGAGAGGACGACAGTGGAGTAGAGGTGGTGGAGGAAAAGAAGAAGGTGAAGGAGGAAGAGGGGAAAGAAGGGAAGCGGGGAAAGAGGTAGGTAGGGAAAAGAAGGGACGGGGGGTAGAGAGGGAAAGGGAGAGTGGAGGAGAAGAGAGTATAGAAGATGAAGAAAGGGAAGAGGAGTGATGGAGGATGGTGGAAGAGGAACGGGAGGAAAGAAGGAAGAAGAGGAAGGATGAGGGGGGAGAAGGACAGAGGAAAGGAGAGGATTTAGGAGAGGAAGGCAGGGGGACAACAGGAGGGGAAGTGTGGAGAAAGTTTGAGGAGAGGAGGGAGAGGGTGAGAAAGGAGAGAGAGAGAAGGGAGTTGGAGAGGAGGGAAAGAATGAGAGAAGGAGAAAAGGAGAAGAGGAGAGAAAGAAGGAGGAATGTGGTATGGAGAGGGGTAGAGGGAGGCAGCGCGGAGGAAAGGAAGAAGGTGATAGAAGGGATCATGATGGAGGAATTGGGGAGAAGGGTGGAAATTGGGGAGGTTAGTGAGAGGAGGGGGAACGTAGGGATAGTATTAATTGTGAGGATGAGGAGGATGGAAGAGAAGAAGGAATTGCTAGAGAGGGGATGGGAGATAAGGAGGAATTGGGGGGTGGGGGTAGACGAGGATTTGACGTTGGAGGAGAGGAGGGTAAGGTGGAAGTTGGTGGAGAGGGCAAGGACAGAAAGGGCGAGGGGGAGGGTGGTGGTAGTCACAAATAGAAGGATATGGATAAATGGGAAGGCTTGGGGATGGAGAAGGGAGAGAAAGATGGGATGTGGAGAAAGATAGGTGGCATGAGGAGATGGAGGAAACAGAAGATGAAAGCGATGAGTAGTAAGAAGGGGGGGAAGGGAAAGAGGATGAGGAAGGTAGGAAATGGAGAAAAGGAAGGGTAGGAGGAGAAAGGGGGGATGAGTAGGGATAGGGAGAAGGGTATAGGGGTGGAAGAAGAAGGGTAGGGAGGGATAGGAGGGAAGGCTGAAGGGAAAGGGTGAAAGGGAGGGTGGAGAGGGGAGGAGTTGATAGCCTCTGTTATTTGTTTTTTGTTTTTAATTCTGGTGTGGTCTAGTCTGTACAGTCATTTCTGATGCTGGAAGGAGAAGGAAGGAGAGGATAAGAGCGAAAGGAGAAGTACGAGGGAGGAAGAGAGGCTGGACGGAGGAAACAAGAGACAGGAGAAGAGAGAGAAGAGGGAGAGGTGCAGAGGAAGCAGTCTACCACAAGAAGGAAACAAAGGCGGGAGAAGGAGGGTTTGGAGCCAGGCGGGGGATAGGGGGGACGAGGGAGGGAGAGCAAGGAGGGGGAGGATGCGTAGGGTGGGTGAGGGTATTGTAGTCTGTAATGGTCGCAAAATGGCCAGATCGGGGGGGAGAAATGGTATATTTTTGTTAAAGGTTCAGGAACGCTTCTTGTAAAAGCGCCTTGTAATCCCCAAGGGGCGACAATAAACTATCAATCAACAAATAATTATTTGTTTATTATTTATTGGTACACAGAAATAATCCATTTTTTGTGAAAATTCCTAGTGTACGAATATTTTTTACACCCACTGTATATAGTCCATCCTCCCACAACTTAAAATATATTTCCAGTTTTACAAATATGATGTTACTCTTTTCCTACTTCCATGCAACATCTAAACCTTATTCCTACAAGTAATCTATTCATACAAGTTATGGTTACGCAGAAAAAGATTATCTATGTACATAATTATATATAAGTATGTATATCTGTAACTCTATAGTTCTATAGTACATAATTATATACATATATATACGTATGTATGTGTGTGTAGAAATTTACATATTTGACTGCGCAACCATAATTATAGTTACATAGACATTTATTACATTTACCTGCGTAGACACAAATATAGTTACGCAGAAATATTCCCTACATGTGTAATTATATATATATATATATATATGTATATATATATATATATATATTTATACATATAATTATACATATAGGGAATATTTCTGCGTAACTATATTTGTGTTTACACAGGCAAATGTAATAAATGTCTATGTAACTATAATTATGGTTGCGCAGTCAAATATGTAAATTTCTACATACACACTATATATGTGTGTGTATGTGTGTGTGTACACACACACACACACACACACACACACATATATTATTATCATTATACATGTAGGGAATATTTCTGCATAACTATATTTGTATCTACGCAGGCAAATGTAATAAATGTCTATGTAACTATAATTATGGTTGCGCAGTCAAATATGTAAATTTCTATATATATATATATATATATATATATATATATATATATATATATATATAATTATACATGTATATATAGGGAATATTTCTGTGTAACTATATTTGTGTCTATGCAGGCAAATGTAATAAATGTGTATGTAACTATAATTATGGTCGCACAGTCAAATATGTAAATTTCTACACACACACACACACACACACACACACACACATATACATATAATTATAAATTACATATAATTATATTCCACAAAATGATAACTGTCTATTCTCTTTATTAAGATTAATATATAATATGTCAAAATATATTATGTCTAAACAGAAATGAGAAAAATTTCACAATATTTACCTTTTGATT
Organism: Camponotus vicinus; assembly: GCF_025532165.1. Taxonomy (NCBI): domain Eukaryota; kingdom Metazoa; phylum Arthropoda; class Insecta; order Hymenoptera; family Formicidae; genus Camponotus; species Camponotus vicinus. Next base: position 19,480,651 of record NW_028141978.1, on the reverse strand, counting down.
GATGAATCACAGTCCACTTGGTTGTCGTTAAATGTCACAAATCTGTGTTTTTACTAATAAATGCACTCGGCGTCGCGATGCTTCTGCGTCGCTTGATAATAACTTTTAATATGTCACTTCTCTTCCTTGGTACGTTATTACACACTACTTTTCTTCCTTGTTCTACACTATACTTTTATTTTTTACTCTTATTTATTTCTTAAAATCTGTGTTTTTAAACAAGTAACCTGACTGCTTAACGTGTCACTTCTCTTCCTTGTTACACTATTCCGCACTATACTTTAATAAATTTATCTTTCATACGTACGTACACACATACATATACATATCATACGTATGTACGCACATGCACACATATTATTTTGTCTCTTAAAGCATTGTACATATCGAAGCAATAATCGTATACGCAGCGGTGTGAACGCCGCTTGAGGGACAAACTCGCTTTGCGTGTGTGCGTGCGAGCATATGTACGTGAGTCTGAACCTGAAAAAGGAAGAGAAGAACGAAAAATGTCACAATTCTGTTATTCGATCGTCATTTCTCAGGATTGACTGCACCGATTTTATTCAAACAGGTCGCAATCGAAAGCTTATATTCATATTATGAAGAAAAAATATGTAATTTGCAATTACCCATTACATATTTTTTCTTAAAAATAACTATGTGTTTTCTTTATACCAATTGATTCCTCTCATTATTTTGTACATAAAATTATTAAGATAAGTTAATCGAAAAATGAATATTTTACAAGATATTTTACGGTTTATGTAAAATTAAGAAATGATTTCAAGCCTTATAACTCAAAAAGTACTTGATGGAAAAATATTTTATTATAGTGTTCCATTTAAGAAATTAATGATGACCTTCACGTGACCTTCAAATGACTCTCCAAAGTCAAATCATTGCCACCGTCTAATGGCCCCTTTCAATCCATACAACTTTTGTTTGAAACATTTTTTTATTTAACGCACCGTTTTGGAGATATTTGAGCGTATTATTTAAAATGGGACACCCTGTATGGGCTATTACTAATGAACTGGTTAATAATAGAAAGAAAGAAAAGCTTATCTATTTAGGAATATTTTATTCAGATATATCCATGTTTTTTCTGATAAACAACTTCACAACAATTATAACTTCACAATTTATAATTATTGAAAACAATTTATTATTTGACATATAGGGTTATGTCAATTGTTATTCCCGCCACTACTTTGAGATGTCTTAACTCCAACTCAAGTAACTATATATATTTCCCTATACGGATGCTTAGAATGAATCTTATTGGTGAATCATTTTTGCTTCTTAGTTAGATTCATTCGCAGCCAATGAGAGAACGTATAGTCGAAATAATATTGTTTCTCCGCTTTTTATTAATAGAATAAATAATGATAATTATATGTTTTAAACCTTCTTTGGTTAATAAAAAACTGATGTGCAAAAGATGACTATGTTATTGTTGTCGAGAATAGCGACCAGAACTGATCCGAGCTCGGTGAAACGTATACTCCCTCTTTTGCCAACCGTAGGTTGACAGCAGTCGGGAGTAAATGTTATAAATGTACAGCACGTATATGTTCCACTCATTTTGTGTCAATGTGTAAAAAAAGTCCGAATATTGGAGATTCTCCAATGACTTCCATTCTTACTCTAGATGATGTCTCCCTTAATTCCTCTCTTCATCAACCCTACATCTCCATCAGCAACCGTCCCTCTCCCTTATGACATCCAACAATATCTTTCTATCCACAGAGTCAAATGCGGCTTTCAAATCTAAAAACAAAGTAACTAGTTTTTTTTTCTATTCTTATATTTGTCTATTCCTCAGATAATTTAAGAGGGTATTCCCGTGTAAAAGTTAGAAAAAATCGATTCTTTTTTTAATTTTCTTAAAGAATATCTTCAAAATATGTGTGCAAAAAAACACACATTTAATTTTTAAAATTAATTAAAATTAATTAAATTATAAATTAATTAAAATTAACGGATTTGCGGTTTGAATAAGATGGCGTATGGTGCGTCGTAAAATGCAGCGCGCCGCTCGTAATAGTCTTGTTGTAGTAGATCAATTTTTGACAAAAATTTTTGATCTTTTCTTCTTTCCAGCAAAATTTAATTTGAAACAAAGCATTTCGGGATTCTTTTTGAATCATTATATAAACGAAGATTGGTGGTTCTATTTACATCATTTTGAGTGTATAGTCAATTTAATATAACCGACTAACTAAAGCACATGTAGGCTTGTAATGCAGATATTTAATTTGAAAATTATGTATTCTGAAAATTATACCTTATGGGAGTGACTATTGGAACGCTGAGATATATGAATATGCGAATCGAAAATCAAGTTTACTGTTCAAAACGTAGGTTCACAGAAGCTATAAAAAAGCCAGGATTGTTTGAAGGCAAGAAAGATCAGTTGAATTTGAATTGTTTGAACAAGAAAAAGGCTCTTTGTATAATTCGGAGTTAACAGATTAACGATAAGTATAATTATATTCATTTAAATAGTATGAAAAACTTTAAACGCATTTCTCTCAAAACCGTGTTTTTCAAAACGGTGATCACGATATCTGTTGATCTGATTAGTTCAACTTATACATGCACCTTCACATATCTCGCTATCATCTGAACCAAAATGATGTCAAAATTAATTTATTTTCTCATTTTTTTCTAGCCGTAAAAAGAAAAAAAAATCGATAGTTAATTTTCAGTGCCATTTTGCGAATTTTTAATTTTTTATTTTCTAAATGGTTCGAACGATAGCAAAACTCAGATAAATTAAAAATCTTTTTTGTTTCATTTTTTTTTCAGAGCAGGAGTATTGGAATCATGGTCCATTTCGAAGTTTTTTTTTAATTATTCGGAGGCTTGTGCCTTAAATAATTTTATTTATTTTTAAATTAAAAAAATTATAAACTATAATCAAAAGTTCCTAAATACATACCAAGTACATATGCCAAATGATAATAATAACAAGTCTTATAATAATATAATTTTTTTATTTTTAAATGTTCCTAAATACATATACCAAATGATAACAATAAGTCTTAGGCTGGAGTGCACCAATTCGGAGTAAACCCTACTCTGGTAGTAAAAATTGGCTTCTATAGTAAATCGGAGACTTCCATTAGAAATTGAGTCATTACAATAGTAAGGTTCAATTGCTACCCAGACAGCACAAAAAGGCCAAAAGATGTCTTAAAGACGTCTAAAAGACTTTAAGACGTCTTTAAGTCGTCTTTTAGATGTCTTTTGGACATGTGTGCTGTCTGAGTACTATCATAGTAATTACTTTGGAAGTAAAATTAAATATTCTCCTAAAGTAAATAATGTGCAGAGAGCACCACTGTAGAGTAATTTACTTCTAGCCTAAAGTATAAGAGTAACTAGAGCAAAAATTACTTCTTCAGTGCGGTAGGAGTAAAGTCAACGAGTAAGGAATCAGAAATAAGAAATAAGGTTAATAGCAAGCAATTAATGTTCTTTTTCATTTGAGTTTCTAAAATGGATTTAGGCCTACTAGATTATTTGGATTATATGGATATTGATGAGGAGGACAATGTAGTGATACGTAATATAAGAGAGAGAAGAAATCCAATGGAGATTTATACTGACGGGGAGTTCCGAGAGCGATTTGGTTTAGCTTTCGCCTTCTTTGCCTTTGCTTTTAAATCTTTCCACAAAATTCGCAACTGATTCTCACATCTCTCCTGCTGTGCTTCAGCATTGTACTCAATATGAATCTTTCGCTAAGCTTTATTTTTAAATTCTAATGCCATAACATCATGTTTTCTAGATTCAATAATACCAATATGACTTTTCATTAGCTCAACAAATCTAGCTTTCTCTGCCTCTGTCATATTCTTGCTTCGTTTTTTCTTTTCTTCTTCTTTTCTCTCCATTTTCAACAAGTCAAAAGAAAAGCAATGCATAGTTGCTCACACACAAAATACGAAATATTCGTAAAAATACGCAATAATAAAACTGAAGAAAGTTTAATAAAGACGTAGAAATATTTAAGACCTTACTAACCTAACCTAATCTAACCTCAAATTAGACCACAAAAATGTTGTAATAACTCTGCTCCCTAGAGGAAAGAACCATACTACAAGAGTAGATAGAGCTTACTTCTATAGTTAAAACTACAGAAGTAAATTTAATATTAGCTCTCCAACGTGTACAATAGAAGTAATTTACTCCCGGTATAAATTACTTCTGTAGTTTGAACTATGGAAGTAGGCGATACTTCTGAAGTAAATCCGATTGATTTGGTGCACTCCAGCCTTATAGCTTTTTATTAAATTTTAAAAATTCCTAAAAACGCCTTAGTAAAAACGCATTTTATACGGGAATACCCCGTTAAAAAGTAAATATTATCCATTGTGCCCATTCATTTTCTACATCCCCTTTGATTCTATGACGGTGATCTTTTTTTTACCTCTTCCCTCAATGTTCCTGCTAATATCGAAGTATATAATACCCTGTATAATGTACTGTTTTCAATATGACGAGACCTATAATTATATAATATATAATTATATAATTATATATTGATATATAATTATACAATTCAACATATGTTTTTAATTTTCTAGAAAACTAACTTTATATGTAAACAAGAAACTTCTGATATATATAGTAAGTTGCTTAACTAGCACATATTAGTTTTATAAACGTTTCATAAACGTATTTATTGTTTAGTAATTGTGAAACATTAATATGTTACATTCCAACACGAGTTTTTTTGAAGCTATAATTTAAAAGAAAATGTATTTTTTTCATGTTTCTTCAAATATAAAAATATATTTTTTAATTTAAAATTAATACATAATAAAAAAAATTGTCTATATATTATACAATTATATATAAATTTATACATGTGCAATGTTTTATTTCTTCAAATTTTTGCCAGTGTAAAGTTAGCACCTCATATTCAAAAATCGAAAGATTTATTGAGAGTTCTATTTGCACCCCAAATAGTTCTATAATTCCTGATAGGTTTTAGAAATAATTCCGGCGATTTACCTAAAGAAATTGCATTTTGGAAATATGAGGTGCCAACTTCCCGGTGGCACCGCAACATGCGAAAAGTCCCATTTAAACTATGCAATTCTATAGTTCTCGAAGAGTTCTATGGTTCCTGATAGGTTTTAACAATAGTTCTGACCGCTAAATATTTTTAAATAATTTTTTAATATTGAAATCGGCACCTAATCTTTCGATAAAGATGGTCAGAACTTTTACGCCCTTCGGCTTCGAGCCTTAATTCTTATCGAGAGAACTCTTCGGGGTGCAAACGGAACTGTAATCAGAACGCTGAAATTCGGAAAAAAATTCCAACTCCCCAGGACTGAAATTTTAAGAGCGAGTAACTAAAGGTGGTCAGAACTTTTTCGCCCTTCACTCTACGGCTTCAAGTCTTGATACTTATCGAGAGAACTCTTCGGAGTGCAAACGGAACTGTAATCAGAATGCCGAAATTCGGAAAAAAATTCCAACTTCCCAGGACTTTGAAATTTTAAGAGCGAGTAACTAAAAGTGGCCAGAACTTTTTCGCCCTTCACTCTACGGCTTCGAGCCTTAATATTTATCGAGAGAACTCTTTGGGGTGTCAGAACGCCGAAATAAAAAAAATTTCAGCCCCTCTGGACTTGGAAATTTTCATGTGCCATAAAACTAACTGTTACCAATTTTGCTGATATTTAGTAAGCAACGAATAATTACAATAAAAAATTAAGAAATTTCCTCATTTTTAGTTTTAAGGCACATGAAATTTTCCAAGTCTAGAGGGATTGAAATTTTTTTATTTCGGTGTTCTAATAACAGTTCCGTTTGCACCCCGAAGAGTTCTCTCGATAAGTATTAAGGCCGAAGCCGTAGAGTGAAGGGCGAAAAAGTTCTGGCCACTTTTAGTTACTCGCTCTTAAAATTTCAGTCCTGGGGAGTTGGAATTTCTTTCCGAATTTCGGCGTTCTGATAACAGTTTCGTTTGCGCCCCGAAGAGTTCTCTCGATAAGTATTAAGGCCCGAGGCCGTAGAGTGAAGGGCGAAAAAGTTCTGGCCACTTTTAGTTACTCGCTCTTAAAATTTCAGTCCTGGGGAGTTGGAATTTTTTTCCGAATTTCGGTGTTCTGATAACAGTTCCGTTTGCACCCCGAAGAGTTCTCTCGATAAGTATTAAGGCTCGGAGCCGTAGAGTGAAGGGCGAAAATTTCTGGCCACTTTTAGTTACTCGCTCTTAAAATTTCAGTCCTGGGGAGTTGGAATTTTTTTCCGAATTTCGGCGTTCTGATTACAGTTCCGTTTGCACTCCGAAGAGTTCTCTCGATAATTATCAAGGCTTGAAGCCGTAGAGTGAAGGGCGAAAAAGTTCTGCCCACTTTTAGTTACTCGCTCTTAAAATTTCAGTCCTGGGGAGTTGGAATTTTTTTCCGAATTTCGACGTTCTGATTACAGTTCCGTTTGCACCCCGAAGAGTTCTCTCGATAATTATTAAGGCTCGAAGTCGTAGAGTGAAGGGCGTAAAAGTTCTGACCATTTTTAGCGAAAGATTTTTTTTTTTTTTTTTAAAGACAGGAAATGCTTTGCGCACTTAGCAATCAGACCCGAGGGAGGTCTGATTGCCGTCGTGGGGGACTCCCGGTTTGTCCCAACCCACGTGGGTTGGGCCGGTTTACCACCCAGTACTGACCCGAAATGTCAGCACCGGACCCTAAAACCTGTCTATAGCCCCTGGCCATTAATAGGGATTTACGTCCACCGGGAACCGCTCGCGCATAACATCCAGTGGACAACCCTATAGCCTGGTCCGTGAGGACCCTTCCCGAAGGGAGTTGCCCCCCTTGCAGACATCCCTGACTCAAAGAGTCTGTAGGGAGAACGACCGAGCTATTAGCCATTCTCCCCTCGTCCCCGGGGGTACGTGCAATGCGAGCAGGAGCCCTCACTCCTACTCGCTTCTCCCCGGAAACGGAAGGCGAACAAACACCTTCCCCACACTCAAACGTAAACGCGACTCCCCAGAGTGGGGGGGGGGAGCACATTTACACGCGTGAACGTATCTACTGCCATGGGGCACAGATATGCGCGCCAACATTACAATTACGACAAGATTTGACCAAACTACAATAAGGATAACATACAAGACTAAAAACCCAAGACTATATACAGAGGGCGTATCCGAACCAAACACTTCCGGATCCCTCCGGAGTAGCATGGCCGCAGCCCCCATAACCACACTAAACGTCACAGACAGACTCCAATCAAGGGGACGACGACATGGGCTCCGTGGAGCCCTGCGAGGCAGGAGGGGGCTCATCAGCGTCAACAGACGCACCTCGAGCTCCCCCTCGGCTACTCACCGCCATACTTCCGGGAGTCGACCCTCCATCCGGTCTACCCGGCGCCTGACGCCTCTGCTTGGCGTTATCCTCCCGATCGCCCGTGTTCTTCTTGGGAGGAACGAATGGGCGAGCACAAACCTTAGAGCCTGCTCTATGATTCGCTGGCTTACCTTTGTCGGCACACGGCATACAGTGAGGAGATGCCGTGCAACCCGAAGCGTTGTGACCCTCCTTGCCACAACGATAGCAGCATTTGCTACGATCCGTCGCTGATCCACACCTCGCAGACGCATGGCCGAAGGCCTGACAGTGGAAACACTGAAGGGGGCGGCGACCCAACGGAATGACCGAAAGGGCCACCCAACCCACTCTCAGCTCACCAACCCGAACGAGACCCCGCGCCACATGATCGGGGCAACGGAGCCACATTGTTCCCACACTCGATCCCGCAGGAAACCTAATGGGACCTGCACGGAGGTCTTCCAGCCTGCATCCTCCAACGGACACCACTGCTGAAAGAATTTCTTCCTGCGAGAAGAAACTCAGTAGTCCTCGAATTCTCACCTCATCTTTACGCATAGGACGACCCACTCGAACCTCCTTCATCGCTGAGAAGGTCCGCGCAAGGGAATCAGCCAATGCATTGGCCCTCCCGTCCGCCTGCCTACCGGATACCGACAGCAATAGGCTACCAGTAGCACCCCGGCGCATATGCAGCTGTTCGATGCCTAACCCGGACAAACTAACTTTGGACCTAGCCTCGGCCAGAACCGAGGCATAAGTCCTATTCTCTCCACCCTTTTTCTTGTCGATGGTCAGCGACACCACCGACGTCGAGGGGGCAGGAACCACCAAAACACGCCTATTCTGGGCAGCAGCCCTCCTACGTGCCTCTTTAGGCCTGCGCCTTCTCCGGGAACCGCCCGTGACGACCGTACCCGACACCGACCCCGATCCCGGGGCATCCGCCAAAACCCCCGCAGAGGCGGGGGCGGCGGAGCCCCCAGACTCAGGGACCGCCTTGCGCCCAACAGCGCGAACCTCTGCACCCGATGGAAGGGACTCAGACTGAGAGGCCCCTCTCAAAAGAGAAGCCCCAGCGCCCTCCTCAGGAGGCGACCGCAAGGTGGCCAAAACTATAGAGGCGATATCTCCCCTCAAGTCCACAAGTCGCCGATCCAAGAGGGACGACACCTCAGCCAAAGAGACGGGTCGATCCCCCGCCCCAACGACGGCAGGACCGCCCGCGGCAGACGATGGAGACTCTTCGGGCGAAGTCACACGAGGTCTCTTCTTCCCAGGCTTCACAAACATAGAAGCCTCTATTGAAGGGAGCGCCGCGCGAAGGGCGGCTAACTCCCAAGAAACGCGCTCCAGTTCTTGCTCGAGGGAGGATATGCGACCCCTTAGCCCCTGGTTTTCACTCCGAAGAGCGTCCACCCGGGGATCCGCGGCCACACCCACCCTCGCAGCAAACTCCTCGACGATGCCCTCAAGCTTCATCGAGGACACGAGAAGCTCCCTGGAAAGGACCTCATCCATTCCAGAGACTCCCGCAACCCTCTCAACTTGAGAGCTAAAGGTCCCGGCCAGCCTCCTCAGCTCCAAGGTGGTGACGCCCTGCAAGCTAGCCGCGAAAACTCCCCGAGGAGGAAGGTTATCCCTCCCAACCGCGGTAAGAATTGGACCCGATGTGGGGTCCAAGAGCCGCTCAATGTCTCTCAGACGGAGCTCTTCCCGCTTGGCCGCATTGAGGCGTTCCTTTGCCTCAGCGAGTCCAACGTAATCACCAGTCTTAGGCGGTCGTCCGCGTGTCTCCTTTTTCCTAGAGGAAGAAGAAGGATGCAGCGACTTACCTCCCTTGGGGTACTGCTTCCTCCCAGTTAACAGGCGCTTATCCTTCGGGGTCCACTCCTCCTCCGAGGCGCGCTCCACGGCCTCCGGAGAGCTCGGTGAGGAAATGGTTATGAAGGAGGGATCCCTCTCCTCCTCCCCCCCATCCCCACTGTCTCCGCGAACCACCTCAGGGGTGCGAGGACGCTCAATCGAGTCTTTCCTCGCCACACCAAAACCACTCACGAGCTTGCACAGTCTCGAGTGTTCCCTGTTCACAAGGACACAGAATAGCGGACACCTACGATCGTTACCGGTCGGTCCATCCTTGATGCGCGACACAAACTTAAAAAGTTTTGTGATCCCGCACTCATCCACACTCGGTGCACTCAATTGCGCGTAGACCCAGCAAACCCGGCAGTCCTTCACGCATTCCCAAGCGGTAGCCAGTTCCTCTGGATTCCCCGCCGACAGAAATCCAGATGGCCCGTCGTACGATGACGACGAGAGGGTGGCCGGGACAGTACCACCCTCCCGCCGGCCCCTGGTATCCGAACCCAGGGAGTTCTTCTCCTTTGTGTCGACTTCCATATCTGAAACAAAGAAATTGGTTTTCTGTCAGGGTTTTCCTTCCGTTAGGAGGAGACCTTACCTGGTTAACGAAGCCTCCACTCCGGGTGTTACATGGTGTATTCCTTCACCAAGCTCGGGTACCTCGGGATCGCAAATGCCCGTACACCAAAGAGACAAGCTCTATGATGCCCCTGAGGGGTTAGCGAAAGATTAGGTGCCGATTTCAATATTAAAAAATTATTTAAAAATATTTAGCGGTCAGAACTATTGTTAAAATCTATCAGGAACTATAGAACTCTTCGAGAACTATAGAATTGCATAGTTTAAATGGGACTTTTCGCATGTTGCGGTGCCACCGGGAAGTTGGCACCTCATATTTCCAAAATGCAATTTCTTTAGGTAAATCGCCGGAACTATTTCTAAAACCTATCAGGAACTATAGAACTATTTGGGGTGCAAATAGAACTCTCAATAAATCTTTCGATTTTTGAATATGAGGTGCTAACTTCACACCGGCCAAATTTTTTTACTTTTCTTAGAAAAAACAAAATGCGGAAAAATTATTTGTTTAATTATTTTTTAATTTTATTATGTTTATTATTTTTTTGTATGTACATATGAATAGAGCTTATAGAGAACAAAACCATTTAGAAGAGAACAAAAACAGAGAACAAAAACATTTATAGATACATTTCATATATATAATTACATACGGGGTGCGCAAAAAGTCCCGAAACGGTCTAATTTATTTATTAACTTAAATATTTTGGAAAATAGCATTTTATAAAAAAATGTTTTCGACAAAAATTATAGTGTTTAAAAAGATCTATTTACTGATCTTATCATTGCAGTTTCACCTTGGAAGGCGCCAAGATCAGGAGAAGTTCAAGTTGAATTTTTTAAATGGAACTTCCATTTTTTATTATACATTCTTATAGATTATCTCAAAAGCTTTTCAAAACACTATAATGAAATATTTTTTTATTAAGTACTTTTCATAGTTAGTTATAAGGCTTAAAATAATTTCTTAATTTTGCATAAACTATAAAATATCTTGTAAAATATTCGTAATTTTTCGATGATCTTATTTCAATATTTTTATGTACAAAATAATGAGAAAAATCAATTGGTCCAAACAAAATACATACAGTTATTTTAAGAAAAAATATGTAATTCGCAATTAACAGCTACATAATTTTTCTTAAAAGTAGATTTTCTTAAAAATAGTTTTTTGCAAAAAATGATCGTAAAGCGATATTTAGGAAAGCATTTTAAAGCTCAAAGCCTCAACTTTTAATGATTCAACACACTCCACAAAGATTTTACTACAGGCAGCGTTTCTTTAACGTAAAATTTGAAAAACAATTTCAGTTATCATGACGTGTACAAAAAAAAAATTTTCTTCAAACAGTCCTGATTGCATCATAATTTAACGTTTTCTTTTTAAAATACATTTTTAATTATAACGTTATACGATCTTTTTCAGGAAATTATAACGTTTTGAAATAATGGATATTCAAGTGCTTTCTTTAAAAACATCTGTATTCTGCTGCTGGTATTGGCATTATCCAAAATGTACTACGGAGAGATTACACAGTCGAATTTACATTTCATGTCTTTGTACATGTGCACACATCCATGTGTATATATACATAAGTATTTCCTCTCATTAATGCTGCATAATGTACGGAAACCCCAACTTTAAATTGCTGTAACGGAAATTGTTCATTACTAGGCTTCGAGCCTATTAACACTTTTGACGTACATCTCTGCACTATTATATAGCAAGCTCAAAAAATTTAGTTGAAAGCCATTTCCCGTAAGGATTCTGCGGAGTTGTGTCTCTCGATACAATATTACAAAAACTCGATACTTGCATTAACAATTCAATTTTTCTTGATACTTGTATTAGCATTCAAGAATTATGAGAATGCTATTTATTTTTTACTTCATTGGGTAAATAATCTGGATGTAGAAATTGTTCAAAATTTTAGTTATAATGCGTATAAAAATATGTATATTATATAAATATGTACATTATCACTATTTATGCGAACAGATTTTGATAAATATCAATTCAATTTAATATATCAGCTTTAATATTCAATTTATATATCATCAGCTTTCCTATATTTGTATCTCAACAAATCTTTCTCATTGATCCAACATAGAATGGAAAGAATATATTATATGAATATGTATATGTATATCATAGAAATATTTAAAAAATCGAGAAGTTAATTCAAACATTAAACATATAATACTTGTATGGACTCTATGTTCATATTGTGTATATTATGTATAAAATATTGCTCTATGTTCATATTGTGTATATTATGCATAAAATATTGCGTAAATATTGCGAAGTACCAACATTTAAAAAAAATATGAAAGAGCGAATAAGAAGAGCACATGTGCTACATTAAATACAAATAAAATTCAAAACGCAATATTTTCCAAGTAATCGTTTTAGAGCATGCATCGATGCTCAAGATCATCATTTTGAACACTTACATTGTGTATTTAAAACAATAAGTTAAAGAAATATTTGATCTCTTTGTTAAGATAAATTACACAGGCCTACGAAATTTGAGCTTTTGTCAGTTACAAAAAGCAGAGTAGGTGAATCTGATAGATTTTGTGACACTGAAAACAAATCTGATCGCAGAATTTCTCCAGCACTTCAAATCTTTGAGTAATTTGTAGTTGAATGGCCCAAAAATCGCTATTTTGGCCAATTTCATGAATTTATTGTGAGGAAACGAAATTTTTTTGAAATATTTCTGTCAATGGCATCGTATAGTACTCACTTTCATCTTTCAAATCCACTTTCGATTACCGCCGTACGATTTTTTTCCGCTCATATATACAAGTTATAAGACTGGTCATGCACAAGGATCCAATAAGTCATTCTAAATCAACCGTGCCACCTCTCTATCTCACGAATCAAAATGAGGGTAAAAACATACATTTTTAAATACCTTCTGTCACCTATTAAAATTAAAAATGGCGCATCCAATATGTCAGATAAAACCACAATAAAAAGGTATAAAATTTAGAAAAATTTATTAAAATGTGTAACAACTGTATTAGATATTTCTTTACAATCCTTTTCTGGGCAACCGAACCTGACATATGTCAGTCTTTTCAAAATGATGGATCTACTATATTGATGTCTATGTAAATTTTCTTTAACGTAAATTTTCTTATAACTTCATACTTATATATCTCACAAGGGGAGTATCAGATAGTGAGATCACCGATTTCAATGAATTTTAAATATGCTTTAGAGTAGCCCCCCCACTATTTAATAGCCAAGTGAGACGATGCAATATTCAAGTATTCGCGAGAAAGCATCGAAAGTTTTCCGTGCGCCTTTTATACCGCGCAAATTCGAGAGGTTTGCAGGTAGTGAGCGTAGCGTAGCGGATAAGGTAGCGGAAGGGAATACTGGACGTTGCAGGTTCGATTCCTACTTTTTCCAAATTTTTTTTTTAAATTTTAAATGTAAATTTTTACAAAATCTACATTTACGTGAATTATTAGACAACATGGAGTCGTTAAAGTGAAAAAATTATTATTTTTATTATTAAAATTTACAATATAATCGAGTCTTCAGCAGCAGAAAAACTTTCATAGTAGAAAAATGCTCATACTAGTCACATAATATTGAAATAAATTTCCTTGTAATTTATAAATGTGATCTTGGACTTTTTTATTAAATACCGATATTAATCGAAATGATATTATTTGTACCATTACAGACGGAAATGCGGTGTAAAATATATAATATAAAATATGCATTAATATAAAATATGCATTAATATAAAATATGCATTAATGTAATATAATTATTAATATAAAATATTAAATTTTAATAATAAAAATAATAATTTTTTCACTTTAACGACTCCATGTTGTCTAATAATTCACGTAAATGTAGATTTTGTAAAAATTTACATTTAAAATTAAAAAAAAAAATTTGGAAGAAGTAGGAATCGAACCTGCAACGTCCAGTATTCCCGTCCGCTACCTTATCCGCTACGCTACGCTCACTACCTGCAAACCTTTCGATTTTGCGCGGTATAAAAGGCGCACGGAAAACTTTCGATGCAAATTTCTCGCGAATACTTGAATATTACATCGTCTCACTTGGCTATTAAGTAGTGGGGGGGCTACTCTAAAACATATTTAAAATTCATTGAAATCGGTGATCTCACTACCTGAGACTCCCCTTGTCAGCGAAAAAAAATCGTGCGGCAGTAATCGAAAGTGGATTTGAAAGGTGAAAGTGAGTACTATAGGATGCCATTGGCAGAAATATTTCCAAAAATTTGGTATTCCAACAATAAATTCATGAAATTGACCAAAATAGTGATTTTTGAGTTATTCAACTACAAATTACTCAAAAACCTGATGTGCTAGGGAAATTCTGCGTCCAGATTCGTTTTCAGCGTCACAAAATCTATCAGATTCACCTATTCTGCTTTTTGTAACTGAACCTCGCAGGCCTGTGTTATTTTTCTTCGTAACTGTTTATTTTGTAAACTAAAAATTTATTTTGTAAACTAATTATTTAACTTCGTAACCTTTGATTGATCTTGTGTCATATATCATCATATGTATCTTAAAATATTCTATTAAGAGTAAGTGAAGAAATATATTATTCTATTTAAAAAAAACGTTGATGACTTTAAAATGTCCTTGTTCATTCAACTTTCAATTGATATCATTTCATCTTCAAATGTATTTCTTAAAGCCAAACATTCTTTCATTTGAAACATCTTTTATTAAAAATAAAAGAGTTAGTCAAGTGATCTGTTTCAAGTACCTCACCCTATATATTGAATTGCACAGTTATGAAATATTGGATACTTGGACACTTTTGAAATATTGGAAGCTATAACTTTTCTTAAAATTTAAAACTTATATAACTATTTCTAAAAATTTATATAATTGATGGTAATGTATCGCATATCGTTTTGTTCTAAATTAAGTTATATAATAATCTGTATAGAAAATTGTTTCTTCTGTTTTTTTTGCGAAAATTTGAATATCATTTTTTCTCAAGAATAGTGTTATCTATGTTCAAGTTATACATTTTATTATATTTTATGGTAATTATTTACTTATACGGACCACTTCCCGATTTCAATAATTCTCACATATGTTACCAAACAGCACCAAGTCGATTGTTAGTTGACTGTCAGTCGGCAGAAAAAGTCTAAAGTCGACTTCAAAAGTCAGACTGAATGTCAACTTAAAGTCGATTAACAGCCGACAAATGACTCGACTATAGTCGACTGTCAGTCAGCTAATAAGTCGACTTAAAAGTCAACTTTATGGCGATTATAAGTCAATTTAATGTCATGTCCATTAACTACTAAATTTTTATTTTAATGTCATTTCTCAAAAACTTGATCGATTTAATTCCCAACGGAATAATTAATATTAGATATCCACTAAATATTCTTCATAAGCTTAAGGATATCCACGAATATATGAAAAATAGTTATTATATATGCTATAGATATCCAAATGTCCGCAATTCAAAGTTTCATAAATATCTACAGGATATGTAAACCAATATCTTGTAAATATCTGTACAACATTCAGTGGATATTTATTATATATAGATACATCTTTTATTACGTATATATTGATATTTATTTTTGGATTGATATTCATTTAATGTTCTGTATGTATATACATATATGATGAAATTTAAAAAAAATAACTGTCTGCGATTAATTACATAGAGCTCTGGAATTCCTTGAAAAAGCTAGAGGAGATACGGCTATAATAGTCCGCTCTCTTTGACCGATAAGCCGCGATTCGTGGGACCTGTGCTGTGGCTTTATATTACTATCTTAGATGAATTCCACTTTCGAGTTAGGTATTTTCTTTTTCGCCACCTAGCGGCGAGGCGTGAAGCTCGTGGAAGTATGTGAATATTTCTATTTATCCGTTGGATATCTTTGATAGCTACTTGGTGAATATATACTCACACTAAAAAAAATGGGCTACTTCTTAGCAAAATATTTTAACATCTTTTAATGGCAACAAATCAGCAAAAAATCACCGTATTGATATGAAATAAATCTCAAATTAAACAGTCCTCTTAAAAACTAAAAAAATCAAATTTGGGTTACAAAAAATGTTTTACAAAACGAATGCTGAAGATAGACTTTGAGAAATAGAAAACAATTTTTTTTTAAACTGCTGCATTACTCAGGAAAATCGGCTTCCTGGTGCAAAAATGTTTTTAAGGGGATTCTAAAGTCGCCTGTTTTATCGACAAAAACGCTGTAATTTTCGGAAGTGTCCCATTTTTTATTGCCTGTATAGAATTAAAAATCCTTCTCCAGAATTGAAGTATACACGCAACAGACACGTGAAAACTCTATATAGTATGAGATTTTATATTGAGAAAGAAAATAAGTATAAAATTAAATTAAAAAGAATAGAAATCTAGATTATTTTTTTATAGTAAATTTATGAATATATATTATGAACGATCAATAAGACGTTTAATATTTTTTAATAAAGGGATATTAAACATTTATCCTTCTTTAAGGTTATGGTGAATAGTTTTTTATGCTATAAATTTTTCTTTTCCTTTATCTTTAAATTTTATTAGAGAGATTTTTTTAATTAGGGTTATTGTAAGGTGAGATCTTATACTAATAATTTATTTAGTAATTATTTGTTTTTTTAATAGGGCTTATTCATTGTATTTATATTCGTATATTCAGCATGGGATGGTTTATGTAGAGAGAAAAAAATTATGTTTGGTTTATTTAAAAGATTATACAATTTTAATTTTACATTTTATTCCTTTAATTATATTATTGTTTAATTTAATAATAATATATTAATTAAATTTAAGTAGTTTAAATAAAAATATTAATTTGTGGAATTAATGATATAAAAATATAAAGATATATTTATCTTAAATTATAATTAATTTGTATATTTATTTTTATATAATAATAATAAGAAGTTTTTTTTATTTATTAACAGACACGTGAAAACTCTATATAGTATGAGATTTTATATTGAGAAAGAAAATAAATATAAAATTATATTTTTATTTATCGACTTCTTAAAGCAACATAGCGTCAGAGCTGTCAACTTGTACAAATATAAGCTTCTTATAAAAGTTTTATAGCTTTTATGCATAAAACTGTAGTTTTCACATCTGTGTACTGCATCGTAGAACATTGTGGAACTATAAAAACTGAATTTAATTGCCTAATTAATAAATGGTATTCTTCAGAAAATTTTAGTCCATATGTACCTGAAATATCGGTAAAGTAGAGTGGAAAAAACAGTGCATCTTCTTTATAAATAACGTGATAGAGAGAGATACAGGAGGAGGATTAGATGATGGCGCTGTAATCGTGTAAGAGTTCGCCGTTCAGTTTAGGATCCCCTTAAGCTTATTTATTTCTTAACAAATCCATATTTTAATAAATTTTCTATGACTTTTTTTGATAAAGTTACACCGTTTTGAAGAAAATGTTACAAAATGAAACTTTCCTTGTAAAATCTGCAATTCAGAATGAAATTACCCACACAGCACATTATAATAAAAGATAACGAAAAGATGTCTTTTTTAAGTTATCTTTTCGACGAAACGAAAAGATGTCTATAAAGACATCTTTTCGCTTTGTCGAAAAAGATGACATAAAAGAGACAATAGTATGTGGCACGTGTTTCTTCGCTTGCCGCTACGAGGCGAGCCACTCTTAACTTATCTCGTATTTAATATTTATCACGAAATGTATATAAAGAATTAGTAATTAATATAAAATCTGAAGCATATTTTTGCCTTTTACGAGCAGTAATGCCAGAAAGAGGATACTGCTCGCACGCATCAATCAGAGAGAGCCACATACATGTGCTACGCAGAATGATTGCATGCGTGTGAGCCGCATCCTCTTCCTAACATTACTGTTTATCAGTTTATTTCTGACAAATTGAATTTAAAATAATTTATTTAATAATCTGGATTCCTTGTTGGGATTCAGAATATTAAACGGATTATTAGAAATTAAGCGGATAAATTGGAGAAATAGTCCATTTATTGCGTGTATTGAAGTATTCCTACTACCGAGTGTCGATAATCTGTATAGAATGAATCAAGTCATCTATTAGTCATCATATGGACAAGACTAAAAAGTCATTGAATTCGGGTCATGAGACGACTTTTAGCCACCTTCCGTCGACTTAACGATGTCAGTAAAAGATGTCTGTGACAAAAAAATGTCCAGTTTTAGTAGTACTTTTAGATGACTTGGTGCTGTGTGGGTATCATGGAAAACTTTTTCAAAAAAGAAATTAAAGTGTAACTCGATCCAAGATGCTTCATAGAGATGGACGATCAGATTCAAATTTTTCTTCGAAACGATATAACTTTATCAAAAAAGATAGTAGAAAATTGATTAAAATATGAATTTATTTTTTTAGGAAATAAATGAGCTTAAAAACCCATACATTTTTGTACCAGTTAAAAAAAAAATTTGTTTCTCATTTCTCAAAGTTTATCTTCAACGTCCGTCATTTTAAAATATTTTTTGTAAAATATTTTTTGTAACTTAAATTTGTGTTTTTGCTTTTTAAAAGAAATGTTCAAGCTTTAATTTGAGTTTTGTTTCATCTTAATACGATGATTTTTCGCTGATTTATTGTTATTGAAAGATGTTAAAAAATTGTGCTAAAATTTAGTGGCCCGTATTTTTTTTGTGTGAATGTAGATATGTGGATAACATGTGTATATCTAGTGGATATTTCTGGTAACTTACATTAGTGGATATAGATATGTGGATGTTATATATACATCTACTAGTTATCTATAGAGGATATGGACCTCATATAGTCATTTAGACATTTATTAGATATCTATTAGATAAATTTTTCATGTGGGTAGTTTTAATTCACATTTTAATTGTACGTTCATTACACATCTTAATTGCACGTTCTTAATAATAAAGAAATTTTTTCCAGTAATATTTGAGGCAGAAGCTGTTTAGTTTTCAAGAGACAAAAGTGATCTTAAAATTAAAAAGAAAATGGCATAAGAGCCAACACGCGGTAATTGGAGCGCAGAGAAGCAACAACACTTCTTTCTTTTTTCAATATTAGTTTATTAAAAAACAATATTAGTTTATTGAAAAACACATTATAATAACAAAAAGCGAACGTTTCGGATCATCTTTTGATCCTTCTTCAGCGCGATGTTAACAATATACAGGGTGAGCCATTTTAATTAACGCATGCAATTATTTCGGAAACAAAGCATTTTAGAGAAAAATGTTTCAGACAAAAGTTTTAAGGTTTCGAGGGGGCCATAAGATGGTATCATTGGTTTGACACTGAAGAGTCATTTGAAGGTCACGTGCAGGTCACTTCAATTTTTTTAAATGGAACACCCTATATATTTTTGCACACTCTTGTAGCTTATCTCAAGAGCTTTCCAAAACACTATAATTAAGTACCTTTTCGTTAAGTACTTTTTGAGTTATGAGGCTTGAAATAATTTCTTAATTTTACATAAACCGTAAAATATCTTGTAAAATATTCATTTTTCGATTATCTTACCTTAATACTTTTACGTACAAAATAATGAGAGGAATCAATTGGTCTAAAGAAAACACATAGTTGTTTTGAAGAAAAAATATGTAATTTGCAATTAACAATTCCATATTTTTTCTTAAAAACAACTATGTGTTTTCTTTACACCAATTGATTCCTCTCATTATTTTGTACGTAAAAGTATTAAGGTAAGATAATCGAAAAATGAATATTTTACAAGATATTTTACGGTTTATGTAAAATTAAGAAATTATTTCAAGCCTCATAACTCAAAAAGTACTTAACGAAAAGGTACTTAATTATAGTGTTTTGGAAAGCTCTCGAGATAAGCTACAAGAGTGTGCAAAAATATATAGGGTGTTCCATTTAAAAAAATTGATGTGACCTTCACGTGACCTTCAAATGAGTCTTCAGTGTCAAACCAATGATACCATCTTATGGCCCCCTCGAAACCATAAAACTTATGTCTGAAACATTTTTCTCTAAAATGCTTTGTTTCCGAAATAATTGCGTGCGTTAATTAAAATGGCTCACCCTGTATATTACAAATAGTGACGCGTTACATTAAACGAATTTGTTCTCGACGCGTAGGTGACGCTAAATTGCATCCCGCGGAGGTCTAGTAAGCGCTCTGCTTCCAACAGTCAATTAAATATACTATAGTTATGCTATGCGACGTCACAGCAGATCTTACAAATCGAGTAAAAATAATAAAATAAATACCGAAAGATATTACACGTGAATAAGCTTTTTTGCTTAAATTAATAGTTAGAAGCATGGCTCACCAGATTTCGCGCTTTTTACAATTAATAATATAGTATGCCGCTGTGCGCTCCATGTCGAACTCAAGTCGTCATCGAATCTCGAATCGACATGGGGCGCACAGCGGCATACTATATTATTAATTGTAAAAAGCGCGGAATCTGGTGAGCCATGCTTCTAACTATTAATTTAAGCAAAAAAGCTTATTCACGTGTAATATCTTTCGGTATTTATTTTATTATTTTTACTCGATTTGTAAGGTCTGCTGTGACGTCGCATAGCATAACTATAGTATATTTAATTGACTGTTGGAAGCAGAGCGCTTACTAGACCTCCGCGGGATGCAATTTAGCGTCACCTACGCGTCGAGAACAAATTCGTTTAATGTAACGCGTCACTATCTGTAATATATATTGTTAACATCGCACTGAAGAAGGATCAAAAAATGATCCGAAACGTTCGCTTTTTGTTATTATAATGTGTTTTTTAATAAATTAATATTGAAAAAAGAAAGAAGTGTTGTTGCTTCTCTGCGCTCCAATTACCGCGCGTTGGCTCTTATGCCAGTTTCTTTTTAATTTTTTTATTACTTGAGCCAAATCTCTAATTATTAAAAGTGATCTTGTTATTTTAATTTCTACATATGTAAAATAACTATAAATAAGTATAAAAATTATAAACATTGAAATAAAGTAGATAATATTAAACAATAAATAGAATTATAAAATGGAATATGTGAGAAGTTTTATGTAAAAATAATAAGAAATAAAAGATATAAATTATGTATGGAGAGTATAAGTATTATAAAGAATTCAACACAACGGTAGAATATTTAAATACAAATTATTTATTGATTCTTAAAAGTTATAAGTTTGCTCAATTTGCTTCGAATTCGTTGTATTTTTTGCTGTTTCTCACTGCAAATATGTCGTAATCATAGTTGTATATACGTGTACAATATTAATTTAATTAAAATAGTCCTATGGTCCTACAGTGGCTTGTTCAAACAAATGTAAAATGTTATCAAAAATATGTGACATAACATGTTGCATTGCAGAGATAATTAATCGTTCAATAGAATGTTGTTTGTTAATGATATTAGGATTTCTCTTATCACTCTCTCTGCAATGGATTTCTCTTATCACTCTCTCTGCAACTTAATAACATCATATGATACATTTATTAATCCTCCTCTATATTTTCTTGTTTACAATACATACTATCTGTTCCTACTAATAAATTTTTACAAATAGAATATTTCATTGTTTTCATTACTTTCTGAGCTATAAAATCAGAAATATATGCTACAACATCTTGAATATATTATAATTACATGTGCACCAGCTATTTGTTATAAATGGTTCATTTGATGTGTCGTTTTCATTTTCTTCCTGTCGTTCAGAACATTCATAAATAATATTATCAATACCTGTATTGGGATTTGTAATGTTTAATATGTCTGTATTATCTGTGGATTAGTGTTGCCATATGGTAAAATATAGTTAGTTTAGTATGGAGCAAAAGTCGTTTATATGCATAACTAAATTTTTCTTGCTTTGTAGATGGATTATTATTATATCCGCCTTTATCTCGCACAGTTGCAAAGAATATTTCCAGATGGTCTTGAGACATTTTGTATGTTAATAAGAATTTCATTTTTTCTGTAGTAATCAATCAGCCTAATAAAATAAATGCTAAATCTTTTACATAATAAACAAACTGCATCATGCAATCATGCCTAAAAATCCAGTTTTCTTTTTTGTATATATAATTTTTTGTTCATCTATATAAATATTTTGTAGATATTCTATTTTTCTATGTCTTCTTTAAACGATCAATGTTGGATAATGATATTATGCTTCACTTATATTTGTACACAATAGATTTTTGCTGTTGAGTAAATCAAATATGTTGTTCATATTTCGGATGAGTAATGACGTTGCTGCCGAATGACGAAACTGTTCCAGTCTATTGCACAAAAATCTATAGCATTCGTAACACTAGTAGTTAACGTTTCAAGCCAGTTTTACTTTCATTTTTTCGTGCCAATTTAAATGACGTTTCCTTACTTTTGTGGCAGCATAAAGTTGTTCCTGTTCTTCAAGTTGTATTAAATGTGTAATATATTTCTATTCTATTTTATTTCTATTAGCATCGTAAATGTTTGTACTACTTGCAAATGAATTTCTAATTAACTTTATCATGTGGCATGCATCCATCATATAAATTTTTTCTTTAGTTTATGGATGTGTAAAGTATGGTAGCAGATTCGTTGGAGATATATTCGAATCTAAACATTGCATTGTTGAAATATTTGCTGCGCTACCATCCATGGTAATATTAATAAGTAAACAGTGGTGTTAATAATATTAATAACTACTTCATGTAAGGATGCTAATACTAATTTTATGAAATTTGCTCTTTCAAAGATTTGCCACTTAAAGATTGTATTAAATAGTATGCAATAGGTATTTTCTAACTACTATTGACACACACAAGAAGAAACACGCATGCATATCTTGTTTCTGGAAGAGTTTCATTACATTCAGAATTTATTCCTAAATCGACGTATCCATAATATTTATCATTTTCGATTTCTATAAATTCCCGTATGGACATATCATCGATAATAAGGTACTAAGATATTAATAACTAAAATATAATTGTTTCTTTTCTGATATTGCTTCATTAATTTTTGCTTCTATTGTTCTTAAGGTTTCTGTTGTAATACCAAATGGTTTTCCTTCCACAGAGGAATACCATTTTCTTATTGTCTGCGGATGCGGCAAAATATTTTAAAATGTCTTACGAACATATTCGTACGCCTTAATGGAATAAAATTGTAAGGTTGCTACAAAAGTTTTTAACTCGTTTGGAAATGCTCTTCTCTTATTATTTTTTGCAAGTGTCTTCATATTATTTCCTTTTTTATTGGCAATACTGCATTCTATTGTAGGAAAATTCATTTAATACAATTAATACATGAATCTTTTGCAAAAGTCTTTCTCTTTTGTTGTCTTTGATGTCTGTCCTATTAAATACTAAAGATTAAAGAATAAGACTTGGTCTTAATCTTTAACATTAGTGTATAGTCAAATGTGAGGATAATATTCGATAATAATTAATCGATTTCTTATAACTTATAATAACTTATAATAACTTAAGATTACACTTATTGTAACACAACCTTCCTTCAATGCTTTCTCTCTCTTTCCTATTATTATATAAATTGTTATATATTTTAAACAATTATTTAACATTATGTTTTTTAAACAATTATATTTTATATATATTTATATAATATATTTTAAACAATTATTAACATTATGTTTTTCACCTTACTTCCAAGAATTTCGCAGCATTTTGAGACAGTAATTGTCTATTTTGCAAATGCTTTGTAAGCACAGTTAATAAAAGAACTTTCTTTTTATATCTTCTACATTTCTGTTGATGTATCTTTAACTTTTTTTAAATTCTTTAATTGTTTCCTGTGCATGTTGCAGTTCATTATTTTTATCACGCTCCATACTTTCTATAATTGCACTATACAAAAAATATTCATAAGTAAGTTTATTTTTTCAATAGCAAATAAACATTGAATTATTATTTTTTTCTTTTTATTACTTTACCTTTCATTTGTGCCAAACTGAGTCATACGATGTTTTTTTCAGAAGAGACTTGTATTGTCTTGGTAAATGGTCTATGATTTTTGTCCTTTGTATACTTGTATACTGAGATTGATTCTTCGTAAGAAGATTCTGTGCATTTTTCATGACAGTGTGTAATAGTTCTTTTTTAATATCTTCATTATTATTATATACATATGTATTTTGTGATTGCATTTCTTCAACTTGATTAATAAAATATGTTAATTAACATGATTCTTAAATATTACAAAACAATATTTACAAAATATACAAGAGCAAATGTAAGATTTCACATACCGTATTTTATATATTATTTTTTTATTATTTTATATTTTATATATTATTTTACTTTTAATGGCATATTAAATATGCTTGGTACAGCATTTGATCAATACAAACTTGCTAATGCCTGTTACATGATAACATTCTTTCTCAAAATGTTGGCTACATATTACTGATGTAGCAATATATGAGAAATTACATATCTTTTTTTTTATTATTACAAGCCATTGATTTTTCTTCTCCATATTTTTTAAAAATCTGAAATTTTATAATTTTTTAACATATTTTCCAAATTCTTATGCACTACATTTTTCTATCAATAACTTTTTATTATTCCCATATAACACATGTTAATTTTATAAACATTTATTAAACGTATATAATGATATTAGATGCGTTTATGAACATATGGTATTATACTTTGTTAAGAATACAATTATAATATATTAAATGTATTCTAATTTCAACGGACAATTTATAATACTAGAACATAACATTGCGCGCGCCATGTAACCTTAAAAATGTAAAAAAATTACAATATATATTTTAAAAATTTATATTTATTTATGAAAATTACAATTCTTTAATTAGGATAATATAATTTAATACAATTCTTTGATTAGGCTAATATTAAAATTAACCCAGTCAGCAAAGTCTGTTCAAACAGATTTTGTCAATTTCTGCTACAAATTTTTGTCGACAGTAAGATTGCAGATTGTATAAAAAATTTGTTATATCAAATAATGATAACAGAATGTCAGCAGAAATGTTACAAAACCTGCTGACATAATTTGATAGCAGAAATTGAACAGGATTTGTTTAAAATTATCATAGCAGATTGGTGGCAGAAATCGAGCAAGATCTGCGCAACACAGTTTGATATCAGATTGGTTGCAGAAACCGAGCAGGATCTGCGCAATAAAATTTGATATCAAATTCTCGGCAGATATCGAGTAGAGCCTGCTGATATAACTGACGGCAGATTGATGGCAGAAATTGAACAGGATCTGTGCGACGCAATTTGACAACAGATTGTCGGCAGAAACCGAGCAGGATCTGCGCAATGAAATTTGATGTCGAATTATCGAACAGAAATCGAGTAAAGCCAGCAGATATAACTGACGGCAAATTGATAGCAGAAATTTAACAGGATCTGTGAGGCGCAATTTGATAGCAAATTGATAACAAAAATCGAGCAGAATCTGCGCACACAATCTCTGATAGCAGATTGACGGCAGAAACGGAACAGAGTTTGCATGATTCGATAGTTCCTTCACTTACTCTCTAAATTTTTCCGAGTGAAATATCACTCTAATCAAGTGGAAATTCACTTGAGCAAAGAGTGAAAATCGAACATATCTTATCGAGTGAATATTGACTCGGTATCTCGAGTGATTAGATCGCTCGTGCGTTCGAGCGAAATATGACTCGTGTATTTGAGTGAACTTGCACTCCGATCAAAGTCCCTTCTTCAGGTGTCTGATTTTGCTGTTCGCTCGTTCTTAGAGTGAAGTTTTACTCTCGTTCGAGTGTACAGCATCGAGTGATTTCTTACGGTAATTCACTAGAATGAAGCAAATAAGTTTGTGAAAGTTACTAAAAAATTAGCAGGTATACTTTAAACTGTAAAAAGGAAATAATGAGAAATGCTGCACAAATCATAAAACTATAACCTTTGAATAAAAAAAATAGTAGAAGAGCATTATAAAGAGAGTAAAAAAGCATTATAAAGAAATTTTAATGTAATCAAATTTATGCATAAAATAAATGACATGGCTTTAAACAAAAATTCTTTCTTACTGAGAGAAAGGACAGGGCTAGCTATAGATTACAGCCTCCACTTGACTTTCAGCTTTATTAATTTTCAATTCACAAATTCAGCCTTATTAGATAATAGTATCAAAAGTAGAAAAAATAAACTTAATTCTGACTGTCAAATACTGAATTATTATTGGGTAAACTATAGGAACCATAACTACATCAACAAAAAAAATGGGTGATATACGGTCAAATTAAAAATTAAGAAAAGATACAAAAAAAAGTAAATCTTAAAATTAATGCATGCACAACAAACACTGAAAACTATCTAACGCACACATGCTTGTAAATACTTTGCATTGGGCATATTAAAAAGTAAATGAATACAAAGCTTCAACATTGGGATCATATCAAGTCTAATCTGTAGACTCCAATTCTGAGCTGAAAGAACAAAGTAAGAAGAAGTGATTTAGTATTTTCTTAAAATAGAAAATTAGATACATGAATAATTGAAACAATTATGGAAACTTACTCAAACATGGTTTTTGCTGATTCTGGCTGAATTTCTACTACACTTAAAATAGAATTTAAACTATCGCAGCAGCTCTTGGGGGTATTGAGTCCATTGTAGACAATGGATTCAAAAAAGTTATAGAAGTTCAGAAGAAGGGCTGCATAATGTATATCGAACATATAGTGCAATTTAAAGAGTCTATCAAAGGCACACAAAGGGTTGTTTCCCACAGGAAACAAATGAGTTTCAACTTGGATAAAGAATGGGCCTTTCCTTTGGTCCATGTTTGTGCAACATAGTAGAAATGGCTGCTTTTGCAGAGAGCCTCTCTCTAAGGCTTTAGCATTTATATCTTCATTTGCCTGCGGAAAGGAAACAGAAGATATTCTGAATTGAACAATAAACATGTTATTTTAATCTGTTTGCTAAGATTTATTTACAAGTATGAACTGCAAGAGACTTGGATGTGGAACTGAGACGATACGAGCAGCTGTTGCCATTTGGCCATCGCTTCGCTTTGTCCTAGCTTTGTTCTGAAAAATAATTAAGAATATATAATGAAGTATAAAAATGTCTCAAGTAACTATGAATTAAAAGAAAAAAAAATAATACATACCTGTGCTTTTCTAACATTTGAATGGTTGGGAGGAGGCAGCAACTCATGTAAGATCACAATTGCTTTCAAATTAACTGGAAACAAAAAATTCTCATTAATTAAATTTTTAAAAAAGTGCATGATAGAAAATGCTTTGCACTCACTACTCACTGTCAAAGTCAGTTAATTCCTCTAGCAAATGAGGTGCCACATTTTTACAATGTGCAATAATACGTGGGGCGAAATGAGTGGGAAATCTTGCCAACAGTACGTCGTATTTCTCAAAAATGTCTCTAAATTCATTATCAATCTGCAACCACCATAATTTTCAAAACAAATTGTTCATTATTAGAAATAAAAAATAAAAGAAAATAATGTAGAGCTTTGAAGACAATTGAAAAGAATTTATGTCATACCATTTTACCTTCATAGTTTTTAAGGCGAGGATATTTTTTTAATACATCAGAAACTGTTATACTCTCAGAAGATTTGATTTCGGTATGCCTATTTGGCCGGGTTTCATACAGTAAACGTTCAATTTGAGCCTTGACGGAATCAGTTGGCTTTGTATACTTCATTTCAGAAATCTGATAAAAGAAAATAACTTGTAAGTTGCGTGTACAGTTAGTTTTAATTATTTGTCAACTAAATACCTTTTCAATGAGGACAGATTCAGTTAATAGTGACCTATTTATAAACGGTTCTTTCCTAAAAATTTTCCTCTTTTTATTTAGTGCTTCAGTGGAAGTTGTTGGTGCCCTGCGCTTCTCATTGCTGGGTAAATGCTTTCTTATAGTTTTCAGCCGCCACTCAAGATAGCCCTCTCCAACAGCTTCGTCGTAGAAACTCTCCTACAAATTTAAAAAAGAGAACGTTTAAAAACCATTCTGACAGCACACAAACCATTACTTACATGAGAACGCCCTTCAATTTTTTATGACAATGTAGGAAATGTGGACACAATGGCCCTTGCAACACTAGACTTATATTCCTTGGAAGGATACCTAAATATGAAAACAAAAGAAAACAATTAATCAATATTCTACAAAAGACAGATAAAAAGATGAACAAAAAATAAAAGAAAAGACTATGTACTTACGTACCACTATGTACCTTGCCCCATTCTGAGCACATTTCAGATACTACAATCTTTATCAAATCTTTTCGATGCTTGTTAGTAAATTTATTTGATTGCAAAATCTTGGCTAAGTCTTTATGCTGTTCTGAATGCTTTTCAATCCATCTCTTAATATCAATAGGTTTGCTGTTCTGTAAATTATATATAAATGAGGGCTGATAATAGAAAAAGTAAACTTTTAGATAGAAAATTGCGATTAATGCCAGGCCTTACATTAACTGTAGTGTTTGTCACAGCTGATGAATCAGCATCAGTTTCGTCCGTTTGTTCAGTCCTGTATTGAAAGTAATAAATTAAACATGGATAAGTCCAATCCAAATCTTTTTGGAGTGGAATTAACCACAATTAACAGCGTAATATTGCCAAAACCAGGAATGTTCTTACCGATTCACTTGTTGAACAAGAATTTGATGTTGAGGGACCTGCATCCGTATCTGATGTATTTAGTGGATCAATCATAAAGACCTGCTGATAAAAGGATGTATTAACTTTGAATCTTAAGTATTAATACGAATGAACTTGATATACTGACCACATTGGTGTTTTCCTTAACAATGAAAGTTATCAACTTCCGTTGACCCATTTCATTAACTCCAATTTCTTTTAAATCTTGCTTCGAAAAAAAAGGAAGAGTTGTACCAGTAGCTTTTTCCTCTAAAAAAAGGAAAAGTAGTGCACACTGACTTTGAAGTATAGCAAATCAAGAATCAGTTACTCTTACTCATATGATTTATCACAACGTCACATCCATCACTTGAAACAAGCTAAGGTAAATATAAAATATCAAAAGCATGCAAGAGTGAAATTTATTTTTAAGCTCTTAATATTTAAAGTGAGTCTAAACACCAAACACAAACTCTATATACTATGAGCAGTTTTAATTAATAAGCTCACAATGAATGAGTTTAGGACCAGTACTTATTCTATCTGCTGAAATATTTACAAAACAAACAAGAAAACACAAGTAGTGTGATATTGTATTAGTAGGGAAACCGTAAGACACCGAAGATAAATGCACTCATCAACTTAACAACTTAAAATATGGCACATCATTTAAATAAAAACAAAGCAATTCAATCTGCAACACATGACAAAAAAACATTAGCTGACCTTTTTCATTTAAGCTCTAATAATATCGGGTCTGTGTAACATTTTACAGAATAGAAGCCTGGATGGGATTTTTTGATTGACATTCCATAAGTAATCTTACTGTTAAACCTAGAGTAACAAAAGCCCTAATGCGCAAACTAATAATAAGTGTTTTGAGAGAGACCAGTTCTTCCCTTTTTATATTTTAATTTAATTCTAGTTTAATCCAATGAAACACAAACCGGGGAAGTAATTGGCACACTCACAAAAAAATACTGCAATAAAAGTTAAATCTACTTATCCGCACCTTAACTTAATTAATTTAAAGGCTTCATTTAATTTAAAATATTACATTTTGTACAGATTTTTAGCAGTTATAAGTAAAAATTTAACCTCTTATATTAAACTTTTTCTATAAACTATTTCTATACACTAAATCAGGATATGACGCAAAGTTATAAAATTTCCAGTGCTACAATAATCTCGCCATAAAGCAAAAGACTTCATGTCCTTTAAGTCATCAGCCGATATTAAAATAATATTTAAGGGGGGAAGACCCTCCAGACAACAGGTTTTTCAATAATTTTTTACAAAAAACTGAGAGTATTTATTACATTGAATGAAATTACATATTGACATTGATGTTCAAATGTATACACACAAATTTTTTATAAGAAAAAAAAACAAAATGGCGGCGCTACAGCTGCTCAAACTTGGCTCCTTCAATTTGCGCTGTGGAATGCCCAGCCCCTTGTAGTCAACTGAAATCAACCAATTAAAAGTTTTTCCTTAAAATAAGTTATTTCGCTTTGTATGTACCTATTTTTAACGAAAAAAAAAAAATGAAAATTTGAACACAAAAAGAAAAAAATTACACTTTTTTTTTATAAACAAATTGTTAAAAACAATATTTTTAGTAATAATTATTACTAAAAATATTGTTTTTAACAATTTAATTTTTTTCTTTTTGTGTTCAAATTTTCATTTTTTTTTTTTCGTTAAAAATAGGTACATACAAAGCGAAATAACTTATTTTAATGAAAAACTTTTGATTGGTTGATTTCAGTTGACTACAAGGGGCTGGGCATTCCACAGCGCAAATTGAAGGAGCCAAGTTTGAGCAGCTGTAGCGCCGCCATTTTGTTTTTTTTTCTTATAAAAAAATTTGTGTGTATACATTTGAACATCAATGTCAATATGTAATTTCATTCAATGTAATAAATACTCTCAGTTTTTTGTAAAAAATTATTGAAAAACCTGTTGTCTGGAGGGTCTTCCCCCCTTAAGCCTGAGGCCACACTGAAAGAATTTAAAGACCGTTCATAACCCAGTTTTCCATTCACGACACAGAAAATAAACCCTATCAGATTCATAAATATATATTTTCATTATTTTAGCAAACACAGGATTTCCTGATTCAGTTTCTCGTCCACTCTTGACAGCAACATGCCACCCACTTCGGTATTGAACACCATATATTTCTACTTTTTATGTTTCAAATACGTTCACATTGTTCGCTATCCCTACTACTTTCAAATACTCACAACCCTGACAATTTTTAACCAGAACTGTCTGCCCCTTTGAACAGATTATTTTCTTTCTTGGGGCATTGCCAGAACCCCAAATGACACATTGTGAAATTTGACTAAGCCGGATCATGCTAAAAGGTAAATTTTTGAAGTTGCAGCATTGACTTCCATATTTTTTGAATATGCTATGCTTTGCTTCATAGCGCAGACATATTATGGATCTAAGTGGCCCCGACTTTATCAAACATTCCCCGTAATGCATCAAATGATGGAATTTGTTTATAAGTGCAACATTGGGAAATAGTTCCTTAAAACTTGAGACAAATTCCAATACCAAGTCCTGTAAGTAAGGAGCTTGAAATGATGATGCTATAGGACTAAAGACTATTTCACTAATTCTATTCAAGAGAAAAACAAGATGCAAGTATTCGTCTCCTTTAGGTATTTTATCAGAGACCAAGATAGGAAATATTCTCAAGAGACACCATGTTTGCACAGCTTTCTGCTGAATCGGGTTACCATTGTAAAAATTATTGAGAGTAAAATTAGGTGACGGCTTATTTTTCTTTTCTGGCATACCATACTGAAACATCTGTATTCGGTTGTTTAGCTCAGTCAAAGTCAAGTTATATCTATTCTCTCTCTTAATAAAATGTTTGATTACGTACTCAAGAACTACAAGTGCAATACCTTGCCAAATGTCATGCATTGAATCAAAAACGAAATTCTCTGCGCAGTGCCAGAAACGACTTCTATGTAATGCACTATTTTCTTTCAAACCCGTTTGAGTATCGGTCAATAGCTTTGATTTGACTTTCCGTACTTGTTCATCATACAATTCTCTCGTTCTTGAATTCTTAATTTCTACTTTTTCTTTAAGGAGATCAAACCTATGTATCATGCATAAACGACAGAAATGGTTAGCAGAAGGACCCAAGAATCCGAACATCTGATGTGCAGCCAAACCATCAGCAACTACACAAGCTATGGTGGCCCTCAATACAAACGGTTCTCCATCAAAACTTACCATAACTCCTTCTTCACTTTCCAACTTATTCAAATCATCAAGAAATGGACTAAAAATTTCCTTAAAACCATATTTAGTAACATCAGCTGTGTAACAAAATCCCAAAACTTGAACTCCTCCCATAAATGATTGCAAATGAGGAGGCAAATTTTGAATAGTGAAGTAAAATGCTCCTAATTTGTGAGCTGATCTTTTACTTCCTAGAGGATTGTTGACAACTATATCATCATAGTATAATTGGATTCTTAATGCTTGTGGATATCTCTGAAAAAATGGATTTTTTTTAAAGCTAATATCATAAATCCATCTGAAGAAGAAGATTCTTCTTCAATATATTTTCTAACACTTGAATGAGAAAGTATTAATTTAAGACTCTCAATTATTGGAACATATTGAAAACTTTCAATAACTAACTTTGGTTCATATTCACCAGATTGTCTATTCAGCACTGATTCACAACGGTCTCCAAGCGGAATCTCAATGGAGTCTACCAATCTATAATACATTTTTAAAGCTTTCAGTTGCTCTTCAATGGATGAAAATTTATTAAAAAGAGCAGAAATCTCAAACTTAGAGAGTAAATTCTGAATATCAGCCTGATTCAATGATATACCCTTACTTGAAAAATAATTCATAACTTCTTCCTGAAAAAAGTTTGCAATGTTACAAACAAAAACCTCTGCTGCCATACAAGCTTGAGTCAAACTGGCCCCTGTGATAGATGCTTTGGATCTAAGGTGAGCAACCATTTGTGCAGCCTCTCCTGATACACTAAACACTTTTTGAAATTCATCTTTAGAATTGTTACTCTCAGGCACACTACAATAACTATCTTGCTCAGTACCTTCATTAGAATCTGCCTCCATATGATTTTGAAATAAAAATGACTCGTTATTTCTGTTCTTTACAATTGGATGTTTAACACGAAGATGTCTAACCAAACTATTGAAATTTCTAAACACACATTGACATTCATCTTGTCCACATTGATATCCAAAACTATAGGGAGCTGACACTGACAAACTATGTAAATATCTTAAATGCGCTGTGAAATGTTTCAATCCATTCGGAATAAATTTATGACACATTGAACAAGTGTAGCCTTCCATTGGTGACACAGTTTGATTGTAAACTAACAATGATTGTAAAATAACAAGAAACACTTCGTTTACAGGCCTAAAATTAACCAACCAATAGATATTTAAATAAATTTACAAACCAAGATCTGAAATAAAATAATATTTCGTTTAGGAGCCTAGAATTAATCAATCACTAGACATATTCAAATAACTTAACAAGACCTTAAAGAAAACAACAATATTATTACGCTACATTACTTTTCTGTCTTACCAAACTGATACATACTCAATAAAACATTGATTGTGTTCTCATTAACTCCTCTATTTTGAAGATATATGGCCAAAACCTCAGGGTCCATCATTGCATTCTGAAACATTTGGAATTAATTTATTGGAAGTTAAAAACAAACCAGCCATGGGCACTTTTTATTTGATTAACAAATAAAAGATATTTGAAAATATAATATTATTTAAATAGTTTTTTATATGTTATTTGCAAACAATACTTAAAAGTTGGTTGTCATAATGAAAACAAATCCAAATAATTTATTTAAAAATAAATTAGTTAAGAAAAATTCAACTAATTATCTTCCAATAAATTTTTATTTTAATAACCAAAAAAAATAAATTTCAACTAATTTTGAAAAAAAATATTTTTTAAACAATTTTTAATAGCAACTCATATTCTTTTATAAATAATAAAAAACGTTAGTAACATTAAATACATAATGAGCTATAGTTTATAATAAATAGATAATATATAAACAGCATGTATAATGGCAGTTCTATTAGATAAAATTATCAATTTATTTGACAATTTATATTGAGATTCTATGCAAATAAAAAAAGTATTTGAAAATACATTATTTGCAAAATAAATTATTTTCAAATATAATCTCAATATAAATTGTCAAATAAATTTTTAATTTCATCTAGAACTGTCATTATACATGCTGTTTATATATTTATTGTAAACTATAGCTCATTATGTATTTAATGTTACTAACGTTTTTTATTATATATAAAAGAATTTATAAGTTGCTATTAAAAATTGCTTAAAAAATATTTTTTCCTAAAATTAATTAAAAATTATTTTTTTGGTTATTCAAATAAAAGTTTATTTAAAGATAATTAGTTGACTTTTTACCTAAATAATTTATTTTTTAATAAATATATTATTTAGATTTGTTCCCATTATGACAATTAACTTTTATCAAATGCTAACTAACTTTTATCAAATAATGCCCATATCTGAAACGAACTAAGTGATTCGAACGAAGAATAAAAACAGAATGGTCTTCATATTTTATCTTTTCTTTAAAGAAAGTCAAAATTTACTCTAAAGCTTATATGATGCAACAAAGAGATAACAGATCTTGATAATTCTTCAAACACAAACTACATGAAATATAATCTTTTACGATTTTTCTTCTCAATAAGCATCTTTTAAGCAATAAATCTTAATTTCGTTCTATCAAAGATGAGGTTTTAAGTATAAACGTTTCTCTGAACATTTTTTTAGCAAATTAACCTAGCAACGCTCTAAAATAACAGATAGAAATGCCATGTGGTGAGGTTATACTTACTTCAGGAAACATGTTTTTCTTCACAACAGCACGATATTCACAAAACCCAGCATTCACTATATAATATCCACAATTCTTTTAAATCTTCAAGCAGACAAACAAATATGAGCGCCCGGCTTCTCCCTCCAACAAAGCAGCTATCAACATGGGCTGCGGTCCGAAATGCGCTTACAGTGCTGATGGTGCCAGCAGCGCCAAAGACCGCTCCGAAATCATAAGCGCGCTTAAGCATGATTTATTTCGGAACGCTATATAACGCGCTCAAAATTCAAAATCGCATCGAATAGTGAACATCCTCTGCTTGTCAATAATAAATATAAGGTTGAGGGCCGCTTCGACCAAACTCCGATTAACTCAATCGTTGATTAAAGGGTTACCAACATGACAAAATAATTCAGTGTGACCAATTGTATTTCTAACAATATACAGAGAGAAGCCAATATAATTGTAGAAATACAATCGTCAGAAATACAATTGGTCACACTGAATTATTTTGTCATGTTGGCAACCCTTTAATCAACGATTGAGTTAATCGGAGTTTGGTCGAAACGGCCCTAAGAAAAACAAAATGAATAAAGAACAACGAATTATTTTCACTCAATTTTTAGAAATAGCTTGTGAATCTTCTGATGAAGATTCACTATCTTTTTTTTATTTATCTTCCTCTAGCGATGAGGATGAAATACAAGCTGCAATTGCTGTCCAGAAATGTAAAAGAAAGAAACAGAACAGATTTCGTTTAAAAAATTATGTTGAAAGAATTGTGCCTAATTATACTGCTTTAGAATTTAAAATGCATTTCAGATATATATTTAATTGTAAAACTAATCACATATATTTTATCAGAGTTGAGAACGTTACTTCAAAAAAGTAACGCGTTACCATTACCGTTACTTTTCGAAAAGTAACTCGTTACAGTTACTCGTTACTAATTTTGAAAAGTAACTCGTTACCGTTACCGTTACTGAGAAAGTAACGATTCGTTACTTTTTATAATACAAAAATTAAATTAATTTATTTTAAAATATAATTATTATTTTATAGTATTTATTATATATAGTTGATTTTAAAATATAATTATTACTTTTATATATTCGATAATTATAAATTATTCCATCATTGATGTTCTTCATATTCAATTTTTCATTTATTGTAATTTAGAAATTTTAGATTTATAAATAATACAGAGAGAAACATCATGCATGTATATAATTTTCCAAAATATTTGCAAATTGTTTTGTAATAAGAATAGATTTTTCAATTACTAAGGGGATACTATCCAGGATTACAAAATTAAAGTAACGATAAAAGTAACGGTTAAATTCGTTACCGTTACTGTAAAAATGTAACGACGTTACCGTTACCGTTACAGACAGAAAAAAGTAACGATCGTTACCGAAAAAAAGTAACGGTAACGATCGTTACTTTTTTCTGTCTGTAACGGTAACGTCGTTACATTTTTACAGTAACGGTAACGAATTTAACCGTTACTTTTATCGTTACTTTAATTTTGTAATCCTGGATAGTATCCCCTTAGTAATTGAAAAATCTATTCTTATTACAAAACAATTTGCAAATATTTTGGAAAATTATATACATGCATGATGTTTTTCTCTGTATTATTCAACTGTATACTTCCCAACTCTGTATTTTATAATTTGTAATCAATATACAGGGTGGCCCACGTAAAGGGTTATAAATTTATATCTCGGAAACGAAGCAATTTAGAGAAAAATGTTTTAAACAAAAGTTGTATGGCTTCAAAGGGGACATAACATGGTACCATTGGTTTGACCTTGAAGAGATATTTGAAGGTCACGTGAAGGTCACCTCCAACTTTTTAAACGGGACACCCTATATGCTTTTGCATATTCTTGTAGCTCATCTCGAGAGCTTTCCAAAACATTATAATTAAGTTAGTTTTCATTAAGTACTTTCCGAGTTATGAGGCTTGAAATCATTTCTTAATTTTACATAAACTGTAAAATATCTTGTAAAATATTCATTTTTCGATTATCTTACATTAATACTTTTATGTATAAAATAATGAGAGGAATCAATTGGTGTAAAGAAAAAACAGCTGTTTTTAAGAAAAAATATGGAATTGTTAATTGCAAATTACATATTTTTTCTTAAAAACAAATATGTTTTTTCTTTACACCAATTGATTCCTCTCATTATTTTGTACATAAAAGTAATAAGGTAAGATAATCGAAAAATGAATATTTTACTAGATATTTTATGGTTTATGTAAAATTAAGAAATGATTTCAAGCCTCATAACTCGGAAAGTACTTAATAAAAACTAACTTAGTTATAGTGTTTTGGAAAGCTCTCGAGATGAGCTACAAGAATACGCAAAAGCATATAGGGTGTCCCGTTTAAAAAGTTGGAGGTGACCTTCACGTGACCTTCAGGTGACTTTTCAAGATCAAACTAATGGCACCATCTTATGTTTCCCTCGAAACCATACAACTTTTGTCTGAAACATTTTTCTCTAAATTGCTTCGTTTCCGAGATATAAATTTGTAACACTTTACATGGGCCATCCTTATATTACAAAAAATATTTTGCTTTTTTTTCAGATTACTTCCTAATACATTT
Source organism: Camponotus vicinus (assembly GCF_025532165.1). NCBI lineage: Eukaryota > Metazoa > Arthropoda > Insecta > Hymenoptera > Formicidae > Camponotus > Camponotus vicinus. Next base: position 19,443,693 of record NW_028141978.1, on the reverse strand, counting down.
GAATTTTTATTGGAATTAATATCTCCATTGTTGCATAATTGTTAATTATTTTAATCAGTTTTAAAAGTGCACAAATTGTGAAACCACAATGGAAAACTTTCCTTTTCTAACTCCAATATCATACAAATAGATCTACATGTGTCAAGTTTGATATTGGAAAAGCAACTGCAATTAGAACTATGAGACGAGTGTGACACGCCTTGCACACATTAGCTCCTTCTTTTATTCAGTGGCCTCGGGATGCAAAGGCTTTGCAAGTTATGGAAGAATTTGAAAGATCAAGTGCATTTCCTAATGTAATAGGAGCTATCGATGGAACTCATATAAAAATAAGAGCTCCTATTAAGGATGATCAAGCATATATCAATCGAAAAGGATATCATTCAATTCATGTCCAGGTAAAATTTATAAATATAAAAAATATTATAAATATATAAAAATATAAAAAATATTATAAATATATATTTATTATAAATATTATAAATATATAAAAAATATAAAAAATATAATAAAAATATAAATATATAAAAAAATTATAAATATATAATATATATAATATATATAATATATATATATATAATATATATATATATTATATATACAGGATGAGTCAAAAGTATGTTTTAAAAATTTGTGAGCGTGTTCCTGGATAAAAAGGAAGAACAAATGTTCATATGAACATATGGTCGCAAATGCTTTGTTGTCGAGATAATGGACATAAATCAGCAGTATCAAATAATGCTTTATTTGAACGTTTACAATTTTGTTATTGTTGTTTGTTTTTTTTCGTTCAAATAAAGCATTATTTGATACTGCTGATTTATGTCCATTATCTCGACAACAAAGCATTTGCGACCATATGTTCATATGAACATTTGTTCTTTCTTTTTATCCAGGAACACGCTCACAAATTTTTAAAACATACTTTTGACTCACCCTGTATACAGGGTGGACCATTTTAACCTTTAATGGAGAATAACTCGAAAACCAAGCCCGGGAGGGAAAAATGTTTCAGACAAAAGTTGTTTGGTTTCGAGGGGGCCATAAGATGGTATCATTGGTTTGACCTTGAAGAGTTATTTGAAGGTCACATGAAGGTCACCTTCAATTTCTTAAATGGAACCTACTATTTGTCATTGCATATTCTTGTAGCTTATCTCGAGAGCTTTCCAAAACACTATAATTAAGTACCTTTTCGTTAAGTACTTTTTGAGTTATGAGGCTTGAAATAATTTCTTAATTTTACATAAACTGTAAAATATTTTGTAAAATATTCATTTTTCGATTATCTTACTTTAATACTTTTATGTATAAAATAATGAGAGGAATCAATTGGTGTAAAGAAAACACATAGTTGTTTTTAAGAAAAAATATGTAATTTGCAATTAACAATTCCATATTTTTTCTTAAAAACAACTATGTGTTTTCTTTACACCAATTGATTCCTCTCATTATTTTATACATAAAAGTATTAAAGTAAGATAATCGAAAAATGAATATTTTACAAAATATTTTACAGTTTATGTAAAATTAAGAAATTATTTCAAGCCTCATAACTCAAAAAGTACTTAACGAAAAGGTACTTAATTATAGTGTTTTGGAAAGCTCTCGAGATAAGCTACAAGAATATGCAATGACAAATAGTAGGTTCCATTTAAGAAATTGAAGGTGACCTTCATGTGACCTTCAAATAACTCTTCAAGGTCAAACCAATGATACCATCTTATGGCCCCCTCGAAACCAAACAACTTTTGTCTGAAACATTTTTCCCTCCCGGGCTTGGTTTTCGAGTTATTCTCCATTAAAGGTTAAAATGGTCCACCCTGTATATTATATACAGGGTGAGTTTTAATGGTTGTGTCAATCTTTTTATCATACGGGAGATTACCGATCGCAATTTTAATAAATTGATTGATACATAGATGTCAGTTAATTGAATTGACCGTAACGAAGGCCGAAATATAATGTGTACAATTAAAGCAAGTTAAAAGCTGAAATTATGTAGTGTGGATTTATTATTATTATTAAAGCTACGCATTTATTATTATTATTATTAAATATATATGTTATTATATTTATTATTATTATTATTATTATTTTACTGTGATCAAATTAGGGATTTATTATTATACATATTCGATATATTAAAGCGGAAGAAATACATATTTAAAAATTCAATTCAAATTTAACACTTTAACGTTTTATGTAAAACTTTATTTCAAATTCCGCATTTATTTTTATAATAAATTTTTATTGTTTTATATGCTAAAAATATGCATCAAAAAATTGTCTTCCTTCTTAAAATAAAATTACGCAATTGTTTCATAAGAATGTATTTCTTGTGGAACAATTGCGTGATTTTATTTCAAGAAGGCAGAAATACTACATATCTTTAGCGTATAACAATAATAAAAATTTTTATCATAAAAATAAATGCGGAATTTGAAATAAAGTTTTACATAAAACGTTAAAGTGTTAAATTTGAACTGAATTTTTAAATATATATTCTTACTGCTTTAATATATTAAATATATTATTTAAATATATTACGTAAATATGTATACGTAGCTTTAATAATAATAATAATAATAATAATAATAATAATAATAATAATAATAATAATAATAATAATAAATATAATAATATATATATTTAATAATAATAATAATAATAATAATAATAATAATAATAATAATAATAATAATAATAATAATAATAATAATAATAATAATAATAATAATAATAATAATAATAATAATAAGTGCGTAGCTTTCACAATAATAATAAATCCATACTATATAATTTCAGCTTTTCACTTGCTTTAATTGTACACATTATATTTCAGCTTTCGATACAGTCGATCCAATTAACTGGCATCTATGTATCGATCAATTTATTAAAATTGCGATCGGTAATCTCCCGCATGATAAAAAGATTGACACAACCATTAAAACTCACCCTGTATATATTATATATACATATATATAATATATATATATATAATATATATATATAATATATATAATATTATAAATATATAAAAAATATTATAAAAATATTATAAAATATTATAAAAAAATATAAAAAAATATATAAAAAATATTATAAATATATATTTATTATAAATATTATAAATATATAAATATATAAAAAATATTATAAATATAATAAATATGATTTTATTTCTTTAATTTATGATATGTTTAACTATTTATATATTTTTTAGGCTGTATGTGTGTGTACTCAAAAATTACTGTTCACCAGTGTTCTGGCTGGATATGCTGGATCAATACATGACGCAAGAGTCTTTAGGCTTTCACCAGTGAAAAATTTTATTGACAATCCTCAAATATACTTTCCTAATGATTCTCACTTAGTTGGGGATGCTGCTTATGGAATTCATCCCCAAATTATGATACCTTTTAAGGATAATGGACACTTGACAGATAAACAGAAAAATTTTAATTTCTGTCTCTCTTCAGCTCGAATTTCAATTGAAAGAGCTTTTGGAGTGTGGAAAACTCGATGGCGTAGTATATTTGATTGTCTTCCTATGGTTACTTTAGAGAAAATTCCTGAATATCTAGTTGGAACATGTGTGTTACATAATATATGTATTTTGAAAGGAGATATAATTGATTTTGATGAAGCTGAACAACAGCAACAACATTTACCTTATGAGAATCCAACAAATGAGAGAATGGAATGTGGAAAAATCAAGAGAAATAGGATTATGAATAATTTAGTTATGAGACTTAATATGTAATATATTAATATATTAATTTATTCGTTAATTTTCGAAAATTTGACAGTTTATCATAATGAAATTTTAAAAAGATTAAGGACACTTCATTACTTATTGTTTCATATTTAATAAACCTATTTTTCAAAGTGCTTTATTGTTTTACCTCATCAACTTTATATTAATAATTGAACTATTACAGAGTAACAAAATTTAAAGAATATGATACCTAAGGTAAGGCAAAAATGTAAATTTAGTAAACTACTCACAAATTTAAAAAATATTAAATTTCTAAATATAAAAGTAATATTTATAGTAAATAGATTCATATATATCAAATACAATTAATTATAAATATAAAAATGTTATCATTTTTTTTATTCAAAAGATATGGTACATCAGAGCACATATTAATTAATATCTAAGAGACTAATGTCAGTAATACATATGCTAATAACACATTAATAAAATAATAAACAATTTCTAAAATTGCAGTAGTTTAGAATATTTAAGTTTAACTATTAATCAAAACAAATACTTAATGCTGATGAATTTTTTGATATTTAATAGTAATATATAAAAAAGGAAAACATAAATCTTTATATTTTAATAACAAAAATAATAACGACTAACTTCTCTATTTTTTACGCAATGACTAAATAATATCATTTATTTTAGGAACTTTGATAATAAACTAATTATTAAATATCTTTGGTGCTGTGTATGCTTTTGCAAAATTGCATAGTCAGTGCAAATATTGCTGAACATAAGAGATCTACATACATTAAATAAAAATCGATAAAACTGAATCAATTTCTCCATATATTAATTTTTGTTCTTCGAAATAGCATTAAGTAATTGATGTATCATGGTCATCTTTTCTTCATGTTGCTTCTGTCTTTGCTGCATGAGTGCCTCAAATCTGATTGAATTTTCTTTCTTTTCCTCTTCCCATCTAATCTGTTTATTTTTCATTTCCTCGAGAATATCATCAAGCGCTGTTCCTACTTTCCTTTTTTTATTTTCTTTTATATTTTCATTTTTAGATGAAAGAGACAAAGTGGATGGTCCAGCTTCTGACGCGATTGCTTTAGGATTAGCCCAACCGGACTTCTGAAAAATTTCCTGCATTCTCTAGAATAAAAAGTAACTTATCATTAGTATTGTCTCTTTGATATCATTTATTAAAAAATAATATTCGCGCTGTTCTAATATATATATATATAATAATCTCAAAATAAGTCCACGTCTTTCGATCGTTGCCTGACACAGAATTATGATCTAATATTTTTTTATAAGTCTTCTTCAAGCCATTTAGTTTAGATTGACACTGTTGACCAGTCATAGTATACTTTGGATTCACTTCTTGCATATCTGCAGCAATTGAGTCCCATATTTTGTGATGGCGTTTTATGCCTGATGTGAACTCTTCCTTTCGTTTCTCATATATATCAAGGAGTAAAAATACTAATTGTGAAGGCCACATAAACAAAGATTTTTCCTTTTCATTTTCTGAAATAAATAAATGATAATGTTTCAGAAAGATGCATTCTTTAATACTTAGACACTAAATTATAGGACATTAAAAGACACATTAAATACACTTCAAGCACTTACCATCTTTTGCTTCACAATCACTTCCTCGTGCTTCAGATGAAAGTGGAAGATTGATGGTATCTGACGTTGAACTCTTTGATGATTGTGAGTTACAATCATAGAGTTGTTGGCACAGTTCTCGACTTCGTCTTTCATATTCCTTATTCACTAATCCAATTAAGAAAGTTGGATCTAGAACCATTAATTTAAAAAGCAGATTACACGAAAGTTCATATATATATATATTTTTCCATAAAAATCGAAATCAAAAAGTCAAGATCAAGATAACCTAACTTAATTCTCATAAAATGTTTTTCTTTACTCACTTTTAGCTGCTCTTTCCGCAATTTCTGACAATAATTTTAGTGTGAGCATTTCATTGTTATCTTCAACATATACTGTAATTTCTGTTAATTTTTCTGTTGTCATTCTGTGAATCGCCTGGTTTAGGATTAACAACTCAATTATAATAATGGCTGCGTTCAACAGGAAAAGCTGCTTTGCAACTGCCCTGGCAAAAATGAGACGTTTGTTTGGCGTTTACATGAACGTTTGTGGAAGTTCGTCGAGAGTTTAAAAACGATTAGTAAAGAGTTTGTAGAACAAAAATTGCAACACTGCAACGTTTAAAAGACATTTGTACGTTATAGCGTAAACGTAAACGTTTGAAAAGTCTGAGTAAACTGTACACGAAGATGTATCAACGTTTACTGAACGTACTCTGAAAAATGTTACCTCAGCATTGCAAAACTTTCATGTAACATTATATAAAGAGTTTGTAGAACAAAAATTGCAACACTGCAGCGTTTGATAAGCATTCAAAACCCAACAGCGTTATGTAAGTGCTCTTACAAAGTTTGAAAAGCATATAAACTCTCAGAAAACCCTCACTCAACGGTTGTTAACGCTTTATAAAGTTTCTTATTTTCGCCAGGGTGTTGTAAAATTCGTGAATCTGATTAGTGTATGCTCTTAGATTCAGTCAAAATTAAGAGCATACACCAATCAGGCTCACGAATTTTACAACAGTTGCAAAGCAGTTTTTTCTGCTGAACGCAGCCAATATAACACTTCACTATATTTTTAAATTTGCTTGCGTTTCCCGCGCTTATAACGTCGCGCTCACGGTGCCTTACCATTCAACTATGGGCAGCGTGAGCACGAAAAGTATGACGTCACTTCGCTACGGCGGGCACACTCAAGCCATTTCGGAACGGCCGTAAGCGCGCCGATAGCGCTATGAGCACATTTCGGACCGCAGCCATGGCAAGTACAGTATATGGCGTCATAACCTACGTAGTCAAACTCGCGTCTGCGCACGTACTGAATGTAATGTAACTACTCGCCCACGATTGTTATAAAGTAAACTTCATATGAAAGAAAAAAATTATTACAAATTTTACGAACACTATTCTGCCTATGTACTTCCATAAATATCGTCCTGTTTTTTTTTCAGAACGTGATGATGACTCACGTAGTATAACACGTCACGTCTCTTGCGCGGCTATTCGACTGAGTCACTCCGTTCAAGTGGATTTTTACTCGATTCGAGCTACTCGGAGCCAGAGTGCCAAAATTCACTCCAACACTTCGAGAGAATAATTAAGGATATTTTCACTCGTGGAGTTCGAGTCACAGATTTCACTTGTCTCGAGTGAAAAGAAGTGTAAAGTCACTCTGTTAAGAGTTGATAGTGCATTCACTCGAACAAAGAGTCAAGTTTTCACTCGGAAAAATTTAGAGAGTATCGCTACGTGAGCTGTACTTTCTCGTAATCTAATTTCTGTCAGAAATATATATAAAGTCGCGAATATGAATAAAAGACTAAAAATATAGTAATTATCATTTTAATTTCTATCACTTTAATTTCTGATATCTGATACAAGCAGATGAGATTCAGAATATTAAACTGATTGGAATCAATATGATAAATGGAAAATTATTCATGTACTGCCTATTTGAGGCATAAAGCAAGAATTTAATTCTAAATAAATTACATCTCCAGTTTTACAAGTTACATTTACTTTATTATTAATTTAATTAAATTAAATTAGTCCTTCGCTATATGAGATATAACTACAATATAACATATATTACATTAACATATATTACGCTATAACATATGACATATATGTCATTTTAGAAGAAAATTGTAATTAACTTGCCGATAATATTCTTATTTAGCACTTGTAATAATCAATTTTGTTGCATTTATATAATATTAATAAAAGTAAGCGCAAATCTTGTGCAGTTTCTGCTGTCAATTTGCCATCAGGTTGCATCGCGCAGATCCTGCTCGGTTTCTGCCGACAGTTTGTTGACAGGTTATGTTTTACAGACTCTGTCGCCAAAACAAAAGCTTAATGCGGACACAGATGGCTACGGTTCTGGTGTGGGATTCTGATCGAATTTGCTGCCAATCTGCTGCCAACCTGCTAACATTTTGCTTACTGGGAAATTAAGTTACATATATATCAATGGCACATAATAGCCATACATATATATTAATAGCCGCACATATATATCAATGGCATAACGACTATTGTACTATTGATTTATTCGTAAAAATTGAAAATATTTATTAACTTCTTATTTATTTGTACATTACCCACACAGAAAATAATATCTATTACCCAGCCAGCACACAATATTCCTGTATATTCTATAGCTCTTCCTAAGCGAATATTTTAAAATGAATATTCTAATTGTATATTCCATAGCTCTTTCTATACGAATATTCTTAAATGAATATTTTAATATTGATATAGGAATATGAATCTTCTCTATAATTTAATGTCGAATATTCGTAATTAAATAATATTATGTACGTTTTATAGAATATTCTTCGAATTTGACTTTTCAAATATTCAAGAGTTTTGTATAATAGAATATTCGAAAAATGATTATCGCGTTACTGCCTACAGAGCGCATACTCATGTTGCGCAGTCGCGCCACGTTTCGTCAGTAAGCAACAAGTTTCTTAACCTAAAAATTTTAACAATAAATATCCCGATTTGCGGAACAGATAGGCGACGATTTTCTACGCTAGATTTTTATAAAAGTGCGTCAAATTTATCGATATTTGGAGGTAAGCAGTAATATTTTAAATAATTACCATTTGATGTAAATGATCGTAATAGATGTGTGTTATATAAGTAAGTAAAATGATGAATATATAATAGTCAATTATTGGTGATCGTTTGGTATAGCAACCAATGTGTACATTCTGGTACACATTGGTTGCTATATCAAACGATCGCCAAAAATCGCCTAATGTAATTATAAGTATACACATATTTAATCATTTAAATTCTGTTTATAGCCAACTTTTTGATAACAATGCCAAAGACAAAGCGTAAAATTAATAGTTATTTTTATCGAACTATAAGAAAGGAAGTTAATTCTATATTACATCAGCATTTAAATAATGATAATGATAATACCGATGCTTCTAGTTCAAATACGAACAATGTTGAATGTTTAAAACACATCAATATTGATGATACATCTAACACATATCATATTAATGATGATCAGGATACTTCCTCAGATTCAATTTCTACATGTATACTTGACGATGAATCAAATATATCTCAATTACACAATGTTACAATAGATAATAACCTTAATCCTATTCAGATTACTAATATAAATATTTTAGATTTAAAAAATTGGGCAGTAAAACATAATATTAAACATGAAGCTTTAAAAGATCTCTTGCAAATTTTATCTCGTATAGAGAGCAAAGAATTTTTAAATTGCCCAAAAGATCCTAGATCTTTTCTACAAACTCCTAGATCTACAATGATTATAATTACCTGTTTTTTTTTTATTTTAGAAATCTGTTTTAAAAACATGTTATTTTATTTTGTCTTTCAATTATTATAATTACTATTCTTTTCAATAATTATTACTAATAATATTGTGAAAAATATTACATATAAATATATAATATTTTATATATATATGTTGTTTTCCATTTATTAATCACATTTTTCTTTCAGGCCAGGTCTACAATAGATAATTTAAGCCCTAAGCCGTAAGAAATTGCCCAATCGCAGTCAAGTATGAGGAAAATACTCGACTGTGATTAATCAATTTCTTAAGGCTTAAAGCTTAAATCACCTATTGTGGACCTGGGCTCAAGTACAGCTGGAATGTCGCCTTACAGAAATTTAATACTAGCAGTAGTATATTTTTCCGTAGGAACGATATACGCAATAATATTTCTAGCAGAAAATCAAATTGTGTATAGAATATTCTATGTATATGTATAGGAATAATCTTGAAGAATGTTATTAAAATATTTAAGATAGTGTACTTTTAAAAACATAAGAATATTTCCAGAATATCTATCTTCTTAAAAAGAACTTCTACGAATATTCAAATCTTCCTAGCGGAAGATCGGAGGATATTCTATGAACTAATATGTGCTGGCTGGGTAGATATTCTCAATGGGCATTAGGGATATCCACGAATATATAGGAAACATTTAGACGTGCTTTAGATATCCAGATGTCCGCCATTCGAGATCTCATAAATATTTATAGGATATCTACATAAATATCCACTAGATATTCATACAATATTTAGTGGATATTTCTGTAGATATCCATTGCATGTATACTGGATATTCATCAGATTTCTGCGTGGATATTTATTCAATGTTCCATAAATATCTACAGGATATGTAAACCAATATCCTGTAAATATCTATACAATATTCAGTGGATATTTATTATATACATATAGATACATTTATTACGTATATATTGATATTTATTTTTGAATGGATATTGATTTAATGTTCTGTATATAGATACCATATATAACGGAATTTAAAAAAAATTAACCGTCTGCGGTTAATTATATGGAGCTCTGGAGCTCCTCGCAAAAGCTAGAGGACATGCGGCTATAATAGTCTGCGCTCTTTGACCGATAAGCCGTGATTCGTGGGACCTGTGCTGCGGCCTTATATACTGTCTTAGATGGATCCCACTTTCGGGTTAGGCGTTTTCCTCTTCGCCACCTAGCGGCGAGGCGTGAAGCTCGTGGAAGTATATGAATATCCATTGGATATCTTTGGTAGATTTTCAGTAGATATGGATATGTGGATTTTATATGGATGTCCAATGGATATCCTTGATCGATTTTCAGTGGACATGGATATGTAGACATTATATGGATGTCTAATGGATATCCTTGGTAGATATTCAGTGGACATGGATATGTGGATAATATATGGATGTTCAATGGATATCTTGGGTAGATTTTCAGTAGATATGGATATGTGGATTTTATATGGATGTCCAGTGGATATCTTTGATAGATTTTCAGTAGATATGGATATAGGGATTTTATATGGATATTCAATGGATATCATCATTGGTTATTCAGGAGATATAAACATTTTAGACATCTTTTAGATATCTATTGGTTATCCATAGTGGATACGGACATTAAATGGATATGTAGATATCCAGTAGATATCCATTAGATATTTTCTTTTGTGTGGGTACATTACATATGGCACGTTTTCTGAATTTTGATTATGTACATAAAAGAAAATTAAAATTATGTCTAGACAAAATATTATAATTCTGAATTTATTTTATGGTATAACAAACATTTTTTCAGGAATTACCTTGTATAAATAATTATTTTTATATTTTTAAAAAAATATTTTTGTACAGAGAAATATTCCTTCTATTAATTGAATTATGATATGACAAGAGATAAAATATAATCTATTCTTTCTAAAATTATTGATACAGTAAAACAAATTATGATTCATAAGGTATAGACAAAAGTTATATAGTTTGGAAGGAAATACATGATGAAAATAAATACTAAACTAAAGTAAAGGTTATTATTGTTTTTATTTTCTCTCATAAGATATTATTTACAGAATAGTTTATGTACATATATTCTTATGTACCAAAAAAACTAAATTAATATAATGAACGAAAAAAAAGGAAATGAATAAGGAAAAACCAATATTAATAACAAGAAAATAATGTTATGTTGTTATTTTTATCTATTTGATATTAATTAATTCAAAGTTTAAATAAATTTAATTTAATAAAAAAAAAACGTTGTTATATGTAATAAAAATAGTTGTTTTGAGAAATTTTTCTTTGACAAATATTTCTTTCTTTTTTATTTTTTCTTCTGTGTATAAAACAAAAAGTTTATTATTAATGTAAAAATTATATATATAAAATATAATTATATTAATTATTAAAAATAACTAATTATTTTTATTTATATACATATATTTAATAATATTTAAAAATTTTAATTAATAAAAATAAATAATTAATAATTTTATTATCTTAATAATTTACTTTTTCAACTTCTTCACATTTTCTTTTATAAGGTGTATGCACACCTTTTAACAAAACAGTTAAAGGCATATGCCCATCGATTTTTTTTATATCCTTTATTTCATTAATTGATAGATATGGTGGATTTACTATAAAAAATATAGAAAATTATATAAGATATATCAATAAAAGATATATAAGATAAATCAATTTATCTTGTACAGAAAAAATGTAGTTAAAATATTCAATACAAATTAACAATTGTAAATAATATGATATAGTTTTAAAAAAAAATGTTAAATTTTTATATATTTAATTTTTATATATCTTAAATTTTTTAGAAAGTTAGATTAGATTAGGTTGTTTAATGATTCTAAAATTTTAAGAATAAATAAGTATTTTTTTACCTGTATTGTACATGATACCAGTAACTTCTATTTTATCTCCTTTATTAATGTCAATTGTTTGAAAGTCATCATATTTGAAATTTAACACATGTATCTCTAATTTATATGTTCCATCCGTAATTGATCCATATCCAATTATTTTATTTAATTTGATATTAAATGATTCTGAAAAATTGATTTTAACGTATCCTTCTACTTCTACATAAAGAGTAAAAAGAATTAATAATAATATTAATTTTAATTGACATTTTTAATATTTTATTAATTAATATTTTAACAAATATTATAAATAATGATAATAATAGTAATTTCTAATTTTATAAGAAAATAACAAAATAATAATTTAATATAAAACTTACTAATACATTCCGAGGTGTTTAGAACATCTTGTAGAAGTGTTACTTTCGGTTTGATATTTACAGAATCTTTGGGTTCGTATTTTCCTAAATTTGATATAATAGTATTTGATTTAATTTGCAATTCATAAGGTACATTTTCCGTGATTAAATTGGGGATTTCGGTGTTCTTGCCTGTACACCGTCTAAATGGATTATCTAAAAATAAAATAAATTTTAATATTATGAAAAAGATTATATAAATATATTTCAATTTTTAAATATACAAAAAATGTGCGTTAATACTTAATTTAAAAAAAGTATTAATTTTATAGTAAATTATTTACATAATATTTAACAACATATATTTAAAATTAATTAAAAAATTATTTAATATTTCAGTAAGAAATTAAAATGTAAAAAATAAAATTAATATATAAAAATAAAAGTAAATATTTACACAATTAGACAAAATGTGGTGTACCACGTTGTCAATTTCGTCGTTCCAAACAACAACTTGAACGCAACGTCCATTGCCGTTATTTAATAAAAATTTGAAAAATTTGTACTGTTGCTTACTGCCAATGTATCGTGTGGATTCGATACCTTCTACGTAACCTATTATTTCACTAATAATAAAATAAAATTTTAATTCTTTAATGTAGCCATTAAAAAAGAATGTAATAATGTAATTTAATTTACATAATTTAATTGTAAGTATTTAATTTACAATTTAAATAACAATAATAATTAACATTCTTATATTTATGTATTTAATAAATGATAAAATGATGTTTAACTTCATTTTATTTATTATTTCTACATATCTAATTTGCAATAATAATATTTCTGAATAATTATATACAAACTTTAATAATATTTAATGAACTTTATTAATATTTTTGTTATTAATAAAAATATCCATTACAAATAAAAACAAATCTATTTTTACTTACATTGTGAAATCATAAATTTCTACTGCATCGAAGATCTCGTTAGGCGTCAATAATTGGGTGGGATCAATATCCTCATTCTCACACAGTTTCTCCATTTTTTATGTTTTATTTTTTTTTATTCGTTATTCCTAAAAATACACATAATTACAAATAAAAAAATGTTTAAATCAAAAGTTGTTTGGTTTTAAAAGAAAAAGAAGACAGGATTATTAATTTGTTTTTTTAATGTAAATAATAAAAAATCTAAAATATAACTAATTTGTCGACTATATGTACTAAGCATTCTAATTACATAAAACGAAAATTGGACAATAATAATATTAAAACTGCTCGTGTGTTGCAAAGCAATAATAAAAATTAAAAATTCTAGGGCCAATAATACGAGCTAATTACTAAGGTCTAAATAAAATAAATACATATAATAATAAATTCGTTTAATAAAAACAAAAACGTTTCGACTTTACTTAGTCTTCTTCAGTAAGAAATATAATATAATAAAATCAGCGAATGAAATGATCCGTAAAACAAACGTTAGAGCGCTATAAATAAATAAAAAGAAGCCAAAAGAAACCCATGTAATAGAGCATGTTTCTCCAGCACAAAAAATGATTAACCCGGAGTGACATTTGGCCTCCTATTCAAACAACTTCTTCGTTGGGAAGCGAGAAGCTCCTAATTTGAAACCGGCCATGACCAGCTGTGTCCGAGTCCATCACCTTCATGATAAATTAATACACATGTCTCTACAAGTCTCAAGATATTCTTAAATGCTTCCTATCATCTCGGAGTCAAGAACATAACAAAGTCATGTGTGCAATGAGCATGTGTATGTGCGCAATAAAGTAATGTGTGCAAAGGGCTAATATGATTTTCTTATTTTATGTGTGCAATAATGTCATGTGGGCAATGAGCATGTGTGCAATAAAGTCATGTGTGCAATATGTATGTGCGCAATAAAGTCATGTGTGCAAAGTGTTAATATGATTTTCTTATTTTATGTGTGCAATAATGTCATGTGGGCAAAGTGCATGTGTACAATCATGTCATGTGTGCAATGTGTAACTGCGTAATAATGTTATGTGCGCAATGTATATGTGTGCAATAATGTCATGTGTGCAATGTGTATGTGCGCAATAATGTCATGTGTGCAATCGTACTTTCGTATTTTCATTTTTTTCGTGTGTGCAATAATACATGTAGGCAATCGGAATGTAGGCAATCAGGAATGTCGGCAAAATGTTGTGCGCAAACGAAGCAGTTGGCAATCGGGAATGTAGGCAACTGAAGCCCTCCCTCTTTGCAAAACAAAAAATCTTGATACATATCTACAATATATCAAAATCAAGTACATCAGCTCTATACACACGCTGTATTGCAATACATACGCACATATAATACGTACATATAATTATGTCAAAAATTATCCTCATATAAAAATTTAAAAGGAAGAAAATCAAGTATATATTTCTTTATATACATAGTTTTTAACTTTTTTATTATCTCGTTGCCCGCCTAGGTAAATTTTTAATGCTTGCCAAGTACGAACGCGTGAAAAGGTTCAAGGAATCAGGGACATAAAGTTGTCCATGATTAAAAACATCTTTGCGAAGATCTATTTTTACTCTGTCAAATATCTGTCCCTGTGACTTATTAATTGTCATAGCAAAAGCTAATTTTATCGGAAACTGTCTTCTTTTAAAAGTAAAAGGATATATATTTTCGCAATATAATGTTATACGATTCAAGAAAACAATATCTCCTACTTTATCACCCGTTAAGATTTTACATTTCAATAAATGATCAGCAAGTTTTATAATCATTAATCTAGTACCATTGCAAAGACCTTCATTGATACTGAGATTTCTAATCAACATAATAATACAATTCGGTCTTAAACGTAATTCATAAGGAGGAAGAGATGATGGAGATAAAGTATTTAAATATTCTGGAAGTAAAACTTCATCAATATCACCATTATCACCGCAATTTTCAGTACTATCTGTACTTGTATAAATTCGTTCTTCAGATATATCTAATAATTCAACAACTCGTTTATTAATTTCGTCGACATCAGCATTTCTTGCTGAAAGTATTGCACATTTAGCTATTTTATTAAATTCTTTATTTCGTATTAGATCACCATATATATCTTCTACAATATCAGCATTAATGGGTGCAATACAATAATCTGGAAGTTGTATATTATCATTAGAATCATTTAATATGCCATCTCCCAAATCCAACAGAAACTTTGCAAATTCAATTTCCTCTGGGACAACTCTCATGTTTTCCGTTAAAGAGAAACTTATAAAATGTCTCCAATTAGAACTAAACTTGATTGAAAGATTCACGATTTCACATCGGGTACCATGTATTAATAGGAAGAAGTTGTCTAAAATCACCACCTAATACGATAATTTTTCCACCAAAAGGTAAATTATTATTCATGATATCACGCAATGTTCGATCCATAATCTCTAGAGCATGTCGTGGTACCATTGGCGCTTCGTCCCAAATAAAAATATGCATTTTTTTCAAATATTGAGCTTCCTTTGATTGGATTTTAATGCTAGATAATGAATCAGCAAATAATGGAACTGGCAATCCAAAAATCTTATGAACCGTTCTTCCTGCTGGCAACAATGTCGCTGGAGGCCTGCCCCGGCCCTATCTTAGGGTCCATCCGCCACTGCTATTTGGTACAATGGGGATTTTATTATATACCAGAGGGATCTTGGGGGATGTGGTCACTCTACGGCGTTGTGCTCGTCGGTGCCGTTGCCACGGATGGATTCTGTCGCTCGTTGATCAAATGGGCGTAAAGACACGTCCGACCTCCTCCCACATTCATCCCTATCTTTCTCTGGCTGCAATACCCGTAAAAGCCATTGTACATACATGCTTATTACGAATTTTGGCTAAGTGATAGATAGTTGTATATGTAAACGTTTTACCTGAACCACCTGGACCGTTAATATAAAAACAATTACTGTAATTATTATTGTCTAATCTATTTAATATAAGATCTATTATTTCTTTCTGCTTGTCATTTAATTGTTCAATTGTCTGACACCAATATCCATAGTTTCTTCAAGTGTTACATAATCATTCTCTTCATCATTGTCTTGCAATTGTTCCATTTGTGGAAAATCAGCAAAACTTTTGCCTTCAGTTCATAACATAACATTGATTTGCGCATATGCTTTCTTTTGTCCTTATAATATTCCAAAATGTCGTACATAATCTTCCGACATTGTTACTTTAAAATTTTCCCAAAGCTCTTCAGGATGCAATGGTTGACAATGTAATAATATACGTACAAATAATCTACGAAGTTGTCTTGGCATCATCCATCCAACAGCTTCATTCATAGCTCGTCTCCATTCATCATCATCTTCAATTAAACCTAAAGCTAGACATGCCGCTTGAAATGTTTGACAAACTTCTCCATTTACAGTTTTTAACTTATCAAAACTCGTAGCTCCCTTTACTGTGAGTAATAATAGTCGTAAATGATACAATTCAGTTTGTGTTGGACTAACGGAATACATTCGTCCTATGCAATTATAATGACTCTTACGTTTACTCCAACGCGATATATTTTTACCATTAATTTTTTCTTTTTTAAATGTATAATAACGTGGAATTTCTATATACAAATATTGTTTTGCTTCTTCATCACGAGAATTTAATGCAAAATAATCTATTAACATAGTAACTTGATCTAAAGCAGAAGTTATAGCTTCTTCATTTGCTTCAGTTTCAATTATAACATTTTGTTGATTAGGAAGGTGGACGGGTAAACGTACGATAGTATGGCTTTTATCTTGTAATTTTTTCTCAAGAATACGCCAGCTCGCTTCTACAGGCCCAACATAACGAGCTTCTATAATATTGCGTATTTCATCATAATCTATAATTATATTTTCTGTTATTGGTTCGATTGTTATAGCAGCAGCATCATGTCCTTTGTAAATATATTTATACAGATATTTAACCGATTTAATACTTGAAACAACTTCGACATTAATATGACAATTAAATATAATTGATAAAATAGGACAATATGGAACGACATAACGATTATCAACTATATATCCACCAGGACATTCAAAACTTTTCCCATTATCTCGTCGACGATAATAAGGATAAGCATATTCATCCATTATGGTCTCTTCATGATATGGTTTAGGATAATGTTTCGAACATTTTCCATCTACCAAACACCAATCACTACAAGGTCCATGAATCATATGCCTCATAACTATGTCATGTAAAGCTTGATTTTCACAAGGATCAGGAATTTCAGCAGAGATATACTTGTCAACAATCTGTGTTGTTATTTTAAAATTGTAATTTAAAGTAACTAACATGTGGACATGTGGCAAACCGCGTTTTTGAAATTCAATAACATATACAAAGGCTACTACTTCTCCAAAAAATGTTTGCTTAACAATCAAATTAATTAAATAATCTTTTTTAAGATTAAAAACACGTGCACAAATGTCAGGTCTATCAGAAGCTTGTTGTCCAGGTAAAAGATTTTCTTCAATTTCGCGCCATTTTGGATTGCAAGTCATTGTAATGAAAAGATCTGGTTTACCAAATTTACTAACAATTGCCATTGCATCTTGATAATTTTGTAACATATTACGCGGTGATCCAATAAATGTGGATGGAAGTATAATCATCTTTCCAATACGTCCATTTAAGTTATTTGCCATAGTTTGCATATAATCTCTTAAACCTTGATATGTTTCAGTACGTAGTTGTTTTTGATGATCTTTACAATAATTCATTCTATCCTTTTCAATTTTTACATAATTGCCTACAAGCCACTGTTGAAATAAACGACGACCTAATACAAAGACGTTAAATTCATCACGAATAGCCATGCGATATTTAATATACTGGCCTCTAGTTATTCGGTTATTACTATTTAATTTTGTTAAATTACAATGCCACCCTTGAGTTCCATATGGATAAAATAATGGATATATCTATGGTTCAACATTTGGATCCATGGTACTAATATTTTGTAAAGTTTAAGTTAATATTTTTATTACGTATTGTTACATATGATTCTGGAATTTCTCCAGCAGCAGTTGTACGAAAAACAGCAGCAACTTCATTAGTTCTTTGAGCATATCGACGTCGATCCATACCTGGTTTTAATGTAAATAATAATTGTAATTCTGGTAATAATTCTCCAGATTCTATTTCTAGTCGTCGTTGATTTTCTAATTCTTCACCCATCATTTGATAAGATTGAGCAAATATATTCAATTCCCGCATTATATGTTCAAGATTTTGTGGAATTTCAAGATCTAAATCTGAATTTTTAATAAGACGATAATTTATTGCTTCATTAGGATCTATAATAAAAAGCTGACCATAAGTCGGATTTTCACTTTGAGCAGCATATAATGCTGTATTTATTTGATAATAAATTTGTCCTTGTATTTTGAAACAATACGGACCTGATCGCCTATTTTGAAAATTAACTAAATTAGCATTAAATGATGCAAACGAAAATGAACTATTGTAACTACGAATATATTGAATTGATTATAACTATGAATATATTGAAAAAAATTATTAGATTTTACATGAGTTCCAGCGAATAAAAAATGAAGAAATTGAGGATGTTCAGATAATGGTTGAAGATATACTGTACCATGATTACAACAACCATGAAATGAATTTCCTTTATTGGAAATTTTTTCAGCTGCAAAATGTTTTGCATTACAATGAACACAATATACATCCATGGGACCAATATAATATTCAGTTACATCATTAACTGAGATTGTATTACTAATATTTAAACGTAGATGTGTATTAATTGTAATAAAATTTACACAAACTATTAAAATTTATTCTTTAAAATTTTTAATGCTAGTATATATACAAAAAGAAAGAAATATGGATATACTATATGAATTAAAACAAAATTATGTGTTAATTATTAAAACTAAAATAAATTATTAAAATTCAATTTAATCTTTTAAATCTTTTAATACAAATTATGTAAAAAGAAAAAATAAGATATATTATGTTAAAATGTACACAATTAAAATATAAATTTATATTATCTATTAAAATCCAAATAAATTGTTGAATATAGGTGTATTATGTTATGTACTAATTAAAACGTAAATATGTATTAATTGTAATAAAATTTAAACGCACATAAACTATTAAAATTTAATTTTTTAAATTTTAAATGCTAATATATATAAGAAAACAAAGAAATATGAATGTACTATAAAATATAGATTCTAAATATTAAAATCCAAATAAATTGTTGAATATAAGTATATTACGTATTAATTAAAACGTACATGTATATTAATTGTAATAAAATTTAAACGCATAAACTATTAAAATTTAATCTTTAAAATTTTAAATGCTAGTATATATAAGAAAAGAAATATTGATATACTATATGAATTGAAACAAAATTATGTGTAAATTATTAAATCTAAAACAAATTATTAAAATTCAATTCAATCTTTAAATTTTAAATATAATTCAAATAAATTGTTAAAATTTGATTTATTGAATTTTAAATACAAATCTACGAAATAATCATCATCATCATCATCATTATCATTATCATTATTATCATTGTCATCATAATTATCATAATTATCATCACTATAATCATATCATCATTGTCATCATCATATCATCATTATCATCACTATAATCATATCATCATCATCATCATCATATCATCATTATTACTTATTATATTCTTTATTTCTTCTTTATTTTTTTCTCAAATTTTACTTTTTTCCACAAATTTGTAGTGTGTACCTGAAAATAAAACAAATATTAATATCAAATAAAAAAAATAGTTACATTTTATAAACTTTTTATATTTTATATATATATATATACAGGGTAATTCATTTTAATCTTAACAAGCAAATATGTCGAAAAATATGAGAGATACAAAAAATGTTTCAAACAAAAGTTGTTGGATTTTGAGGGAGACATCTGATGGTGATCTTGCCTTTGACCTAGAGGTCAAATTTGAAGGTCATTCGAAGGTTAAATTAAACATTTTTAATGAAAACCCCTATTTCTCATTACATATTCTTGTAGTTTATCTTGAGATCTTTCCAAAACACTATAATAAAACTGTTTTTGGTTAAGTATTTTCCGAGTTATAAGGCTTGAAAAATACAGCATTTTGACATAAAATATAAAATATTTTGTGATATATTCAGTTTTTTGTAATCTTAAGCGGGGAGCACACACTTTTACATAGACGCATAAGCGTATGCATAAGAAATTCGATTGATTGAATTTCATTGACCAATCAAATTTCTTATGCATACGCTTATGCGCTTATGCAAAAGTGTGTGCTCCCCGCTTTACCTTAATACTTTTATGCACAGAATAATGAAACCAATCAATTGGTGTAAAAAAATACGTAATTGATTTAAAATAAAATATATTACTAATTACATACTTTTTTTTAAAATCAATTATGTATTTTCTTTACACCAATTGATTGGTCTCATTATTCCATAAAAATATTAAGGTAAAATTACAGAAAACTGAATATTTCACAAGATATTTTGTATTTTATGTCAAAAAAATGCTGTATCTTTCAAGTCTTATAACTCGGAAAGTACTTAACCAAAAACAGTTTTATTATAGTATTTTGGAAAGCTCTCGAGATAAGCTACAAGAACATGTAATGAGAAATAGGAGTTTCTATTAAAAATTTTTATGTTGATCTTCAAATGACCGCTAAATTCGACCTTTAAGTCAAAGTCAAGGCCATCATCAGATGTCCCCCTCAAAATCCTACAACTTTCGTTTGAAACATTTTTTTGTATCTCCCATATTTTTCGAGATATTTGCCTGTTAAGATTAAAATGAATCACCCTGTATACAGGGTGTCAGTGAAATTTTCGCCCTTACAAAGTAAGGAGGTAGATTGGCTCAAATTAAGAAGGAAGGACTGCTACTGTTTTGTGATATTCGCAATAATTAACGAAAAATTAAATAAAGAATATCGGCCAATCTGCGTGAGTAGAAGCGCGCGGCGACGAGAGTCGTCCCACTGTAATCTTATACTAGGCGCGCGGCGAAGCGGTGGGCGGATCACTCTCCGAGACATGATAGTGGCGTGCGATATATCGCAATACCGCGCCGAAAAATGATCCGTCCTTTTAGTGGCGAGAAAATGATGCGCTATCATTTCCACACCACCTTGCGGTAGATAGCATGGTGCGCTTTTTTTATAGTGGTTTCCCCCATAGGCCTATTCCACTCTCAATTTAAATATTTGTGAAAATTGTTCAAAATGCCGTTACTGTACGCTGAATGTATCGTAAATGTAAAAAATTGATGATGACAGTACCTTCACAAAAATTGATCCGTGGTTGAAAATCCCTCGATAAAATGTGTTACACACATTGGTAATGATACGGACGTAATCCATTACACGTAAAGCGTGATGTACTGCGTATCGCGAAAAACCAAATTCGTGTGTCACATGACGCACGCTAGTTCCAGGATTTTCATAAAATGCTTCCAGAATTCTTTTTTCATCTCGTACACGAAGACGCACTGCTGGACCGGTTATCCCGATATTATGCACGACACCCAGTTTCACATAATTATTGCACAACACGTAAAAACGTCCACTTGGTTTTCGCCCGGAAAATCATTCCACGTAAATTGCGGCCGCGCGATAAGTATTTTCTCCCGCTAGCCCGTATGCCACAATCATATCCGTATATTCCTGCAGAGTACACTTCATTTTCACTGTTAATTTACTACGCGAACACATGATTTTTACTAAAACTGTCTCAGCTCTCGCAGGCTGTTGCCAGAGTGCATACGCCAGCAGCATGCAACTACAGCTGAGCGGACATGTGAGTGTAATCATAATGCGCAGGCGCCGAGCTCACACGTACGCTTATACTCGCATGTCCGCTCAGCTGTAGTTGCGTGCTGCTGGCGTATGCACTCTGGCAACAGCCTGCGAGAGCTCAGACAGTTTTAGTAAAAATCATGTGTTCGCGTAGTAAATTAACAGTGAAAATGAAGTGTACTCTGCAGGAATATACGGATATGATTGTGGCATACGGGCTAGCGGGAGAAAATACTTATCGCGCGGCCGCAATTTACGTGGAATGATTTTCCGGGCGAAAACCAAGTGGACGTTTTTACGTGTTGTGCAATAATTATGTGAAACTGGGTGTCGTGCATAATATCGGGATAACCGGTCCAGCAGTGCGTCTTCGTGTACGAGATGAAAAAAGAATTCTGGAAGCATTTTATGAAAATCCTGGAACTAGCGTGCGTCATGTGACACACGAATTTGGTTTTTCGCGATACGCAGTACATCACGCTTTACGTGTAATGGATTACGTCCGTATCATTACCAATGTGTGTAACACATTTTATCGAGGGATTTTCAACCACGGATCAATTTTTGTGAAGGTACTGTCATCATCAATTTTTTACATTTACGATACATTCAGCGTACAGTAACGGCATTTTGAACAATTTTCACAAATATTTAAATTGAGAGTGGAATAGGCCTATGGGGGAAACCACTATAAAAAAAGCGCACCATGCTATCTACCGCAAGGTGGTGTGGAAATGATAGCGCATCATTTTCTCGCCACTAAAAGGACGGGTCATTTTTCGGCGCGGTATTGCGATATATCGCACGCCACCATCATGTCTCGGAGAGCGATCCGCCCATCGCTTCGCCGCGCCTAGTATAAGATTACAGTGGGACGACTCTCGTCGCCGCGCGCTTCTACTCACGCAGATTGGCCGATATTCCTTATTTAATTTTTCGTTAATTATTGCGAATATCACGAAACAGTACAAGTCCTTCCTTCTTAATTTGAGCCAATCTACCTCCTCACTTCGTGTGGGTCAAAATTTCCCTGACACCCTGTATATTTTAACATTCTAAAACATAAAATATAAATTTTTAATACATTCGTAGTAAAGAAAATAAACATTCTGAAGTTCTGACTCACTAAATAATATGATATAAAATTCAGATTTTAGAAAATATAACATTTAAAAATATAACATTTTATAATTCATATTTTCTTTGCAGTCATGCTTAATCTATAACGCTTAACGCCTTCGGAAAATCCAAAAGTGATAAGAGAAAAAGGATTACAGGAATTTTTTCATAACAAATTTTTTACAAAAAAAAACATTGAAAAGTTATTAGTTATAACAATTACTTTAAACAAATTCTTCAGAAATTAACAATATGTTATATAAGTGTATATTTTTTTAACACTTTAAATCACTATTCTTTTTTAAAATGTAAGTTTTTGAAACATGGCTACAAAGAAAATGAGAACTTTAAAATGCTTTCTAAATTATCCTTTAAAATTAGAATCTTTTATATTATATAATTTACTGAATCAAAATATTTTAAATAGTATATGTTTTCTAAACATAATAATATATTAATAAAATTAAACACTTTATTATTACCTGATATTATATTTCTTCTCCTTTCTTTTTCCTCCTCCTCCTCCCCTCCCCCTCTCTCTATCTCGTCTATTTTTCTGCTTTAACTTTAAATAAAATCCTTTTTTCTTCTCTTCTTCTATTTTTTTCGTCTTTTCTTCAAACTAAAATAAAGCATATTAATTACATACATTATTTATATATAAATTACATGCATTATATATTTACGTGTATATATATCCTTTCATTATTTTATGCATAAATAAAAATATCAAAATAGCCTATTTCGCCTATTCGTCTCTTATTCATTTAAATGAAACATTTTAAAACGTAAATTTTTTAAGCATGACTGCAAAGAAAATGTTAATTTTAAAATGCTAGTCTTTCTAAAATCTTTTATAATATTATATATAATTTAATGAGTCGAACCTTTAAACATGATTTCTTAATACAATAGTATATTAATAATAAAATTCAACACACTTTATTATTACCTGATATTATATTATATTTCTTTTCCTTTCTTCCTCCTCTCTCTCTCTCTCGTCTATTTTTCTGCTTTAACTTTAAATAAAATTCTTTTTTCTTCTCTTCTTCTATTTCATTCGTTTTTTCTTCAACTTTAAATAAAGCATATATATATTAATTACATGCAACATTTATATATATTCGTCTCTTCTTCTTCATTTAAATGAAACATTTATAAATTACACAACTTACCTGTACGTTCACGAGTCTTCTTATAACTTTTTCTTAACCAAGATTCTTAACCAAGAACTGTCAAATATATAATACAATCAATTGAACAGCGCGAATCGATTGCCACTCGACAACGCGCATCGAGATAACCAATCAACATCACGGAAAAGAGGCAATAATCACTTCGAGACTTTCGACTATCGATATAACATGTCTTTTTTAGGAAGGGAATATTTTAAGTTACCCGGGAAAAAATGATAAGGTCTGTTTTGATCAAATTAGACCAAATTATATGTGGTTAGATCTAAATTTTTAACCAAATTGATTGAGTAAGTTCTAACAGATCTAGGCAATATCTGGTCAGATCTATTTTAGATTTGGTCGGATTTAGATCTATTTATTATATATAGCATTTTCGGTTGCGGTGATCAGAATACATATGAACGGATCTAATTAGATCCGGCTAACTCAAAATGTTCTAATTTTTACTCTGGAGTATACATGCCATGTCCAAGCAGATATGGTCAGACCTAATTAAAATCTACCAAAAACTTAATGTTTTTTTACATTTTGCTGGAGTACGCTAGACCATAACTAAACAGAAATAGTCAGATTTAATTAGATCTGATTGAATTTCCTGTGAAATAAAATATATATGTATATTATATATATATATATATATATATATATAATTATCTATTTTACTATATAGTAAATTCTCATATTGTGTGTGTATGGAGAAAGTAGGTTGGAGATGTGGGTGTGGATGTATTCACAAAATTAATAAAATGTAGGCAAATTTATTTGGAAAAGTATCAATTGTATTTATTTATGAAAACCTAAAAGAACCAATATACTTACAAAATGTTTGTTTACAAAAACATCTTTAAAAGATAATACATTCTTTTTTACATTTGCAATGACTGAAAATATATTTCCAACAAAAATTTAATTTATATGAAAAATAACTTTGATTTTTTCACTTCATTTACACGTTTTTTTCAACATATTAGGATTTTTGCAAATATAATTTCCAACTCGAATAACATGAAATATACATTTAATATTTTTTAATTTAATTAATGTGTATTGATTTTCTTCCTTGATAGGTATTATATGCTTTACTTTTGTGTTAGTCTCATGATGAACAAATATCTTTGCGTGTTCAATAATGAAGCCTTGAAGAACAAAACACAAATCATCTAGAAGTTTAAAAAAAAATCGAATGGATCCATACATTGAGCTATTGTTAGTATCGATTTGAACAGTATAACTATTGGTTTTTACAATTTTATATATCTGAGAAGTATAGACTTGATTATTAATTTTAGCTCGAGCGTAGAAGTTTAAATTTTCAAAACATAGACCTTCTGCTTCAATTAACATAATTTCGACATCATGTAGATTCTTTATTGCTTTTGCTTTACCAAGAAGCTGATTAGTATTGTTTGCCTGATGAGAATTATTAAATTCTTCATTGTATTTACTTTTTAAAGCTTGCACGCCCTGAGCTATTTTGATGTTATTAATAATTTCTTGACCGAGATGTTTCGATCCATGTACGCAATTTGCAATTAAACCATTATAATTTTCAAATGGGAAAGCCGATGTTGCAAACAGTGGACCCCACCGTTTCACACATTCTACAAAATGTAATAATTGATGAACATTATAAGTATATTGTCTATCAGAGTATAATATTCCAACGTCTCTTACGAATAGTCTTAATAAAATTTCTGTTTGTTCTAATTCTGGATAAATATGTATAGGTTTTTGTAATAAATTAAATAAAGATATTACGAAGAGAAGCCAATGTTGAAAATAAATTTCTGGTAAATAATCAACAAATGCTGGAATTGAATAATACAAAATCAAATAAAGATATTCTGATGCCTTATAGAATGAAGAAAGAATTATGCTTCGTGGCATTCTATTAAAGAAATGTGGAGGCTGAATATTTTTTAAAAAATTATCGATTTCTAGGATAGATTTTTCCATATTCCAATTACCTTTCTTCTTGAACCAAAGGTCTATGAACTGTTTTCCAACTCCAAGAAGAGCACAGTGCATATATTCAGGTAGAACACATTTTGCTAAGTCAAGGAAAGGTAATGAAGAAACAATTGATTTGCCTTTAACACCTTTAACTTGTTTGTTTTTGTCTTTTAAGGCTTCTTCACCTTGTATTTGCATTCTTTCATTACTTCGTAGTCTACTTGCTTGATTTTGAAAAGCATATACTCGAATTCTTCTTTTGCTTTAAATTTTTCTACTTTGCCGAGTTTTTATTTCACAAATATTGCAGCCGTACTTGCCATTGTAGTTAATAATATTCTGTATTTGTACACGAGCTGGCGCATCTGCTATTATAAGAGGAGCAACTATCTTTGACGTACAAACTTGATTTGTCATTGGATTTATCCAACTAATACCTTTGTGAAAATATTTGCAAAGTTTTTTACAAAGAGGCTGAAGAAATGTATTCATCAATGGTTTTCGAGTAATATCATACCAAAGATCGATAACAATAATGTACGATTCTCGAAGATGTTCTAGTAGTTCCGCAATCATAAACATTAATGGCCAACAATGGCTTTTCGAGCTTTTTATTAAAGATATACCGTCAGTATTAAGGATTAAAGTTAAATCGTACTCATTTCTTCCATTTCGTGAGTTAACTCTGATATATTTTGATCCATCGGTAATATCAGATATTAAATTATCTTTATGAGCAGCAATACATAGCTTGTTTCCAAGATCCCTGTTTTCAAACATGTGCTTTATTTGATCCTGAATATCTAATTCATAAAAATGAGAAGTACCGTTAGCGCTCGTGCATGATTTGCAAACTTCCATTATACTATTAGTACCATTGTAAAATAAACATTCCTTACAGTAATAATGTTTAATAATATTACAAGAGGGAGCTGCATTTTCAATATATTGAAATAAGCGAAATTGTGTTGTTGGCAACTTATTAGGCTTGGGAAGAAATAACTGCAACATTTTTAATATGGCATTCAAAGCTGCTTTCGTAAGTTTGTGTTGCAGGTATAAATTCATAAGTGTTAAAACGCTTTTAATTACAGTTATTTCACTGTTGTCATACAACAAATCATTGCTGAGTTGATTGACTGCTGACGTTACAAATTCATCTTCAACTTCAAAATTTTCTTCGTAAATATTCCTTTCGTGATAAACACTGGAATCACTTCCTTCATATGTTTCATTTTCACTTTCAGGAGTAGAGTTACTCTCTTCATCATTTAAATCACAAACAAAAGGACCATCACTGTTATCATTATTAGTCATAGAATCATTAAATTCATTGTCATTGCAAGAACTGTTCTCACAATTATTATTGTCTGATTCCTCTCGTAATAGATTACAGCTAGAACTTAATCCTCCGGGAGTTTTTACATTTCTTGACCATCGTTGTAATGTTTTTTTCGGAATCTAAATAAAGAAAAAACTAACATAAAATCATTTAAAAAACTATGAATTCAGGGCTTTTTGTATACTTTCAGACATGCGAAAATGTATAGCTTCAATATTTTTTTATATTTATATTATACATTCAATAGATCTTGCAAAGTGAAATTATATCCAAAAGTTTCCATCTTAAATTCCAATCTCTAAAAACAATTCCAATTTTAATATATCTCATTTTTAAATAATTATGTTGTATTGAATAAATTAAAAAATATTATAATTTTTAAACACATACAGATATCAAATTGTTGAAAAGAAATTCACTACAGTAAGAGATTGATATGAATATTATGTATTTAAAACTTTAAATCTGGCTGACTAAAATTAGAAAAATTATAAATATATATTTAATAATATATAGTTGTCATGAAATATCAAATCAATCTTTAAACTTTATATGAGTAAAATTTACTTACTGGCACATTTAAATCATTTTTCCAAAGTTTATATCTGTTTTTTATGATAGATGAGTGATGATTGTATTGTTCGTCTTCTTCTGATGACATATTTAATTCAATTTTTTTGTATCTGCTATTAGATCTCTATAATTAAAAAAGTGCATGATTTTTTAGTATATATATTATAGTTGCTTAATTAGTTTTACTATCTTCATTAATTTATTAATTATTCTTTACATTATTATACTTTTTAGGATTTCTTTAACGATTACAATATTAATTATGACATTAGAAATAATATAAGTAAAGTAAATAAAATTATAATTACACGAGTACAAAGTATTTTTGGAGAGGTTATTCAATCTATGTGATTTCCATAAATAAAAATATAAATAGTGAACCTTAAATTGTAAAAATGTTTCAATTTATATACTTACCAAAAAGTATAACAAATTGAAATTTTATAATTTAAGTTTATAAAATATAATCTTTATTATTGTCAAACAAAAAGTTTGGCAATATTTGGCCATATTTATTGGCTGTGTGCATTTTGGCGCTCACAGCGCTTGTAAGCATTATTTGTCTTTGTTTAATATTTGATAAATAACAAGGATAAAGACTAAAGTACTTCACTCGATGATGCCATTTCTCGGTCTTTAGCAGCCAATAGCATCAATGCGTACAAATGATGGCCAATGACGTTACATGTCTGTGTGGCACATGGATGTGACGTCGATTTACGTTCGATTTACGTTTGTTTGTTCGTCGCGCCGCATATACACAGAAAAAACCCGGCAGTGTTTGCTGCGTGAGCACGTGTTAATGTTAAGCTTTATAAAATTTATTTTCAAGTCTAATAAAGTAAACTGTGATCAATGTATCTCATTGAGTGCATCGACGATAATTCTTATTGCATTGTAGAAGATGAATATGTTTATGGTGATGGAAAAATTGAAGAACATAGTGTAGTGCACTTTGATTGGAATGGTAGATCACATGAGGGAGTCGTAAAAATGAAGTCAGGTAAGCAAAAATATAATTTTTATATGTGCACACATGTATTATCATTTTTAATGTTGAATAACATATGTGTCATCGATTTCTCTTATTATTTATTTAAATCTATAGATATTAGCATTCGTGCTTCAGACAGAAGTGCACTATAGATCACAGAAATGCCTTAACATATGAATTTATATACATATCGAAATATATATGTATTTCGAACATATACATTTTTCATGTATGTATATGAAAAATGCATATGTGTTTCGATATGTGCATAAATTAGTGTGTTAAGCCATTACTGTAATCTGTGTACGTGTACATAACCTAAATACAGATACTTCTTGTTTTATGAGTCATATAAAAATTTTCAGAAAGTCAGACTGATTTGAAAAAGAAATTGAGAGAATTACAAATGATCGACAAAGCAAATAAAACTCCAGAAGATGATGAGATAAAGGAGAAAAGACAGAGAAAAGAAAAACGAAGCTATTCGCCAGACGAAAGATATCCTCATTCATCAAAAAAATGTAAAATAAATTACAATGTAAGTACTTTTTAACCGTGTAGATGTAAAAATAACTTTATCACAAAAAGAATAAAAAAAATGGAAAGATTATTTTACATATAATTCTTCATGTTTCATTTATTTATAGAATAAAAATAAAAGTAAAAGTATAAAGAATAAAAACAAATCAACAGAAAGTACTATCTCACAAAATAAAATTTCTAAGTTAATTGATAAAAGTGACAAGTTAATGGCAAAAAGTAAAAGTATTAATTATGACATTTCTATTTCCGACTCGAGTGATGAACAAAGCAGTTCACCATCTCCTACCAAGAAAAAGGTATTTACAATATAAAATTATATTATAATTAATATATTTATACAATAAATTATATATATAATAAATTATAATTAATATATATAAATATAATTAATACAAAATATGACATTTTTTAAATAAAAGCATTTATTTAAGGACAATGTACGTTATCGGCGTCAAGATATTATATATCTTAAAGATATAAATCGAAATTTGGGTAAAGAAAATTACAATAGATCGACAAATTTATATGATGGGAAAGTTCAATTGATGAGTCGATCATCTTCTCAATCAAAGCTTATATCTCTTATATCAAAAGCGGACAAACAGAAGAGACTCTTTCAAGATACAATGAAATCAAGAAACATTGATAGTAATAGTGACTTCATCAGTTCAAACGATGAATCTGACAACTTGAAGGATTCTTATCATAACGAAAAGCACAAGAAAAAATTAAAGAAATTGAAAGAAGAAAAATTTAGAATTTTAATACAAAAATGTGAGCAATTATATGGAAAACATTATCCTAATGATGAGGTAATTGTAATATTAATTTTGAGCTTTTTTCAAATAGTTTTGAGTTTATTTTCTAATTGTAAAGAACGGAAATGTTTTCAGATGATACATCTTAAATACAATGTTTATTGTCGCAAAAGAATTTTTGATAGTGCTTTAAGTGTTGCAAGTCAAGTGACGCATTTAATTCGTCGCCTAATCGAGGGAGTTTTTAAAATTGAAAAACTTTTAGACTGTACTTTGACGGGTCAATCTCCTCGGACTCAAGGGAAGGAAAAAATAAACAAGCAATTCGACAGCTTAGATTTTACAGCGAAGATGGCTATACAAGGTAACTTATAAAAAATAATAAAAAAGCCATTATCAATATATGATGTAGTTATTATTTCTCATTTACTGTAATATATAACATGGTCTTATTTAATTTTCTTTTCTAGAATTTTCTGTGGAATATGGAAAATCAAAAAATTGGTCAATTCCATCGGAATCTAGAATCAAACGTACCATGACGCAAAAAATTGGTGAAATGAAGAATCAATTACTTGAACAACGAAATCAGAAATAAAATCATTAAAAAAAAAGATGAATTATAAGGAGAGAAATTTATATTGATTACTCTGACAATGAGTCATATATTTTTTTAACAACTTAAGAAAAGATTTGTGTTGATTTTTAAAGATTTTAAAATGCTTATATCAAACATTACTTAATAAAAAAAGTGATATTCAAAGTGATATTAATAAGTTGGATAAATAAGGGTTATATATAACTAGTAATATCAATGTGTTACAAAATAAAATTACATTAATATGTTATATTATTTTTTATTTTATTTTTTGTTTTTTTTTTAATTTTTCTTAAGTAAACTAACGAACAATGACTTTATTGTAGTTATTTTTAGTTTTTAGTTTATAAACCATTTCTGTTTAATTCTTAAGTGAACACTGCAACGACTTTATTTTTTTATACTTGTTTTTAGTTTTTAATTTATAAACCATTTCTGTTTAATTCTTTTGTGAAGTCATTTGCAATGACTTTATTTTTTTGTACTTGATTTAGTTTTTAGTTTATAAACTATTTTTATGTATTCTAATTTTTAAGTGAACTGCAACGACTTTATTGTACAATTGTTTTTAGTTTATAAACTATTTTTGTGTATTCTAATATATTGATACAAATAAAAATAAAATTATTTTTGTTACAAGTATATTAAAAAATTTATTTAAAAAAATAATATTAATATAAAATCCAAATAAAATTAAATGAATAAAAAAATTAAATCCACTGAAATCAAATTAGATCCGAGTTATCAGATCTACAGTGTATATATCTAACTAGATCCAATTGATTCTAATCAGATATAGACAAAATCCAAATCTAATCATATCTGAGAAACTCGAATCTAATTTGATCAAAACAGACCTTATCATTTTTTCCCGGGTTCATATATTTAGGTTATATTCTTACTTATGAAAGATATTTCCACTTAATTTGAGTGCATTATCGATACCACAAATACAACAAACAGCCATTTTTTTCTTTTTTCGCTTATATTAATTCTTTGCAATATATTTTTCTCTAAAAATATATATATGTATATACATTTATATATATATATATATATGTATATATATATTTTTTTTTTACTTATGTGCTCACATTCACGTCCAGTTTACGTCATAACACGCCATATTGCTTTTGACAGCTTAACAGTCTATAGAATGGAAAGAGAAAGCATAGAGGGCCATTCAACAATCTCTCTCTGTCTTAAACTGTCAATATCCAGCTTCCCTCCTCTCACCTACAAACTATATGAATGCTTGGTCTAGTTATATATGTCATTGATTATACATCATTGAATTCGACAATTATGATAGGATTGGATCAAAAGTATATAATACATTTACATTTTAAATAATAACAATCCGGTAAGCAAAATGTGCGCAATTTACCAGCAGATTGGCAACAAATTTTCACAAAAGCTGCTAGCAGATTAGCATCCGTTATGTCCGCAATAGGCTCACGATTTGCTAGCAAAACCTACTCACAGAATCTGACAGCAGATTGTCAGCAAAAACCGAGCAGGATCTGCTAATATGACTTGACGTCAAATTGTCGGCAGAAACAGAGCAGGATCTGCGCGCGCGTAATCTGATGGCAGACTGGTAGCAGATCCCGAAAAGAATCTGTAGCTTCTGATCATTCATATAAATATGTAATATAAATGCAATAAAATTGATTATTACAGAAATAAGACTATTAAATAAATAAGACTATTATCGGCGAGTTATCGATTAATTACAATTTTCTTCTAATATAACATATAATATGTAATATATGTTATATCGTAGTTATATTTCACATAGTGAAGAACTAATTCAATTTAATTAAATTAATAATAAAGTAAATGGTGAAAGTAATTAAATTTAACTTATAAAACTTGAGATATAATTTATTTAGAATTAAATTCTTCCTTTATCTTTCAAATAGGCAGTAAATGAATAATTTTCCATTTATTCTATTGATTCCAATCAGTTTAATATTCTAAATCTCATCTCTGCTTGTATCAGATATCAGAAATTAAAGTGATAGAAATAGTTACTATATTTTTGATCTTTTATTAATAATCCCGACTTTATATATATATATATATATATATATATATATATATATATATATATTTCTGACAGGATTGCGAGAAAATACATCACATAGCGGTAAGCGAAGAAACTATCGAATCAAATACAGATTGTTGCTAATTTGCCAGATCACGCATCCTGTTTAGCAAAATCCTGTTCCACTTCTGCCGTCAATCTGCAGTCAAATTACGCGCACACAGTTCCTGCTTGGTTTCTGCCGACAATCTGCGTCAGATTCTGTGAGCACGCTCTGCTCGAATTTTGACATCAATTTGTCAACTTAATCAGTAATAACAGCTTTAGTACCAAATTTGTAGCCTTTTTGATAACATTAATTGATAGCAGACACTTGGCATGATCTGCTTTCTACAGACTTTGCTATCTGGGAATTATCTGAAATGACATGTGCATACCTTAAAAATCAATATTTTAACATTTTATTTTAAATATTTTTTAAAATCTTTCTTTTCATTCTTGTCTTTCCAAATGATCAAGTCATCAATTTTTCCTCGAAATTATTTATTTCCCCTCGACATTATTTTGTGTTTTAAAAAATGACAGAGATGTATTCTAGGCATTTTTACGATATAAATATGTAGAACACCTTTTATATGTATAATATAATGAAGAAATAATGATTATGAAGAAATATATATTTTGAAATGATAACATTTAATATTTTCTATAGAAAATTTTCTATATAAAAAAATGATTGATGATTTCTACATTATCATCAAAATCACATTTTTTTAGCACATAATTGTTCATTTGCTACGTTTATTTAAAGGATGTCATTAGAAGTTTAAACGTGACGTCTTCACAACGCAAACGATGATGGAATGATACATGATAATTATCTAGATGTTACTTTTTCTTTTTTTCACATTACCATTTTTATTCATTTTCCTGTATTTGTATAAATCAATCTTTTCGTAATAGAGACTTACAAATAATATTGAATATACTTATTATTGAAAAGACGTTGATTTTTTAAAATATGCGAAATTAATATAATGCAAACTTATAAAACATTATTACAATTTTAACGATTTATAATTGATTTTTATGTGTATGTTGCAGCTAGATCCGTGAGATTGTAGACGAAGGATTCAGAAGAGAATTTAGGTAAAGACTCTTTTTTTATGTATTTCAATATAAATTGATAAATCACTTTTTTATATTCTTTTTACAATATGTTTAATATAAAATAAATATGATATATGTATATGTGTTTCGCTCAATATAATTTTTAAAGCAAAACAATAAAATTTTGACTCTCAAAAATAAAAAAGAAATTGATTTATTATTAAAATAATATGTATGTAGATAAGAGGTTCATCATAAAATCAATAATAATACAGGCCTGCGAGAGTCAGTTACAAAAAGCAGAGTAGGTGAGTTTGATAGATTTTTTGATGATGAAAACGAATCTGACGGTAGAATTTCCCTAGCACGTCAGGTTTTTAAATAATTTGTAATTAAATAGTCCGAAAATGGCTATTTTGATCAATTTCATGAATTTATTACGAGGAAATTTAATTTTTTGAAATATTTTTGACAATGGCATCATATAGTACTAATCTTTACCTTTCAAATCCATTTTCGATTGCCGTTGTAGGATTTTTTTTCGCTAAGATATACAAGTATAAAATTATCAGAAAATTTACGTTAAAAAAAATGTACATAGGCATCAATATGGCAGAGCCATCATCTTGAAATTTAAAAACGCTTACATCTGTCAGGTTCGGTTGTCCAAAAAAATCCTGTAGAAATATATCTAACACAATTGTTACATATTTTGATAAACTTTTCTAAATGTTATACCTTTTTATTGTGATACTGTCCGCCAGTAAAGATAGGATGTATGTGGGAGGAGGTCAGACATGTGTATACGCCCATTTGGTCAACGAACGACAGAATTCATTCGTGATAACGGCATCGACGCATATCCTGTGAAGAAAGCATTCATACATTTATCAACCCAACGAATAATTGCTAGAAAACAATATTCGTGGACTAGAAAAATATGTGACGTGCAAGTGGCTGGATCAGAAATCGAATCCGAGTCTTTCGCTTTCCGAGCAATTGCTCTAGACCACTGTGCTATCCGGACTTCATACCTAATGCCGCCTTTTAACAGAGTGACATGCGACTCCAAAGCAATGGTGGCATTTCGCTCGATGGATGCAATGCCACGGAGGATCCCTGAAAGATCGCTCGCTGACCAAATAAGTGCCGGTGGAGGTATTCGTATGCACTGCATGTTGGCTTCCGACTGGCTTTCCGTAAGAAACGGCACCGACGAGCACAACGCCATAGAGTGACCACATCCCTCAAGATCCCTTTAGTGAAAAACAATATCCCCACTGTGCCAATAACAGTGGCGGATGGACCTTAAATAGCGCCGTGGCAAACCTCCAGTAAAGATAGGGATGTGGGAGGACAAAAATCATAATCCGCCATTTTTAATTTCAAAAAATGACAGGCGGTGTACAAAAATTTATGTTTTTACCCAAATTTTGATTCGTGGTAAGAGAGAGAGGTAACACGGTTGACTTAGAATGGCCTATTGGATCACTATGCATAATCAGTTTTATAACTTATATATATTGTGATCGTGTTTTTTTCGGACCGTACGGGGCTTCACGACACACCTTCAGCGCGATCCGCGATCTCGCGTCTCCACTCCAAAATACTCGCGAAAAATCTCTAAATAATTGGGCGCCAGGGGCTGGAGTTACACAGAGCTCAGTAAAGACATAACGCAACGATGTAAAAATGATAAGAATAAATATCTGAATGACATATGTGATGAAATAGAACAGTATTCGCACAAAAATGATACAAGGGATATGTTCACAAAGATCAAACAAATAACACGCAGTTTCACCCCAAAACATACAGCTATCAGAGCAGAAGACGACACACTATTAACAGAAAAAACACAAATAAAAAATCGGTGGAAGACCTACTGTGAAACATTAATGAAGGCCAACGATGATCTAGGCAACCAGATACAATTAGAACGAGAACCACCAATTCTAAGAGAAGAAGTAACTGCCCCAATCAAAAAACTAAAGGCTCACAAATCACCAGGGGCAGATAAAATTGTGTCGGAAATGTTGACAGCAATTGGGGACACGGGAATTGATACCCTGCACAGAATATGTCAGCTAATATGGAATCAGGGAACATGGCCTGAAGATTGAACGAAATCAGTCTATATCCCATTTCAAAAAGGGACCAAAGGACATTTGTGAAAATCGGACGATAGCTTTAATCTCCCATGCAAGCAAAGTAATGCTACAAATAATATTGGAGCGTCTAAAGCCCTATTTGCTACCACAACTACCACCGAAGCGGACAGGCTTTGTACTAGGACGTGGAACCAGGGAACAGATCCTGAACTTAAGGCAAATCATGGAAAAGTCTAGAGAATTCAATATATCAATATTTCTCTGTTTTATAGACTATAAGAAGGCATTCGACTGCATCCGCTGGCAGAATCTGTGGCATATCCTGGATGAAATGGGCGTATCTTGTCACCTGATAACCTTAATCAAGGCTCTATACGACAATAACATCGGCTACGTCAAAGTAGAGAACGGACTCACTGACCCATTCAAAGTAGGCAAGGGTGTAAGACAGGGATGCTTATTTAGCCCTATACTTTTCAACATCTATGGTGAATGGATTATCGGAAAGGCCTTAGAAAATTGGACTGGAGGAATAACCATCAACGGCATCAAAATCAACAACCTCTGTTATGCCGATGACATCACATTAATAACTCCATCAGAGGAGGAATTGATCAATCTCATCAAACTAATTGAAAAGATCAGCAACGAAGTCGGTCTTTAAATTAACAAAAGTAAAACCAAGATAATGATAGTAGATCGTCAAAACAATAACAGGCCAAATGTAAAAAACCTATACAACATAAAAACAATCAATTCGTATATATATCTCAGTTTTCTTGTCACCAATCAGGGCGGATGCAGTGAAGAGATCAGAAGAAGAGCCGCAATAGCTAAGCAAGCTCTAACAAATCTCAAAAAAATATGGAAAAGATCTCTCTCAACACAAGAATAAAATTGATAAAAACTTTGGCCTTCTCAGTTTTCCTCTATGGATCGGAATGTTGGATATTAAATCAATCAAATAAAAAAACAATACCTTTAATATGCAGTGCTGGCGCAGAATGCTGAGGATCTCCTGGACGGAAAGAAGAATCAATCAGTCCATCCTAGAACAGATCGAGGTTGAGAAAAGACCATGTAACAATAATCGAAAGAATTGCAAAATTCTTTAGCCATGTAGTAAGAAGAAATGGCCTGGAAAGACTTACTCTGGAGGGCATGGTGGCTGGCAAAAGGGCGCGAGGGCGGTCGCCAACAAGATACACGGACTTGATTATCAACCTTACTGGCTCTTCCTTTAATTCATAAAAATGGCAGAAGACCGAGATAAATGGAAAAAACATAGCAGGAAGAATCCCATAAAATCACGATGCTTGAGATCAAGCTACCGACTAAGAAGAAGAAGAAGGTACGGGAGACCGTACCACACAAAATTACACGAAAAATATTGGTACCAAACGAAAAGTGGAGACGGAGAAACGAATACGATGGAATTTAAGATGTTATTTAACACGGTAGCTCAACAGCGTAACGGAGAGAGGGTGGATTCAGTTAGAACAGAAGAGAGGAGATTCAGAACACATTGAAAATAGCCAGACAATATTTGCAATATAATAAAATAGTATATTAAAATAAATAAAAAGATAAAAATAATAATACAAGAGCGTGATCGACGCAATTAACGCAGCAAAATCAATTAATAGGCTCGCAGTCGGGTGAAGTTATGAGGTAGGGCTTATGGCGGTATTTACGTGTGCGGTGACGAGTGCGAGCGAGGTGGATCAACTTACAAACGGACGACGTATCGGCCCGAATGAGAAAAACTAAACAACAATAAGACACCATTGAATTAATAAAGTCGCGGCGTTTACGGTCTAATTTTCTATAAAATATCTACGCCCTCGAGTAGGCTAAAGATTGTCGCAAATATAGACGATAATATCAATACTCATTCACCCAGTATACGCGATGATAAAGACGCAATAACTCACGGATAATATCGATACTCATTCACCCGGTATACGCGATGATAAAGACGCAATAACTCGTCAGGTCTTGTACGAAATGTTTAGAAGCGTGAATGAATCGATATTGACACGCAACTTATCGCACGAGAACACAAAGAACACGATAGATTACAAGATTTATAGAGTGATTGATGGCGGCGATTCCCGGAGAAGTCGCGGTAAAATGTCCTAGGCACGGATAGATCGATCGTCCGCAAACGCGAAATACTAAAGAATGTATCGAATGCACTACGCGAACGAAACCAAAACCAATTAGAACGGTGCGATTATTACGAGTGTTAATTACGATCCATCCCAGCGCGGCGCGAAATCGGTGGCCTCACAATACTCAGTCGTCTCACCTAAGAGTCTCGGACAATCTTACGGTAGCGATAGCGGGTGTGGAGGCTCGGGGTCTACGTCCTCTCTTATTGAAAGCTCGCCGGACAATGAAGAACGGAAGGCCCACGGGAGACACATCAATAGCGAATTATCCTGATCCTTGCATGGCAGATCCTGATTGGCGCAGGGCCGTGTCGCGCTTCTCGTTGTTATCAGCTGGCACAGCCGTAATTAGGCTTTCCTGGCCGCAGGGCTTCTAGCCGTTCATAAGCGAACTTTATGGCAACGTTCGCTCTCGCTCTACCAGGATCCCTTTCGGGCCCAAGACATCCGTCTGCTAACATCCTGCCGATCGCTCACGTAATCCTGACCCATGTTTCAGAGTCCGGATCAGAGTTGATATAGCGATGCTCCATGTCTGGATTTCATGTGTCCTTTTGTGCAGAGTGGCCGTCCCCTCATCGACTTTACAAGTTCGGCCTCTCGTTGGGAACCCTCTTGGCTGCCGGGAATAATTAATAGAATTAATGGCCGATATTTTGTTCGGCAGTAGCGAGATAATTATAATATTGAAATGATAGCCTGACGCGCTCCCGCGACTTCTAGCCGAACCTCCACTCTCTGTCCTCTAATCTCCCGCGCTGATTCGTTCCAATCTTCCTTCAGACGATGGGATAAGATTTTCCATACAGTTTGAGGTACTGATTCTCGCCGCTATATCGAAATCACGCAAAAATTTGCAAATGCGCGTAGCGCAAACACAGGACCGCTATTCTTCCGCTATAGGAAGAACGTAGGCCCCGAAAAAGATTACCACGGTCAGGCTTTTCGCCTCTGTAACGGACGATCCAGAAAACATCACGTCACAATAAATGTATCTCAGCGAAAAAAATCGTGCGGCGACAATCGAAGGTGGATTTAAAAGGTGAAGACTATACGATGTCATTGACAGAAATATTTCAAAAAATTAGGTTCTCTTATAATAAATTCATGAAATTGGTCGAAATAGCCATTTTTTGAAATATTTAATCACAAATTACTCAAAAACTTGACGCGCTAGAGAAATTTTGCGGTCAGAGTCGTTTTCGACGTCAAAAAATCTATCAGATTCACTTACTCTGCTTTTTGTAACTAATCAAACCTAAAATTTCGCAGGCGTGTAATTACAGAGGCTAAGAATCAGAACGCAAGACCTTTGTGTGTAGAATACAGTTTATATAACTTCAATGACACAAGATATAAGAGTAACGCAGAAAAGAATAACACAGAAATTGTATTTCTTACTAACAAGGAGATGCACGGAAGTGTTCCTCTCCGATTTTGATGAACTTTTAATATGTTGTTTTCTAGACAAAAATAAAGGACACGTATTTTCTTATACGTGCCTATACACGTGTCTAAGAAGTAAAACACCCCTTTGAAAAAAATCAGTTTTTTTTCTTTCGAGACGAATATCTTCGAAACTATAAGAGATAGAAAAATATTTTAGTCAAATAGTTTCAAGAATACTTTACAACAATGAAAAAAAATTTAAACCGTCGTAAGACAGGTTAGTTTTATCCTACTGATGACTAGTCATTGCGATAGTAATCCTCCCCTCAGTACGAGGGGAACCGCAGATTCGAGCATTTGGTTCACGCACTCGGTCGAGCGGCCGGTGGCGAAGCTACCATGGGATTATGCCTGAACGCCTCTAAAGCCGTATTCTCTCTAGTCGAAGGTGGCAGTGATATCTCTAGGAGTCTCGTGAGTCGAAAGGCTCAAAACAATGTGACACTATTAGGCGGCCGGTTCACGGACCGGTCGTCGCACGAGCCCGGTTTGCCGTACGACGCCATCGCCCATCGTCGGGATCTCACCGCTACGACAGCACAGCATCTAATGGTCGATCGTGGGTTTCGCGAATTCGATGTCAAGACTCGGAATCGTCTCTAGACGACTTAGGTTTCAAATTAAAGTTAAATAGTTTCAACAGTACTTTACAACAATGACAAAAAAATTTTTATTTTTTTAGTTTTTCAAAATCCCCTACCACTAAACATTTTTTTTCCAATTTTGAAATTTCTTTATCTCATCAAATGAAAGGTTATTTTTTTACGAATCCGATCCATATATATTTTTTTTCTGTTAATGCCCATAAGACATTCAGTATACTACAACTAAGTAAAGGAAGCTTACCTAGTAGTTTGTCACGGTCGACTTCCGGGAGCTCGCCGACGGATAATCGCAGCCGGGATCAGGATTCAATTAGGGTAAGCTTAATTATTCGGATATATTCAAAATATAGTCAAAAATTAAAACGAGTTTTATTGTGATTGTTAATATTGTGTGTGTGTGTGTGTGCGCGCGCGCGCGCGCGCGATAAACGTGCGACGTATGTGTGTGTACAAATGTGTGTGTGATCGCGTGAATAGACGTGTGATGTATGCGCATGTACAAAGATGCGCGTTATTACTTGAATAAACGCGGGGTGTAGGCGTATATGAATGCGCTACGGAGTGTACAAATGCGGGTGTCGGTCGCGACACGGAGTCGCGTTGTATGGCGGAGGTGCTACAGATTCGTATGTGCAATTCGCAGAAAGCGAGAGAAAGCGTCGCGCGAATAGGAATGCGTTTAAAGCGCTTTAACGTTATAAAAACGCGTCAGATAGATGTTCGGCGATGTTTACGGTTCGCGTGCGGTCAATGACCGCGTGACGTATACGTTGCGTCTCGGTGTTTTTGCCGCGTGTTATGGCTAGTGGTTCGGTGTTAGCTGCCGCGTCTGTGTACTTCGATTAGTCGAAATGATTTTAACTAGAATGCTTCGCGAGGGATAGAATGTCGCGGGATGACGCCGTGTCGACGAAATCAGCTCATCCGAGATAGCTCTCTTCTCTACCTCGAGAAAATATGCAACCGGCGTTTAGGCGGGTGGATGATATTGCCGCGATCGAGATCTCTCGACAGTATCGGAGTTCGTTCCAATACTTGCTCTTTCGGCGGATAGTTATCTTAGATCGGATTAAGCCGTAGGCCCGAAACTGAGAAGGCTCAGCTAAGGCGGAGTGATCTCCTTCTATTCGCGGCTTTTAGGTTGTTCTAGGATCGGTAGATTTCGGATTGCTGCTTGCTATCGCAAGCGGAATTAAAAAATGGTGTCAGTGATGAATGCCGAGGGTTTTTTTTATACCCCGAGTAATTAGTCCCGCGCCGGCGTAAAAACGGGATGCCCCTACTGAGGGGCGGAATAACGGTACAGAACGCAATCCGCTCGGCAAAGCTGGGCGCGG
This sequence comes from Camponotus vicinus, assembly GCF_025532165.1. NCBI lineage: Eukaryota > Metazoa > Arthropoda > Insecta > Hymenoptera > Formicidae > Camponotus > Camponotus vicinus. Next base: position 19,401,517 of record NW_028141978.1, on the reverse strand, counting down.
GGGTTTCACCCGAAGCGCTTTGGGGACCCTCGGCTGTCGTCGGCGCGGCCGTTATCAGATGTTTAAACAATCGGTTTAAATCGCAGTACGGCGCATCCCTGCTCCTGCCCGGCGAGTGTTTTCCGGGCGGCAGCTTCCGGCTGCTGTTCGGCCGGGAAACGAAACGGTGCAACGGGGGTGCAAGTTTACATTTACAAATAAACACTGTGTTTCAGAGTTACTCTACTGAGTAACTCTATAATCTATCCGCTTCTGTCACGCGTTAAAAAACGATTATTGCACTAAATCCGAAGGTTTTGTTCTTTTAAGTCTCCGTACTTCATTGCTATTGTCTAGCATTTGCAGCACGGAGATATTAACATGGTTATGTAGCCTCTCATCATGCTTTATCGCTACAGTCTTTATTATCTCCATGACAGTATCTATTTAAGATCTTTATGGATATTTTCATTTCGTATGTACCATGGTGCGTTAACAATATTACGCAGCATTTTATTTTGAAAAATTTGAATAGTTTTAATATTCGTTTTCTTTGTACAGCCCCAGAGCTGTAACCCGTAAGCCCATACTGGTACAAGTATTTGTTTATACAGGGTGTCCTAGACCACCCGTACACCCCTTTTCTTTCAAAAACTAAGCATTTTAGAGAAAAACGTTTTCGACGAAAATTGTATGGTCTTGAGGGGAACATAAGATAGTGTCATTGGTTTGACCTTGGATGGCATCGTTAAGGTGAGGTCAAGGACACCTTTAATTTCTTAAATGGAACCACCTATTTTTTATTGCATATTCTTATAGCTTATGTCGAGAGCTTTCCAAAACACTATAATAAAGTATTTTTTCATCAAATACTTTCGAGTTATAAGGCTTGAAATAATTTCTTAATTTTACATAAACCATAAAATATCTAGTAAAATATTCATTTTTCGATTATCTTACCTTAATATTTTTATGTACAAAATAATGAGAGGAATCAATTGGTGTAAAGAAAACACAAAATTGTTTCGAAAAAAAAAATGTAATTTGCAATTAACAATTACATTTTTTTTTTCAAAACAATTATGTGTTTTCTTTACACCAATCGATTCCTCTCATTATTTTGTACATAAAGTATTAAGGTAAGATAATCGAAAAATGAATATTTTACTAGATATTTTATGGTTTATGTAAAATTAAGAAATTATTTCAAGCCTTATAACTCGAAAAGTACTTGATGAAAAAATACTTTATTATAGTGTTTTGGAAAGCTCTCGACATAAGCTATAAGAATATGCAATAAAAAATAGGTGGTTCCATTTAAGAAATTAAAGTTGTCCTTGACCTCACCTTAACGATGCCATCCAAGGTCAAACCAATGACATCATCTTATGTTCCCCTCAAAACCATACAATTTTTGTCGAAAATGTTTTTCTCTAAAATGCTTAGTTTTTGAAAGAAAAGGGGTGTACTGGTGGTCTAGGATATCCTGTATAGTAAGAGTTTGCGTGGATGCTCAACTCGCTTTGTCTTCCGAAAAGCCAATATATCTTTCTGTACTTAATTTCAAGTTCTTCCCTTTTTTTCTTGACATGGCTCTTCCAATTTAACTTGGTATCTAGCGTCATTTCCAAGTATTTGGCCTCATTTTTGCACGGAACCCTCTAATGGTTTATGACAATAGGCAGATTTTTTATCTTCTTGTTAGTAAAGTTAACGTAGATTGATTTTGATTCGTTTTATACGCCATTTTTTTGTCCAATAATTGACTTTATCAACAACTTTACAGTTTTAACGTTGATGCCAGGACCGTATTCCCTGTGTTGCTAAAATGGCTGTATCATCCGCAAACGTAGCGATTGTAGTTCCTTGTTCTTGTGATATATCACCCGTGTACAGCAAGTACAATAAGGAGCCTAGCACCACAGTATATACAGTAGCGCAACTCCCTGTCGGCACCTTTGAAGTTTGTGTAGCATAAAATGAAATGCGCATACGCGAAGTCAGCGAGTATACTAGTACTGCCATCTGTACTTTCCTCTCATTCTCTCCTTTGGTTTTCGTTCTCTTTCTAACACATTATAATATGTAATATAAATTAAATTCAATAAAACTTGAATATATGTACATAAAGAAATTGTGAAAAATATAATACAAAATATATAATGCAAATATATATAAAAAATAGTACATATGACATGATGTGAATATTAATTAACCATTTTATGTCATATATAACTGATAGCAGAAAAGATATATACTCATAATACTCACATATAATTTATAATATATTTACATATTAATACTTATATATATAATTTTTAATATATTTATATATTAATTGTACATACGTATATTTTATATATATATTCAAAAACTTAAAATTAAAAAAAAAACATTTAGATTGAGACTACAATCACTTAAATTTTATTATATAAAATATATATATTTATGAGCAAAATGAATAAAAAAACAAGAAATATATATTTGTTAATAATATATATTTATTTATAAACAGTTGTATTTCGTTAAAAATATTTATTTCACAAACAGACATAATCTTGAAACTAAACCTTTTCTCTCTCAAATCAATCATCTGACCATACCTCAGCTACTCGATCCACCTCAGCATGAATCAGAAAGAGAAAATGAGAGAGTAGAAGAATAGAAACAAGAAAGTGTTTTACATTCAATTAATAAAATACAAATGTGAAATACGTTATAACATATATGTCATATAAACGTTTGATGTTTACATCATATAAACATCAAACGTTTATATGACATATATGTTATAACGTATTTCACATTTGTATTTTAATTGAATGTAAAACACTTTCTTGTTTCTATTCTTCTACTCTCTCATTTTCTCTTTCTGATTCATGCTGAGGTGGATCGAGTAGCTGAGGTATGGTCAGATGATTGATTTGAGAGAGAAAAGGTTTAGTTTCAAGATTATGTCTGTTTGTGAAATAAATATTTTTAACGAAATACAACTGTTTATAAATAAATATATATTATTAACAAATATATATTTCTTGTTTTTTTATTCATTTTGCTCATAAATATATATATTTTATATAATAAAATTTAAGTGATTGTAGTCTCAATCTAAATGTTTTTTTTTTAATTTTAAGTTTTTGAATATATATATAAAATATACGTATGTACAATTAATATATAAATATATTAAAAATTATATATATAAGTATTAATATGTAAATATATTATAAATTATATGTGAGTATTATGAGTATATATCTTTTCTGCTATCAGTTATATATGACATAAAATGGTTAATTAATATTCACATCATGTCATATGTACTATTTTTTATATATATTTGCATTATATATTTTGTATTATATTTTTCACAATTTCTTTATGTACATATATTCAAGTTTTATTGAATTTAATTTATATTACATATTATAATGTGTTAGAAAGAGAACGAAAACCAAAGGAGAGAATGAGAGGAAAGTACAGATGGCAGTACTAGTATACTCGCTGACTTCGCGCATGCGCATTCCATTTTATGCTACACAAAATCGGGAGAGTTGCGCTACTGTATATACTGTGCTAGCACACTGTCCTGTGGAACACCTGCAGAAATTTTTTTGAATTTCGAATATTCGCTCCCGTGTTTAACGCGTTTAATATTCTATCTGTTAGATATGATTTTAAAATCTGACAGAACTGCTTCGGAAGATTAGTCTGTAATTTATACATCAGGCCCTCGTGCCACACTTTGTCAAAAGCTTTCGAGACGTCAAGGAAAATGCTTGAACATATTTTTTTCTCTTCTAGAGCTTTTTCAATTATCCTTGTTATCCTCTGTATTTGATCTATCGTTGAATGTTCATTTCTAAATTCAAACTGATGCATTGGGATTAGGTTTCTTGCTTCTACTACAGGTTTTAAACGTTTAAGTAGTAGTTTCTCGAATACTTTGGATATAATTGGTAATAGCGATATCGATCGATATGAGTCTTTATCTTGTGGCTCCTTCCCCAGTTTAGGGATCATTATAACTTCAGCTATCTTCCACTGTCTAGGAACATATCTCAATTTGAAGACTGTTTATGAGATAGAGTAACTTAATGAATGCTTTACCAGGCAGTTCTTTAAGTACTTGTCCTGTTAAGGTCATAGCCTGGTGCTTTTTTGATATTCAAATTTTTATTGCTCTATTGTATGAGCTCATTAAGTGATATTTGCTTAATTACTTCACTTGAAGTATTTGTATTTAGCGTCACGTTCTCTTCAGATGTTTGCCATTGCAGAGGTTAAAACGTTCTTTCCAATTGATCCGCAAAAATTTCAGCCTTTTCCTTGTCACTTTTAGCCCATTCATTATTGTCTTTTTTATGAGTGCTGCTTGAGTCTTAGCCCTTTCATGGCTTTTCAGAGCGAATAGTCTGTATTTTTGTCAGCATACAAGTTCTGTAGGTATGAATTTATTGCTTTATTTTTAATTTCTTTAATTCTTACTTTCAGCTTATTACTCAGTCGACTTAACTCCATTTTGTACTGCGGTGCTCTGCTCTGTTGCCATTTTTTCCGTATTTTACTTTTCTCGTTAATCATCTGCCGTATTTCGATTGGATAGATGATATTGTTTTTTCTATTCTTAGTTGTGCTTATAGTAGGAGCGTTATTCCATGCTGGTTGTTGTAGATCAGTAATGAATAACTCTACTTCCCTCTCTAACTGTTCGGGAGATTTAAGTGGTATCTTTAGGTTGGTGATGCTTTCGAGCTCCGCTCTGAAACCGTCCCAATCAGTTTTCTTGTGTGTTAGTTTAGGCGGTGTCTCTTCCTGTAACAGCGTTTCACTTATTGTCATAATAATCGGTGAGTGATCCGAAGTAAGATCACTACTTTCATCCACCCCTATATAGTTGTTAGAGAGCCCATAAAAAGGTCAATAAAGTGAGGTATTTTCTTCGGGTCTGATGGCCAGTACGTCGGTTTTCCTACGTACGTCGAAAAGAAATCGCAAGGTCCAGAGAAAGATAGGGATGTATGTGGGAGGAAGTCGGACGTGTCTTTACGCCCATTTTGATCAACGAGCGACAGAATCCATCCGTGGCAACGGCATCGACGCATATGTGGAGAGAGCATTCACACACTTTTCAGCCCAACGAATAATTGCTAGAAAACAATATTCGCAGACTAGAAAAATATGTGAGGCGCAAGTGACTGGATCGGGAATCGAACCCGAGTCTTTTGCTTTCCGGGCAACTGCTCTAGACGACTGAGCTATCCAGACCTCACATCTAATGCTGCTTTTTAACACAGTGATATGCGACTCCAGAGCGATGTTGGTATCTCACTCGATGGATGCAATGCCGATTGCCACGGAGGATCCATGAAAGGTCGTTCGCTGACCAAATAAGTGCCGGTGGAGGTATTCGCGTGCATGCTGGCTTCCGACTGGCCTTCCGTATGAAACGGCACCGACGAGCACAACGCCGTAGAGTGACCACATCCCCCAAGATCCCTCTAGTATATACTAAAATCCCCACTGTACCAAATAGCAGTGGCGGATGGACCCTAAAATATCGCCTTTCTTCCTGCCTCGAAAAGTATTTTGCCTTTTGTAATAATCTCCCCAATAAGTGTGCTTTGTATTAAAGTCACCTCCGATTATAAATCTTTTGCTAAGCAAATTGAATAATTCAATAAATTCCTGCTTTAAAACTTTGAATCTGGGAGGGCAATAATATGCTGAGCTATTGAATTCCTTCACATTTGTGCATACGTGTACTGTTATGGTTTGCATAGTATCAGTTTCAATTTTAGTATCTACATTGTGCTTGACTGTGTCTTTAATTAACACGGAGGATCTACCTCTGGCTTTGTTGGAAGGATGAATGCATGATAAAATACATATCCTCTTATTCTGACAAAGGATTGCTTTGTTAAGTGGGTTTCTGATAATAAGCAGATGTCAATCTTTTCATTTCTCAGGAAAATTTCTAGTTCCTGAATTTTGTCAAGGAACCCAATAGCATTCCAGGTTGCAATTCTGAGATTATAGTTTATTTTTCTTTGCTCTGTGATTATTCTTTTTCATGCTATCTTTACTTAATCTGTCCAATAGCGTTTGGTTCATAGCACTTTGCTCATCAAGTTTTCTAAGGATGAGTGTGAGGGTTTCACCGCTTGAGTGGTTTTCTCCATTTTTACCGCTACCTACTACCGCTTGCGCGTATTTTGCTTATCGCTGGTAACTAGATTTAGTTTTTTGCTTTCTACATCTTTTCCTTTGTTTTACCTATCGGTTGCTTTTGGTTACCGAGTTCAAGGAAAGATAAGGATGCATCCGTGGCAATGGCATCGACGCATAACTTGTGAAGAAAGCATTCACACATTTTTCAACTCAACGAATAATTGCTAGAAAACAATATTCGTGGACTAGAAAAATATGTGAAGTGCAAGTGGCTGGATTGAAAATCAAACCCGAGTCTTTCGCTTTCGGGAAATTGTTCTTGACCACTGCACTATTCAAACTTCACACCTAATGCCACTACTAATATTGGACAGACTTTTAAATGGCTGCTTGTTGAATACCAAGTGAGGCCGATGGAGATATTCGCATGCAATGTGCTGACTTCCGACTGGTCTTCCATAGAAACTGCACCGACGAACACAACACCTGTGTCCATGAAATCTTTAAAAATGTTGAGAAGATTATCATAATACCTACATCGTCAGCATAGTCATAGGAGGAGAAAAATGTCTGTCATCTCTGTGGCAATCGACATTGCATTGAGCGAGATTCTAACATCGCTCTGGAGTCGTATTATTATATAACTGTGTTAAATAGCGGTATTAGGTGTAAGATCTGAATAGCTTATTGATTAAAAGTAGTTGTTCGGAAAGCGAAAGACTCGAGTTTGACTGATTCAGTTGTGTAGAGAGGATTGATGAATAAAATGTTCACTTTTCAATAATTGTCTCTACACTTTATTTTATTAGAAATGATTGAATATAAATCAAACTGGTAATGTGATACAAGAAAATGAAATAGTTCGCGCGACATATGCTCAGACTGCCTTCTTCTCTCACCGTCCATTGCGCACTATTTTTTCCGCGCTCCGCTGGCGCACTAATCGCTCCCCACTCTTCCAGTGCTATCGTCCTTCTGTCCAGCACTGCCTTAGTTTAGGGTGCAAAGAGTAAATGAAAATAATAAGCGCCTTAATATTCCGCCCCCCTTGAAAGGTTTGACCTTTCAATGCGTAAATAATAAAGGAAAAGAAAGAAACCAGTTAAGATTGAAATTAAATGTCGATTGGAAGAACACAAATGTTATGTATAGCTCTTTTCGTGATACCGTTGGAAGTTTTAACAGTTACGACGCGTACATAATTATCGTCTCCTGCGTACGTTTCAACGATACGCGCTAAACGCCATTTCAACGGTGGTAAATCATTCTCCTTTAATAGAACTATTGACTTTGATCGCTTCGTAATTAGGTTTCTGCCATTTGTATCGATTTTGCAGCTGAGTAAGATATTCCTTGGACCAACGAGTCCAAAAATTTTGCCGCATTTGCGATAATAATTGAAATCTAGTTAGTCTATTTGTGGATACATCGCTTAGGTCAGGCTCTGGGATTGAAATATGGGAAGAAAATAAAAATTATTCAATTTTACTCACTACTCGTTGGCATCATAAAAATGAGTGCGTTGATAAAATTGCAATGGCTGAGATCGGAGCTTTATAACATGAAGAACTGGATAATGGAGATGTCCACCAGAAAATTTTCAATAAATATCCACTTACACGATGCACGATTAAATGTTAACAAAATCATTTTCACTGTGATATAAGACAGATTAATAACTCAATTGCATAACGCAAGAAAGGATCCCCGAGGCTATATAATTTGAATCAAATTAAGATTGAATTCTCAAAAATGTGATAATATGATTGAATCTCGACTGTAACTAAAGGAATGAATGAATGCTGAATGAATTGCGTAAGGAACTGTGAACTGATCTGTCAACTGCACTGTGTGTCGCGCCTTGCGCTTGCATTTTTTAAAGTTATTGCTCCTCCTCCTTACTGGATGGTGGGAATCTTTTTGAACAAATGAAATAATTTCATTTACTCCCTTCTTAAGGAGGCTGATTTTTGGGAGGAGAGGCGTTTCTTAAGATTTTAATTGGTTAAGCCCTTTGGCTCGAGACTTAGCTCCATCCAGTAGAGAGTGGGAGTAAATTGATTAACTTATCGTTCTTGATGATTTAACGATTCGGAAAACGCTTAAGGGTGGTCTGTCGAACGAGCGCACGTGCACTATCAATTTCAAGAATATTCTCGTATGTTTAGATTTTAACAATCTTCTCAAGGACCAGCAGATCTTTGTTTTAAAAATTCTTTAGAGCGGCTTCGAACATAAAGCCGTACCAATAGATATGGGGCGGTTGAAATCTCTTATAACAACTTTTCGTCTCACGAAAAGTGAGACAAATTCACGAATTTATTTAGAATTTCGTTAACGCTATCTCGACTGGCCATTTTCAGTATTAGATTTATTAGGTTCAAATGTCGGTTATATGCGCGGGTTAGGTTGCATTCTTTTATACGCTATCATTATTATTGTTAAGAAGGATCGCTTTGGGTTTCGAATGCAAGCCGATCCTTGATTTCTTTCTTTCACGATATCGTTTCAAAGAAAGAAAAGAATCGCGGAGTCCACCGGACGTAACACATGTTAATGACATAATAATCACTAATATATTCATACTGGAGAAACGTGCTCTAAATACAGTTGGTATAGATCCTGGTTTCAAATATATTCGTTGTTTCCTGCCAACAGGATAATAAAAACAATCGCTTAAAATATATTAACTGCATAAAATACTGATTTAGTAGGAATAAAATTTTCTATGCCTACTGTCTTCATAAAATTAATCCATTCTGTTCGAATTTCATCTTTCTTTGGAAACCTGTAACGATGCATCCCGATGCATCGTTCCGATTCCCGGCAATGCCATCCGCCGGAAGCTGCCGCCCGGCAGAACACCCGCCGGGCAGAGGCAGGGGCGCGGTGCGCCCACCTTTTTAATCGTTTCATTACGGCCCAGAGCCGTTAAGGGCTCAAAACGGCCGAACACCGCCGATCAGAGCCGAGGTGGCCCGAACCGCCGACCGGCGAAAACCCGCGTTCGGCGCTCAACCCGAACCCCTCCGAACGGGCCCGACCGTACCGTTTCCGAAAAACCGTTCGGAAGGGGTTATACCGCCGGGCGCCGACGCGGGCAATTAGCCGGTATAAAAAGGGCACATTTCGGCATCTAATCACCATTTTCCTAATCCGCTCTAAGCAATACGCTTCAGCAGCAATCCAGAAAATCCTACCGAGCACGAATTACCGAGGACGAAAGGTGGAGCGAGTTCCGTCTTGGCCGAGTGATCTCGATTCCAACGTACGAGTGCATCCGCCAAATCCGCAGCTGGACCATCACGGAAGGTGGAGCTCTGAGCCGCCCCGAGTCGAGTGTTCTCGATCTAGCTGCACCGCGTATTCCATCCTTCGCGACGCGATCCTATTTCGCGCATAAATTAATACCGAGCGCATCGCGCAGTAAATTATCACGGCCTCCGCCGTCGTCGTCAAAGCGCAACGCGCATACGATTATCGCGGCCTTCGTCGCCGCGTACGTCAACCGCACCGAGCGCATCAGCGCATCCGAATATCGCGGCCTCCGCCGCTGCGTATATCAATCGCACCGAGCGCATAAGCGCATCCGAATATCGCGGCCTCCGCCGCCGCGTATATAGACCGCACCGAACGCATAAGCGCATCCAATTATCGCGGCTTCCACCGCCGCGTATTTTGTTAAGAAGCGTATTTCCATATCACGGCATCCGTCGCCGCTATTAAAGCGCACCGATTATAATAGACCGAACGCGGACTTTAAATCGTGGCAGCAAGAAAGAAATAATTCCGCGAAAGCGACCGTCGATTCCGAGAACCCGAGGATTCTAAGAACCTCGGAATTCCTCGCGGAAAAAGCACCGCAAAAACACGCGCTGTCTCGCGCATCGTAAACACACACAGGTGTTCGAAATCGAGACCGGAATTAAAGTCGAAACCACATTTATCACATTAATAATTACCAGCACAATTAAAAGCCACGCGCACACACACACACACACACACACACCCACACACACACACTCGCATACGCACACTCTGTACATTTATACCATTTGAATAAATACGTTCAGTTCACCACATCGCGTATTTTCTTTACACGAACCTTGCACCGGCGATCTATCCGCGCTGCGAAAAACGCCCGAAAATACGACCGTTACATTGGCGCCCGAACAGGGACGTTTTTCGGTTAGTGTGAAGTGTGAGTGTGCATCATGAGATCGTGGTTATACGCACTCCCGAAAGAGCAATTGGCCGTGCTAGCGGAAGGTTATGGGTTAGAGAGCACCGGGACTTTCGACGACATCCGCCGACGCATGCGGGAATATGCGGACACCCATGCGGACGAATTCGCGACCGACCCACGCGAACAAGCAGGGCCTTCCGGCGCGTTACCACACGTGGTCGTCACGGGGGCCTCGCCCATGGGCTGCGACGCGCCCATAGACTTCGCGACCCCCGCGGTGCCAGATCATCGCGCGATCAATCAAATCCGGAAGAGTGAATATCATTTTGATGGGCGCGACCCCGCCGCGTTCCTGGAACGCCTTGCCGAATTCCGCGAAAACTATCACATCGTCGAGGAACAACTCCTGCGTGGATTATCGGAATTATTAAGGGAGGACGCCCTTTTGTGGTACCGGAATCACCGGGCCAGCTGGGCCTCTTGGCAGGGGTTCGAGGCGGCATTCCGTTTGCAGTTCCTGCCCCATCGGTACGATGCCTCCCTCCGCCGCGAAATCGAAAACCGACATCAAAAGGCCAACGAGACGTTCGCGCAGTACTCCTCGGTGATGATGACGCTCATGCGCCGGGCCGGCGGATTCTCGCCCGTTATGCAGCTCGAGTATTTATACGATCACATGCATCCGGAGTACAAATTCTATATTCGACGGCGCGATATCAGCGATATATCCGAATTACAGGCCCGCGCCCGCGAGCACGAGGACCTGGTGAGCGAACGGAAGCGCTCAAGAGGGAAAAAGCCGAAACGAAATCCGCCGTGGCGGCTGTATACAATAAAGCCGAGAGCTGTTGGCGATGCAAACAGCGTGGGCACACGCGTCGTCAATGCAGACGCCCCGCGAAAAAGTTTTGCTCGCAGTGCGGACGAGACGGGGTGCTCACCGCGCAGTGCCACCCGCCGGCGGGAAAAGCCGACGGGGCTGGAGAGAAGGTCGCCGCCGTAACCCCCAGCCCCGAATAACCTTCAAACCGCGACCACATACCGTGATCAACATCGAGGAATCCACTTTCGACGCCTTGGTAGATGGGGGGTCCGAGGTGTCCCTGATAAGTTCAAGAACTGCCGAGATATTAAGACGAGCGGGTTTCGCATGGACCACGGGGGGAAGCCAGATACAATTGGCAGACGATCAAAACGCAGACCTCGCTGGGGGGATGACCCTGCCGGTTGAGGCGGCCGGCCGAACCGCGACGCACACGTTCGGGGTATTACCGAGCCTCTCGAGCGAGATACTGATGGGGGTGGACTTGCAGGCGAAATTGCGGATAAGCACGCCGGCCCCACCTTTACGGGTGCTTCGATGGCACCAGCATTGCTGCACCGTCGGGGGCCTGGCCGGTAGGACCCCCGAAGAAGACGAACAGCTCCAAGAATTACTGCGAGGCGAGCTCGCGAAATTTGATACCGTAAAGGGGCCCACCAACCGGACTCAGCATTCCATTCGGCTAATAGACGACACGCCCATTAAGCAGAGGTATCGCCTGCGCAATCCGGCGATGCAGGCGGTTATCGACACCGAGGTGGACGAGATGCTCGCCCAGGGAGTCATCGAACCCTCGTACAGTCCATGGAGCTCGCCCATCGTGATCATTAAGAAAAAGGACGGTCGGCAACGTTTTTGCATTGATTTCCGCCGGGTCAACGACGTGACGCACAAAGACGCGTACCCGCTGCCGCAGATTACCGCGACTCTAGACAAATTGAGAGGGGCCCGGTACTTGTCTACCTTAGACCTAAAAAACGGTTACTGGCAAGTACCCTTGGCCCCGGGCAGCCGGCCGATCACCGCATTCACGATACCGGGAAAGAGACTCTATCAATTTAAAGTCATGCCGTTCGGGTTGCACTCCGCCCCGGTCACGTTCCAGCGATTACTGGACACGGTTCTCGGACCCGAATTAGAACCGTATGTGTTCGTCTACCTCGACGATATCATCATAATCAGCCGAACGTTCGACAAACATCTCGAGCTGCTTAGGGAGACTTACCGCCGCCTTCGTGACGCACGCCTCCGCCTGAACCCGGAGAAATGCCGTTTCTGCGTTGACCGTTTGACGTACCTGGGGCACGTGATCGACCGGGAAGGAATTCGGACCGACCCCGGGAAAATTCAAGCGGTGGCCAACTGGCCTGAACCTCAATCCGTCAAGCACATACGTCAGTTCGTAGGGATGGCGTCGTGGTACCGTCGTTTCATCCCGAACTTTTCCACGATCGCGGCCCCACTCACGCAATTAACAAAGAAAAACTCCCGATGGAAATGGGGCGAAGGGGAAGCCACCGCGTTCGCGCAGCTTAAACGTGCTCTAAGTTCCGCGCCGGTTCTGGCATGTCCAGACTTCACACGCCGTTTCTTCCTCCAGACCGACGCTAGCATGACCGGACTCGGCGCGGTTTTGACGCAAAACTTTGAGGAGGGCGAGCGCGTAATCGCCTATGCGAGCCGTACTTTGAATGCGGCCGAGCGCAACTATAGCGCCACGGAGCTCGAATGCCTAGCCATCGTGTGGGGCATCCGGCGGATGAAGAGCTATCTAGAAGGTTACGCTTTCACCGTCGTGACAGACCACCAGGCCCTGCGATGGCTACAGAAAATAGAATCTCCGACCGGACGTCTTGGACGCTGGGTATTCGAGCTCCAGCAGTACGATTTTGACGTGAAGTACCGTCGCGGGGTACTTAATCGCGTCGCGGACGCTCTATCACGTCACCCGGCGACCTGCGCCGCGAAACGCCAGGGATGCGCCTGGTACCGCCGGAAATATGAGGGGGTGCAGCAAGACCCTACCGCGCACACCGATTACCGGATAGAGGACGGAAAATTGTACCACCTCCTCTATCACAGTCTCAACTTCAAGGAGACCGCAGCAGAGGAGCAGTGGAAACTCTGCATATCAAAGGAGGCCAGAGATGACATCTTACGCCGATACCACGACGCCCCCACCGCCGGGCACATGGGCATCGCAAAAACGATCGCCCGGATTGCCGAATTTTATTATTGGCCGGGAATGTTTCGCGATATCGCGAACTATGTGCGAACCTGCAAAAATTGCCAAACGCACAAGGTCGCACAGCAGAGACCGGCCGGCACGCTCCACGCAACGTACGTCAGCCGACCTTGGGAACAGGTCACTTTCGACCTGGTCGGACCGCTGCCACGCTCCCACCAGGGGCATACGTGGCTATTCGTGATGCAAGATCGCTTCACGAAGTGGGTGGAGCTCGTACCGTTGCGCAAAGCAACAGCAAGCGCCGTCACCAAAGCGTTAACCGAGCGCATAATCTTGCGCCACGGACGACCGGACTCCGTGCTGTCGGACAACGGCACCCAGCTAAGGTCCAGCAAAATGGAAGAACGCCTGCGGGCATGGGACATCCGCCACGTTACCGCTCCAGCTTACTCACCACACTGCAATCCGGTGGAGAGGACCAACCGGACCATTAAAACCATGGTCACCCAGTATGTGGAGAAGGACCACCGAGCCTGGGACGAGCACATTCCGGCGTTCCAGTTCGCCTACAACACGGCCCTCCACGACGCCACCGGATACACGCTCGCTTTCCTGAATTACGGGCGCGAGCTACGAGGACCGGAGGACACCGACCAGCTGACCGCGGAGCACGACGCTCCGGATAACCTCCGCAGAAAACTCACGGAGGCATACGAGCTCGTGAGAATACAGCTCGCCCAGGCGTTTCAACGCCAGAAACATCACTACGATCTCCGTCGCCGACCATGGAAACCGAGCATTGGCGAATGGGTGTGGAAGCGCGACCACCCTCTTTCAAAGAAAAGCGAAGTGTACAACGCCAAACTGGCGCCCAAATTCAGCGGGCCATATGAGATCCGACGAATTGTATCACCCGTTATAGTAGATCTCAGAAGCAAGCGGAGGAAGTGGATAAAGCACGTACACGTACAGTATCTGAAGACCGCTCATATAAACAATAACAGCAACGACTTTATCCCCCCCCGAGGATGACAGCGACCTCGAGTCTGAGGTAGCGAAAATACAGGCGACACTTTCGAGTAAACCGTTGAGCGAAATGGAGCAACCGAATTCGAAAATTTTGGAAGATATCGAAGCCCTGCTTCGCGAATACGAAGCAGGCACGACAGACGCGGTCCGGATAATGGAGCCGGCACCGCAGATCATCGCCACGCCGACACCAGCGCGGCCACCGAAGGTCGGGACCGTCATCCAGCGGTCCGATCACACCAACCGGCGCAAACAGGAGGCTTTCCTAGCGCCTCCGCCACCACCGAAGGCGAGGGCACAACGCCCTTACGAGAGGCCACCCCGGCCAATTCGGCCGGAAACCGCCACCACCGAGAGGCCCACATTACTGCGGCCGATGGGACCGCAGCCGCCACCGCCAATTCCCATCGAAGTGGAGCCGAGAATCGTCGTGGAGGTACCACACTTTGCGGTCTATGTATCACGGAGATAAAAACCGCGAACCGCCACCGGACGCTGGATCGTGCGTTTTACACGAGACGGAAAAGTCCGATATTGCCGCCGACTGCAATAGGCAGTAACAGCGAAACATCCGCCGAAAACCTGCGAGATGCCCGATATGACCGACCGACCGACAGAATGCCCCAATTCGGGCATTATTTGTATTGGGGGGTGATGTAACGATGCATCCCGATGCATCGTTCCGATTCCCGGCAATGCCATCCGCCGGAAGCTGCCGTCCGGCAGAACACCCGCCGGGCAGAGGTAGGGGCGCGGTGCGCCCACCTTTTTAATCGTTTCATTACGGCCCAGAACCGTTAAGGGCTCAACGGCCGAACACCGCCGATCAGAGCCGAGGTGGCCCGAACCGCCGACCGGCGAAAACCCGCGTTCGGCGCTCAACCCGAACCCCTCCGAACGGGCCCGACCGTACCGAAAAACCGTTCGGAAGGGGTTATACCGACGCGGGCAATTAGCCGGTATAAAAAGGACACATTTCGGCGTCTAATCAACATTTTCCTGATCCGCTCTAAGCAGTACGCTTCAGCAGCAATCCAGAAAATCCTACCGAGCACGAATTATCGAGGACAAAAGGTGGAGCGAGCTCCGTCTTGGCCGAGTGATCTCGATTCTAACGTACGAGTGCATCCGCCAAATCTGCAGCTGGACCATCACGGAAGGTGGAGCTCTGAGCCGCCCCGAGTCGAGTGTTCTCGATCCAGCTGTACCGCGTATTCCATCCTTCGCGACGCGATCCTATTTCGCGCATAAATTAACACCGAGCGCATTGCGCATCCAATTATCGCGGCCTCCACCGCCGCGTATTTTGTTAAGAAGCGTATTTCCATATCACGGCATCCGTCGCCGCTATTAAGGGGATGCTGGAATCATCGGCGAACTCATGCGTGATTTTGAGCGCCGCCTTGAAAGAACTAAAAAAAATGTTACCGACGCAGTCGGCATGAGAGTGAGCGAGATAGCAATAGGAGCGAGCGAGACAGTGATAGGAGCGAGCGAGACAGCAATAGGAGCGAGGGAGACAGTAATAGGAGCGAGTGAGACAGTAATAGGAGCGAGCGAGAGGGGAATAGCAGCGTGCAAGGAAAGGCTCGATCCTCGAGTTTTCTCTTCCAACTGCTATGCCCCTCTCGCTCGCTCTTATTACTGTCTCGTTCGCTCCTATTACTGTCCCGCTCGCTTCTATTATTCTCTTTCGCTCGCTCGCTGAAATACATTCGTTGTGTGGTAATAATAGTACACACCGCGTGATCTTTGTACATGTGTCGTTTCAAATGGTTATAAAAAAACGACTTTTTTTCTCGATCAAAATTTCGCCGCAAGGCTGAATATAATGTAAAGAACGAATATGCATATACAAAATGTGTCTAAATTAAATTTGAAAAATATTTGTATATAATAAACATCTAATGTTATACACTTGACTTATATTTATCTGTATATAATAAATACAAATAAATTGTAATATTTAAATATATACATATTGAATATATAATTATTTTTATTTTGTATTTTATATTATAATGAATAAAATAATACTTATAATATACATATATAAATACATATATTGAATATTGTTGGAACATGTATTCATTGTTTGTGTAATTATGATGTAAAGTGTAAAATAAACATAACTATATTCAATTTGTGTAACCGTATTATATTAATTTAATAATTAATTTTGTATTTATCATATACTAAAATTAAAGACTAAAATTAAGAAAAGCATATTCTTCTTTAGTTAAACTTTTTCTTCAATTATAAATGTATAGTAATATATATATATATATATATATATATATATATATATATACATATATATATTTGTAAAATAAATATTTTATCATATTTGATATCTCTTAGAAACTTTACATACGTCTACTTCATCTTGTACATGGCTTCATTATATCATGGCTTTGCATAAGCAAAATATGCAATAAATAGGAACTAAATATGTTACAATGTTTCTGAGAAATATGTGTATATAACACTATATATCTAATATCCTATACTTTTCTTATTTTTATCTGTGTCTAATAAATGCAAATAAATTGTTTATTATTTATAATACATATTAGATGTTGAATATATAATTATCTCTGTTTTGTATTTTATACCATAATGTGTGTGAAAAAATTATGAATACGTGTACATTTACAATAATAATCAATATATGTATTCATATATGTATATTTAATACTATTATAAAAATACATTTTAATAATTTCATTCATTATGGTATAAAATAGAAAAAAGCAATTTTATATTTAATATCTAATTGCATTATAATAAACAATTTATTTTCATTTATATTACACACAGATAAAAATTAGAAAAGTATATAATATTAGATATATAGTGTTATATACACATATTTCTAAAATTAAACATTGTAGCATATTTAGTTCCTATTTATTGCATATTTTGCAAATGCAAATCTATGAAATAATGTACAAGATGAAGTAGACTTTACAAAGTGTCTAAGAGATATTAATCAAATGTAATAAAATATTTATTTCACAAATATATATATATATATATATATATATATATATATATACTATAATATATATATATATATATATATATATATATATATACAGGGTGTCCCATTTTAAAAGTTCCACTAGATTATCTCTTTAGGAAAGCATTTAAGAAAAAAATGTTTCAAACAAAAATTGTTTGGTTCGAAGGGGGACATAAGACGGTGTCATTGGTTTGACCTTGAAGAGTCATTTGAAGGTCACATGAAGGTCACCTTGAATTTCTTAAATGGAACACCCTATATATTTTTGCATATTCTTGTAGCTTATCTCGAGAGCTTTCCAAAACACTATAATTAAGTATTTTTCATTAAGTACTTTTCGAGTTATGAGGCTTGAAATAATTTCTTAATTTTACATAAACCATAAAATATCTAGTAAAATATTCATTCTTTGATTATCTTACCTTAATACTTTTGTGCACAGAACAATGTGAGGAATCACTTAGTGTAAATAAAAAACATAGTTGTTTTTGAGAAAAAATATGTAATTGTTAATTGCAAATTACATATTTTTTTTAGAAACTATTATGTGTTTTCTTTACACCAATTGATTCCTCACATTGTTCTGTGCATAAAAGTATTAAGGTCAGATAATCGAAAAATGAATATTTTACTAGATATTTTATGTACAATTAAGAAATTATTTCAAGCCTCATAACTCGAAAAGTACTTAATGAAAAAATACTTAATTATAGTGTTTTAGAAAGCTCTCGAGATAAGCTACAAGAATATCGAAAAATATATAGGATGTTCCAATTAAGAAATTCAAGGTGACATTCATGTGACCTTCAAATGACTCTTCAAGGTCAAACCAATGGCACCATCTTATGTCCCCCTTCGAACCAAACAACTTTTGTTTGAAACATTTTTTTCTTAAATGTTTTCCTAAAGAGATAATCTAGTGGAACTTTTAAAATGGGACACTGTATATATACAGGGTGAGCCATTTTAATTAACGCACACAATTATTTCGGAAACAAAGCATTTTAGAGAAAAATGTTTCAGACAAAAGTTGTTTGGTTTCGAGGGGGCCATAAGATGGTATCATTGGTTTGACCTTGAAGAGTTATTTGAAGGTCACATGAAGGTCACCTTCAATTTCTTAAATGGAACCTACTATTTGTCATTGCATATTCTTGTAGCTTATCTCGAGTGCTTTCCAAAACACTATAATTAAGTACTTTTTTGTTAAGTACTTTTTGAGTTATGAGGCTTGAAATAATTTCTTAATTTTACATAAACCGTAAAATATCTTGTAAAATATTCATTTTTCGATTATCTTACCTTAATACTTTTACGTACAAAATAATGAGAGGAATCAATTGGTGTAAAGAAAACACATAGTTGTTTTTAAGAAAAAATATGGAATTGTTAATTGCAAATTACATATTTTTTCTTCAAAACAACTATGTGTTTTCTTTACACCAATTGATTCCTCTCATTATTTTGTACATAAAAGTATTAAGGTAAGATAATCGAAAAATGAATATTTTACAAGATATTTTACGGTTTATGTAAAATTAAGAAATTATTTCAAACCTCATAACTCAAAAAGTACTTAACGAAAAGGTACTTAATTATAGTGTTTTGGAAAGCTATCGAGATAAGCTACAAGAATATGCAATGACAAATAGTAGGTTCCATTTAAGAAATTGAAGGTGACCTTCATGTGACCTTCAAATAACTCTTCAAGGTCAAACCAATGATACCATCTTATGGCCCCCTCGAAACCAAACAACTTTTGTCTGAAACATTTTTCTCTAAAATGCTTTGTTTCCGAAATAATTGCGTGCGTTAATTAAAATGGCTCACCCTGTATATACAGGGTGATTCTAAATAACTTTATGCTTTTGCAAAAACATAATCTTGACCGAATTCTAAGACGATTTTTCCTTTGGCAAAATTTCGTCCGAAGCTTAGTTTTTGAATTATTAAAGGAAGTAGTTAACGTATGACAGGTCGAATACAAGTGGCAGGCAAGGGTGACGCGATTCACCGTCAGACGCGGGTGCTTACGCGGGGCGCCTGCTGCGATCAGCTGGTCGCTATACACATACAGACACACATGCGAACACATACATTCTCTCTCTGTCTGTCTATCTGTCTGTCTCTCTCTCTCTCTCATTCGCTCACTCACCTGTATTTTTTTTTTTTTTTTTACGAGAGAGGGGAAAATGCATTTTATGCATACCCACCGGTCGATCCAGTGAGTTATGTGGGACTCGAGTACCAAGTCGAATTACCAACTCGGTACTCCCTACCCACTAAAAACCCCTCTCTTTTCACGAATTTCCTTTGACACACTGTCCCTCTGACTTCCCGAGATCTGTTTTCACATAACGTCAAAAAATAGTTATTATTACCTTGTTCGATGACTTTTGATGTATTGCTGTAATTGCTTGAAGGAGAAATGAATTTTCTGATAGATCGTACGTTCTCAAATTTAACGTAGATATCACGTTGCAAAAGACAAGAAATCCACACTAAATTATTAACTGAAAGTTTTTCTCCTTTCATGAACTGTATTCTTTTATAAACTTTAACATAATCACATTTATTTACTCACTCGATGAGACGAGAAATTTACTAATGACTCTCACTAATCACTATTAATCACTGTCGAATAATAACTGTTGGCGATTAAAAATCACTCGATGAAAGAAACACGCGCGGACATGTTACTACACGACGCGACGACGCGACAATGCGACGATAATTACTTGGCGACTGCAAGCAGTTTTTTGTCATGGTAGGTTGCGGTAGGTTAAGGTACTACTGGTGCAATCGAACGCGATCATGTGTTCGATTGAAGAATGCGGTAAACATAATAAACATTTAACATATTAATATTATTATTATCATGAATATGTGTGATATCCATACATCGTATGATATCTATTTAAAAATTAATTAGATTAAATAAGTGTTTTTAAAATATTTATTACTTTTACTATTATTATACAAAATATTAATATTAAATATTTATTTAAGATAATAGTAAAAGTAATAAATATTTTAAAAACACTTATTTAATCTAATTAATTTTTAAATAGATATCATACGATGTATGGATATCACACACATTCATGATAATAATAATATTAATATGTTAAATGTTTATTATGTTTACCGCATTCTTCAATCGAACACATGATCGCGTTCGATTGCGCCAGTAGTACCTTAACCTACCGCAACCTACCATGACAAAAAACTGCTTGCAGTCGCCGAGTAATTATCGTCGCATTGTCGCGTCGTGTAGTAACGTGCCCGCGCGTGTTTCTTTCATCGAGTGATTTTTAATCGCCAACAGTTATTATTCGACAGTGATTAATAGTGATTAGTGAGAGTCATTAGTAAATTTCTCGTCTCATCGAGTGAGTAAATAAATGTGATTACGTTAAAGTTTATAAAAGAATACAGTTCATGAAAGGAGAAAAACTTTCAGTTAATAATTTAGTGTGGATTTCTTGTCTTTTGCAACGTGATATCTACGTTAAATTTGAGAACGTACGATCTATCGGAAAATTCATTTCTCCTTCAAGCAATTACAGCAATACATCAAAAGTCATCGAACAAGGTAATAATAACTATTTTTTGACGTTATGTGAAAACAGATCTCGGGAAGTCAGAGGGACAGTGTGTCAAAGGAAATTCGTGAAAAGAGAGGGGTTTTTAGTGGGTAGGGAGTACCGAGTTGGTAATTCGACTTGGTACTCGAGTCCCACATAACTCACTGGATCGACCGGTGAGTATGCATAAAATGCATTTTCCCCTCTCTCGTAAAAAAAAAAAAAAAAATACAGGTGAGTGAGCGAATGAGAGAGAGAGAGAGAGACAGACAGACAGAGAGAGAATGTATGTGTTCGCATGTGTGTCTGTATGTGTATAGCGACCAGCTGATCGCAGCAGGCGCCCCGCGTAAGCACCCGCGTCTGACGGTGAATCGCGCCACCCTTGCCTGCCTCTTGTATTCGACCCGTCATACGTTAACTACTTCCTTTAATAATTCAAAAACTAAGCTTCGGATGAAATTTTGCCAAAGGAAAAATCGTCTTAGAATTCGGTCAAGATTATGTTTTTGCAAAAGCATAAAGTTATTTAGAATCACCCTGTATATATATATATACATATATATATATATAATAACATATATATAATATTATACATTTACAATTGAAGAGAAATCTTTAACCAAAGAAAAATATACTTTTCTTAATTTTTGCCGTATATGATAAATACAAAATTAATTATTTAAAAAATTAATGTAATACACAATATAGTTATCTTTTACACTTAACACCATAATGACAAAAAATGAATACATGTATTTACAACACTATTTAGTATATGTATTTGTGTATATATATTAAATGTTATAAATATACGTATTAATATTTTATTCATCATGATATAAAACACAAAATGAAGGTAATTATGTGTTCAATATGTAATTGTTTGTATTCAAATATTAAATAATTTATTTGTACATATTTATTATATAGAGATAAAAATACGTAAAGTATATAACACTAGGTGTATATATATATAAACGTATAATGCCAGTACATGTTAGATCGCCCCTGGATTAAATTTATTAAATAACCAGCACACGAATAGTTCGCCTCTGGATTTATTTTTTTAAATAACCAGCACACGAATAGTTCGCCTCTGGATTTATTTTTTTAAATAACCAGCACACGAATAGATCGCCTCTGGATTAAATTTATTAAATAACCAGCACACGAATAGTTCGCCTCTGGATTTATTTCTTTAAATAACCAGCACACGAATAGTTCGCCTCTGGATTTATTTTTTTAAATAATCAGCACACGAATAGTTCGCCTCTGGATTTATTTCTTTAAATAACCAGCACACGAATAGTTCGCCTCTGGATTTATTTTTTTAAATAACCAGCACACGAATAGATCGCCTCTGGATTAAATTTATTAAATAACCAGCACACGAATAGTTCGCCTCTGGATTTATTTTTTTAAATAACCAGCACACGAATGGTTCGCCTCTGGATTAAATTTATTAAATAACCAGCACACGAATAGTTCGCCTCTGGATTTATTTTTTTAAATTACCAGCACACGAATAGTTCGCCTCTGGATTAAATTTATTAAATAACCAGCACACGAATAGTTCGCCTCTGGATTTATTTTTTTAAATAACCAGCACACGAATAGATCGCCTCTGGATTAAATTTATTAAATAACCAGCACACGAATAGTTCGCCTCTGGATTTATTTCTTTAAATAACCAGCACACGAATAGTTCGCCTCTGGATTTATTTTTTTAAATAACCAGCACACGAATAGTTCGCCTCTGGATTTATTTTTTTAAATAATCAGCACACGAATAGTTCGCCTCTGGATTTATTTCTTTAAATAACCAGCACACGAATAGTTCGCCTCTGGATTTATTTTTTTAAATAACCAGCACACGAATAGATCGCCTCTGGATTAAATTTATTAAATAACCAGCACACGAATAGTTCGCCTCTGGATTTATTTTTTTAAATAACCAGCACACGAATGGTTCGCCTCTGGATTAAATTTATTAAATAACCAGCACACGAATAGTTCGCCTCTGGATTTATTTTTTTAAATTACCAGCACACGAATAGTTCGCCTCTGGATTAAATTTATTAAATAACCAGCACACGAATAGTTCGCCTCTGGATTTATTTTTTTAAATAACCAGCACACGAATAGTTCGCCTCTGGATTTATTTTTTTAAATAACCAGCACACGAATAGATCGCCTCTGGATTAAATTTATTAAATAACCAGCACACGAATAGACCGCCTCTGGCTTTAAATATTAGGAAAAGATGCCAGCCTACGAGTAGACCGCCTCTGGCTTTAAATATTAGGAAAAGATGCCAGCCCACGAGTAGACCGCCTCTGGCTTTAAATATTAGGAAAAGATGCCAGCCCACGAGTAGACCGCCTCTGGCTTATATATTAGAAAAAGATGCCAGTTCACGAATAGACCGCCTCTGGCTTTCAATATTAGAAAATAATGCCAGTCCACGAATAGGCCGCCTCTGACTTATAAAATGTGTTGAATAAGCAAAGGACTGTATTTTAACTTTCCAGGTTTTGTTACTTTCATGCCGCTAAATATATATTAATATTAAAATATTTGAAAGAAAATATTGCCATTTTATACTTTATTTTCGAAAACAATTAAATGTATTTTATTTATGGGAGAATAAAATAATTTTTAAAATTTTAAATAATAATAGAATCTCTTATTTTTTAATTAATGATTATTTTGTAATTTTAGATAATAATAAAATCTCATTTCTTTTTAAATTTATAAAAATATATAAATTGTATAAATGTATAATTTTTTATAATTATAAAACATAAATCTATAGAAATTTTCAATCTGAAAAATGAAGTACATATTATATCAAAATCATGATTGTTATGTTCAACAAATCAAGTAAATAGAAAATATGCCAGTATATGATCGTACATCTTTTTATGTTTAATAATATTTGTCGTATACATTTTCACTTTGCAAATTATGCGCTGTTATTGTTGTCAAACTCTATCTAAAGCTAAAGCTACGATAGTATAATCATAAAATTATAATTTGATAATTAATTTAATAATATCGTTACTACATAATACATATCTTTAGAATCACTGTAAAGAATATGTTGTGAAAAAAATCTTCCTTACAGTGATTTTAAAAATATGTATTAGTATCGGTATTATTAAATTGATCATCAATTATGATGATCAATTGTGATTGTACTATTTTAGTCTCAACTTCAGATTATGTTTCAAAACCGACAGTAACGGCGCATAGTTTGCAAAAAATGTTATAAATTATACATTAATTTACATAAACAAAATATTAGGCATAACAAAATCTATGTAATATATCTTTCCCGACCAGATATTAGTATACTATCTATTTACTTGAAGTACACAATAAAAATGATACTGAAAAATTATTTGTTAGAAAAAAATTTTTATTCGTTGAAAGAAAAAGCAACATATTTAAATCAAATTTATTATTAAATTATCAATTTATTAATTATTAATTTATACAATTTTAATTAACTTATATGACATAGTCGTTTAAATTAGAAGAAAAATTAATATAAGAGAGAGGTAATTCTGAAAAGCTTTAAAAGTTAATAATTCTTCAATATTTTTCCATTAAATTATCTTCTGTAAATTATCTTATATTATATTACAGAAATATATTTATATAAAAGTTGTTCTGTAAATTTCAGTATCACTTTTGGTTTTATTATTATAACACTTTCTCTGATACATACATACATACATACATACATATATATATATATATATATATATATATATATATATGTGTGTGTGTGTGTAGAATTGTTTTAATGTCGTAACATATAATAAATGCAAACATAGTAAATGCCATTGTCAATTTTTAGACTTTATAAACAAGATAAAATTAGATATCAAAACAGCAGACATTAAAGCAATTCCTTTCAAGTTAAATAAATAAACCAACCTTCGTATGCGACTTTTCTTCCTGGACAATCTGTATCGAAACAGAGGCAAGTGATTCGCATCATATTTCTTCCCCATTATTAAAAATCACCAGTATATTACTTGTATATCACTGACAAAAAAAACACTTTTTAACACTTTAAAATTAAAATATAAAACACTTCAAAAATACTAGATAGCACTATGAAATGTAAAAATTCACGATATAATATTATAATATAATATAACAATACACGCAATAGCTTATGCAGCTTCGCGTGGACAGTTACCTATCTCAATTTTAGAGATATCGAGTTGCACGTGAAACAGCAGTGATGCCAGATTGGAGACGTTGCCACGTTGCTAAAGGAGCGTAAACGTAGCGTACGCAAGCGCACACAAGCGAAGGAACGTACATGTGAGCTCGGCGCTCGGCTTCACTTTATAGAAGAGGACAGATATATGTTTTTCTGTCTCCTTTCTACCAAACTAAAAGCGGTGGGCGACACGCGATGCTGCTCGCTTCTCGATACGTATGACGACGTTATGTATGTTTTTCAGCCTTTTTGCATTATATTTTTTTACAATTAAAAATATATATGAGAAATATATAATACATTTACCAATTGTATAGGAAAATATTTTTTTCGCATAAATTTATAATTACATTTTGCAATAATATTAAATGTCTCACATATAATCCTTTTTAATAATCTTAGCTTGATATTTCTTTATACGTATATTTTTTTTAATAAACCGATAAATATTTATAAAAAATTGCATTAATTTATTCTATTAGATCTTTTATATTTTTCAACGGAAAATCATTATTGAAAAGACCGATAAGAGCAATGTGTGCGTGTGTCAAGAATTTATTTGTTTAAAATCATATCTGCATATATGCTAAAAGTTTTAATAATATCATTTCTGACAATCGTTCATGTCGTGATAATTAGAAGATTATCGAAGAATGAATATTTTATTAATTTATTTTAAATATTTCTCATATTTCATACGGATATATTTTTTCACAAAATGTTAAATATTTATCTACATATCTATAATAAAAATCTTTTTGATCATTTTAGCTTAGTATTTTTTGACACAGAATGGATGAAGAGAATTGTTTGAAACGAATAATGTACAGTAAAAGAAATAATTTTTCATGCTTTTTAATTTTATACATATATATAACAGTTCTGGATATATAAGAAATTATATTTTTATATCATAAAATGTATCGCATACTATCTGCGGACAACATCAAAAGACATAAAGTAATATATAAGCAAGTTTTTCTATGAATACTATAATTTTGATTATTGATACATAGAGCCAGTAGTATTATTATTTATATGCTTCTAAATATATTTTAGAGAAATATCGATAGTTTGCTTAGATGCAACCTGTTAATGTTTGATTGTATAAAACTTTTAAATTTATTTAATGCAATTGTAGCATGAAGTACTACAAATATGCACTATAAACTATTCCTTGTATTCATTTTACGTATAAAAAAATATCAAGTTAAGATTATTAAAAAGGATTACATGTGGGGCATTTAATATTATTGCAAAATGTAATTATAAATTTATGCGAAAAAGATATTTTCCTATACAATTGCTAAATGTATTATTATTGGTAAATGTATTATTATTTCATATATTTCTCATATATATATTTAATTGTAAAAAAATATGTAAAAAGGCTGAAAAACACATAACGTCGTCATACGTATCGAGAAGCGAGCAGCGTCGCGTGTCGCCTGCCGCTTTTAGCTTGGTAGAAAGGAGACAGAAAAACATACATCTGTCTTCTTCTATAAAGTCGAGTCGAGCGCCGAGCTCCATGTACGCGGCTTCACTTGTGTCCGCTTGTATACGCTCCTTTAGGAACGTGGCAATGTCTCCAATCTGGCATCAACGCTCGCTCATGCTCGTGCCTCGTGCCTCGTGCTCTCTTCCTTCCCGCTACTATTTCCCTCTCGCTCGCTCCTATTACTATCTCGCTCACTCCTATTATTGTCTCGCTTGCTCTTGTTACTGTTTCGCTCGCTCTCGATTTTTCGGATCCGTTTATCTTTTCGAGATATCTATCACGATTGTCAAGTGTGACAAAAAGCAAGACTACGAGTAAAGAGCGAGCGAGATGACCTTTATTATCAAAGAGTTCCGAAGTCCCTTACAGTCGGCTTCCTCGCTTCCTCTATTCATTCGTAATTCACGAATATGTAAACATCTTATAAAATAAAAACTGAAACTGTGAATTTTTTATTTTATCAGTTAGAAAATAGTTTTAATGAATTAATGACATTTTTACGATTAAAATGACATCAAACATGACATAAATCAGATAACTTTTAATTAATCTGAAAATAAAAATTTCGATTATATATTTAACTAAATTTAAACGACTTTCGTCGTGTCTAATATTATTTTAATAACAAAATTCTCATTATTTTATTAAAATTTTTTTCAAATGAATAAAACGCATTTTATTTTCTGATATACATATACTCGTGAATATTATAAATGATGTCTCGTGTAAGAGACTTCGGAATCTTCGACGTCGCCATAATAAATAAATATAAATTGCCATAAAATAGAAACTCAAACTTTTATATTTTATTTGATCTCTTTCTTTAAAATGGATACACATATGAAATAAACAAGGATGTACTGTTGTATCTATCCTCGTCATATTAACAAATTCCGTCTATCGCAATATCAATGAACTAAACTTCTGTTCTGTTTTACTCTTGTGCCTCGATCTCGCACATACACATATGCATGAAAACGTAATAGATATTTAATTTTTCTACTAGACATCTAATTACATTTTTACTTTTTCACTAATATTCCTTCATGTTATTCGGATTATGCTAGCTACATTCCATGCACGAACGAACTGCACAACTTTTATAATAAACAAGTAAAATTACGACTTGACACAAGAAGCCGATAACAAAACTGTAATTATGTAACTTTTTTCGATTGTTTACATGCAATTATAGCTAGGAAAGTGTATTCTTGTATGTATTTTAATCATGGAAAAGGATTTATCGATCCGAGTAATCAATAAAAAAGTATTTCGTTATTACTAATCCGCGTTTTAGTCGGTAAAATGGGACAAGTTCAGCATCCCCTTAAAGCGCACCGATTATAATAGACCGAACGCGGACTTTAAATCGTGGCAGCAAGAAAGAAATAATTCCGCGAAAGCGACCGTCGATTCCGAGAACCCGAGGATTCTAAGAACCTCGGGATTCCTCGCGGAAAAAGCACCGCAAAAACACGCGCTGTCTCGCGCATCGTAAACACACACAGGTGTTCGAAATCGAGACCGGAATTAAAGTCGAAACCGCATTTATCACATTAATAATTACCAGCACAATTAAAAGCCACGCGCGCGCACACACACACACACACACCCACACACACACACTCGCATACGCACACTCTGTACATTTATACCATTTGAATAAATACGTTCAGTTCACCACATCGCATATTTTCTTTACACGAACCTTGCACCGACGATCTATCCGCGCTGCGAAAAACGCCCGAAAATACGACCGTTACAAACCTATAAATAGTACAATTCTTTTTTAATAATAATATATTTTTTATAGTATGTTTTTTATAGTATTTTATTTTAATGTATACAGAAATGTGTATTATATTTTAAGTACATATTACAAATTGTAAGATAGATAAAACAGAAAGTTTTACTTATACGTGAAAATATATATTTTCTTTTTCCTTCCAATAACCACATGTTAAAGTATATTCTGTATTGAGGAATAACTAACTTTATTCAATTTTCGCTTACTCGTGTTCATTACTTATCGCTATATTACTTTTCTAACTGACCAACTCTCCTCCTGCCATCTACCGGCTAACATATAGTAACGATGCGCGGCCGAACTAAGTTAACCGCGTTATTTAAATAATTAACATTTACCGGGCCACCTTGAAAGGGTTGCTTTCAATAAAGAATATATCGATAGTAATAAGTGAATATAAGAATTAACGCATATAGATACGCAAGTAAATTAAATTGTAGTAATTAAACAGATAAATGATATAACTGATTATAGACTGAACAATAAACGTAATGCTTAATTGAAACTTAAATCTAAGAGTTCGTGGGTACAATCTGATCGTCCATCTGATGTCCATTTAACAAAAGCAAAGGGCACATTTTAGTTACTGCTCTTTTAAAACAGCCAGATTGCGTCTTCACCGTCACCACTCGTATTCGACCATCGACACCTGGATGAGTGGCACTCTGCCCAAAGGCCACCACAGTGGTGGGACGCTGTCCTCTATGAGTAAAACAAGCGTGTTCAGCTCAATGTGAATACCAGGGGTACATATTTACTCCTTTTTTGTAACTCTTGCAAATATTCATGTTGCCAACGTTTCCACAATAATTGGCGAGATTTCTGCAGGTGCTGCCAATTAGATAATTATCTGGAGTATTAAGAAAATTATAATTAACAGGTTGTGTTAGTGAATCGGCTATTAGGAAATGAGAAGGAGTAACGATATCAAAGTCTGAAGAGTCGTTCGTTAACGGAGTTAAGGGTCGAGAGTTTAACATGGCTTCTATTTCTGTGATTAACGTATTATACTCTTCATACGTAAGAATTCTGCCTGCCATGTTGGTATGAAGATATTTCTTCATTATCTTAACGGCCGCTTCCCACAAACCTCCGAAGTGGGGGGCTCTTTGTGGAATAAAGCTCCAGTTTATCCGTTGTTTGACTAAAAAGGAAACTATTTCCGGCTCCGTTTCTCTTAAAAATTCTTGAATTTCCTTTAGCTCCCGCGCTGCTCCGAGGAAGTTAGTCCCATTATCAGAAAATAATTGAGTGCACAAACCGCGTCTTGCAGTAAAGCGACTTAATGCGGCTAAAAATGCCTCCGTAGTAAGGCTCGTTACCATTTCCAAATGTACTGCCTTTGTACTAAAGCAGACAAATACAGCGATATATCTCTTATATATCGATACTCGGCCTCGTCGTTTGCTTTCTCGAAGTTGAAAGGGCCCAGCATAGTCCACCCCGGTCACCGTAAATGGTCGGGAGAACATAGTAACGCGTTCCTTTGGTAGATCGCCCATGAGGACTTCAGGTATTACTGGACGATAACGAAAGCATCTCAAGCATGTTTTGACAGTTTTTTATGCCAATCTTCGTCCATTAATCGGCCAATATCGCTGGCGTACGTGATGCAATAATTGCTCTGGCGAACTATGCAATCTCCTTTCATGCTCTTTCCGCATAATAAGTGTCGTAATATAATGCCTTCCAGGCAGAATTATAGGACGCTTTTGATCTTCAGATATATATTTGCATGTCTTACTCTCCCGCCAACGCGAATTAATCCATCCTTGCCAATAAATAGACAGAGTGATATCAGCGAGTTTTTTCGCGGTAAATTGCGCTCATTCTTCAAACACAACAACTCTTGCTTGAATTCCGTTTCTTGAATCCATTTTAATATGATGGTTTCTGCTCTGATTATCTCGTGCACGTTCAGAGGTCAAAATTTTGTCTTCTGAACTGCCTTGATTTGCCTTGAGTCCTTCTCTTGATTATCCGTTGATTTACTGATAAATCTGTAACAATATGCGATAATTCTGCATAATTTACCAAATGAAGAATATTTATGCAACAATTGAGTTATAGACGATTGCATAGCTGTCAGAGTAACATTGGAAATCTTCATCTCAGGTAGGCTCGTTTCCGGCTCTTGCATGTGCTTCGGTCGTTGATCTTCTTCCTTCATCCAAACCGGTCCATTCCACCAAAGTTTGTTTATTTTTTTTTAATTCCGCTACTGTAGTTCCTCGCAATAAAAGATTCGCCGGATTTTCTTCGGAAGGCACGTATGACCACGGTATCCCTTCTGTTAATTCTTGAATCTTGGCTATTCTATTTGCCACAAATGTCTTAAGAGCATATGGCTCTGTCTTGATCCATCCAAGTACAATTGTACTGTCACTCCACAAAGAAACTCGTCGAATTCTTCTTAATAAGGCTGTTCTGAATTCATATAATTTTGATAAGAGTAAGGCTGCTTCGAGTTCCAATCTAGGTAATAAAGAGTTTTCAGCGGTGCTATCCTAGATTTCGCACAAAGATGTGATTGCAGGCGACGATTTTCATCCAAACTAACGACGTATATACAGGCTCCAATAGCATTCTGTGAAGCATCTCCAAAGCCAAACAAATCAAATTTATTCGTAGTATTATTAAGATTCACGTTTCGTCGTATCTGTAGTGTATTAAGTTTGAATAACGAGTTGCAATAGTTTTTCCACGTGAACAGGTAAGGTTGAGGAAGGGGTTGATCCCATTGTTTAGTCTTCCATCCACAGTCTTTGCATAAATATCTTTCCCGTTATCAACACAGGTCCGACAAGTTCCAAGAGGTCAAATATTTGTGAGATTTGTGATAAAACCGTTCTTTTAGTAATTGACTTCGGAATGTATAAATCTGTTTTATATTGTAACATATTCTGTGAGGAATTCCAAAGAAGTCTTAATGTCTTTGCTACGTCCCTGTCGATAGTAAGTAAATCAACAGTCTTATTATTTTCTAACTGCTGTAGAATTCGAGGTTCATTTGAACGCCATTTTCTAAGTAGGAATTTTCCTCCCTTTAACAATTAAAATAATTGTTTCTGTAGCTCAACGGCATCTTGATATGTCTGGGTTTCTGTTAACACATCGTCCATATAAATATCCTCTTTCATTGCATTTGCTGCTAAAGGATACTCCTCA
Organism: Camponotus vicinus; assembly: GCF_025532165.1. NCBI lineage: Eukaryota > Metazoa > Arthropoda > Insecta > Hymenoptera > Formicidae > Camponotus > Camponotus vicinus. The sequence goes on along the minus strand of NW_028141978.1, from coordinate 19,369,810 downwards.
CTATACTGCTCCGTAAGTTCCTGAAGACAACGCATTGCATGATATGGTGCGCTTGTTATACCATAGTCATCGTAATTAGTTGATAGATTCTTGTTGGATCTGGATATTTTCTCCATAATATAAGCTGTAGTACTCTATCTCGAGGGTCAACTAATATTTGTCGAAACATTTGAGCTACGTCTGTTGTTATCACATATTGATGAATCCTGAATCGTAGTAGTATCTTACAAAGATCTCTTTGCAAATTTGGACCTGGAAGAAGCTTGTTGTTGAGAGACGAACCTGATATCGTCTTTGTCGATGCGTCAAACACTCGTAACTTCGTTGTTAAACTATCAGGTTTGATGACTGCGTGATGTGGAATACAATAGACTTCTTTAGATGTTCGCAGCTCCGTTTCGCAGATCTGAGTCATGTGCCCACTATTCTCATATTTGTCCATAAATTCATAGTATGCTTCCCTTAACCTTGAATCGCATTGAAGTCTTCGTTCAAGTGCTTCAAATCTTCGCTGTGCTTGATCCTTGGATTCTCCCAGTTTGACATTTAAACGTAGCGGCAGCCTTACTATGAATCTGCCATCCCTTTCTCGATGTAGCTTCTACAAAATGTTTTACGCAGATTTTCTCTTCCTTGGTGTAATGTCTGACTTCTGGAAAGCCTTCTATCTTCCAAAATTTTTCAACTTACTGATGCAATTGATCGTTAGTAATCGCAAGACATGATGTTGACTGATCGGTTGCGTTGACTTTCGTATTATACAACTCTCTTCCAATTATCCAGCCTAACTTTGTGTTTTGTAGCGCTGGTTGACCATTGATTCGATTTTTAGGTGACCCGATGAGTATTTTCCAGTAAGGTCCTGCTCCGATAAGCAGATTGATTTCTCCTGGCTTATTGTAAGCAAGTTGGACATCTTTAGGTAGAACTATTTCATTTGCCTCAATTTTCTTTTGTGGGATTGGCACCGTAATTGCAGGCAAAACAAAACACTCCATTTCCATTGTTAGTAGCCTCAATTTTAATTTCAGTTACCTTGCTTGTATCTGTTTGCATTTGGTTAATACCACTGATGGGAATGCTTCTCTTAGTCCACGGTAGCTTTAAGTTTTGCAGCAACTCCTGCGTCATGTTTGATTGCGACCCGGGATCAAGTAATGCACGACACATTTTCCGTTCTCCATAAATGTCCCGAACATAGATTTGCGCTGTAGACAAGATAACCTGAGTGTTTGTTTTACTTCTGCAATGAGAATTTTATCGTATTTGGTCCATTTATACAATGAGTAACAATTGTATCTGTTGTTTCCTTGCGTTCTGTCTTCTTTGGCTCTTCCTGATGTAAAATCGTGTTATGTTTGTCTGAACACTTCTTGCATGTTGATGCCTTGCATTTCTTCGCATGATGTCCTGTATTTAGACAATTAATACAAAGCTTCTTTTCGATAATGTATTTTTTGCGATCCTCGACAAATAATTTGTTTAAATCTTCACATCAATACGTTTGATGCTCACCATTGCACAATTTGCACCTTAATGTTCTCGTTGTTAGTGTTATTCTTTTATTTCCTTTCCTTTCTTGTACTGATTGCTTGGGCTTTGTCGTCTTATTTTGATTAATCATCCTTAATGTATGACAACGTTCTGAAGATAAATTTAATAAATTCTTCTAATTTAGGCATATTTCTCGGTGTACGATCTTTAACGTAATTTTGCTGCTCGGTGTATTCTAGCTTCCTTTTTGCCAGATGTAAAATTATGGTATCCCAATATTCCACTGGTTGATGTAGTGACTTCAGGGAAGACATGTGTGTTTCTATATGCCATATTAGTTGTCTCATCGAATCTGCTTTATCATCCTTTGAAATGATTGGAAAATTAAAAAGTTCATCCAAGTGTGTATCAATAATCATCATTTCATTATCGTACGTGTTTTTAAGAAGCTGCCATGCTTGCTCATAATTTTCACTACTGAAACCTTCTATAACCTTATGTGCTTCTCCTGATAAGATTCCAACGAGATATTGATACTTTTGTGGGCCTGATAAACCTCTGTCATTGTGTACCGTTGTTTCAAAGCTGTTTTTAAAAAAGAGCCATTTTGTATATTCGCCATTGAATTCTGGGAGTTTAATTTCCGGGAGTTTTGGATTGCTTTTCCTCTCTAGAGTTGCTACTTGTCGATTATCTGCCAAATCTTGCTTACTGCTCTGTTGCTGTGCGATGACCTGTAATTGCTTTCCTTTATCCATTATTTGTTGTGCCTTTGACGCTGTAGCGTAATATCTTTTTTCGAATAATACACGTTCACCTTCGTTTTCACGTGTAAATTGTTCTGATTGCTTCTCATCCTTTAACGTTATATTTTCGAGAGCTTACTGAACTTCCTCAAATGAGACCCAGAGGTCTTCTAATTTTTTCAACCTAACTTGTGTTTCCGCTGCCGAACATGCACGGTTAGCCTCAAAAAATGTCTGTATTCTCGTGATTTGGCCCTTGACACGAGCCCTTTTTTGTTTCAATTGGAATAATTCCGCCATATTGCCCGTAATAATTACTGTAAAAGGAAATATTGTACTTGGGAAGGAAAGCGATTCACTGACCTGATATTTTCCGATGCCCCACGTTGTGCAGCCGAATCGAGCTCCTCAAATTTATTATTTGATGTGTAGTTTGCTGCTTTGTATATAAATTCCTTGTATATATATCATGTATTTATTAAGTCTGTTGTTTTTTCTCCTTCGATGTGCGTACGTATGCGTACGATGAGTAGTTTCAATATGTTTTTCGATTAACTGTGTTTGCTTCGGGTTCTTTTAATGGGCGAGATTCGAGCGTGTTGGGGGCCAAAATGTTAAAGTATGTTCTGTTGAGTAAATGGTTTTCGTATTTCTTTGTAATTCGCGCGTATGCGTGCGCAACCGCTGGAACCGTCTAGAAAGTTCCTGAGCGGGTTTTTCCGTTCGTGCCACCGGCCAATTTCTTTCTGAGCCCTTCACTTATTCGAAGTCGCTCGAGCCGGCGAGCACGTGTTGTGTCACATAAGGTATTTTCATTAATAAAGTGTATTAATTGAACCTTAAACTGTTTCTCTTGTCTTTTGTCACTGAACTAAATATCCTGCTTCATTCATAATAACCAACAGGTTATGGCCCAGACACTCTGGCTGTGCAAAAAGTGACGAAAAAGTGATCAGGAACTCTCGAGAAGATCGAACACGTGGCGACTAATTTTCGCACAAAGCAGTGTGTGCTAATTTGTAGTGTTATAAAATGTCAGAGGAGGTGACTGTGCGACACGTACAAAAACTAGATGGCTCGAACTTTCTGAGTTGGAAATTCCAACTGAGTGCGGTATTTGTAGCTGCGGGAGTGAGTGATGTCGTAGACGGCTCCAGAGTTATGTCGGCGGACTCATTGTCGCCAGCGGTCACCACGAAAAGACAATGCTAAAGCTATGGTGCTAATTTCGACATTCGTCGAAATGTCGCAACTTGAGTCTCTGATAACGTGTACAACGGCTAATGAAATGTGGGATGCTCTGTGCCGGGTTCACGAGCAAAAATCCTCGTCAAACAAATTGTTTCTGATGCAAAAATTTCATGAATACAAGATGCCGGCGGGAGACTCGATTGTGCAACACGTGGCGCGTGTGAAAAATATGGCGCAGCAGCTGAAAGATATCGGCGAACCAGTAACGAACACCACGGTCATGGCGGAGATTCTTGTGAGTCTGGCACCGAAATACAGTGCGTTTCAGACCATGTGGGACAACGTGGAAGAGCATAGACAGACCATAGAAAATCTAACTGAAAGGCTCATTCGAGAGGAAGCACGACTCGCAGGAGGAAGTGACGCAACAGAGGCATTAGCCGCAGTAAAAGATGGTTGTGCGAAGAGCAAATCGTAGTCAACCCCGAAAAATAAGTTTTCAAAGAAGGATGTTGAATGCTTTAAGTGCAAAGGAAAAGAAAGGACTTTGCGCGGGAGTACCCATTGAAGAAGAAGAAATCTCATAAAGATAAACGCGACGGAAGTGAATCGCGGAACTGTGCATTTGTGGTCATCAACGATGGAGACGCCTGTTGTACCGACAATGGAATGTCAGCCGAACAAGTGCACCAATTTCTTGCGGTCGGTAAGGAAGACGCCTGGCTTACCGATAGTGGAGCTTCACAACACATCCCATCGATGAGAATGGTTCGATGATTTTCGTCCTAGTCAAGGCAGTACCGTGGTCTCGGCAATAACGGTGAGTGTAAAGTCGAAGGGGTCGGCACAATACATGTCGAAAAATTTGTCAACGGCCGGTGGAATAAAGAACGCATCGAAGGTGTACTCTATGTACCAAGCATACGCAAGAATCTATTTTCTGTGAGTGCGTGTACCGAAAAAGATTATATAGTCCAGTTTGATATTAATCAAGTAACAATTTCTCGTGATAAACAATTAATGGCAGTTGGTGCGAAACAAACAAATGCGATCTATCGCATGTTCTTTCGAGTGATACAACCACAAGTCGCTAGTGAAGTAAATATTTCAGAGACTGATTTAAGAGTGTGGCATGAAAGACTCGGACACGTTGGTGGTCGCGCATTGTGTGACATGGTGTGGAACGGTCTTGTTGACGGTGTAAAAATAAAGAAAGCAGAAAAATTCATCTGTGAACTGTGTCAGTACGGAAAATCTCATCGGCTGCCGTTCAAGGAAAGACCAGACAAGCGGAACACGAAACCAGGCGAGTGTGCATACTGATGTATGCGGAAAAATCGAAGTCGAGTCGCTGGGCGGTGCAAGTTATTACGTGACTTTCATAGATGATGCTTCAGGGTTTTGCTACGTTTATTTCTTAAAACACAAAGATGAAGTACTGGAAAAGTTCAAACTTTATGAAAATATGATAGCAAACAAGTTTGGACAGAAGATAAAAATAGTACGTTCGGATAATGGAAGGGAATACAAAAATGTAAAAATGAACGAATATCTTGAAGAACGTGGAATCATCATGGAAAACAGTGCCGCATACTCCTCAACAAAATGGGAAAGCAGAGAGAGCGAACAGAACGATTATGGAGTGTGCTCGCACAATGATGCGAGCGAAAAGTCTTCTTAAAAATTTGTGGGCTGAGGCCGTGAGCACGGCAGTGTATGTACTTAATCGTACTACTCATTCAAGTCGAAAAAACGTCAAAACTCCTTTTGAAATGTAGACTGGAAGGAAACCGATCTGAAACATGTCAAGATTTTCGGATCTACCGCTTACGCACATGTGCCAAAATAGTTGCGAAAGAAACTCGATGTCAAAGCAAAAAAACTGATATTGGTGGGATACCAAGGAGAGTCATCGAACTATCGTCTCTATGATCCTGTGTCAAAGAAGGTGTCCGTGTCAAGAGATGTAGTATTTGATGAGACGCTGAGCACAAAGAGCGCAAATGAAGCAAGTCCGGATGACAGAGTGCTCGTTCTAGGAAAAACTGAGGCTGAGCGAGAAGCTGATGAAGTCATCGAAACTAATGATGACGACGAAGAGGCTGATCTCGAAGACATCGAACCAGCATTCCAAAGAAGAAGAGAAGAAGAACGAGATGAGCAACGTGTAGCGGCTGGTAATCAACGTCAACTACGAGATCGCACGTCACTAAAAGTACCGCAACGATACTATGTAGACTTCGCGGAATACAAAATTCCGCAGACATATCGTGAGGCAATCAACGGTCCAAATGGAAAAGAATGGGCGGCTGCAATCGAAAGGGAGTTGCAAGCTCATAACAAAAACGAGACGTGGACGTTAGTAAAGAAAAAGGACGAAATGAAAATCATCGATTCGAAGTTGGTCTTTAAGTTATTACCCAGGTTGTCGGAGGACAAACACAGGTTCAAGGCACGCCTATGTGCCAGAGAATTTCTTCAGCGACAAGGCATCGACTACAACGAAACTTTCGCTCCAGTCGTGGGATACGACACCCTCAGGATGTTCCTGGCTCGAGTTACCCAAGAAGATCTCGAACTTACTCAGTTTGATGTGTGTACAGCGTTCCTTTATGGCGAGCTAGAAGAAGAAATATTCATGAAGATACCAGAGAATTTAGTCGTCCCAGAAGAAAAACGTCGCAACAGTGATAGTGTCGTGTGTCGTTTAAATAAGTTCTTATATGGACTCAAACAAGCACCAAGGTGCTGGAATCGTAAATTTAAAGTTTTTTTGGAAGAGTTTAATCTCACTCAATCCGATGCTGATTAGTGTATTTTTAAAGGTTGTGTCATGGGCGTAGATGTATATCTCATTCTATTCGCAGACGATGGACTTGTTGCCTCAAAGTCTTTAAGTGCACTTGAAAAAATACTGAAGTGTTTAAAAGAATCGTTCGAAATAACAGTCGGAGACGGGACAAAGAACAATGGGTAGAAAGGCCGATTTTGGCCCATCGTGGGGAACGGACAAAACACATCAGTGGATTTTGACCCGCTGAACACGATGCCGTAATTAGTTTTCGTCTAAAGCCTCGGGAACATGTTCTTATCCGAGGATCTATCATCCAATAATCTAATGGCCCGGGAAGCCTTTGCGTAAACATCGAAGCTATTGCAAACGTGTATTCGTCAATAAATGAGATGAGACCCATAGTGAGGAATGTTAGTAGAGTGAACACTAGGGAGTCATGAGCTCTCATCCCTAATCCTAAACCTATAACGTAATAATTAGTTCACACCCAGCGAACGACTGATTTAATTTTTTTAGTCACAATCCGACTCCTCATCTGTCGTAATATTTTCCCCGTCAGGATTCTGAAACAACTGTGAAAGATGAGCAGCCGGTGCTCGTATAGATGCGAGATGGCGTGCGTAACTGTAGTACCATATGAGCACTGTTACATGTGAACAGCATCCAACAACTCTGCGTCCAACTTTACATCCGCAATAATGTTAAATAATGCTCTTAATGCCTTGGGCACTCGTATTAATCAATAAGTAAACGAAGTATTTATCCGAATACTTTGCGTAATTTATTGGAGAAGATTCAATAGCAATCTCAACTTTGAAATCTCCATGCTCATTTATATGTTCAGCATAATAGCTGCTTGTTATTCGAAGCGTACCATCATTCTGATACGTACCACAAACATAGAGGGTTAGCTGTTCCAAATCAAATTTTGGAAATCGTTCCAGTTGCATCTCTTCAATGTTTTTGAACATGGCTGTTTTTCTATTGAGGTTTTCTTCTACGACTAAGTCAGCTAAGAGATTGGGTTCATTCACTTTTTGCAGCATTTTGTTAATGATGAGGTCAGAAGTTTTATTGGTAATGGCAGTGAATATGCAATTATATATGGCACAGGCAATCCTAAAGTCATCAAAAATGGTCAAAAGAATGGTATTTCTTACCGTTGAATTAAAGAGCTGGAAAAAATTCTTGATCCTGTCGTTCACATATTCCATTATGTAACGTGACTTCGTAACATGACGTCACCATACGAGACTATGTAACGTGACGTCACCATACGAGAAGCATTGGCCTGTTCCGTTGTCAATGATGATCTAGGAGTATCGAAAAAGCATGGCATTTTCGCAACAAAACCTTTTTCCTCAATTGACTTCAGAGAATCACGAAATCCACGCTCTACGAGGAAAATATCTCCAGGTTTCAACGCAGTGGCTTTACCAGCGTTTAGTTCATCTATCCTAATCGTAGCGTCACTCTTATTTCCTGGATATGGTCCCCACACGATATATCCCCACCGATATATCCATCGGGATAGACAACCATGAATGGTTTGATAAGATTTTTCTTTTTGTGCCCCGAGTAACTCAATTTCTAGAAGTGGAAATTGCTACTTTTCTCAATGAAAATATACGTGCCATCAAAAACTAAAATCACTGTATCCCCCGTTGTAGCATGAAGTCGAGTGGTAACAGTGTTTTGGTGATGAAGCATCTCTTCTCTGGATACGTTCAGACCTAAATATGTGTTCAAAAAATCTGCACTCAAATATTCCCTAACTAGGAAGCAGTACTTGCTTACAGTCTTACGGGTGACTTTCCATCGGTTTGCAAGTTTCTCAAATGTAGATCCACGTTTCAATCCACATTTCAGATAAGTAAATACCAACAGCAAGATCTCGTTCACGTACTCGCAATTCATCGGGAAGGAAAGATAGGATATGTTTTAACTGCATTTTATTAAGACCTATTTCAAACTCCAGAGTCATTTCTTCTATTGCCAAAAATGACTCTGCAGTTTTCCGCTCGTTTATGATTTTCTTCCGCAGAGCTTGGAGTAACTCATCATTTGAAGATAGTTGATTCCACAGTGTAATGTTTCGAAATTCTCCGGTACTTGGAGGCCTCCATCTCTCCAGTGGTCAAGGCAAGCTCGAACACCATAAGAAACATAAATCTCTCTTTGAACGTAAACTTTGATGCACTCTTCTCGGGATAATCTTTGTAGATCTGTTTTCTGGTTGGGAGAACAATTAAAGATGCATTTTTGATGAGAGAGATGTCCCCTTAGATGACTTGCAAGTGAATGGTAGAATTTCTGCATCCTTGTGAATCTGAAGCAAGGTCATCTAAAGACTCGGATGATCTCTCAGGATGCATTTCTGAATTGGCGAGATCGAGTACTTCCGAAGACCGTTTACGACTGGATGAGAATAAGGATTTATAACAAGACTTACAATAATGTCGATCGTTTCTGAAATGATATTCATATTTCGACTTCTTAGCCAAAGACGTGGTACACTTCGCACACTGCAACATTTCTTAGCCGCTGAAGCAAGAATGTCCGTGTAAACGACGCAGATGCTAAATAAGATTTACCGTGTGCAGTAGTCGTGAAAACGGCTCAATGCTCATATGGTACTACGGTTACGCACGCCATCTCACATCTATACGAGTCGGACTACAAAAATTAAATCAATCGTTCGCTGGGTGTGAACTAATTATTACATTATAGGTTTAGGATTAGGGATGAGAGCTCATGACACCCTCGTGTTCTACTAACATTCTTCACCATGGGTCTCATTTATTGACGAATACACGTTTGCAATAGCTTCGATGTTTACGCAAAGGCTTCCCGGGCCATTGGATTATTGGATGATAGATCCTCGGATAAGAACATGTTCCCCAGGCTTTAGACGAAAACTAACTACGGCATCGTGTTCAGCGGGTCAAAATCCACTGGAAATGATGTGTTTTGTCCGTTCCCCACGATGGGCCAAAATCGGCCCTTTTTACCCATTGTTCTTTATAGGACTTTAGATAGAGCGAAACAGAATGGACAAGACTTTGTTTATCCACCAAAGTAATTATGTAAAACGTATCATTGATAGATTTAAGATGGGCGATGCTAAACCAGTGAGCGTACACGCGGATCCATATGCTATTCTGTACGCCGCGAAATTTGATGAAGAAATTATAACAAATGTACCGTATCGCGAAGCAGTCGGATCGTTTATGTTTTTAGCTGTAGTGTCACGCCCGGATATTGCGTTCACGGTTAGTTTGGTCTCGAAATATTTAAATTTACATACAGCTGCTCACTGGAAAGCAGTAAAACGAATCTTTTCTTATCTAGTCGGGGCAAAAGATCTCGGTATCCTCTATAAATCCGGTGGAAATGAATCTGAACTCGTTGGTTATTGTGATGCCGATTACGCGGGAGACACTGAAACACGCCGATCCATCACTGGATACGCATTTAGCGTAGTTAACGGATTAATCAGGTGGTCAAGCCAGCGTCAAAAACTCGTCACACTTAGTACCACGGAATCCGAATATGTAGCAGCAACGGCTGCTGCCCGAGAAGCGATCTGGCTTCGGAAATTGTCCAAAGATGTTGGGTTTGTTTGTGATAAGGCGACCGTTCTGTATATCGACAACTAAAGTGCTATACGACTCGCGAAAAATCCAGAGTTTCACAAACGAACCAAACACATAGAAATAAGATATCATTTCATATGCGAAAAAATCGCTAGTCACGATATCATTAAGTATGTACCTACTGAATGTCAAAGAGCTGATATTTTTACTAAAGCTGTACTCAAAGAGCGTTTTCGCAAACTATGTAATATCTTAGGATTAAGATCTCTTTGAAAATACTCAAACGGTGAGAGTGTTGAGTAATTGGTTTTCGTATTTCTTTGTAATTCGCGCGTATGCGTGCGCAACCGCTGGAACCGTCTAGAAAGTTTCTGAGCGGGTTTTTCCGTTCGCGCCACCGGTCAATTTCTCTCTGAGCCCTTTACTTGTTCGAAGTCGCTCGAACCGGCGAGCACGTGTTGTGTCGCATAAGTTATTTTCATTAATAAAGTGTGTTAATTGAACCTTAAACTGTTTCTCTTGTCTTTCGCCACTGAACTAAATATCCTGCTTCGTTCATAATAACCAACATGTTCTGTATTGAGGAATAATTAACTTTATTCAATTTTCGCTTACACGTGTTCGTTACTTATCGCCATATTACTTTTCTAACTGACCAACTCTCCTCCTGCCATCTACCGGCTAACATATAATAACGATGCGCGGCCGAACTAAGTTAACCGCGTTATTTAAATAATTAACACCACATGCACTACAGTTCTTAATTTTTCAAATATAGGACAAAATATAGGACAAATATAAAGCAAAATATGCTGCTATTTTTTTTAATATAATATATTTAACGCGCCGTTAGCCGATTTTGTCTTTAGCGGTCTGTTGACACTTTCAGATCAATAAATTTAATGTTTTGTTAATTTACAATGTCCGAATTCATTGTGCATCTCGTCTAATTAATATTTCCATTGTTTTAAAATCTGTCATTATTCGTTCAATATCTATCAATATCTAAATATTTTTCTTTATATAATTTTACCTATTTCTATGTGCTGCTATCCGATATTTTTAGGTTATTCGATTGCAGGTTATTGACAGTTGTCGGTCATTGCTGTCAATAATGCGCGCGCAGCAAAGTATAGAGATACATCGATATTTTGCCTCTCTCTCCGTTCTGTTAAACTCAATTCTTACCATTGTGAAATGTATGGCATGCTCAGTCTATCTTATACACTAAACTATATATAAACTGGAATAGGAACTGCCATTGTAAGTACATAAGCGGACAATGAGACTGAGATAGATAGATTTTCAGGACAAGTCTCGCTCACACGCATCTACGCACATTTTAAACAACTGAAAGAATGAAATGACACCTAGCCTTGACGAATGTTCTCTCTCGGCTTGTGAAAAGCTTTTCAGTTCCCATTCCAGTTTATATATGTATAGTTCAGTGATTTTATATGTCCATGCGCCGAAGCGCCGCGCGCCGCTATCATGTTTTGGGGAGCGTCTCAACCGCCGCGGGACCATTGAATAAAAAATACCAGGAAGGAACATGTGCTAATACGAGCCAGAATGGTTTAATTTGATGACGTATGCATGACGTCATCGGAAGCGAAAAGACAGCGATATATTTCAACCATTTAATTTGCAAATATCGTATTAACATAAACATATTTACATATGAGACGTTTCGGTACGTCCTTCAGTTTTTGAATATCCATATAAATAACAATTTCCATCCATCTTTCTATCAATTCACCCATTACAAATCATAAAATTGGTTTAATTTTTTTATCGACACACTCATATCAATGAAATTAAAGTTGTGTTACAAACTTGGTCCGTAACCTACCAGGTATCACTAGTAGAATTAGTTCAGTTTTATTACGTAAATTCCTTGCACCTCTCACCACTGAATTTTCGCTTCATGCTCCTTCCTGGTTTTCTTTATCAATGTGTGGAACGGCTTTTCTCGTCGCGCGCTTTTATGGGCGCGAATTGATTCACGCGAATTGATCGATCTTTTTTAATTAATATCGAAAATGTATCTCGAAATTTTAAGTGATTGTTTGCAAAATGGTATAGGACTTTTTAGTTCAGTTTAACTAGATCTACTTATGGTTTTCTTTTTGGCAGATGATACAACAGACACCTTGTATATATATTCGTGTAGCTTCTTACGCGTATGATTATTACAGCGTCGTACAACAGCAAGTATCTATGTACGTGCAATACGAGAAAGATGCGCAAGAGTGAATGCATTAATGTGCACACATGTATACTGACATATACTATTACACGCGACATACAAGAGAAGAATGGTGCGATATTGTCTTTCCTTGTCACACAAAGAGATTGTAGCGTCTCTTACAACATTGGACAACTAATCTCTCTCTCTGTCTCTCTCTCCCCCCTCTCTCTATCTCGCCCTCTTCTCTCTCTCTCTCTCTCTTTACGGGTCTGTTTTACTCTTGTGCCTCGCATACACACATGTGCACAAAAATTTTCTGCATCGAAATTTTTTGTATTTGACTACTTCGAAACTTATTTATAGAAATTATCAAGTACACCTATATTCCCTCATGCAATTACGAGTCTGAACTGATTATATTTTGCACGCACAAACTGTTAAACTTTTATATTAAGAGAATATTGTTACGATCTGACGCCAGAAGCCGACAAAAAAACTGTAATTTTCTAATTTTCTTTCGTCTGTAACAAAAAGTCAATAGCTTCGGAATATATCACTTTGTGCACTTTAATCATGGAAAAGGATTTATTATTCCATACAATCTATAAAAAATTTCGGTTTTGAAAAAAATAATCGTTTTGATCGGTAAAACAGGACGGTCCAACATCCTCTTAAGTAAACTGAAAAATGCGATTTGAAAATAGCGATATTTATCATACATAGTATTTTGTAAAAGCTTTAACAAAATAAAATAACTAACATGCTCAAACGCTGCGCAAGTTGTGCGCGCGCCGCCCTTGATTCATACGTAATGTTACGTCCAGGTCCGGAAAAGGATGGGTCGAAGGAAGGGCATAACACAGATGTTTTTCCCTAAGTCGTAGTAGGAGATAAGCGACTCGTCGAACGAACTTTAAGGCTCGAAAACAGGTAAACGACTCTCTTTGAGTCGCTATTACTCTGTTTCGAACGTTCGCTCGGTGGTCCCCTTTTCGGTAAGGGAATCTAATTCCTTTTACACAGGGCGGGACCAAATGCGATCCTTAATGATTAGGAATGAGAGCAGGGTAATTAATTAATAGAGAAAATTAATCAGAAAAATTTAAATTTATTCATAAAAGCAATTGATTAAATGTAAGCATAAAGATATAATTATATGTTTATAATTAATAGCGCTATATCGAGTGTAATGAAAGTGTGTGAGTGTGGATGTAGGTGTTTTCTCACAGATGTTACATAAGTACGGAAGTCGTTAGTCGACCAGATTAAAAGGTGATCCTATTTTTATCCTTATGCTCGACTGGAGATTACAATGATTTTTAGATTTTTCTTGCAAATACGAGTTAATTGTCAGTGTGTAGAAAATGGAGGGGAAGAAGGATTCCATTAAGAGTCAACGTCAGATTTTAAAATATAAAAATTATAAGCAAAGAAGAGGGAAAAGAAACAAATTTAAAGATCAGATTGACTTACAGTTTTGCAACAAAAGATTTTAGTGGTGATTGAGTTGCGACTTTCAGTGGATTCCTGGCCTTCAGCATCGAGGATGACGGGACGCTTGTGGCGCTTGTTCGATGACCGAAAGTGTGTGTCCGCATTACGCAAACTGAGGATGGACTGTTAAAGATCAATGATGAACTGAACTGATTGATGATACTGATGTGACCGATTGAACTGACTGATCTGAAGTGACCGACTGAAGTGACTGACTGAAGTGTCCCATTGAACTGATTGAACTGATTGAACTGATTGAACTGATTGATCTGAAGTGATTGATGCTCCTTGCGAGCTTCTCTTTTTATACCCGATTCGGTTTATTTTTCCGGTACGTATCTTATCCTTCGATTAGATTTTAGATTCACAAAATTTGTTCAGATGTCTAAGGTTTCAAATTTTGTGATATTTATTTGGCTATTGTTTATTAGATTTGTCGGTTTCTTCATAGGTACATATCTTGTCCTTCGACAAAATTTGCTCAGGTGTCTGTTTGTCATTAGTTTATTACAGAGGTTTCGAATTTTTGTGAGTTTATTAAATTGTCGATTTCTTGATAGGTTTAGGTTTCGTTATTGATTCCTTTTTTAGCGATATTTATTCAGGTGTTTGTAATAAAATTTTGTATCATCGATTTCCTATTCCTCAAAGATTCCGAAATAGATTATAGGATTTGGTCAGAGATATTTTCTAAATTTTCTCATGATATTTGTAGATTATTAGGCCCGAGATAAAAAATATATTAGTATTGACACACCTTCGCGGAAGGAAGGAAGTGTGGAGTCAGCTGGACGTAACAGTAATCTAAAGCTTATTCGTTAGCTTAAAGTTACATTAAAAAAGTAGGTAATTATTTATTTTAAGGGGCAACCTCTGATTGACCTCTGATTGACCTTAACCTTAACATACGTTATAGAGATTATCCTTCTGAGTAACCTTCAGAAGATTTTAGCCGTCGCTTGTTGTTTAAAAAAAATTAAAAAACCAAAAAAAATTTCATAAATCATATGTCATTTTTGGACATCATATACATGGGTTAGGATTGTCTTGCAAAAGACATGTGTGGGCACAGTGGGTTCCGCTCCCCTATAATTTAAGACAAATTTTAGTTATAAATCAGAAATAGGTTTGGGTTCGGTTCTTCGGAAATGGAACCCCCGTCGGGGGTGAGCGGAACGAGTGGCCTTCTCTTGGACACAGTACAATTGGACATAATGCAAATAGACACGAAACTTTGCACATGGTTCAATTGGACACAGTGCATTTGGATACAATAATTTTGGACACAGAAGAAAATTCATTTGGACACCGTTCAGTTGCACACTGCTCAGTTGCACACCGCTCAGTTGCACATCGTTCAGTTGCACACCGCTCAGTTGCACATCGCTTAGTTGCACACCGTTCAGTTGCACATCGCTCAGTTGCACACCGCACAGTTGCACACCGCACAGTTCCACACCGCTAAGTTGCACACCGTTTGCTTGGATATGTTGCAGAGGCGAACAGTTTACTTGAAAAAATTAGAAATGTGATTTTATTAATGTGATTAGATTTTTGCTGCATATTTTATTTTTTAGAATTTTACTGCATAAATCTTTGCCTTACTAAATACTTGATAAGTCTACATTATACTAAAAATGATAGATACTGAAAAGATTAGCGAGGCCCCTATGCAAGGTAGAGTGTATTATGAATCGCAAATGAAAGCGTATCCTACATTGCGTATAAGTTTTGTCAATCTTTTCGGTATTTTTAGTATATATATTTGTTTTTATAATAGATGTTAACTTTATAAAAGACAGGGGAAGGGGCGGAGCCCCTCTCCGCCTGCGCCTATACCACAAACATTTAAATATTTACAATCATGAAACGCAATAAGATAGCTGATTATAATTTTTCAAGTAAACCGTTCGCCTCTGTAACATATCAAAGCAAACGGTGTGCAACTGAACGGTGTGCAACTGTGCGGTGTGCAACTGAGCGATGTGCAACTGAACGGTGTGCAACTGAGCGGTGTGCAACTGAACGATGTGCAACTGAGCGGTGTGTAACTGAACGGTGTCCAAATGAATTTTCTTCTGTGTCCCAAAGCTACTGTGTCCAAAATTATTGTGTCCAAATGCACTGTGTCCAATTGAACCGTGTGCAAAGTTTCGTGTCTATTTGCACCGTGTCCATTTGCATCGTGTCCAATTGTACTGTGTCCAAGTGCACCGCTCCTGGCGGAACTCACTGTATCCACGCATATACTTTGCAAGACGAAACGAAGTTCATTTTCATCGAGAGCCAAGGTTAGAGTGAGCTTTGCTTCGTTTTGCAAAGTACATGCGTGGACACAGTGGGTTTCGCCCCCGTACGGGAGAGGTTCCTTTGTGATTTACAACAAAATTTAGCCTCAGATTAGGTTAGGTTAGGTTATACCTTCCGGAAGTGAAGCCCCCCGTAAGGGGATGGAACTTATTGCATCCGCGCATGTACTTTTTGTAAGATGAAATAAAGTTCACTCTCTGCGAAGGTTAAGGTGAAATGTACATGCGTGGACGCATGTGAGTTTCCGCCTTCTTGCGGGAGCATAGAGCTTATACTAATGGAGAGGCCATAGCACGCTCAAGAAGAATCGACAAAGAGAGATATATACAGGATGTTTCCGGACATTTACGACAAACTTAAAGGGGTGATAGATCTCGATAAATGGAACAATTTTTGTTAAGCAACCCGTGTTCGGCGATGCTTCCTTAAGGACCCTAATACATAATGCTTAAAATCTGTTCTTATCTTTCCTTATGCCTAGAAAGATGTATAAAAATATTTGCAGATGATATCTTAATACAATGCCTAATGATCGCCGCACATCTGTCGTGTACTACACATAGAGCGGGTTAAACCAGATAGGAAAATCATTTTGCGATCTTCACAATAATTAATGAGAAATTAATTAAAAAAGATTAATTAGAGTTGCACAAGTGTCAGCGTACGACAAGAATAATCAACCGCTATTATACTATCGCTAAGAAGAACTAAGAAGTATAAAAAAAGAACTGAAAGAAAATATTATGTCGAAATATTTTGGGATAGGAGAGAGAGAGAGAGAGAGAGAGAGAGAGAGAGAGAGAGAGAGAGAGAGAGAGATTCAGAATACAGTGACAGAAAATAATGAAACATTTATATTTCATCCAGAATATATACGGTCTGCATATAGGTAAACAAAGTGGGAAGAGCATGGCGCGCTGCTCATTATTGTATACCTATATACGTAAATATGGCGTGGAGAGAGGATTTTTAGGCGTTCTATGGGAGGAAATTTACGCGAAACAAACGAATTTTTGTCTGATTCGTGAATATGTTCTTACTGAATAAAATATAGTCATAATTATTAATAATAGACCTTTATTTAATTCTTTCGTAGCTCCAGGACATATATATCCTACCTACGAAAAAAATCATAACTTTTAAACAAATAATCTTATCGACTTTTACCTGGGTTTGTTTTAAAGGAGAAAGTTCAAGCTATATGTAAAAAAATTGTGCACTTTGAAATATAATGTTTACAATAAAATATAATTATCTAAACTTTCCAAAAAAAACTTTTAGAGAATGAAGATTAACCAAAAAATCATAAAATTTATGCGCTAATTATAAACTTGAAGTTTTATTTAAATGTGATTACAACTTTATTATGATAAATATTATAATATAGTTTATATGTGTAATCAAAGTAAGACAACGCGTGCGACGGGTATCCAAGTCTCGCGGCAGATGCGCGGCTTGCAAAAAAAAGTGTATAATAACGCTATGAGTCGAACGTGTGTGTGTTGTGACGTTGCCGTCCCGACGCGCATCCATCCGCCCCGAAAATCTTAACGCGAGCCGCCCCAGAAGGGGATTGCAAGAGACGTATCGAGATCTCCGGAGGGGCGAGCTATTGATATCTTTCGCGTCATTACTAATTATTTTCTTTATTATTTTGTACGTCGGGCAACCTGCCGGAGAACATCGAGAAGAAAAAGAAAAGAACATCGGAAGGAGAAAGAAGAAGAATCGTTTGCGACAACCGACACAACACCGTCAGCCTCCGAGTCGAGAGCGGAGATAGCGCCCGAGAATCAGGACAGCGCAGAGTCGCGACTGGAATTCGCCCCAGCGACGCGAGGATAACGTCTCAAAAAGAACACCGCTGTCTAGGACCGAGACTGCAGGGCCCGATCGGCGCTACTCTCCAATGACGGAGGGCGAACGATCAGCATAAAGGAGGCCGTCGATAGCAGGGTCGCCGAAATTCAGATTTTTGAATTATCGGGGCCATTGCGGCCCCCGATACGGCGTTGTCGCGGGACGCAGTAATAGCTCGCGTGTCGCGGCGCTATTGGCCGCGAATCCGCGCACCCCTGCGCGCAGGATTGACGCCGCTATCGACCCTGAATCGCGAGATCCAGGGAGACACTCTGGTACGGGCGCTCGTAGCATATAGTCGCTTTAGTAATCTTTGTCGTTGTCGTGAAAGTTTGTCGCTATCGAGATCCGAACGAGAGGACGAGACCGAGGATGGCTACGGGAGCGAATATCGGTGAGGTTGCCCATCTCTAAATTGTAAGCCACGTACGCGATTCCGTCCGTAGACCGGCCGCTCTGTCGCCGTCGCCATTTTCGTGTCTCGTTGTCGCTCGGGATTTGTACCGAGCTTTCGATTTTCGTGTATTTCGGGCGACCGGAGACAAGCGACCGAGGCATCAAGGACGATCGTAACGTCGGCCGTAGTTGATAAGGAACCGTTCGTCTCTCTCCGGGATTCGGGGTGTCGTGAAATGCGTAGCGACCGGTTCTCGTATATCGACCACGTGCGCGGTAAATCGCGCGGGGAATGCGTTCGCTATGAAAGTTTTCGCTGTCGAAAAGAGTTGTCGAAGCCACGTAAGGCATCCCCGCAATCGATCTTCGGGCGATTTTCATTATTAATTAGCGTGAATGTGTGTGTGAGACCGTTGTGTGTCGTGACTTTGCGACTATCGTTCTGTCTTTGTCGCGCTTATTACGTGCTTGGCGCCTATTTCGTAAGATTTGTCGTGTGTTTGAGTGTGTCGCGGTGCGTAATGAATTATGATAAATTAAGAAATTTGAGAGATTCGCGTAAGAGTAAAGAACGTTACGCCGAGAAGAAAGTAAGCGGCGTCCGACGGCTATCGATTATCGATCGCATCGACCGTGCTCATCGCAAGCGAGATTTCCCGTCTTCGCAAATCAATTAATTATTTTCGCTCCATTATTGCGTATCCTGTCGAACATATGGCTGTCGATTAGAGTAGCGATTGAAAGAGAAAAAGGGAAAAGATCTGTACAATAAGTCGACGATTTGATTGTCGAGTTTCCGTTACACCGATCGACCTCGCAGAGTCTAGCCATAAAAACGAGCTAGAATAAATACCAGGAATAACTTAGCGCTTTCTTATGTTATCGATTTCGGGCAAACATTCGATCCATCCGATTTATTATTATTACTGCTATCGAATTAATATCTGTTATATATTTCGTTATTTCAAATTTCCGAACTTATTGTTATTATTCTTTCTTTCTTTAATTTGTTATTTCTTTTATTTTTACATTATTTTCTTTTTAATAAATGTGTTATATTTTTCTTTATTAAGTCCGCGTAATTTATTTGAGTGTTAGCCTTTCGTGATTGTTAAATTCCGTTGTGTTTGTCGAATGTCGAAATTGCCAAGGCCTCGTATAAAGCAAACAACTTTTCCACAGACCCTGCCCCTCTACCGTTAGGCGAGCTAGTCGGCCCGTGGCGAATCAGGTAAGCGTTTTTCGCGTTATTTTGGTGTTTAGCGAACTGATACGTGAAAGACCGCATCTGGCGCCCAATTTCGAGATCTCGAGACGGCCTTCGCTTCGCCGCGACTCGCGCGGAACACCCTCCATCTCAGTTCCTCCAAGTGCGAGTATCTCTTTCATACTTGTGTTTTGACGACGTTTTCGCTTCCCCTCGCGTCCTCCTCTCTAACACCTCGAGGAAGAGTATTGTAAAAATTAAAAATAAAACGTCGCAGTGTATATTCAAAAACATAATATATATTTAAAAAAATAAAACTAAGCTCATATTTTAAATATATTGATATTAAAGCTTTTCATAGTCATCTTGAATCTGCCACTTTGAATTTAAATTTTGATGAGGAATCAGCACCCTCAAAAACCTGTAAAACTGTCTTCATATGAAACACATCTCTTTTAAATTCAAAATGACAGATTCAAGATGGCGACCATAAAAAGCTGAAATATCGATATATTTAAAATGAGTTTGGATTTTATTTTTTTAAATATATATTATGTTTTTTCTGAATATACACACACATTCAATTCGCAGCGTTATTATACACTTTTTTGCAAGTCACGCATCTACTACGAGACTCTTTCGAACGCTCATCGAGACGCTTTCGACTCACTCGGACACGCGTTATCTTATTTCGGGCACACTTTGATTACACATATAAACTACTATAATATTTATCATAATAAAGTTGTAATCACATTTAAATAAAATTTTAAATACATAATTAACGCATTAATTCTATGATTTCTCGACATAATACATGGTTATTCTTTACTATTTAAGTTTGATTTTTTGCAAAGTTTTTATAGATTTCAAAGATAACTATATTGTATTATAAACATTACATTTCAAAATGCGCGATTTTTTTACTTACAACTTGAACTTTTTTCTTTAAAACAAGCCAAGATAAAAATCGATAGAATTATTTGGTTAAAAGTGTTATGATTTTGTTCGTAGGTGAGATATATATGTCTCGGAGATACGAAAGGGTTAACAAGTAAAACGAAATGATATAAAAGAATTGAGCCGTTTAAAGAAACATTAAAAATATATTTTAACTAATATAATTTAGATTTATATTACATTCAACCAATAATGGTTTCGCCTGAAGATTTTTTAGGTCGAATAATAAATAAACACATCGTATAATTATTCGACTTTTATTTACAACTATTAATTTACAAAGAAACTGATAATATTGTTTCGAAGCTGTATCCTCATACCAGCTGTTAGTTCTCATACCTAGTATTTGCAAATACGAAGTTAAACCATGTGACCTGGAAATATAAGAAAAAATGTCTTTTTTTAAATATTTTTTTTGTGTATGCTTTTGCAGTTTTCTGAGAGTGTAAAAATTTTCAAATTTATTAAATCTATCAGACAATATATATATATATATATATATATATATATATATATATATATATATATATATATATATATACTGTCTGATAGATTTAATAAATTTGAAAATTTTTGCACTTATATATATATATATATATATATATATATATATATATATTCTTATTAGATGAAGCGTTTCTAATTTATTAAATTTTACAATTGTAACTTGTTATATATAATGATTATACAGTGACGAATTTAATACTTCAGCCCAATTCAGTAACGTAAAATATTAGTTTTCTACCAGTTTTTCATTATTGGTATTTTTTAAATTTAAATTTAAATTTCGTTAATCCGGCAAAATCATAATCGTTATAATTCTTATTCTACGACAATTTTTTTATTTGATTATTTCGCGTTAATAGACTTTTAATCAATTACCCGCCGAAAAACAAATATTTAGAAATTTTATTAATATTATATTTTTGTGTCCTGAACCTAACTCTTTATTTATTTTTAAAAAATCGATAGATGTCTAAGTTCTTTGATTATCTTCATCATACTTGCCTTATTTATTTTGCAATTATTTTTCAAGATTATCACTTCTATTGATAGATTGTAAAACGTGTTACGAAAGTAATATTGATTATTTACGTGTCATCCTTAATCGAGTTTAATCCGTAGTTCTAAAATTGACAAATCATAGCTATTCTTTCGAAAAATGAATTACTGTAATTGATCAGCATTAAAACTACGGATGTTAAATTTTATTAAGGATGACGTGTAGACATATTCATTGTTTTCGAAGGATCTGTTTATTGGTGATTTTTCTTTAAATTTTTTATTATTCATGAACGACCGATATGATAAGTCCGAAAAAAGAATTGTAAAGTCTATAGGGTATAAGCATTTAAGGGGGGAAATACATTTACAACTTTCAAAAAATGCATTTTTTTTTGCATAATATGTTGGCTTAGCATTTCAAGAATGTAATCCCAAAATTTTAAATCGAAATTCGAAATAGTTTGGAAGTTACAGCTGTTGAACGGGACGCGCCTCTTGAGGCCTGGCAGCGCGCCGTAGATATACGGGCGCGCTCGGCGCAGAGCTCCCTTTCTTTTATTATCTCCGCCAATTAGCAACACTCGTACGCTATCGGGCTCGTGTGCTATCGCATCCCGTCCGGAATGTTCAATTGTTTATGTTTAGCAAGAGAGCGTTGGAACTCGTTTTACATTCAAGCGTCGTCAGTTTCGCTCCAAAATTCAGTCTGTTCAGACGTATTTTTTGAGAATTTTGCCAGATATTTTTGAGTAAATTAAAATGTCGTATCCGAAAGGTAATAAGGAAACATCGGATCGCCCATCAAAGAGACGCAAAAGAATATTTTTCGGTAACCAGTTTACTAAAAAAAGTGATAAAAGTGAAGAGGGAAGTTCAAGCGCGAGTGCTAAAAAAATTTTAACCGCCGATGCCACCGATATTCCGTGGACCCTTTTGCACGGTTATCGGCTAATTGAATTTTACACAGTTTTTGCAGCTTTGACAGAGATAGTTATTTGTCGCAAGTGCAAACAAACTATAAAATTTGAAGAAGCTGCAAATCGAGCACTCGGTTTCAAACTAGTTTTGTTATGCCGCTGTGGATGAAGAGACATAAATTCAGGCCCTTTAATTAATACTGGATATGAAGTGAATCGCCGAATTGTTTTCGTTATGCGTCTTTTAGGCATCGGCAGAGAAGGAATTAATTTATTTTGTAATTTAATGGATATCTGCAGCGGTATAAGCGAGAGCACGTACAACAATATCATCGTGCATATTCATTCGATTGCAGAATCCGTCTTCGAACGCCTAACCAAGAAAGCTATGGAAGAAGAAAAAAAAAGGAATGAACAACATGAGCGGCTCATTTTGAATTTAAAAGTGTCCGGTGATGGCTCTTGGAAGAGACGTGGCTTCAAATCATTATATGGAGTAACTACGCTTTTAGGCTACTATACCGGTAAAGTTATTGATTTAATAGTTAAAAGCAGTTACTGTCATGCATGTACACTTTGGAAAAATAAGAAAGACAATCCAGATTATGAAGAATGGTATGCAGAACATGAGGAGGAATGCACGAAAAATCATGAGGGCTCTGCAGGCAAGATGGAAGTCGATGCAATCAAAGAAATATTTTTAAGATCGGAGGAGAAATTCGGCGTAAAGTACGGAAATTATATCGGAGATGGAGACTCCAAAACGTATAAGGCTATATTAGATATAAATCCATATGGCGACGAATTGACCGTTATCAAAAGTGAGTGTGTCGGACACGTCGAGAAGAGAATGGGCACTCGACTTCGAAACGTAAAAAAAACGCAGAAGCTAGGTGGTAAAGGTAAATTGACTGACGCTTTGATAAAGAAGCTCACTACCTATTATGGCTTAGCCATTCGAAGAAATTCAGATAGTGTAGATAATATGAAAAGAGAAATAATGGCTACGTTTTACCACCTATGCTCAACAAATGAAAAACCGCAACACGACTACTGCCCGCCAGGCGAAGACAGCTGGTGTAAGTTGCAAAAGGGGAAAGCAATAGGAGCCAATATGGATTTATATGAGCATCCTCCTCCACTTGATAAAAAAGTTCAAGAATTTTTATTGCCAATCTATAAAGATTTATCAAAAGAAGATTTGTTAGTCAGATGTTTAGGTGGCCACACGCAAAATGCTAATGAAAGTTTCAACGCAACAATCTGGCGCTTGGCCCCTAAACATCTCCATTAAGGACTGAAAATAGTTGAAATCGCTGCCTTTATAGCTGCTGGTATTTTCAACGAAGGCTAGACAGCAATTTTGCAGATGATGGCGGAGCTGCAGGTGACGATAGGCAGCCACAGCAAGAGATACGCCGAGGAAGTCGACGACCGCCGGCTGCGTCGTCAAGAACGACGCAGCTCTTTGTCAACAAAGGAAGCTCGAAAAGCTAAGAAGGAGCAACTCATTGAAGAAAATCAGTTTTACGAAGAAGCAGAAGGAATGTTATATGGCCCTGGAATTGCTGATTAGCCGGTGAGTTGGAAAAATCATGTAGTTTTCTCGAGTCAAAACTTTAAACACGTTTTTCTCGAAACGTGATTTTTCAAACTGGCGTGACGTGTAGCTCAAAAACTATTTAACCAATCATTCTGAAATTTTTACCATATCTTTATAATACTATTACCTTATCGAAGAACCTAAATGTTTTTAAAAAGAATAAAAAAAAATAGTTTTTTATTGCAAAAAAGACAAAAAAAAGCCTAAAAAATGAATTTTTATTTCAAACGCATATAAATATTGCAATTTTCAATTTTTTTAATCATATTTAGGTTCATCGACAAACTATGGGTATAAATAATAAGTTTCTTTTTGTTTTTTATGTTTCAGAAGTTTACAACAGGCGGTATGCGTCACGCCGTTTTTCTCCTCCGGCGCAGACCTATGGTATTCACACTCCAGCCAAGCCGCCATTTTTTAAAATAATATAATAAAAAAATTCATGTTTGTTCTTTTATATATGTCTAAATAAATCCCAAAGTTTCAAAAATGTACCCCTCTTTTTTTCTATCCAAAAATATTCACGAAAATCATGTAAATTTCTAGCTTCTAAATGTATTTCCCCCCTTAAGTCTATAGGGTAGATTAAGCATTTTAAAATTTAAAAACTGTCAATAAAATATAATACTCTGTGTTTAATAAAGAATTATAATTCATTGTTTACAGAGAGGGTGCTGGGCGTAGCGGCGACGAAATGAAGCATGCAGCATGCGTAGTAGCAGTGTCACGGCTGCGCGGTCTTGCCTTCAACCCTTGGTGTCCGCCAGCCGCTATCTCGCCGTACATACTCTTCCCGGTGATTCTTTTTACTTCATCGTTGAGGTACACTACATGTCAATTATGAACAATTATCCAAACTATCATTTATCGATCAAGTAATAAAAAATATAAATTAATTTTTTTGAAATGAGTTAAAGAAGCTAATCAAAGAGAAACGAGTGATTCTGTATATATTAGTTCAAGAACAGAAATATTATTAGTCTTAATGGCATGTACAATGTGCCTGTACATGTAATATATAAGTATATTTTGAATGAATGAATGAATGATTTATTGATCCCCTATGGGGTTACAATTTTCTTTCGTATACATTTTCCTTAACACTAACTTAAATAAGTATATTTTGTCATAATGCAATAATTGAAATGCTGCATGAAATATATGTCCTTTAAATGTTTTTAAAATATTTTTTAATCTTCGCGCTATACCGTATTTTTGAAAATTAGGGTGTCAATGCTAAGATTAAAATATTGTTTATAAATATTTAAAGGCTAGAACTATCATTAAAATTTATCAAAATCATGGGAACTACGAGAACTGCCGAAAAAACATAGAAATAGCACCTCATAGTTTTTTAAAATGTAGTGTCAACGATAAGATTAAAAAATTGTTTAAAAATATTTTATTTAAAGGCCGGAACTATCGTTAAAATCTGTTAAAACGATGAGAACTAATGCGACAATTCTGGAGAATTACCAAAGAAACGATGGAAATAATTGGCATCCCATAATTCTTGAAAATGCGGTGTCAGCGCTAAGATTAAAAAATTTTTTTCAGAATTTCAGTTCTAATGACAATTCTATTTACACCTCGAAGAGTTATATTAATAAGTATTGAGACCCGAAACTCTAAAATGAAAAACAAAAAAAGTTCTGGCCATTGTTGGCGAAAAATTATTTAATTATAAAAATAAGGTGCCAATTTCCACATTAAAAAATTATTTAAAAATATTTAGCGATTACTATTGTAAAAATCTATAGAGAAAGAACTATAAGGACTTTCTATAGAACTCTTCGAGAACTACAGAATTTCCTAGTTTAAATGGCACATTTCCCATGTTGCAATGCCATTTAAAGAGAAGTTGGCACCTCATTTTCAGGATGCAATTTCGCCGGAACTATTGAAACCTCAAGAACTATTTGGGCTGCAAATAGAACTTGCATAAAAACTTCCAATGCCAATAATTGAGGTAGACCAACTTCATACATACTCACATGAGACTCATAACTAGGATTCAAAGCATATCTCTTTTTTAGTTTACGTTCTAATACAATCCCAACAAGGGATTCGAAATATTAAACAGATTATTTGAAATTGGATAAATGAGAAACAATCCATTTACTATCTATTTAAAACAAAATTTTTATATAAATTAGATTCCGAATTTTATAAATTAAATACACATAATTTATTTTATTTATTTAGTTAGTGTAATTCTATATATAATTAATATAATTCTATATAAATCATTTCTATATGGAATATTAGAATGTAACAATGATACATTATATGAATGTAATAATGATATATTATGTGTTACATTTATGAACACAAAAAAATTCAATTGATCAGTAACGTATCAGTAATACTTGTGAATATTAGTTATAACATTTTATTGGATTTATATAATATTAATATAATAGTGTTTACATTATATGATGTATACGTGTAGGATTTTGTTTACAAGTATAGTTTATTTACAACAATATATAATATAGAATGTAATTATAGAATTAAAGTACATAAGAGTACGTCTGGACTCTTCGAGCAATCGTTAGGATCTGACATGCTCGAACTGCATTACTGCAATTCACACTCGTCCTTCCGTCCGTATGTATCGTTATTAAAAAGGACATAAATAATCTGAACGAAGCGCAGGATGTTCTAAGAACCGTGCGGGGCGTCTGAAAAGGTACACACGCGGAAAACATAACGCAGTGCGAGACGCTTCGGGTTTTAGTGCTATGCGACCGTGCGTAATACGTGATCGGGCTGGTCAGCATATGCACTCATAAAATATCCTACATTTTGGCCGTCCTGCCAGACATTTGCCCTCGAATGTCACGTTCACGATTGTTCATAAGTTGTAAACTTTCTCTTTTTCGTCTTCACTCTCCATTTCATCTAAATCGTCGAAATACAGCCAGGGTTTCATATGATCAGCGGATGTTGAGGTTTCCTGTGGCCCTTCATGGTGGCCTACTTTCATAACTATGTATCGATCGTTACGCATTACTTTAACTGCGCGATACGGACCTAGAAATTTACTACGAAATTTGAGTGGACCAAACTATATGCGCTTAATTGCGACGAGATCTCCATCCGTATATTTCAACGTTACCTTTCGTTTTTTATTAAATTTTTTTACATTTTCTTTCTGTACTTTGGCGATTTTTTCTCTAGCTTCTCGTCTAACATCGGTCTTCTTCGAATATTCGCGTCCATTTATTTTCGAGCATCTCACGTACTTGTGGGTCTTCTTTTAAACGCATACGAATACTGAACATCAGTTCGAACGGTGACCGACCAGTGCTTCTATTTGACGTAGAATTTAGATATTTTTCAATTTAGGTTTTTTTGAGCAGCGTCAAGATATTAAATCATTCTTCCGGTCTTGGAGCCGACAATTTTGTTAATAGTGGTATGAAGGTACGATTCACCCTCTCGACTTGTCCATTATCTCTAGGTACTCCGGTAGTTATTAAGAGATGTTGGATATTCTCCGTGCTACAATATTCTTTAAACATGCCGGACGTAAATGCTGCGCTGCAATCTCATATAATTCTATATAGATTTCCAAACACAATAGATTGTTTACGTAAACGATCAATTATTTCGGCAGCGTCGGTTGGTTTCGTAGCGTACAGCCACACGAATTTACTAAACGCATCAACTACAACAAAAATATGGCGGTAATTCTTTTTTGTACTTGGCATCGAACCTAGATCTACGTGATACGTATGTAGTGGTACATCTCCCTTATCAATTACATTTAAAAATCTTTCTTGTTTACCTTGATCTACGTGATACGTATGTAGTGGTACATCTCCCTTATCACTTACATTTAAAAATCTTTCCTGTTTACCTTGCTTTCGTTCTGCTAGAATACAATTTATACAGCTCACTACAACCTTTTCTATCTTCGGCCGCATATTCTTAAACCAATAGTCTCTATGTACTAGCGTTTCCGTTTTATTAACACCGAAATGTCCTTGCTCATACGCTTGTCTAATTATTGAAGTTTGCAATATCTTAGGTACTACTAATAATAATTCGCCATTGTCATCTTTATATAATAAATCGCTTCTTAATATGTATCCGTCGGCTTTATTAAATGTCGCTAACTTAATAATCTTCTGCAGATCTTGATCGGTACTCTGAGCTTTTTTAAATTTGGCAATTAAACCGTCGTTACTTTTGCTGACAAGTAGAATTTCTGGAAGAGGATTTCTACTTAGCGCGTCTACATGCATCATATTCTTTCCTGGTCTATGTTGAATCTCGTAATCGTATTCTTCTAAGGCCAGAGCCCACCGAGCTACACGAACGCATAAATCTTTTTTATTTATTGTTAGAGTAAACGCCTTACAGTCAGTGATGATTTTGAAGCAAATACCTAACAGATATACTCGGAACTTTTTCAACGCTTTAACGACTGCAAGTACTTCGAGCTCATAGCTAGTATATTACTCTTCGGCCGAGGTGGTTTTCCCACTTGCGTAATAAACTGGATCCGAACGATTACTGTTATCCGAATCATTTTTCTGCAATAAAATTGCACCGTAACCGAATTTTGAAGCGTCTGTATGTAATTCCGTTTCAGCTCCGACTTTGTATAATTTTAAAACTGGTTTATTCGCTCAGCGCGAATTTCAAATTTAAAAATGCCTGCTCTTCGTTTTTTCCGTATCGAAACTCTATATCATTTCTTAAAAGATTCGTCAACGGTCGTGCTATCGTGGAATATCGGGGAATAAATTTTCGGAAATAACTCGTAAGACCAACAAAACTTTGCACATCTCTGACGTATTTAGGAGTTGGAAATCTCATAACGGCGTTAGTTTTACATTCCGACGGTGCTACGGTTCCGTTAATTACAACATGTCCTAAATATTCAATTTTCATTTGGATAAATTGACACTTTCGCCAGTTGATATGCAAACCGGGCTTGCTACCTTTATTACATGTTTTAGATCGTCAATTGCTTGTTTAATACTTTGCGAAGGAATAATCAAATCGTCCAAATATAAGTTAATACTGTTCCCTTAAAAATCAGATCTTTAAATACAGCGTTTATAAATTTTTGGAATACCGCGGGGGAATTACAAAGTCCGAAAGGCATCCGCATAAATTCGTACTAGCCTGTTGGAACAACGAAAGAAGTGTACTTCCTACTTTTTTCAGCTACTTCGACATGGAAAAAACCGTTTTTCAGATCGAGCGTGCTAAAAATTTTCGCGCCTTGTAAACGATCTAATTGATCTTCGATTAATGGCAACGGATAGCGATCTTTTATTATTTTCTGATTTAACTTTCTAAAATCTATACAGATTCTTGTGTCGCCGTTTTTCTTTTTGATCAGAACGACAGGGCTTGCGTAGTCGGAATTAGAAGGTCTTATTATACCGTCATCTAACCATTCTTTTAACTGTTTATCGACTTCCTGCTTTTCCGGCTGAGACAATCTGCGCGGTCTTTGATAAATCGGGATTTTCATCCTTCAAAACTAACACCATTTTAGTACCGACTTCACGCGGTTTTTTTGGATTATAATTTCTAGCAATAGTTTCTACTTCTCGTCGAGCGTCTTCGTCGGAAATATGTGAAAAATCAAACGGGTCTACTTTCTCTATTACGTCGATCTTTAATACTTCAGGTCTATCTAGACTGTCTTCGGTAGTTTTTCGAATCATCTTCGAATCGATTCATTTCATTGTTGCGAGATAAATTTATTTAAAATGGCGGATGACAAAGCAAGAGCATGCGAAATTGAAAAATAATGGTGCGAGTTTGCCATGGCACATGGCGTGAGTCAAACGTCGCAACTCAATGGGATAAAAAGCATATGATAGTACAGAGTTTCTTCTGTAAAATGCTTTTTTATTCATTCTCGATACGATGATTTTTCGCCGAGACATTCGCATTTGAATAAGAAAGCACCTTTTTACGTTAAATGCGAATAACTCTCCAAAAAATCATTGTATCGAGATCATTGTATCAAATCATTGTATGTTCATAAACTTAATTGCCATTTAAGAATTATTATCTCATGCATTGATAGTCCTTTACATGCTTTTGCAACGTACTTACATAATATACTATATAATAATCTTCCAAGACCTGTCAGTCATATAGCTAATAGTTATGAATTAGTTAAAAAACTAAGTAATGTGCAAGTAGATGATCATATAAAATTATTCTCTCTAGACGTTGTATCATTGTTCACTAATGTTCCATTGGATTTAGTAGTTGCTTGTGTTGCAAAAAAATGGCATTTAATAAAAAATAAGACTAAAATTTCATACTTTAAATTTATAACAGGATTACGTCTAATAATGAACTCTACTTATTTTAAGTTCAATGGCAAGGTTTATAAGCAAATCTTTGGCACCCCCGATGGGTTCCCCCCTCTCCCCAATTCTTGCGGACATTGTTGTGGAAAAACTGGAAGAAATTTCACTTTCTCGTTTACCTTTCCACATTCCATTATAGATATTATAGGACTTGCGGATAAAATTTTTAAACTATCACACCCACGATATCAAGAAAAAAATCTCTCAGATGCTATTAATATCCTATTGCAAAATAGTTATCCAATAGATTTCATCTGCAAAACGATTCACAATAGAATAAAACATATAATTTCTAATAGTAATTCTCCAGAGACTCCTTCTCAAGGTACCACCTCCCCGTGTCTTTCGTTTTTCACCATACCGTACATAAAAAACTTTTCAGAAAAATTTTTCACACTAACAAAGAATTTAGATAAAACATTGGCATTCACAGTAAAAAATAAATTAAATACAGTCGTTAAATTACATAAAGACTCTCTTGCGAAAATGCATCAATCCAATATTGTCTACAAATTATGTTGTAACAACTGCGAAGCCTCATATGTAGGCCAAACGAAAAGACAATTAATGACTCGTATTAAAGAACATGAAAAAAATATCAATCAAAGAGATGAAGATCTCAATGTCATCTCTCTACACAGGTTACAGGGTCATGAATTTAATTGAAATGAAGCTATCATTCTAGATAAAGAACCATCTTACAAGAAGAGAATCATTTCAGAAATGTTGTATATTACACAGCAAAATCACGGTCTCAATATTCAAAGTGACACAGACAAATTAGACAAAATATATCTTTCGATACTTAATAAATGCCAATGACTATCCATACATAATTTAATGTTTCCCGCGTTTTCTGCTTATACGCCATCTTTCTTTTGTTTCTCTTCCGGTGTTTCCCGCGCTCAACTCATTCCCGAACACCATTTCCCCCACTTCCTTCCCTCCTCCCCCCTTCCCTTCCCTCTGCATTCGGTTGGCGAGACTGTGTGACGCACATGACCGGTGCTTTCTGTTGCGTGCTTTTCACGTGTTCTTTTATAATTGCGTCTTTATAAATTTAAGAACCGCTATATTGGATGTATGCGATTATGAATATTATATTACTTGGTTTTGGTTGCTCTTTACTGTAATTATGTTATTCTTTTCTTTTTCTTTTTTTGAGCATGTGCTTTTGGCGTGAGATGTGGTCGCTCTGCTTATGCTTTATAATTTTCAGATATTTGATATCCTGCTAGTGCCCATTCTCATCTGTCCTAACGAATCTTTGCACGTTATACAAGGAACATTTTGGCTAAGAAATTCACCATTCTTACATTTTGCTGCACTAAATAATATATCAAGAGCATGCGATCTGGTGGTACATAACCTTTTTGCAGGACCAGTAAGAAAGGACATAAGAAAGGTGAGCTTCCTATTTTCGCGTCAAGCTATTGCTCATATTTTGGTTTTTTTGCATTAGAGTGTCTGTAAATATAATTTTTTTGAGGAATTGTGTACTATACACGTTCTCTCTCAATACATATCAGAAAAATTTTTCAAAGCTACGTTAATATTTGAGCGTAGTAAGATTAAGGACTCTACCAGATCCTTTCATGTTTAATAGTTTTATTGTATTGACTTTTGAATGATGACTATAATTTTTGAGTTTTTTGAGCTATAATTCAGTTAATTGCCTGAGTTTTTTTGACATTGAAAAGGACCTGGAGTAAGGTCGAAATGTCTGTCGACAGAATTTTCGTACACATTAATTGCGTTTCATTTTGTAATTTTGATATGATATAAGTACGACGAAATATAATTTAGAAAATTTTTTACACACTACGTTCGGCGTTTATGGTTCTATTGCCTTTTACATTTAATTTGCGATTAATATTTCTATTATTATTGTGAAAATCATTAAACGGTATAGGACTTCTTTATTTAATTTACTACGCTCTACTTCTTCACAAGTACGTGATGGAGTGTTCAGGGACACCCTGTATATATATATACATGATATATGTATATTGTGTATATGTATGTAGGATGTTTTATGAGTGCATATGCTGACCAGCCCGATCACGTATTACGCACGGTCGCATAGCACTAAAACCCGAAGCGTCTCGCACTGCGTTATGTTTTCCGCGTGTGTACCTTTTCGGACCGCACGGTTCTTAGAACATCCTGCGCTTCGTTCAGATTATTTATGTCCTTTTTAATAACTGACGATACATGACGATACATGACGAGTGTGAATTGCAGCAATGCAGTTCGAGCAAGTCAGACCCTATCGATCGCTCGAAGAGTCGAGACGTACTCTTATATACTTTAATTCTATAATTACATTCTATATTGTATACTGTTTTAAATAAACTATATTTGTAAACAACATTCTACATATTTTTGGGGGCTTGTCCGGGATCGGATCACGGTATAGAGTGTGATATTAGATATATGACGAAGAAGTGCGTTCAAAGTGCATAAAAAGTTTTAAGGCGTAAAGACGTAAATAACGATGGAACTAGGCACTAGCGCAGCAAATGACGATCTGAGTGCAACGTTGATGAGCATGACGACAATCCAACTAAAACAGGAACTCAAAAAACGAAAGCTAAAGACGGCTGGACTGAAAAGCGAGCTTATCGCAAGACTGTTGCCGTTCATGCAACTCGAACGCGAACACGGTGAAACAGAACATGACGACGATAATTAAGGTAAAGACGACGGAATCGTCTTAATTGCGCACATTTCCGATCGGACACGATGACATTTCCCGATCGGACACAGACCCGATCGGATACAGACCCGATCGGACACAGACCCGATCAGACATAGACTCGATCGGACACAGTCCCGATCGGACACAGACCCGATCGAACACAGTTCCGCTCGGACACATGCTTTCACCCTGTGCTTTTAATGCAAAACGAGATCTATTATTGTACGATTTCACATAGATTTGTGCTCGATCGGGTCTGTGTCCGATCGGGAAATGTCGTCGTGTCCGATCGGGAATGTGCGCAATCGGGGCTCACTCAAGACGACGACAAAGATATACGCAGACAAGAACACGACAGCGGAAGTAATAGTGACTCAAGTGATGAAGATGAGGCACCAATCATTGAAAGAAGACGATTTAAGAAAAAACCCGAAGAAACCAATATTGACGTTCAAGGATGCTGAAAAATCCTTGGAAACATTAAGCGGAGATGACAAAGTCAATGTGAAGAGATGGATCAAAGATTTCGAAGAAATGGCCGTATTGTGCGTGGTCTGATATCCAGAAGGTTGCGTACGCGAAGCGTCTTCTTCGCAGTTTAGCAAAGCTATTCGTAAACTATGAGAAGTGCACGAAGACGTGGAAAAAAGTACGGCGAGCATTAACAGAAGAATTTGCCAACATTGTAGATGATCACGCAGTGCACCAGGAATTATCACGACGAAAGAAAACATCCGACGAGTCATACCAAGCGTATATATACAAAATGCTCCAGATCGCAGCACAAGCTGATGTGGATACGCGATCGGTAATCTAATACATTATTGAGGGTATCCAAGACGATGCAGTTAATAAGACAATATTGCATGGAGTAAAAACCATACGCGAGCTGAAAGAAAGGTTCACTCAATATGAAGCTATAAAAATGGAAGGAAAATCAAAGATGAGGCAGTCAAAACCGGAGGAGAAGAAGAAGACGATTTGAGGCGACACGAGTTCGACGGAGACGAAGAGATGTTTCAACTGCGGCAGTAAAGACCATTTAGATAAAGCGTGCCCGACGAAGAACACAGGTATCAAGTGTTTTAAGTGTAATCAATATAGACATATCGCTAAACTATGTAAAGTAGCAGTAAGTACACAGAAGGAAACCGCATGTATAGCTATTAAGGATCCACAGCAAAAACAGGTCAAACAAGTAGAAATTTCAAATCAATGTTTCGTCAGCATTATAGACATAGACCACTAGCGATTTGAGTTTAATCAATCGAGATTGTTATAAGAAGTTAGGTTGTCCCGAATTGAATAATGGCGTAAATTTTAATGATTTAGGCGCATTAAATAATAGCACGCGTGGTTCCTTTTTAACAAATATTGTTATTGATGGCGAAACATTTGAAATCACATTTCATGTCGTTGATAATGAAGTAATGACATATATAGTCTTGATCGGTGCTGACTTCTTAAATTTGGTTGATCTGCGTTCGCTAAAAGGTAAAGCAGATATTCCAAGCTTCATTTTCATTTTTTATAGACCTTTCTATCTTTATTATTTACGAAGTTAGGTTAGGTTAGGTCGACGAAGTTATCGTCATTTGAAATTTAATGATTTTTTTTCAAATGTTAAGTGTACCGCTTTTTTTTTAACTGAGTGTATATATATATATATATATATATATATATATATATATAATGTGAATACAAGCTTTCGATTGCGACTGGTTTGAATAAAATCGGTGCAATCAATCCCGAGAAATGATAATCGCATGTCAGAATTGTGACATTTTTCATTTTTCTCCACAATAAGGTTCAGACTCACGTACGTATCTTCGCACGCACACATTCAAAGCGATTTTGTCCCTCAAGCGCCGTTCACACCGCGCAACATATTTGATTATCGCTTTGGTGTACAAAAATACTTTAAGAGCTAAAATCATTTGTGTACATACGTGTGATATGTGCATATGAGTGTGTATACGTGTGAGTGTGTATACGTGTGAGAGATTAATTTATCGTATAATAACAATTTTCAAAAACTCCTTTAAGGGGATTCTAAAGTCGCCTGTTTTATCGACAAAACGCCATAATTTTCGGAAGTGTGCCATTTCTTATTGCCTGTATAGAATTAAAAATCCTTCTCCAGAATTGAAGTATACACGCAAACAGACAGGTGAAAACTCTATATAGTATGAGATTTTATATTGAGAAAGAAAATAAGTATAAAATTACATTTTTATTTATCGACATCTTAAAGCAACATGGCGTCAGAGCTGTCAACTTGTACAAATATTAGCTTCTTATAAAAGTTTTATAGCTTTTATGCATAGAACTGTAGTTTTCACAATTGTGTACTGCATTGTAGAACATTGTGGAACTATAAAAACTGAATTTAATTGCCTAATTAATGAATGGTATTCTTCCGAAAATTTTAGTCCGTATATACCTGAAATATCGGTAAAGTAGAGTGGAAAAAGCAATGCATCTTCTTTATAAATAACGTGATAGAGAGAGATACAGGATGAGGATTAGATGAGGGCGCTGTAATCGTGTAAGAGTTCGCCGTTCAGTTTAGGATTCCCTTAAGGTGAAATTTAATATCACAGAATCAAACGACGCGGTAGCGTCGCGACGCCAAGTACATAAAAAACAGGTCCGAGCATTGAGTTGAGAGTCACTGTTCTCGAGGCGGCGCTACTAAGTACCTTATCCGGAATTTCACGTCAAGTAAACTTTCGATTAAGATATTTAATAAACTAAAGCCATAATAAAAAATCTAACGACACTTTTATGATATAATATGGATACAAGCTTTCGATTGCGATCTGTTTGAATAAAATCGGTGCAGTCAGTCCTGAGAAATGACAATCGAATATCAGAAGTGACATTTTTCGTTCTTCTCTTTCTTTCCTTCAGGTTCAGACTCATGTACATATGCTCGCATGCACACACGCAAAGCGAGTTTGTCCCTTAAGCGGCGTTCACACCGCTGCGTATACGATTATTGCTTCGATATGTACAATGCTTTAAGAGGCAAAATCATATGCGTGCATACGTGTGATATGTATATGTATGTGTGTATATACGTGGGAGAGATTAATTTATCGTACAGTAACAATTTTCAAAACTATCCCTTCGGGGTGGAATTTAATATCTTAGAAACGGAGCCGTAAAAATACGGAACTTCTGCTGTTAAATAAAATTTAAAAAAAAAAGTAATTTATCGTATAGTAACAATTTTCAAAAACCACCCCTTGAGGATGAAAAATAATATCTCGAAAATGATGCATCGCAGAAATATGGGACTCACGCCGTTAATTAAGGTTTTTTTACAAAGACTAATTTACTATATAATAATTTTTAAAAACCACCCTTTGGGGATGAAATCTAATATCTCAGAAACGGTATGCCACAAAAATATAAAACCTGTACTATTAGTTATGATTTGTGGAAACACTAATGAAGCGTATAATAACAATTTTTAAAAATTACTCCTTGGGGATGAAATATAATATTTCAGAAACAATGTATCACAAAAATATAAAACCTGTACTGTTAGTTATGACTTGTAAGAAGACTAATTAAGCGTATAATAACAATTTTTAAAAACTATCCCTTGGGGTGAAATTTAATATTTCAGAAACGGTGCGCCACAAAAATATAAAACATGTATTGTTAGTTATGCCTTGTAGAAGGACTAATTAAGCGTATAATTACAATTTTTAAAAACCACCCCTTGGGGGTAAAATCTAATATTTCAGAAACGGTGCACCACAAAAATATAAAACCTGCACTGTTAGTTATGACTTGTAGAAAGATTAATTAAGTGTATAATAACAATTTTCAAAAATAAAAAAATATCCTTAAAAGTAATTTACAAATATTTTCCCCCAAAAAATAATTTGCAGAAAGGATATAAAATTTTACAAAAAGGTGTGAAATCCCTCTAAAGAAAACCTTACAAAGGTAAAAAAAATACGCCAAGTACATAAAAAATATTCTACCTTGTATGCATATTTAATAAAAAAATTCCTTAAAAATAATTTACAATAATTTTCCCTTAAAAAATTATTTTTCTAAAAAATAAAACCTTAACGAATAATTTTCGTAAAAAAATACTAAAAAATAAAATATCCAAACTAAATATGAAATCAATAACTGTTAGCCAAGTACTTAAGAGCAATTTGTAAATTTGATATAATACTTGCCATGAAATCAATTTTATACTGTAGAAATATTATACATAAATTCTCCCTAAGAAATTGAAATGCATTTTATATTTATTCAGAGAAAATTAATTTTTAAAATATTTAATGAGAATTAGGATTCTTTTAATTCTTAAAACATTTTTTATATAATGTATATAAGGATCAATTAAAATAATGTATTCGACCAAACTAGCCAGGAATTTTTGTTTTATTAATACGACGTGTCTGGCACTTATTTAGTCAGCGAGCGACCTTTCAGGGATCCTCCATGGCAATCGGCATTGCATCCATCGAGTGAGATACCAACATCGCTCTGGAGTCGCATATCACTGTGTTAAAAAGCAGCATTAGGTGTGAGGTCTGGATAGCTCAGTGGTCTAGAGCAGTTGCCCGGAAAGCGAAAGACTCGGGTTCGATTCCCGATCCAGCCACTTGCGCCTCACATATTTTTCTAGTCTGCGAATATTGTTTTCTAGCAATTATTCGTTAGGCTGAAAAATGTGTGAATGCTCTCTCCATAGGATATGCGTCAATGCCGTTGCCACGGACGGATTCTGTCGCTCGTTGATCAAATGGGCGTAAAGACACGTCCGACCTCCTCCCACATACATCCCTATCTTTCTCTGGAGGCCTGTCCCGGCCCTATCTTAGGGTCCATCCGCCACTGCTATTTGGTACAGTGGGGATTTTAGTATATACTAGAGGGATCTTGGGGGATGTGGTCACTCTACGGCGTTGTGCTCGTCGGTGCCGTTTCATACGGAAGGCCAGTCGGAAGCCAGCATGCACGCGAATACTTCCACCGGCACTTATTTGGTCAGCGAGCGACCTTTCAGGGATCCTCCGTGGCAATCGGCATTGCATCCATCGAGTGAGATACCAACATCGCTCTGGAGTCGCATATCACTGTGTTAAAAAGCAGCATTAGGTGTGAGGTCTGGATAGCTCAGTGGTCCAGAGCAGTTGCCCGGAAAGCGAAAGACTCGAGTTCGATTCCCGATCCAGCCACTTGCGCCTCACATATTTTTCTAGTCTGCGAATATTGTTTTCTAGCAATTATTCGTTAGGCTGAAAAATGTATGAATGCTCTCTCCACAGGATATGCGTCAATGCCGTTGCCACGGATGGATTCTGTCGCTCGTTGATCAAATGGGCGTAAAGACACGTCCGACCTCCTCCTACATACATCCCTATCTTTCTCGTTGACGACGTTTTTGCAATAGTGCCACGCACAGGAATGGACGAAATTCTAACGACGTTCAATAATTATCACGAACGCTTGAGATTTACTTATGAGGTGGAAGTTGATTCGTCGATTAGTTTTCTAAACGTTAAGATCATTCGGTCGGATAACAGACTTACATATTACCAATTGGTTTAGGAAACCCACATGGTCTGGGAGATACATCAATTATTACTCGAACCACCCGTTAAAATATAAAATCAACACTATCTACAATTTAGTTGACCATGCAATTTTATTATCTAACGACTGCTTCAAGCAAGAAAATATCAAGCTAGTACATGACACCTTAATCAATAATTGCTTTCCAGAACATATCATACACAGACACATTAAAAAAAGAATCAATTTTTTAAAAAATCGCGACCATAATGATACTGTTGACGTGAATCCCACTCGTTTAGACAAGACTCATTTTATTACAATACCATACGTAGATAATACGAGTCACGACCTGTACCGTCTATTGCGAAATAATGGCTTTAATGTCGTCTACAAAATGACAAAAAAACTAAATAATTTAATAAGACGCGGGAAAGACAGCTTACATAACAATGATAAGACAAGTGTTGTATACAAATTAAACTGTAAGAATTGTAATTTATCATACATTGGGCAAACAAAAAGACATTTACGTACGCGAGTGAAAGAACATTGTAATAATATAAAGTTACATGAAACCAATCACTCGGTTATAAGCAAACATAGATTGGAAGCTGGACATGATTTTGACTGGTTGAATCCTAATATTTTGCATAATGAAAAATATGTTCGAAAGAGGGAAATTGCTGAGATGTTCTATATCAAGAAACTCAATAATTTAATTAACCTACAGAAAGACACAGAGAGTTTAAACAACATTTACGACAAAATAATGAAGGTCACTTAGTTTCGTTTTTCCTCCCGATTTATTTAGTTTCTTGACGAAGTCTCACATGGACACATCAATTTGTCTCTAAAGTTCAAAATCTAGTTAACGTTTTTTTTTCGCAAATGTGACTTGTGTAGTTCACAAAATTATCGTCTATGCCTGTCTCCTGATCGGTATGAGAATTGTTCACACCCTAATTTCGTGAGCGTACTATGTATTCTAACCGTTAATTAATTAATTATAAATCTTTATTCCAGTGTATACTTGATAAGGACCACAACCATATGGTCGAAACGTCGTATTAATGAAACAAAAATTTCTGGCTAGTTTGGTCGAATACATTATTTTAATTGAACCTTTGATTAATTGACTAGCGATATTAAGACATTTTATAATAATGTATATAATTTAAAAAAAAAGTTTTATGCAAGTTTTAAATCGCACAGTCTTTAAATCGAAGTAAGTTATGAAAACTTGGCGTGCCTGGATCGTAATCAAATACAGATTAAATATTTAATTACATAATGTCTAATATTTTACATTTTATTGGAGATATATTTGTTTATAATGTAAACACTGACTTCTTATGACCCATAGCTTCATATTCGCTTAAAAATGCCGCGTATTGTTCGGCAAGATTCGGACTTTTCTATAAGCGACGTTTTAATTTTGAAAATAATAACTCGACAATTTTGCGAGAAGATCCGATATTGAGCAGTGGTTCGGTTTTAAAGCGTAACCGTATAATATAGCGGCCGTCGGAGGCCCGCTGATGCGTTTTAATAAAGTGTTGTTCACACCATTCATCCTCTTCCGATAGCAGAGATTCAGAAGATTTCTTCTATTTTTCAAAATTTTTCCAAAAGGAGAATATCAATTGATGTATCCGAAACACAATTCAGTGAATGGACAGATCCTTTATTTAAATTAGAATTTTCGCTAGGACCGGATATAATCCCTCCTAATACAGTGAGTTGGGTCGTTAACGTTCCGATCGGGCCCTGCTTTAATTTAGGCAATAATAACGATCCATATAAATCTGCTCCGATGAGCAAATGGATCGGATGATTACTACACGGATCGGGATCCGCTAAATTTAAATTGTGTAAATGCGACCAAGAATCCATAGACTCAGACCTTGAACCAGCGCAAGAAGTAATTTTCTGATAAACGAACACGTTTAAAGAAAAAGCGTAGCCTTGCCCGTTACGTTATTGCTCGCCGAAGCAATGTACCTGAAGGGTAGAGCGAGAACGTCGTGCGCATTGTTTGGCATAATGATTCCCATATAAAACTAACATCAGATCCGTGATCTAATAACGCACGCACCTTAAATTTGCGACCTTCATTAGTGTGAAGGATCACCCATGCGGTAGCTAGTAACACTTTCGGCGGTTTTTTAATCGGCGCATAAACAGTTTAAACTGAAGCGACAGCGGTTTTGCTTTCACAAGCTATGGAACTGCTCGGTTGAGCGTCAATCGCTTTATTTTCCGAAACAGAATTTTCATTAGAATTCGAAACGGCAATATAAGTACGATGTAAGAGAGTGTGATGCGCGCGTCGTCAAGAATTACATCGTTTTTTACTTGATCAATTAATCGGAAAATGACCGACTTTTAAACAGTTAAAACAACATTTCTTTGTTTTACAAATTTGAGTTCTTTCCTTGACGGATTTACGCTTAAAATCGTCGCATTGAGCTAAACGGTGATTGCCAGAACAATTTAAACATTTATCGGCGGTTACATTATTTACAGAGGCGCGATTTGAACCTTTATTTTTATTAGCCGTTACGTCTTGCTTTGACTTAGAAAGATCCGTAAGACCTCGAATACGCATAGTCATAAAATCATAAATTTCTTTGTATGTCGAATAAGCGCTTGATTTACTGTGTTGCAGATTCCGCTCATTACGAGTGCGTGGACTAAATTTTTGAGAGATAATATAAACCAGTAAATCATCCCATTTATCAACTGGTTTTCCAATATTAGTTAACGCGGCTAATGACACAACCGCACGCAGATTTTTTAACTCGACAGCAGATTCGGTTTTCATAATCGGTAATTCTGCGAAAGCGTGAATATGAGCATGAATGATAGCTCGCTGATTATTATATTCTTCTATAAGTAGATTCCACGCAGCCTCGTAATTCGCGTCAGCAATCTGAATGTGACCTATTAATGCGACAGCGCCCGTGAAACTAGCTTTCAAATAATGCAATTTTTGCGTATTTGACAACGATTCTTTCGATCCGACAAGTGATTCGACAAATAATTAGAATATTCCGCAAAAATTCTCCTATTCGATGAAGTTCCCGGAGAACAGTAACAAGATGCGAGGTAATTGTAAAGATATCATACTGGAAGATTCTCGTAATGAGATATCGTTTACCGAAGCAGCTGCGTTTTGATTGCCGTGAGAGAGTTTGCCAATAAGATCGGCGAGATGACTCGCGGCTTCATGGTAGACATCCTCAGCGGCATAGAACTCCTCCGTAGTGAAGTATCCGACGCTGCTCCTCGGTTGTAGCCACCTGAAGAAGCTGGACGTGTAGCCGTTGGCATTTTTCCCATAATGCCTCTAAGTGGTCCAATCGATTCTTCGCTTTGTATTGGATCATATTTGCCTTGCCAATTTTTTTGAAGTTGGCGAGCACTCGCTTCATCGAAGTAATTATAGCTGATTGCTCGATAAGGAGATCCTGCAGATCATCAGCCATGATCGCAGGTGAGAGGACAATGCTTGTCCCTTATTAATGCACGGATACTGAGCGTAATTAACGTGCGAAGATGCGCGGCGAGCTGCCGTCGCAAGGATGTGTTTGAAAAACAGTGGAAAATTGCACTTAAGCTGTGCGCAACATTTGAATGTACGTGCGTGCTGCGGAGAGCGCACACAGCAGATATATGTGCTGAAAAGCACGACGAATTTAAGACCGCACTAGGAGCGCAAGAAAAGTACCTAAAAGCGCGATCCTGTAGATTATGCAGGGCGCAATAGGCGATATGCTAAGGAACACGCACGGTGCCTTTAACAATACGCGGATTACGCGGACTGCACTGACATTACTCCACACCGGATCTTAATAATGCACTCACGATTTACTGTTCGAGAGTGAATCGGTATCACTCAGCTGGTAGCTCGAACGGCACTGCAAGGCATGAAATATTTTCGCGACAGCTGGAATGTACCGATATAGTTATATCACGCATCTCAGTCTCTTGATAGTTTTTATGAGTTCGCTTACCCTCGTATTAATGTTCTCACTCGCATTCTAGGCACTTCAAATAAACTGTTCGTCTCTCTCTCTCTCTCTCTCTCTCTCTCTCTCAGATCCGGCTCGAAGGATCATTTAATGTAGCCGCGCATTCGATTTTCACGACTGCATTAAAGATATTTATTTTTTTCGCCGGTGAGAAAGGTAGACGAAATCAAAAAAGTCCGTACAGAGAATTGAAATATTTTATTAAAGAAAACAAAATTGACTATTACGGACCGCCCGAACGCGTTTAGAACTTCAACTCACGAAACAATTAATATTTTACGGACCAAGGTGAACGCGTGTGTTCCGTGTGACTTCTGATCGTACAGTGAATCTTCCTGAGAACAAGGAATAAGATTACCGGTAGCAAATTATCCAAATAAGGAATTATCCAACGATCCAGATCGTTCGATTATTTCGTTGATCGACACCGATATTCTGTTTGTCTCGATTTAGATACTGACTTTTTGACGTAGAACCCGAAAAAACCAAATCAAAATATCGTCCTTTGTCCGCAAAAGTAACGTTCGAGAATATTAGAGAAAACTCTGAAATATAACGGTTTTATAATATGATACAAACTTTCTCGAACATTTCCCACCTGTCTCGTATACTGGCAGGTTACGAAACAAATAAGTTAAACAGTTTTATAAAACACGTTTGTTCAATACGATTTAAGGCCGACGGCCACCCTTTTTGGGCATCTAATATCGAAATTTTATTAATGATTTAAAATTTGACTATTTAACTGTTGCCACTCTCTTTGGCAGCGACAACTAGTCAGATTTTAAACTTGATTAGACTTCCGAAAATAATTAAAAAGATTAATCTCAAATTAAAAAGGATTAATTTCAAACTACCAAATTATTTATTGTATACCTTTAATGATTTCCGGAATTAATAATGTTACAAATTGCGAAAGATTTAGTTATAATCACGACTACTACTTCTTCTTCTGAGCTGTCCGACTTCTCTCTTATTTATATCAAGTGGCAAGAATCTCCGCGCTGGGTTCTTACCCTTGTTTCTTAGGAATTTTTAAGTGGGAGGTGATTCTTGTTCACGCTGAAATTTAATAATCAATCAATAGTTCTCACGATATCTATTAATCAATAACTCCACACGATAATACTATACTTGTCGGCTAGTAATCAATATATTGATTATGTTTGATATTTCCTTAAAGAACTAATTTTGGAAAAAGATTTATTGTAAAAAAGTATACGGACGTTTACACCTTCCCCCTTAAGTCATACATGGTGATATTTTATGTCATCATGTATGAGCTTTTATTTCTAAGCTTTTTAAATATAAATTATTTCTAAATCCTTATATATGAGTTTGGTTTCTAAGTACTAGTATATATAAATTAATTTCTATATAAAACATTTTATACAATATTGTATTGATAAATATGTATATACAGGGTGTATCTGAAATAATGCACTAAACTTTAGGAGCGTATTCTAGAGGTCAAAATAAGACTTTTTTCCTATGAACATGGGTTCGCAAATGAACTCCTCTCCGAACTAGAGGCCCCTAAAGTTTGAGGAAAAAATTGAAAATTGGCTGTATTTCAGAAAAAAATTATTTGACCTTGGTTTTGACGTTACCTATCACCCTCTCTTGAGAGATAAATAAATTTGCATTGCGGGTGTTTGGTCAATTTCACACATTTTCGAATTTTAGCTCGGAGGGAGGTTTATTTGCGGATCCATGTTCATAAGAAAAAAAGTCTTATTTTGACCTCTAGAATACGCTCCTAAAGTTTAGTGCATCATTTCAGATACACCCTGTATATGTTTATTTGATATATATATTATCATTTATTATATAAATATAGAGATTTCATCAATTTAACAATATTCATATAACAAAATACTATATTTAAACAAATATCGTCGTTTTTTTTTTAAATTTTGATATTTCGACCATCGGTTTACTACATAAAGTTCTTCAGTTATAATTAGTATTGATCGATTATATAATTAAGAATTCCTCTATACATTCTCTACATCTATGTACCCATCCATTTATTATTATTAATTGTTTTCTACAACCTACGCATTTATATAAATTTCTTGAATTAAAAGCTGTTCGTTTACAAATTGAATGCCATTTATCATGACATCTAAATGCTGCGGGTTGATTTAATCCTATATAATACTCTTCACAAAAGGCGTCTTTTTGGATACGTCCTTTTTACATAAATTATTTCGTTGCCTTCTAATTTTTCCAGGCATAGGCAGTCCAAAAGCTCCTTATAAATTTCGGGATAATTTTCGGGACTCCAC
Source organism: Camponotus vicinus (assembly GCF_025532165.1). Taxonomy (NCBI): domain Eukaryota; kingdom Metazoa; phylum Arthropoda; class Insecta; order Hymenoptera; family Formicidae; genus Camponotus; species Camponotus vicinus. Next base: position 19,325,114 of record NW_028141978.1, on the reverse strand, counting down.
TATTGGTCCATAATATTCTTTTTGCTCTTCCTCCGGAATTTCCTTTGGAAGCTTCATGTTTTAAAAATATTACATTTATTATTATTATTTATTCTTAAATTTATATTAATTATATTTATTATAATTTAGGATAAAGAGACTCATTGCGGATAAGATTGTTCATCATTTCTCTTTCTATGTTGATGTGAGGATAATGTAAGTGTGATGTGTTCGTGTTTGTTGTTTCTTGTGTACTTGTTGTTTCCTGATTTATTTTTTATTCTTTATTTTCTTCACTTTTTTTCCTGTTTGAAAATTGATCCTTCTGCTAGATGTAATAATAAGTTACTGAATCCCATAAAGCTCCGATTAAATGAATTGACCATCCATAAATTGTATGGAATGCATATCCATGTATTATCGTGTCAATTATTAATTTTATAGTTCTTATACAAAAGTATACTCCAATTATTCCTGCGCTTAGATTGCCGAAGAAAATAAATGTTTCCCAAATTCTTTTCCAAGTTTTTTCAGTGATCTTCTGCAGAGAAGTCTCACTTAAAAGATGAGAAAGAGATATTCCTTGTATTATTACTGGCTCTACTCTTACTCCTCATGCCATAGTGTTTAAAATTCCGTTTCTTTCTGCTGGAAACATATATGATCTCTTAAATTTTCGAGATCATTATCGCTATATATTCCACTTGCTGCCAATGATCAAGGATTATTATAATGCCATGTTGGTTTAGTCATTGGTGTCATAGTCAATGGAGGTATATTCATTTTTGGAAGTGGTACAATTTTATACCATCCATCATGTAAAAAGTACATTGACGGAATTACTCTGTTGATAATAATTTGCGTTCCTGTTTTAAAAAGAATATGAGTGCGCGGTGCCAAGAAGTATGTTTCATTTCCTCTTAATACTGATAATTGTTGATAGCATTCTTTTTCGTGTCAAATTTTGATTTCCACTGGAGTACACTTTATAATATGTACAACTTCTCCAGAGATTACGGCCATGTACCCAGGTCCTTTCATAATCTGATAAGCAAATTCGTTTGGAGAATGTATGGCTAAACTTAGAGCATTTTTCATTATTTGTCGTTATACCATATTACATCTTTGTTTTAATACATCTCTGTATAAATAATTCATCTGTGTTCGTATGTGTTTTCCCACGTAAACAAATTTAGAGTTGACATAAGCAAAGATATCTAAATTTTCTACTGACATTCGACGTTTAGAAATAAAAGTTTCTCCTTCCTTTGTTTTTAAAATTAAAAGTTTAGGATGCTCTGTTTTAATTAATGTATATCCGCAAAGATGCTCTTCTCCTATTTTTGTAAGCGCAAAAGTCATCTTTTGTTGAAATTGAATATATAATTTGTGTCTGTTCATTTACATTGTTTAATATTTTGTTCGTATATCCTTCGTATAATACGTCATAGTGATTAAATTTACAATAATTTGGTAAACTTTTCTAATAAGTATATCTTCCTTCAATATCTATACAATTAGTATTAGAATATTTATAAATTGTTCCTGAATTTAAATGAATTTAAATGAATTTTAGTTTCTAAATTAATTGGCGATTGATAATTATGTAAACTAATTGTTATTTATACTTGAACAACTACATTTTGCCATGTTCCTTAAGGATCTGAATATTGTGCTCCTGAGCATTGTCCATCTATTATTAATAATCCAACGAAAATAATTGGTCGAGATGTTGTATAATTTACTTTAAGTCCATGAATTATATTATTAACCCCTTCACAGTCCAGCGAAAAGAAACTTTCCGTGCCAAAAGTGTGTTGAAGAAAAAAGTTTTTAAAATTGCATGAATACGTCAGTATAAATATTATTGAGGTCGCCGAATCCGAATCTGAAACCAGAATTACAAAATTCAAAATAGTGAATCCAATATGGCGGATCAAAATTCAAAATAATTTTGAATTTCAATAAAAATGTGTATCATTTTTGGGGTTGCAAAATCCAAACCTAATATCAGATTTTCCAAATTGAAAATGGCAAATCCAATATGGCGGACCAGAGTTCGAACAAATAGTTGACATACATAAAGGTTGTATATTTCTCTCTTCAATTATTTTTAAATCCCGCTCTCTGCCGAACCCAGAGTCACGAATCGAGGACGTGGCGGTTATTGACTCTGTTTTTTTATTTTTTTTATTTCTTGAAAACTGGTATACGTTTCCACTTCTGTGCAAACAGCTTGATTTGATAATTCGTGACTCTGGATTCAGCAGATAGCGGGATTTATAAGTAATTGAAGAAAAAAGTGTACATCTTTTATGTATGGCAACTATTTGTTCTGGTCCGCCATATTAAATTTGCAATTTTTAATTTGGAAAATCTGATATTAGATTCGAATTCGGCGACCCCAAAAACGATAAGAAACCCATTTTTATTCAAACCCAAAATTATTTTGAATTTTGATCCGCCATTTTGAAGTTCAAAATTCTGATTTCAGATTCGAATTCAGCGACCTCAGAAACCTTAAAATACTCAAGGACAATCAAATCGTAACAGTAATAACATGTTTTTTACAAGATGCCCCTATAGAGGCCATGAAGCAAAAGTGGCACGAATTTTTTTGGCCCCTGTAGGGGTCCCTGACAGTGAAGAAGTTAAGATTAACAAAGAAATGTTTTAGTTTGATGCATATTTTTACATTGATCTAAAGTTGTATCTATGATATATTCCGCTTGTGCATTTAATACTGTCGATACATGCAAATGCATTTCGCAATAATAAATTGCCCTTGCAATGGAAATTTTACATTGAATTATATTAATTGATTCAAATTTAGATAATTGTAGTAACTGAATATAAGTTTTATGAACTTGTGGTTCTATTAATGGAATGTTACATTCTTTTACTTCAAGTAAAGACATCGTTGTTATATTAAGAAGGAATGGGAAAGTTTCTTTTTAAAAGTAACTAGTTACAGTTACTCATTACCGAGTAAAAAAAGAACTCGTTACCGTTATTAGTTACTTATTTTTAAAAGTAACTATATAGTTATTGTTACCGTTACTTCAAAAGTAACGATTCGTTACTTTTCTTATTACTTTTAATGCTAAAACGAGATAAAATTAAATAAAAAATTTACTTTGGTAATATTTTTTATTAAAATATTAATAAAAGCAATACATTTTTTATTTTAAATTTACAAAACCGTAAAAAATTTAAAGAGATATAGATTTTAAAGTGCTTAACATATAACTTCATATGTAAATAAAAAAATTATAATTTCCATTAAATTGATAAATACAGCTAAATTTACATTCTTTTTGTGCTCTCGCGCGATATTACGTCAAACTTAAAAGCTGGAAAATCACATTCATTCCAGAAGTATGGAATAACTGTGATTGACCAATGATGTCATTAATCGCTCTCACAGAGCAATAAATTTCATCCAAAGTATTATCCGAATTCATTATGTACATGAATGTCGGTCGATGACTAGATTGAATATGACGGAAATACGATGTCTTAAGGGGATCCCTCAATGAACGGCGAACTCTTACACAATTACAACGCCCTCATCTAATCCTCATCCCGTATCTCTCTCTATCACTTATTTTATAAAGAAGATTTATAAAGAAGATGCACTGCTTTTTCTACTCTACTTTACCAACATTTCAGGTACATACGGACCGAAATTTTTGGGCATATGCCATTTATTAATTAGACTACTAAACTCAATTTTCACAGTTCCTCAAGTTTTTATTGTGCAGTCCGTTATTGGGTATGCTATTGTTTTATGCATAAAAGCTACAAAACATTTATACAAGGCTAATGTCATTATGAGGTGATAGCTTTAGCAGAGAGAAGACTGAGAGATGTCATGGCCCGCTTTTAGGTGATCCCTGAAAGCGATACGCCCTCTGTGGACTTAAAAAACGTGAACATGAACTACAAAGCCAATGTCCACGAAAGTTCTCAGAGGGTAACATATAATGTGCACAATTTCTGGTTCTGTTCCGTGCTATGTGCACGAAATGCCGGTAGCACCAGTGCTATATAGCAAGACGTTTATGTATATTATGTATATTAAATAAATTTTTAATGAGTTTTGTATGACCTCTCTCTCTCTCCCTCATATATACTCACACGGAACATGACATTCATTGAAGGTCCATATAAACTCCATACCTCCATGTGACCTCTATCTCCACGGTGGATGTTCAATGGATCTCTAATAGAAATCCATATTATCTCCACGGTAGATGTCGTTTGTAAATTCATCATGGATGTCCATTAGACGTCGGTTATGGATGTATGATAGATGTGTACACATTTCTCTTAACATAAATAATTTTTATTAATTATTTTTCCTAGTATTGATAAATATTATTTTTTGTTACTTTATCTTATATCTCACTAATAATTATAGTCAATGGAAGTAAAATTTCACTGTAAAATCAGTAATCGCGCTAGTTCGTTCGTTTACCGCTATGGTGCGCTCTTTTTCTCGTACTTGAGTTTTAGTCATGAGAATTATATAAAGCTTGCAAAAGGTGACAGATAAAATTAAAAGTATTACTTCGATCTAATTTCTGATACAGTTTCAATAGAGGAACTTCAGATATTAAATCGATTTTATAAGTCGGACAAGTAAATGTCCGGCCAATAAACGAAAATGATCCGTTCATTATTATCTATTTGTTACTCCATATAACGTACATATGACATCCATGAAAGCTCGACAAAATATCTATAATTACTCCATATAACGTATATCTGACATCCATAAGAGCTCCACAAAATATCTATAATAACTCCATATAACGTACATATGACATCCATGAACGCTTCATTCAATATCCATAATTACTCCTTATAACGTACATATGACATCTATGAATACGTCTAATGGATGTCGAATGGAGGTATGAAATGTGGATGTCTGGTAGATGTTTACGAGACGTTTCATGGACATCTAATGGAGGTTTCGAATCTCCATGGTAGACGTCTAGTGGACATCCATTAGAGGTTTTTGTTCCGTGTGGGTATATATATACATATATAGATTTATACTGAAATTTACTGAAAACAGCTATATACAATATACAAAAATTTATTTTATTAGACTATTAATAAATAATTTATATATTTATAGAGAGAGAAAGTTTGATATTATTTTTAATGTAAAACGCGTACACATTTCTTAAGAATAAAAGTTCTATAAATAATAAAGATGTATGTGTGTATATATATATACACACATACATCTTTATTATTTAGAATTTTAATTCTTACATATATACATATATATATATATATATATATATATATATATATATATATATATATATGTAGCAGTGGGATGTGTGGGTGTGTGTGTGAATGGCATGTACGTATGTATGTACGTATATATATATATATATACGTATATATATATATATATATATATATATATATATATATACAGGGTGAGCCATTTTAATTAACGCACGCAATTATTTCGGAAACAAAGCATTTTAGAGAAAAATGTTTCAGACAAAAGTTTTATGGTTTCGAGGGGGCCATAAGATGGTATCATTGGTTTGACACTGAAGAGTCATTTGAAGGTCACGTGAAGGTCACTTCAATTTTTTTAAATGGAACACCCTATATATTTTTGCACACTCTTGTAGCTTATCTCGAGAGCTTTCCAAAACACTATAATTAAGTACCTTTTCGTTAAGTACTTTTTGAGTTATGAGGCTTGAAATAATTTCTTAATTTTACATAAACCGTAAAATATCTTGTAAAATATTCATTTTTCGATGATCTTACCTTCATACTTTTACGTACAAAATAATGAGAGGAATCAATTGGTCTAAAGAAAACACATAGTTGTTTTGAAGAAAAAATATGTAATTTGCAATTAACAATTCCATATTTTTTCTTAAAAACAACTATGTGTTTTCTTTACACCAATTGATTCCTCTCATTATTTTGTACGTAAAAGTATTAAGGTAAGATAATCGAAAAATGAATATTTTACAAGATATTTTACGGTTTATGTAAAATTAAGAAATTATTTCAAGCCTCATAACTCAAAAAGTACTTAACAAAAAAGTACTTAATTATAGTGTTTTGGAAAGCTCTCGAGATAAGCTACAAGAATATGCAATGACAAATAGTAGGTTCCATTTAAGAAATTGAAGGTGACCTTCAAGTGACCTTCAAATAACTCTTCAAGGTCAAACCAATGATACCATCTTATGGCCCCCTCGAAACCATAAAACTTTTGTCTGAAACATTTTTCTCTAAAATGCTTTGTTTCCGAAATAATTGCGTGCGTTAATTAAAATGGCTCACCCTGTATATAAAAGCGATGCGAGAGTTACGTGAGGAAGCGAGAAGGTCAAGTGAAATAAGAGCGAACGAGATAGAAATAGCTCGAGCAACGAGGACTCGAGCTCGAAAATCGAATTTTTCTTGCGCGCTATTATTTTCCTCTCGCTCGCATCTATTACTGCCTCGCTCGCTCCTATTACTGTCTCGCTTGCTCCTATTACTGTCTCGCTCGTTCCTATAATTGTCTCGCTCGTTCTTGTTACTGTTTCGCTCGCTCTCGATTCTTGGGTCCGCTTATCTTTCCGAGCTGTCTATCACGATTGTCAAGTGTGATAGAGAAAGTAAGACCATGAGTAAAGAGCGAGCGAGATGACCTATCATCAAAGAGTTCCGAAGTCTCTTACAATCGGTTTCTTTGCTTCCTCTATTCATTCGCAATTCACGAAAATATAAACATCTTATAAAATAAAAATTGAAACTATTATTTTTAATTTCATCGATTTGAAAGTAATTTTAATGAATTAAAGAGATTTTTGCGATTAAAATGATATCAAACACGACGTAAATCGAGTAATTTTTAATTAGTCTGATAATAAAAATTTTATATATATTAATTATATATTTAACTAAATTTATGTGATTTATATCGTGTTTGATATTATTTTAATCTCAAAATTCTCATTATTCTATTAAAATTACTTTTAAATGAATAAAAAATGCATTTTATTTTTTGACATATATTCGTGAATATTATAAATGAAGTCTCATGTGAGAAACTTCAAAATCTGCGACATTGGGAATTTTTTCATTATTTATAATATTGTACGATTTTAAATTGCCATAAAATAAAAACTAAAGCTTTTATATTTAATTTGATCTTTTTGATTAAAAGGGATTAATGAAATTTTTGCGTTTAAAATGACATCGAACACAATATAATTCGGATAACTTTTTATTTATTGTTATGTAAATAAAAGAATATATCTAATTGAAAATTATTCTAATAAAATATTGGGTTCAATCAAATGTGATTTCAATCGTAAAAATCATATTAATTCTAAAGTTATGTTCAGTAAGATAAATTAAGTAATGTACAGTGTAACAATTTATACAATGTAGAGTCTTATTTTCAAATTTATAGTTAAATTAGAGACTATTAATTTATAAAAATAAAACTATAATTATGAGAAATTAAGAGTTTTATTATATACATGTACACATTGATTTTTAGGATTGAAATCACATTAAACCTAATATTTCATTAGAATAATTTTCAATTTCAAAAATTTCATTAATCCCTTTTAATCAAAAAGATCAAATTAAATATGAAATCTTGTGTGACAATAAAAATCAATGTGTACATGTATATAATAAAACTCTTAATTTCTCATAATTATAGTTTTATTTTAATAAATTAATAGTCTCTAATTTAAACTATAATTTTGAAAATAAGACTCTACATTGTATAAATTGTTATACTGTACATTATTTAATTTATCTTACTGAACATAACTTTAGAATTAATATGATTTTTACGATTGAAATCACATTAAACCCAATATTTTATTAGATTAATTTTCAATTAGATATATTCTTTTACTTATATAACAATAAAGAAAAGTTATCCGAATTATATTGTGTTCGATGTCATTTTAAACGCAAAAATTTCATTAATCCCTTTTATTCAAAAAGATCAAATTAAATATAAAAGCTTTAATTTTTATTTTATGGCAATTTAAAATCGTACAATATTATAAATAATGAAAAAATTCCCAATGTCGCAGATTTTGAAGTTTCTCACATGAGACTTCATTTATAATATTTACGAACATATGTCAAAAAATAAAATGCATTTTTTATTCATTTGAAAGTAATTTTAATAGAATAATGAGAATTTTGAGATTAAAATAATATCAAACACGATATAAATCGCATAAATTTAGTTAAATACATAATTAACATATATAAAATTTTTATTATCTACAGACTAATTAGAAATTACCCGATTTACGTCGTGTTTGATATCATTTTAATCGCAAAAATCTCTTTAATTCATTAAAATTACTTTCAAATCGATGAAATTAAAAATAAAAGTTTCAATTTTTATTTTATAAGATGTTTATATTTTCGTGAATTGCGAATGGATAGAGGAAGCGAAGAAACCGATTGTAAGAGACTTCGGAACTCTGATGATAGGTCATCTCGCTCGCTCTCTACTCATGGTCTTACTTTCTTTGTCACACTTGACAATCGTGATAGACAGCTCAGAAAGAACAAAGGTAAAAAAAATACGCCAAGTACATAAAAAATATTCTACTTTGTATGCATCTTTAATAAAAAAATTTTTTTTAAATAATTTTTTACAGTAATTTTCCCTCAAAAAATCATTTTCCTAATAAATAAAACCTCAACAAATAATTTTCATAAAAAAATATTAAGGTTCCGGAGTAGTCATCGCGGCCATCTTGAAATCGTGACGTCATAAGCGAGAAAGGACACCCAGATTTATATTGCGACTGACATCTAAATAAAAACATATTTGAATGAAATAAGACTACCAATCTCTTCAGCACACCTGTAAAAATGGACGGATACTAATCCTTTCCTTTCACAATTTATAAATAGCCGTAAATTGAGTCCGAAATGAAGCCTTGAAAATGCGAAAAAACACGCGATTTGACAGCTGTCGAAAGGAGAGGAAAATGTTACTTTCTAAAGTTTATTCCTTATACAGCTTAGTATCCGTCCATTTTTATAAGTTTCCTTAATACATTGCACACCACAACACTAGCACAAAGCAAATAATTATGAAATGGGACGCAACGTAAATTGGGCTGTCATTTCTTGCTTACAAGGCCATTTTTCACGCCTTATAGTTCACCGATTTATAGCAGTGAGGCGCTGCATGAGAATTTTGACATGTGGGTAACGTGTGGGTAATATGTCGATACCATGTAGGTAACGTAGAAATATTTATACATAATGAGGCCCTTGCACAATGCCAAGCAAGAGAAATAGAAATAGGGAAGAATATAGGAAAGAGAGAGAGGAAAGATATTATTTATTATAATGAAAATAATTAATATTAAAATCTATGACTTCATAAGTCTGAGAAATAAGATATTTTATTAATATTATTATTGTATATATTATTATAATAAAACTTTTTTTTATATGTATATATATTTTTTAATATTTTTTAATATTTTAATAATTTTAATGTGTGTAATTAAAAATAAAGACAGGCCCAGATCCAGGACGAGAGTCTGAGTGACCCATCCTTCCAATGCGTCCTCGTCCTCTCCATCCTCCTCTTCCTCCTCTCCATCCTCCTCTTCCTCCTCTCCATCTTCCACCTCTCCATCCTCCTCTCCAGTCTCCTATACTGTCTCCTCTCCAGTTTCCTCTCCATCCTCCTCTCCAGTCTCCTCTACTGTCTCCTCTACTGTCTCCTCTCCAGTTTCCTCTCCATTCTCCTCTCCATCCTCCTCTTTTCACTCTTGTTGAGTAATAACTATATGTACACAGAAAACGTAGCAATTAAAAAATTTAATTAAATTTACAAAATAGAAATAATTTTAAAACTTTTTGTATATATTTAAAATTTAACATACTTTTTATTTCTTTCCTTTAATTTTGTTCCTCCTCTTTTCTTCTTCTTTTCCTTCTCTTTTCTTTCATTTTCTTTATCTTCGTCTTCATTAGTCGTCTCTTCTTCTACACTCATCTCATTTTCTTCCTCGTCCTTTCTTCTTTCATCTTTTCTTCCCTGCTCTTTTTCCAATCTCCTAATTCAATCATGTCGTTTATTAAATGTTTTATTTACAGGACTTTAATTTAAAGAATACTCTAACAAAAAAAAGAAAATAATCTAAAAAGAAAACAATACATGTTATATATATATATATATATATATATATATATATACACATATATATATATATAATAACACACAAACCTTTTTTTTCTTATTTCTTGTTCCTTCTCTTCCTTCTTTTTTCTCTCTCTTCTCTCTTCCTCTTTCTTTCTCTCAAGTTCATTCCTTCTTCTATCTTCCTCATCTTTCTTCATCCTTCTCTCATCTTTCATTCTCTCGCTTTCTTTTCTCATCATTTCTCTTTTCTGTCGGCTGGATCTATTTATATAATAAATAAAATTAGTGTATAAATATTACGTCACTGCTTCACGTTATTTTTTATTACAGTATACTCTGAAAGATTTTCTATTATAATATTGAAAGAATTATAATTATTATCCCAGCAAACACAGAATATTACAGCAATATTGCGGCAATATTATAACATTGCAACCAGGGTTGGGAAGTAACGCGTTACTTGTAACGCCGTTACCGTTATAGTTACTTTTTTTTGGTAACGGACTGGCAACGGCGTTACATTTTTTTTTCTGTAACTGTAACGATAACGTAGTTACATTTTTTTAGTAACGATAACGAATTTAACAGTTACTTTTACCGTTACTTTTCATATTTTGAAAATACTTATGACATCGTATTTCTGTCGTATTCAATTTTTAGTCATCGACCGACATTCATATAAAATTCGATAATATTTCGGATGAAATTTATTGCTCTGAGAGGTGTCTGTAAGCTGACACGACAATCTACGAATTTCAAAAAAATACTAAGAGTTCTGATAGCACTTTTCATAGTTCTACAGTTCCTGATAAAAATTAAAGAGTTCCGCATTCCTTCTATTAAAAAGTCGAAATCGAAAAAATGTCGTGCTAACTTTACGAATCTAGCACGACACTCTTCCCTCTAAAGAACCAAAACGCGTTGAATATTATTATTTTTAGCAAGAGTTCCCAATAATTCTGCTATAGTTCAGCCTATATATGCAATTTCAGACCGATATTTCAATAATTAATAATTTTTTATGAATTTTTAATGTCCTCGACCAGCACGACACTTAGTAAAAATGTGTTGTGCTGATGATTTTCCGTAGTTTTAACGGCAATTCTGGACAGTTCTATAAAAGTTCTATTCTTTAGAAACATTTTTCAAGCAGAGATTTTTTTAAATAATTATTTATAAAATAGTAAACGGTCGGAATGGTCTAAATGTCATGCTGGTCTAAATGTCATACTGGTCAAGAACATTAAAATTCGTAGATTGTCGTGCCAGCTTCACAGCCACCTCTGGAGCGATTAATGATATTATTGGTCAATCACAGTTATTTCATTCGTCTAAGGAATGGATGTGATTGGTCAGCTTTTAAGTTTGACGTAATATCGGACGAGAGCACAAAAAGAATGCAAATTTAGCTGTATTTATAAATTTAATTAAAATTAAAATTTTTTTATTTACATGTGAAGTTACATGTTAAGTGCTTTAAAATCTATATCTCTTTAAATTTTTTACGGTTTTGTAAATTTAAAATAAAGAATTTGTTGCTTTTATATTAATATTTTAATAAAAAATATTACCAAAGTAAATTTTTTATTTAATTCTATCTTGTTTTAACATTAAAAGTAACGGGAAAAGTAACGAATCGTTACTTTTGAAGTAACGGTAACGGTAACTAGTTACTTTTAAAAATAAGTAACTAATAACGGTAACGAGTTACTTTTTTTACTCGGTAACGAGTAACAGTAACGAGTTACTTTTAAAAAGTAACTTTCCCATCCCTGATTGCAACAATGTCGTGGCAATATTACAACATTGCAGCAATGTTGCTGCAATATTCTGTGTTTGCTGGGATATAATTATTTATTATATTTATTATTCTACTATTTACGTATATATTGCATACTCATATGTTGTTTGCACCGCAGTAAAGCATCGACTGGTTTACACTAAATTCTATACATTGTATAATATACACACACACATACTCGCCGCTTCTCGCCGCCTTCTTCGTTAGTTGTTTGTTTTCGTCGCGCGCGATATCTTATTACATCTTTGTGCGCTAAGTACTTCAACAATCGAGCGATCTAATAGACAGCTCAAGTTTTCGTTACTTTCATAATATTATTGATATTATGGAAACGCGTGAAATTAGTGAGAAAATGTGCGACGAAGATAATGAACGAATTTATGGAAGGAGGCGCAATACAAAAAAGTACCGATTATCATGCAAGCGGCTAAGCAGACGAAAATCGTCAATAAATAAAAGGTAACATTATTTTATTA